>NC_059077.1:116743722-117422883 GCF_020497125.1 Mauremys mutica
GCACAAATGTACTAATCATCTGTCTAACGCACCCTCTCTTAGGGGCCCAAGAAATGGAATAAATGCAAGACCTTGCCGTTCACACCAGCACTAACAAATAGAATTCTATCTGCAAGGTTTGTGTCTCTTTTTATATTTCTGATAAAAGTTAAGCATGATTTCTGTGGACTGAAGGAAAGGTTTCTGTTTGTTTTTAGATGTCACTTTTACTTACAGCAGGCAGGGTGGCTAAATTGCTGTTCTTCTGACATTCTTTCAAACCAGTTGTTTGAATAACCCTTCAGACTTAAGACATCTCTTTCAATCTTTGTTTCCTCTTTGCAATGATGTCACAAGCAAAGAAAACATATGAGGGCCAATTTCTGCAGGCCTTGCTCAGAAAGATCTCCCACGGAGGAGAAATATTAGTGGCACTTATTATTACTGGCAAAGATACAGTTTGCCAAATTCCTAATGACAAACACAAGGAGCCCGGGGTGCAGTACACTGACTCCTAGTTTACTATCTTTATTTGGATCCACCACATCCCAGGTGAATGTCCTAACAAATGGGCTATTGGGTATAAGGCTGTCATTGACATTGCTTTTGAAGAATGTGATCATTTAAAAAAAAAGCATAGGGGATTAGACTCATCGTGAGGTCCATGTGCCATTTCAGTCCCATCTCACCCTATTTTGAGCAAGGCTTAGGTGATGCGTAAGCCTTGTGCTAGACTCTGCACTGGGCTGAATTTCATCCATGATGGTTCCTGCAAGCGATTCCATGTGAGCAAATGTTTATGCCCGCTTGAAGCCCCAGTGAAGTCAAGGGGACTCTGCATGAGCCCACGATTCTGCCCACCCAGAGCAGCTTGTTTAAGTGGGGCCATGTTCAGTAACTTCACTGAGATCCTACCACTGCAATTCCAATTCAAAGGTGTTTCTTTCTCTCTTTTTTTAATTATCACTGTGAGACACCAGTGAGCTAAATAAGGTAGAATTCTGGTCCAGCAACCCTCAGATAAATAAAACCAAATCTGATGGAAATGCACCTAACTGTGTAAGGAAATTGCATCACATTCACATTCCACTGCATGCTTCTGTCACCCACATTTGTGACATAGTCACAGAAAACAAGATGAAGTACATTTGTTTTCCACAAATGCAATAATTTATTCTGTTTGTTCAGTAATTGCTTTTCTATTTGCATTTTGTATCTTGTACAGTAACTGATTTTTCTACTTGTTGAGACCCTCTTCTGCATTCATTGTACACGGGCCTCCTGCAAATTTTAAACCAAAGGGAAATTATAGCTCTCTCTTTTGTAGCTGGCGAAGGAGTAGGAAACTTGGCTGGGTTTTATGAAATTATGTATGCCAGGATTTCTGGGGACTCCGATGGAGAGCTGTTTATGGGGAAGAAGAGGAGAAGTAGAGGGATGGAGACTCATCATAACACAATACATCTTTTCTTCCCTGCAAACCACCAGTCAGATTCAGTGGGGGAAAACGTGTTTGCCATTTTTAAATGTAATCCAGAATTGACCTGGAGCAGAAATAGCATATCTGCACAAAAACAGTTAGAGAAGCTGTTGATATTCTCCTGCAGGAATCTGGTCGCAAACAGATGAAACCTAATGCTGGTTCTCTGGCATGCTTCTACTCATTCCTACCTGTTAAACTGGCCTCGTGCTCACTCATAAAATACGATGCCAGCTTCAACAACCAAAAGTGTCAGCATAATAGAGGAAAGTGTGAAAAATTCAGTCACTCTAGGAAGAGCACCATAATGCAAAGCAAAATCAGTGCCATTTGCTTCATTTGTAAGACTCACATCTGTTGGCATTTCTGGGCATTTTACCACTGATTAATTCCTCCCTGCTGTATTTCTTTTTTCAATTTAAGTGCTCAGAATTCTGCAGGCAGAGCAGGAAATATATGTGCACATTTTTGAACGAGGCCAATTGCACATCTTCCTAATGTGCTGCATGGGATTTCTAAGACAGATCGAGATTTTTAATAAGCTACAGAGTCTTTCTACTCTGGGTCACCAGTTGGAATGTGGACCAGGTTGCCAAGAACTGCAAGTGAACATCTAACTGGTGTTGTGTCACCCTTACAGTATGAGTTGATGGTTTCAGTTGCTAGTAGACTGATATCTGCATCATAAAACCTGCCATTAGTTGGCACCTTTCATGGCAGAGAGGACAAGGGCTGGTGTTGCATAAGGTTGATCCCTGTCAATTTTTAAATCAAGATTGGATGTTTTCCTAAAGGAATTATTTTGGGGAAGTTCAATGCCCTGTGCTATGCAGGACGTCAGACTAGATCCCGTCTCATCTTGGAATCTATGAACAGTGCAGCCTTTCATCCTCAGAGCTGCCTTTTCAAGGTCCAGGCTGAGACAGATCTGGACAGGGTGGGGAATTATTTACTGCTGCTGTTCATATTGTACTTGAGCTTCTGGGTCAAAAGACACCAGTGTCCAATGGTATCATTCTGGCACTGTCTTTACTCTAGGGAAGTACAGGTCTCCCCTGTGGAAGTGTAAGCCGCAGACTGCTGAAGTTTCACAATGTTGCATCACTACACCTCTGGCATCCTGAGCATGCATTTAATTTTATTTAAAGAGGCACGAGGAGTTGTGCCAATGTACAGTTTACCTGCCCTTAATGGGTTTTCATGAATATCAATGTCTCTTCAGAGATCAACAGACTAAAAGCACAATTCAGGAAAGCCACAGCTTCCTGATGCCTGAGTTAAGGTGAACAAAAGGGCTATAGCTTGTGTGTGCATTGAGACCATTTGCCACAGCCACTTTGAGTAAGATTTGGGGAGATATTACCTGCATCTGTTTCAGCTTTGTGTGTGCAGTGTCATACAGTGTGTTAAGGACCGAGCTCCAGAAGTGAAGGAGCTCATAGCAGGATTCCACGGTACCGCCAGCATACGCAGTAGGTTGTGGGTTGGGGACAGCACCCACGTGGCAACTGTGACACCTCTGAAAGATTCAGTGGCAGGGAGTCATCACGAGCATTGTCACAGCAGTGACTAAAGATAGGCCATCCCGCATATAAGGTTGCCAAATTCAGTACATCTGCTTCCGCTCTCATGCCCACACAATACATGAAGCCAGTGACCCTGTATTTGAGAAATAATGTGGAGAACTTCTGATATCTAATGTTAGATAAGGGCACAGGCAGTTGAAAGAAAGCGAATGAGAGATCTGATGTCCCACTCAGACTTGATCATTCTTTATTGAGAAATGGCTTAAGGCCACATGCATCTATCCTGCCAACCCAGCATAGGATAGACATCATACACATATCTAATACAGCACCTGAGCCCACCCACAGTCTATCATTAGGTTAAATTCAGGGATACTGAAATTGAATTGTACAGAATTTACATCATCTGGCCAAGATGTATGAAATATGTTTGTTACATACTGTCAGTGCACAGTGTTTCAGCATGCTGCAGGAGGGTATCTTGTATGAGGAGTTGTTGGAGGAAGATTCCATATCAGTTCTTCATTCACAACAAGGCAAAGGCAATTTTAACTAGATCCGGTTGGAAAGTGGTGGTGGTTTTTGTGGTTCCCCTTCCGCCCACCAAAAACTGAAACTCCAAAAGATTTTCAGCCTCTGACTGTTCAAAACTGAATTTTCAGCTGAGAATTAGTTTTCTGGTGAAAATTTTCATTTAACCAAAATACAATTTTTCCATTTAAAAAAAAACTTGACAGAAGATTTCAACCAGCCTTAATTTTGACTCATTGAAACCTATTTCTCCTGCATTAAGTGCTTTTATTCTGCATGTAGTGCTATAGAACTCATAAAGACCATTTGTTATGGCCAGCCAGGTTGCACTGCTAACACCTACTGGTATATTTTCTTCTCTTAGCAGAAAGGGAAGCAGGCAACTTGGGGATCAACAGAGAAGCAGCTGAATGAGTAGGAAATGGATGATGGACAAATGCAATCCCTCCAAAAGATTATAATGGTTGTGTATCATTTTCATAGAACTTGTTACATATGGGAATAGAATGTAGAGCCGAGACTGTTCTGCCATTACACGGAAGCTTTTGAACTGAATGTTAGATTTTTAGCAGGGAACACAGTTGTTCCTAGAAACACTGGAGCTCATTTTGCCCAGTGGTACAATCTTGAAAATGCACGTCAGCTATGCCAGAATGACAAACACAAGTACATGTTACATCAAACTGGCTCACAATGGTCCCTTCTGATTTTGGAATCGATGAATCAGTGGATCTATGAATTACTGTCCCTCTATAGCTCATGCTATGTTTGTTCACAAACCATGGACAAAAGGCTTTACTGTGTATTGTTTAGATCAAGGAAAATGTAAATAGACTTACTGGTGTGTTCCCAGCATTGATAGATTTGCATGAACGGCCTTGTAAATCTGCATTTTTCAGTATATAAAGATCTGCAGTTAAGAGTAGCCCACCCAGCCTAAAACCTATCCTTTTGGAAGCAATATTGACAGTGTGTTTTAAGAAGAAGGGGTGGAAAAGAGCCATTATGGGGTCAGCTAACCCATTTGTAGCAGGATCCCATTCAATAATCTCAGGCAGCCTGGTAAGCACTTACAGAACATCCAGAAAAATTAATTACACTGCCTACTTCATTATTTATCAAATGACGAGTGCTTTTGTGTTCCATTTCAGGTTTGACAAAATGACTTTGTGGAGGGTATGAGCCCAAAACATGGTGTGTTTCTTTGATAAGGGCATAAGGCAGTTTATCTTATTCTGAATATTTTCAGACAGGACTTTGGAATTTCTATTATTTATCTGTGTCCAAGGCTAGACGTATGTCAACATACCTCAACTTAGTTAGCAGAGTTGGACCTAAGAGGGCATGAACTGACAAGCTGCCTTAGAAAACATTCATGCTTAGTGGTGAGTCAGTCCGTCATGCTGGCAGCATCTGAACACATGAATGCAGGTAAGCTGCCATCTTCCACAGACGGGCTTTTGTCTTTATGTTCCATGTCTGTCCCTTGGGTTGCTGTGAAATTCCAGGGTAATATTTATGCTCCTTCCTCGGCCATCAATAAGCTTAATTCATAGTAAAATAGAGTGAAGATGATATGCAGCTGCTAAATTGAGAGCTTTATACTGTTGGCATCCTAGGCCCGGCTTTGCTTTGTCAACTTGCCACTAATGGTATTTTTGATTAAATTGGGGCTTTGTTTGTTAAATATTTTGAGAATTGACTGTGTATGTTTAAAGCTCATCCTGTTAGTTTTTAATTAACATTTCTGTTTAACAATGCTGATCCTGCTGGGGGACAGGTCTACTTTTTTTTAATGAGTTCATTGTTCAGAACTTTCCTTGCTTAACATGCCTGTGTTTGTTTCAGTAATATCATAGAACAGTAGGACTGGAAGGGACCTCAAGAGGTCTCGTAGTCCAGTTCCCTGCACTCAAGTCAGGACTAAGTATTATCTAGACCAGTGGTCCCCAACCTTGTTGTGGCCAGTAGCACATTCATGTTTTCAGAAGAGTGTGGCGGGCGCCAACAATTTTTCAAGGCTTATTTTGTATTTGTACATTAAATAATACGAGAAACATCATATTTAATATTCTTCCCACTCTGGGTTGAAATAATATGTACGTTGTCTCTTATTTGAACCACTCATTTTGGAGCAAAATGTTAAAAAAATAATAAATTGCAAAGCACAAGAAAACAGCAGTATCAGTGCAGGAAGAATACTCACATACAGGGCTGGCTTCAGGCACCAGTGGAGCAAGCAGGTGCCTGTGTCAGCACATGCTACGGAGCAGCATTCGGTCCATCTGCAGAGGTGGAGCGTTTTTTTGTTTGGTTGGTTGGGGTTTTTTTTTGGCGGCAGTTCTGGGCAGTGCAGGGAGAAGCCTGAGAGAAGCTGTGCAGCGTGCAACCCCAGAGTACTCTGCCCACTGGCATCTCTCCCCTGCTGGGCACTGGGCAGGCCCCACGCCTGCCGGGCCTGTAGCCCCGGAGTTCTCTGTGCCCAGCAGGCGTGGGGCTGAGGCTTCTCTGCAGCCCCGGCGTTCTCTGAGCCCGGCAGGTGGGGGGCCGCGGCTTCTCTTCTTGAAGCCGGAGAGAAGCTGCAGCCCCGCACCTGCAGGGGACAGAGAGCACCTGCGCCCGCAGCCATGGAGTTCTCTGTCCCTGGCAGGCACGGGGCCGCGGCTTCTCTCCGGCTTCAGAAGCCAGAGAGAAGCTGCAGCCCCGCGCCTGCTGGGGACAGAGAGCACCGGCGCCCGCAGCCCTGGAGTTCTCTGTCCCCGGCAACCGCAGGGCCGCGGCTTCTTTCCCCTGCTGAGCACTAGGCGGGCACACATAAATGCCCCGGCGGGGACCATGGCGCCTGCGGGCACCACGTTGGGGACCAATGATCTAGACCAATGTTTCTCAAACTGGGGACTGTGGACCTCTGGGGGTCCCTGAGGGTACTCCAGGGGGTCCACGGGCCCCACTGATCAACGTCTCCCCCTCCCTCCCAGCTCCTCCTGCACGGTAAAAGTCTGGTGGTGCAGAGTGGCAAAGGGAGGCTTCCTACCTGCTCTGGCTCCGCGCCGCTCCTGGAAGCGTCCAGCACATCCCTGAGGCCCCGGGGGAAGGCAGGGGATCGCCGCATGCTGCCCCCACCCTGAGCGCCGAGTCTGCAGCTCCCATTGGCCAGGAACAGCCCCCACGCCTAGCAGCCATTGCCAGAGGGATGTGCACCCAAACTCCCTCCTTCCCAGAGCTTGCATCCTTCACCCTGTCCTGTACCCAAACTCCCTCCCAGAGCCCACACCCCTCACCCCCTCTTGCACCCCAACCCTCTGCCGCAGCCTGATGAAAGTGAGTGAGCGTGGGGAGGGTGGATGGAGTGAGCAGGGGATGAGGCCTCAAAGAAGGGGAGGGACAGGGGTATGGCCTTGGGGAAGGTGGTGGGGCAAGGGCTGAGTGGGGAGACTGGGGGGTCCCCTCAAATTTTTAAATCAAAATGGGGGTCCTCGGGTTGCTAAAGTTTGAGAACCGCTGATCTAGACCACCCCTGGCAGGTATTTGTTTAACCTGCTCTTAAAACCTCCAGTGATGGAGATTCCACAACGTCCTTAGGTGATTTATTTCAGTGCTTAACCACCCTGGCAGTGAGGAAGTTTTTCTAAGGCCTGGTCTACACTGCGGGGAGGGGGAATTGATCTAAATTACGCAACTTCAGCTACGTGAATAACGTAGCTGAAGTTGACGTACTTAGACCCAGTGAGTCGACTGCTGCCGCTCCCCCATCAACTCTGCCTGCACCTCTCGCTGAACTGGAGTACAGGAGTTGACGGGCGAGCGCTCAGAGATCGATTTATCGCATCTAGACTAGACGCGATAAATCAGTCCCCGCTGGATCGATTGCTGCTCGCCGATCTGGCTGGTAATGAAGACATGACCTTAGATAACTGATGTTTTCTTATGTTATTAGTGTTTCCCGTCCCTTTATAATAGTCAGGTTTCATTTATCTTAAAAAGTCTCCCCTCCCGCCCCTCTCTGGTTATATAACTGAGACTGCTTCTGCCACTGGGTTCACTCTGATGGATGTATCTCAGCATCCTTAAAGATGACTTAATCTGATCATTGGATTCTTGAGCATATAACTCAGCAAGATGGCTTCAAATATCCAACACATGCTTTTGCATCAGCGAGGTCAACAAAAGTTGGTTACTGGATAAATTATTCCTTACTCAGTTCTAAAGACTGTAGCCAGGGGTGAACAACATCATCAGCAATAAAAATGTGATCTCTTTGGGAGTGGAACTTGTCTAAGAAGCTGAATAATTATATGGGCAGAGATGCATTTAATATCAAATTATGAACTTACCCCTGGGCCTATCTACCTTTTAAATCCCATTTAAGTCTGATAGGTGGATTTCATCCCTGCGCAGAGGTCTAACAGAAGGGCTATGTACCTTTTTAAATGCCATTTAAACCCTCTTAGCTTAGACTTAGTGTTGAATTTCTCTCTGGAGCTGGTAGAGAACAGGCACGCTACTTGCAGTTGTTTGATACAACATGCTATTTAAAATTTTAGTGTATTGTGAAATAATGCAAAACTATCGTTTAAAAGCTGCCATCCCCTCAGCTTTCTATTCTAAAGAGGAACAGTTACCCGTTGCATGGTAGAATACAATGTACTTATTGCTAGTAGAATTAACTGTCTTCTTGTCTTCGTCGTAGGACATTAGTTGGCACAAGTAATAGAAACAGGAGTAACAGAGATCCCTGTTATGATAGAGAAACAGGAAAGGCGGATTGAAGTCTGTGGACTGTGTGTGGAAGGGCAGGCAAATGAGTTAGGGACAGTAAATTGTGTATTAATTAGAGAAGAGAAAACAGAACAATGTGGGTCGTAAGCAGAGCAGGCCTCGAGCTACAGGAGAGAAACACACACTGGTGCCTGCAGGTTCACCTTCCACAGTGGTTCAGTTTCAGGATGTGGGCCAAGACACGGAGCTCTGTGGTGATGACGGCTATTTAAGTATCTGGAAAGAGGGATTATGACTGGGCCTCGCATGGCTGCTCAGGATTTGGGGGTGATAGAAGGGATGACAGGAGGCCATGACTCTGGCGCTGCTCCAGCCTGGTCTTTAGGATGGTGCAACCTGCTCATCTTTCTATGGGGTTTTTGGGGCCTGCTTCATCCCGCACCAGGCCTGCCCTGTCGCAGGGCAGGGCCACACTGTCCCTAATACGGGATGAGCTAAAAGGACACTCCAGCCTGCTGTGTTCAGTCTGCTTCTTTCTCATCAATAATCTTCAGAAGCGTGAAGAACTCGTGCCAGAACAAACCAGCTTTGTTTATCTCCCAGGGCTTGGCCAGATATGGAAATGCATGGAATCCCCTCTGTCAAATACATCCTGCTCAACTGCGTGTGACATTTTCCATCTTTGCTGAGTTGCAGGGTTCAATCGGGAAAATAATTAATGTTGTCCCTGTATTATTATTTCAAAGAAAAAAAATCACATGATTTTCCTGCACCAAGGATCAGAATGACAATTACAGAATCCTTTGCCCCACTCTCACCTTTTCAGTTTTTTTTTTTTTTTTTTACAAACCCCTACTTACAACATGTACTCTCCAGGATTATCCTTAACAGTCAGACCCAGCAGAGCAGGGATTTTATTTTCCCCAAGATCCATCCATTTGCTCCCCACTGGAATTTGGAAGATTCGTAAGATTTGTAGATCTGATTTGGTTCTCTGATTGTTATAAGTGCTGACCAGCCCACATTCCCTGTTTCATTAGAGTTTTTTTAATTCATTTGATCTCTTCCCAATCTTGCCTCTTTTTTTTTTTTTCATTTACTGTTAATGTGCCCTTGGGGCCTGATTCTGCAAACAGTTGCTAAAGGAGGTAGAAAAATCAATCTGGACTATGCGCAGGAGTTAGTAAAGATACGCCTGGTGGTAATTGCAGGATCGAGCAGCTGAGGGGCTACTGTGGGGAGCTCAAGCAACAGAGCTTCCGCCTTCTTATCGACAGCCTGGAACTGGCTTTCTAAAATGGTTTGCTTTTGATCTGGTTCAAAGCTTCCAGCAGTTTTCTTATGGGGAGCTCTCTGCTGCCGAACTGAGGGAAGAGGAGAGACCAGGTGGCTGAGGTAATACCTTTTATTGGGCCAACTTCTGCTGGTGAAAGAGACAAACTTCGGAGCTCCGTAGAGCTCTTCTTTAGGTCTGAGGGGAAGAGGAGCCAGATCTCCAGAATCTCTGCCCAGGGGAGTGGCAGAATGAGCACTTCAATTTTTCAGCACTTTTCTCTTCTCTTAGGTTTTTTTACCCCAGGCAGTCCAAGCGGTTCACAGCCCTGAACTGCTTGGGCTGCCTGGGAAAAACAACTCCCCCCAGTTAGGTAAGCCCCTTTGTTTTCAGTTTAAACTGATTTTTACCGAAAAAATCCTGGGTTTTACAAAAAGTATTATTCGGGTTTTTTTCCTGATTTTCACCCTACTTTTCCATCATTCAAATATATAAAAATAACTTGTTTTATTAAGAAAATACAATACATGGCATGAGGATTGGCCTGCTAAACCCAGGGTTGAGAGTTCAATCCTTGAGGAGGCCATTTGGGGAACTGGGCTAAAAATCTGGGGATTGGTCCTGCTTTGAGCAGGGGGTTGGACTAGATGACCTCCTGAGGTCCCTTCCAACCCTAATATTCTATGATTCTATGAGATATATGTATTACAACAATACATTAGTCTGTGTGTATCTGCAAAGCTGCCTGTTGAAGTCAGGCTATGTATTAGTCTAGAAGATACACACAATAAACAAACAGGCCTGCACGCAAGCGCTGAAGTGCGTGTGCATCTGAACATACTGATGAATCTCACACCCACCACATATACATTTCAAGCTGTTACCAGATAACGGTTTAAAGATCTGACACACTAAACCAAAGTCTGAATCAGAATCTGTTTCAGAACTCAAAGAAGAGTATTTGAAAGTTTAAACAAAAACAGGAGAAAAGGATGAAGTTGAGTGTATGCGCTGCAAATGATGTGGTCCAATTATTAAATGTAAAATATTTATAGGCTTATTGTTCTAAGTCTACATCAGCAAACAGTTTATTCAAATGAAAAGCTTTATTTGGGGATTAGAGATCTATTGTTTTCTTAAACTCAGAGGTGGCGTGTTTTGAGTTCTGTTTTAGTTCTGCAGCAAACCATTATGCTTTGATGAATGGAATTCAACCTACTGTATACTTCTTTCCCCCTGTTCTTCCAGGCACCAAAATAAACCGATATTTACCCAGAAAAATGAATATTTTTTTCCCACCTGTTTTTGTTGTAGTAATAAACACCGATAAATTCTCAGGAAAAATTAAATAAAATAAAACCGAAAACAAAAGTCCCAGTGCATAGGTCATGTGTTGCCTCTCTGCATAGGGGAGAATTTCACCCAGTGTGAATAGTGTTCACCCCTCCCTCAACTGCTAGTTCACGGAGTCTGAGCAATGAGGTAAGAGGAACTCAGACCCTCAGTTGCTGTATTTCTTTCAAAGATACCTTTTGTCACGTCAAAGGGGGATCTCCACTCTGCTGATAGAGGCCCTTGACTAACCCTTGGTCATCAGTGAAGTCCTAAGGATGAAAAAGAGACACAGAAAATAAATTACAAACTGAAAAATGTAGGCGTTGTCGTAAAGTGCTGGTATTTCAGATTAACACATTGTGCCTTTTGAGGTGGTTTCTTCCTTGATTCGGAGGAGCTGTGCTTGGAGGCTTTTTCTTTATTACAGTGGCATCTCTTTAATAGTTTCACAATATTTGTCAGATCCAGCTCCCCTTGAAGTTAATGGCAAAACTCCCTTTTGACTCAGTTTGTGCAGGTGTTTGGCAAGGAATCTACCAACCAGGCATGATTATTTTCACTGACCATGAGTTTTGTCTTGCATAGGAAAATGATTATTACTTTAGGACCTGGTCCTGCTCCACTGAAGTCAGCGAGTGTTTTGCCATTGAGTTCAGTGTAGCTGGATTGGACCAAGGATTGCTGAAATATTTCACTTTTCAATTTCCGTGCATGTTTTCATCTCATTTACACTAAGGGCCCTTCACAGTGCATCCCTTCGTATTTATTCATAGGCATTTTTGTTGTACACATCACCACAGAATGTGAATGGCTTTTTGAGAAGCCCTCCCGCATCGTACTAAATTTATAAGCTTTGGTTATTTTGTTCCAACTGTCAGCATGTATTTGTCTGTTTTTTCTTGTCAGCTTACTTTTCATTTCAGCTGGCTTTATCTTTGGTCTCAGGACCTGACTGAAAGATGATAAAAGCCAAATTAGATTCTCTGCCACCAAAAAGCAGGGATAAGAGTGTTTTCAAATGCGCTGCCATGCGTTGGAAGGCCTGTAGTGTTGACAGAATTCTTTAGGATGTTTTGTTTGATATAGATTTGACTGGAAACTTTTTTTTTTAAGATTTTAAATTGACAGCAATGAAAGCTCTACATAACTCTCCTGCTTTGGGGCATAAGTCAATCCCTCACTGATTGGGGATGTGTGTTGGTGTTGGGAAGAAACTTCCCTCTGGGAAGATTATTCCCTAGTGGCCTATTACAAGTTTTTGTGCAACTTCCTCTGAAGCATCTGGTCCTGGCCACAGTTGCAGACAAGATATTAGATTAGATGGGCCACTGCGCTGAGCCATCATTCCAATGTTTCTAACTGACGTCCTCCATTTATCCACAGAGCAGTTACAGAGCAGACATTTGTAGGGTAAGATTTTCCACTAAGTGCATCCCCAATAAGCCTCACCCTATGGGCCCACCTGTGGGGTGAGATGTAGTTAGGAATCCCTGTCCTTGGGTTCCCTGAAACCACAAAGGAGGGCAGTACTGCTGTGGTGAGGATGTTTTTTCGTGATGTGTCGAAAGCTACTAGAAACCGTACTGAGACCAGTAACTCACTCCATGTAGCCATGACCAGTAACTCACCCCAAGCAGCCATCAGGTAGTAGCAACCTTCAAACCTAGGCCCTGATCCTGTAAAGGCTTAGGCACATGATTCCCTTCATGGGGCTACTCATTGCTTAAATCTTTGCAAGATCAGAACCTTAATCATGAGGTGACCCGGTGAAAGAGTTGTTTAAGAAAGCATGTGTCTGCCAATACTTTGAGGGGTTTAGATGTTGAATTTCAAGCGTTTGTTCGTTCATTCATGCTCAGGAGCAGCAAGAATGCAACAAAGAAACAACAGATTTGGCCTGATATGCTTTTAGCTCATTTTTATGACTACACAAGAGCCTTATGTGAATCTATCAGAATTACACAGAATACATGATCAACTTGGAAGTAAAAAAGGTGTAAATTAAAATGGTTAGTCTCACTTAGCTACCTGCGTGTTAAAATGGTATGTGGATCCAAGATAGCATATGACTGGTTTTCTGCTAATATTATAAACCAATTATAGATGTCATCAAGACTGGGTTGAAATTTTTGTAATAAAAAAAATTCATCAAGAAAATGGCCTTTCTGAAAATAAAAGAAATTGTCAAAAAATTAAAAATGTCAACTTTTTTCTTTATTAAAGACACTATCAAAACCACAGACGTTTTGCTTACAGGAACTATTTTTTGTTTGTTTTTTTTTTTAAAAGGAAAAATTTCTATAACCAAAATGAAAAACACCAATAACACCTTGATTCGATCAAAAATGAAAATGGATCCGTTTGAACCTTGTGAACTGGAAGCAACTTTGACTTTGAGGTGTTTTTTTGGTTAAATGCTTTTGTATTTTGGGACCAGCTCAGATATTGTTACGTTCTGTATGGTACAGCCTTCTCCACCTGTTTCTCCATAGCACAGGGGCATGCTCTTAGGAAGCAGAGACATCTTCTGTTTTGTTAACACAAAGTGGTTCGTTTGCTGGACATGGCTGTCATGCAGTTCCTCAGATGAACAAATACTTCATGTGGACATATTAACCACTGACAGCTAAATTGTTTCTGCCTTCCAAGGTCTGTGCTCTTCAGATAAAGACTGGGGGATAAGATAGCTCAGCACTTTATATATATTTTTGATCATCTCTTCTCCTTGTCATATTTCCCTTTATCTCAGAATACCTACTCTTTGACCTTTCTCCTCCGGCAGACCCATGAGGGTTAGCTTTGCGAATATTATTTTCTGCTGACAATCAAGTTCCTTCCTTCTACAACCAGAGCTGCGTTCAGATTCTATTGAATAACCAAGGCTACGCTCTGCTCTCACAGAAGTGCAGCCCCGCTGAACGCATGTTAAGGAGAGCAGCATCTGGCTCTCTGTATCCTGTACTGGTTTTCCGTTGCCTTTACCAGGAAATTCATGCTCCTCTCCTTAGGTGGTGCAGGGCTTTACATCGGTCTCCTTCCTTTGCTCTAACTTGTTCCACTCAGGTTTCCCCTTTCCTCTGCTGAGGCCACAAAATGAACCATCCCTGTTGTGTCCTTCTCTCACTCTCCTTCCTGGGGTCGCTTCTGTGTGGCCTTCTACTCTTGTCACACTCACTCTGCGACACCTCCAGACCTTTATTACAACACAAATCACCTGATGTGCTGGTCATGCCTATTTGGTTTCACAATGAACACTTCTTCTCTGTTGGCATGCTAGTAAAGCAAAATCAAGTGGTTTGCTACCATCATGGTGATAGCCAGGTCTCCTTGGAATATCCAGCTTCATCCTCTGGACTGGAATGAAAAGTTCTGCCTTGGAAATGAAGGGGCAGATCTGAGCTGAAAATGAAGGGCTGAGTTCAGTGGAGATGTGCCAGTTTACACCACTTGATCATCCTGCCCCAAGCCTCTCAGAGTTCTTGGCACCAGCGATGCAGAAGTGGAAGAAGAGCATGGGAATGGAGCCACAGAACATAGTTACACTGCTCTAAGTGTGTTTTTGACTTGATAGCAGGTGGTAAATTACTACAATTGTCTGGTAGACCTTTCTCCTCAATCTCTGAGGGTAACTACTTGGCGTACAGTATCAGAGGGGTAGCTGTGTTAGTCTGGATCTGTAAAAGCAGCAAAGAGTCCTGTGGCACTGTATAGACTAACAGACGTATTGGAGCATGAGCTTTCATGAGTGAATACCCACTTCATCGGCTGCATCCGACAAAGTGGGTATTCACCCACGAAAGCTCATGTCCAGCTCTATAGCAGTCTGCATGGCTGGTGCCCTACTGTTGAAATTTGATTTTTGGCTAACTGGGGCTGGGTGGCTAATCACGTGTCTTGTTTCTAGCAGAGTTGAATTTTACCAACATTCTGCATTGTCTCCTTTGTATAGTATAACGTTGTCCCTTTTGACCTGAGTAGCTAGTCAAAGTTTGCATCAAATAGCAGGAAACAGCTTCTTTTGCTCACAGCATCAAGAGCGCTTCTTTCAGCCTGCACCGCTGACCCAAAAATCTGTCACCAGGTTTCTTCCAGTGTCAGCCACCATGCTTTCAGCTGCTCCTTTTAGGCTGTCTCACAGCCATGTCTGTCTTCAGTTTCTTTGATGTCTAAGAACATAAGAACGGCCTTGCTGGGTCAGACCAAAGGTCCATCTAGCCCAGTGTCCTGTCTACCGACAGTGGCCAATGCCAGGTGCCCCAGAGGGAATGAACCTAACAGGCAATGATCAAGTGATCTCTCTCCTGCCATCCACCTCCATCCTCTGACGAACAGAGGCTAGGGACACCATTCCTTACCCATCCTGGCTAATAGCCATTAATGGACTTAACCTCCATGAATTTATCCAGTTCTCTTTTAAACCCTGTTATAGTCCTAGCCTTCACAACCTCCTCAGGCAAGGAGTTCCACAAGTTGACTGTGCGCTGTGTGAAGAAGAACTTCCTTTTATTTGTTTTAAACCTGCTGCCCATTAATTTCATTTGGTGGCCCCTAGTTCTTGTATTATGGGAAAAAGTAACTAACTTTTCCTTATCTACTTTCTCCACATCACTCATTATTTTATATACCTCTATCATATCTCCCCTTAGTCGTCTCTTTTCCAAGCTGAAAAGTCCTAGCCTCTTTAATCTCTCCTCATATGGGATCCATTCCAAACCCCTAATCATTTTAGTTGCCCTTCTCTGAACCTTTTCTAGTGCCAGTGTATCTTTTTTGAGATGAGGAGACCACATCTGTACGCAGTATTCAAGATGTGGGCGTACCATCGATTTATATAAGGGCAATAATATATTCTCCGTCTTATTCTTTATCTCTCTTCCCCCCCACACTTTTTTTTTCTACCTCCCTGCCGCCCCCACAATACTCAGAGAAAGCTCCTGGGTGGGCTCACACGCTCGTTTTGTCTTAGGGAGGGCTTACAGTTATGTTAAGTGAAGGGCGAATTCACACCTATCGGTATCAATTGCATAACAGGGTTTCAGCCCAGCTCATAACAATAATTTGACAAGGGGCCCTATTTCTTTTTTTACTCAGGAAGACTCCCGTTGACTTCAGTAAACTTAGCGGGACTTCTGACAGAGTCAAGATGGATTACAGGGTCTCATCCAAACAATGGCAGGACTTGCTTTTTCTGTTGTTGTGTCCTATCATTTTGAATATCTTCGCTCTATTCTGTCCAACCCCCCCACTTTAAGGGAAATTGAAGGCTGCATGTGTTACACCCTTAATCACAAGAGTTAGGTTTTCAAATAGATCACTGGTTATTCTGGGGATTCAAACCTGTTGCTTTAGCAGCGTCTTGCAGCTGGAGACCTCCTCAGTGCCAAGCTACAGGCCAGCCTCTTCTCACAACAGCAACATATCTGGACACGCTAACCCCTGCTGTAGCTCATGCGCTGTGCCCCTGATAGTGGGTGGGATAGCTCAGTGGTTTGAGCACTGGCCTGCTAAACCCAGGGTTGTGAGTTCAATCCTTGAGGGGACCACTTAGGGATCTGGGGCAAAGATTGGTCCTGCTAGTGAAGGAAGGGGGCTGGACTCGATGACCTTTCAAGGTCCCTTCCAGTTCTAGGAGATTGGTATATCTCCAATTATTACCTTGTTCTTAAAGGGGCAGCTCCCGTTTCTCTTTCTGAGTAATTTCTATCATCGCTAACAAAAATACATAAGATACTAAATATTTGAAATTATTACTAAATATGTACAATATACATCTGTTTGTAAAACATCAATTCTAGGGACCTTGCCCATGCTTAGTCATGCTAAAATCAGTCAATGCAAAAGTGACAGTTGCACACTCAAGGAATCTCCAACACAATGACTGTGCTCCTCGTTTCAGCTGGGCCTAGCTGAGTTGTGAGCTTCATGGTCCTGCAATGCTTTGTTCCTAGGGTCATTGGGGCTGTTGCACAGGGGACTGCACGGAGTGAGGAACTTCCAGCAGTAGCAGCTGCAGTATGGGTAGGAAGGATGGTCTTTGGGTTAAGTCATTGGCGTAGGAGGCAGGAGATCTGGGGTCAATTCTTGGTTGTGCCATGGACTCCCTGTATGATGTGGACACATCACTTCATCTCTCTGTGCCTCAGTTCACCATGTGTAAAATGGGAATTATAATATCATTACTTATATCTGACTGATCTGATATTCCCTGGGGCAGGGACTGTCTTTTACTGTGTGTGTGTGTGTACAGCGCCTAGCACAATGGGGAATTCATTTTGGTTGAGCCGCTATGCATTGTTTGTTTGTCTTAGTAGTAATAGTAGAAGCAGTAGCATCAATAGCAACAGGGTGTGCTGATGAGCCAGGACCTGCTGGTCCTTCTGCAAGGCCTGCTGGTCATCTTCCTTCAGCCTTAATCCCTGCTTTTTACATCCCATTCAGGCTCAGTGACGGAGGGCACCAGTGGGCAGACAAGTGCCCCCACGCAGGTCCTCCCTGTTGTCCCCTTTCCTCCCTTGAGCGCTGCTTGGCTACACTGTTGCCTCTGGGGATATTCTTCCTTATGTGTCTCAGGGCTGGTCTACACTGGGGGGGGGGGGATCGATCTAAGATACGCAACTTCAGCTACGTGAATAGCATAGCTGAAGTCGAAGTATCTTAGATCGATTTACCTCTCGTCCTCACGGCACGGAATCGACGTCTGTGGCTCCCCCTGTCGACTCCGCTACCGCCGTTCGCGCTGGTGGAGTTCCAGAGTCGACGGGAGCGCGTTCGGGGATCGATATATCGCGTCTAGATGAGACGCGATATATCGATCCCCGAGAAATCGATACGGCGGGTAATCTAGACATACCCAAAGAGATAGGAAGGAGAGGCCAGTGCTAGCCTGGGACTTAGGAAATCTGCGTTCAGTTCCCTGCCCTGCCACAGACTCCTAGTGTGACCGCAGCCAAAACATGTGGTGTTGGTTTTGGCTGACATGTTTCCAATATTCGAATTTCCATCAAAACCAAAAATCTTGCCAGGGAGGCAAACCCCATGTTGTCAGTCAGCTCCACAAGAGCGTTTGGATTCATGTTCTGGAATGATGGCATGAGCCAAACACTGTCTCTGGGAGGTGGGCGGGAGCACGGATGCTGCAAAGCCATTTTCAAATTCAAGTTGACGTCTGTGGAAAATGTTTAGTGCTATTTGCCCAGCTTGGCTTCGCCTACCGAAGTCCCCAGAATAACAGTTGCAGGTGAAAGGTTCAGTGGGGAACCTCGGAGGTTTTGCTCTGCATTAAAACTAATGAGGATGTGAATGGAAAGCTTTAATGTTTTGCTCCTCTCCGCTTACACAAAGAATATTCTCATTAGGAGCCAGGGATGATGACTGTTAGCAGAGGGGATTAAACAGAAGGGGAAGCAAGCATCTTTCACTTGCAAAGAGTTTACATTCCCATGATGGCAGGAGATCATTAACATGAGAGCAGCAACATTACAGCTTCCGAATGGCGGAGAAAACAGTCAACTGGTAAATGACCCAGTAGGTGGGAGAAGCAGCTTCTTTTAGGAGCTAGTTTGAGAAGGTTACTGCAGCTTCATTTGCAAACCCGAAGAATAGACAGGAACGTGCCATTAGGGTGCTTGTGTATGAAACATGACCCAGGGTTGCTACTAACCTACTTGCCTGCAAAGCACCCATCAGTTTCCTCCCTGCTGGTATCCCAGAGAAGCTGGAGCAAAGTACTGCTGTCTGGGAAGCACAGCTGGAGATAAGGAATGTGCTGAATAGCCTCTGTGGGTTCCACCAGTAGACTCCCGATGAGTCTCTCCCTTGTTGGGACCCTCAGGGAGGGCAGATGGAGGCGCAGCCACTCGGATGGATCCCGCAGGGTGCAGCTGGCCAGACTGGTGCAAAGAGATGCAGTTTGAATGTTCTTGGATCAGTGGGGGTGGATGGGTTATTCTAGGCTTAGGTTTGCCTGCACTGCAGCTGGGAGTGTAGCTAGTGCCCTAAAACTAACAGTGTGGACATTGCAGTGTGGGCAGTGGCACGGGCAGCGACACAGGCTAGCCAGCTGTGTACAAGCCAACCAACCCCCTGGAATGGCCAGCCCAAGCCAGCACCCGCACTGCAGCATCCACACTACTGTTCTTCGCGTGCTAGCTCAAGCAGACCCCATGTGACCTTGGCCCAACTCAGCGTATGCCCTAGGATGCTGGCTTCAAACCGGAACATGCTTTCTTGCCCAAGACTTGGTCTTACTTCTTATGTAAACATAAGGGGGAAAAGCTTCACTGGGCTTTTATTCAGACATGACTGTCGCTGCGGGACCACCCAAACTGGGTGCAAAACTAATTCAGCATTAGCTCCAGCCCTGCAAATTAAAGGGAAAGTTCTCCTGCCCCCAAGAATCTGGCTCTGTAATCTGTTTGGAAACCAGTTGTTACAGGTTTATAAATAAATGTGTAGATACATTTGCTTTCGATAACAATGGAGATGTAATCACACGGTGTGTTGCTAGAGGATGCTTTGGGGCCACTGTGTGCAAGTGTCACAAATCACATAGGTGTGACTTGAACACAGATTAGGTTTTTGTGGGGGGGAATTTTCAAAAGCATTCAGCATTGGCCTAGTTCTGCTCTCATTAAGGTCAATGGTAAAATCTCCTGTTGATGTGAATGGGACCAGAGTTAAACCAGCATTAAATGCTTTTGAACAAACCACCCTATGGAGAGTGGCACTGGCATATTCTAAAATGCCATTCATTGAGAGAGCCTGAATCAAGTGCTCAGTTATCACAATAATGAGTGAAGTATAGAGGGGATAGATTTAAAATCCACATATGACACCTCAAAAGCAAGCAAAGGTTGTTCACAAGAAAGAACCATGAAAAAAATTCTACTGGAAAGTTACTAGCATAAAACATTGCACTGTTATGATGGTGGTGTGTTATTCCATGATAAATTGCTACTGGTACAGTGGGAAATTACAGTTTACACTAAATTAAGATTGGCTATAAATAAAGCATAAATACACAGCTTTGCAAAATGCTGCTTCATTTCAGTGAATTTCACAGGAGTTGGAGCAGTTCAGATCTTCGATTCATTTCAGACTTTTGTTCTCTGCAGATAAAGTCCAGGGTTTCTCTTCTGGCTTGTTCGTTAATAAATTCCAGAGTCCTTTAAAGCTTGCAAAATCTGTCTTGTTTTACAGCAAGGTTGGGTATAGTTAGTCTTTTTTCTGCAATATTCTCTGAACTTTTTTATGTCTGTATGCATTTTTAATTTCATTCAGATGCATTATAGACTCCTACATTGGTTATGCTGAAAATCTTGCCTCTCTTTGCACTGATGATGTTTGCAGTTATTTATTTGTTGCTAGATATTCACTCAGCTCCTACTAAATGTGTGTAGAAAAAAGCACTGCCTAAAAACAGTTGCCGCTAGAACAGAAATTGAAGTACTAGTTCTCAGTCATGGAACTCAAAACTTCAAAGGGGTTCATAAATATTTCATGGGCGGATTCAGGGCTGAAAGTAAGGCAGTACGGGCCGGTTCGGTGTACTGGTAAAAAGTGGCCCCCTGTACCAGCCCGTACCACTGACTTTAAAGCGCTGCCGCGACTGCGCTTTTACGTCCCTGCCCCTTTTGCCCCCCCCCCGAGCTGCTACCCCAGGGCCGGGGATTTAAAAGGGCCTGGGGTTTCAGCTGCTGCGGCGGTTCGCCGCTGGAGCTCTGAGCAGCGCGGGCGGGCTGGCTGGGGGACGCTGACCCCTCCAGCCCTGCCCCTAAGCCTGAGGCCCCAGCCCTTGCAGGGGGGCAAAGCTGCCCCCCCATACCAGTAAGAGAGAATTTTACTTTCATCCTTGGGCGGATTCCTAAAAGCTCACGGGTTGTAGCAAAAGAAACTAGTCCGGACCACTCGTCCAAGCTACAACTAAAAGGATGGATGGAGTAGGTAATTTTAAAAAATGTTTATACAGCTAAAAAGAGATCGGGGCAAAATGTTCACATTTGGCTGCCTAAATCTAACTTCATAGTTCGCTGCCTAGGTAAACGTAGACTGATTTTTTTCAAAGGCACTGAACATCCTCGCCGTCTATTGAAGTCACTGAGCCCTGTATGCACCAACCACCACTCAAAATCAGACCTCTTTTACTCAGGTATTTGAAGATGGTATTAGGTGCCTCGCATTAAGCATATAGGAATGGGTCTGTGAAGAACTTCAGAATTAAGAGAACATTTTGTATAAATACGTGTGTCTGTAAAATAAGCCACTGCTACATAAAGAAAACAGTTATCCTTACTTCTGAAGAGAGTATCGGCTCTATTTCTTCCAAAAAAATAAAAGTCCATGTGCAAACTACGTTCTGCAAAGGACTTACTCCCATGCTTAACTTTTAACTTTAAGCAAGAGTAATCCCACTGACTTTCATAGGATTTAAGTGGGTTTTTAAGTTAAGCACGTGCTTAAGGGTTTGGCTGAATCAGTGCCTATAAGCACTGCAGACTTAGCAAACCAGAAGAGGATGCTACCAGTTGGTCATTTGTATTTTCTTTTCCTTTACCATAGTCAAGGTTATGGGTAGCTGTCTTTGTACAGCCCTCTATTAGTCACCCTTTAGCTTGGGAAATAAGCTGATCTTGAATTTAGTCTGCATTATTTGATTAACTCAAATTCACTCATCACCAACTCTCTTCCTTATTAATGTGATCAAAAAAGGGTCTCCAGGCACTTACATAATGTTCAGAATTATCTCAGCCTTTTATACTGAATAAAGATCTGTCATATGAATGAAGCCATGGCTACCAATGTGCTAATCAGCTGCTTAGTGCTGAAAATAGTACTGGCACAAGGCGAGAAAGGCAGAGTCTGCTTCAGTCCAAGGACAGAGTGTGAAATCCTGGCTCCACTAAAGTCAGTGGGAGTTTTGCCATTGATTTCACCCAGAGTGTCTGATTGTCCTAATCAGAGAAGTACCAGCTTCCTTGGCCTCAGAAAACACAAGGTCAGGCACGGGGAATAAAATAACCACTGTTGTCTTGTTTGTGGGAGGGCAGTTTGCAAGCAGGTTTTTTTGAAATCTGACACACACAAGGCCATATTCTACCCTGTACTATGTATGTGCAGCTCCCATTGACATCAATGGGAGCTACCTGCATAGACTTGCAAATGAAACAACACTAAAGAGTGATCACTTGTGGATTTGGGGAGTCCTCTTATTTTTTAAAGAGTTTTTTAGGTTTGGAGGGTTTTTTTTGGTTTTGTTTTTAGTGTAATAGTAACAGATGGGACAGTTAAAACCCAGTGTAGCTTGCTTTGCCAATTACATCCATGGAAATATTAATCACTGTTTACCTCAGTCCTTCCAAACAACGTCACCTCTCCCATCAAAAGCTTTTGAGACATTTCTGAGGAGGTTTGTGCTTCTTTCACTTCATTGAACTGGACTGAGCTCAAAAGGAAGTAGCAGAAGACGTTTAAGCTATTAAATCTATGGTCTCTGGAAGGTCTCTAAGTCTGGAAAGATATCCCCAGAGTTCTATGACGTGATCAGGTTAGATGATCATAATGATGTCTTTTGGCCTTAAAATCAACAAATAACATTCCGGTGTGGGTCTACTCTGAAAAATGATAATGAATGATTGACACTTGATCTGCTCCCTGGTATATTCATTTCCATTTTCTTTAGCGAAAGGCTTGTTTTTACTACTTTTTGCTGTTTATTATTTGTATTGTGGTAGCACCTAGGAGTCCCAGTCCTGGCCCAGGACCCCAGTGTGCCAGGCACTGTACAAACGCAGACCAAAAAGATGGCCCCTGCATCACCCATCTTACAATCTAAGTATGACAAGAGACAACATTTGGATGCAGATAGATGGGGGAGTACATGGGAATGAGACCATATTGGTCAGCGTGTTGGGTGGTGGTCTCCGCATACCTGAGGACTAACCATTGTCAGGTTGTTTGTAGGCATCATGGCAAAGGAGGGATTTAAAGGAGGACAGTAAGGTAGTTTTGTGGGTGCTTACAGGGAGCTGCTCCCAGTCTGAGGGACAGCATGGCCAAAAGCATGAAGATGCTTGTTTGAAAATGCCACCAGTGACAGCTCCACAGAACCAACGCAGCTATTGAGGTCCTCCTTCCCCTGGATGCTTGCCCTCTCCACAATGATGAGTCCTTGAATAATAGACTTCCCAAAATTGAAGAGTCCTCGCTGTGGCAAACCCACGCCAGCGGACCAAAAAATAGCAACCTGCTGTATGCTGTTGTGGTATATGCTGCACCAACTCTGCCACGTTGCTACATCCTAGTTCCCTCCAAATGCAGGGAGTAAATTCCCCAGGATCCAATACGCCTGGCTTTGTGGTCCCTGAATATATGTGGATTGACCCTGTTCCCACTATTTGTTCCCAGGCATCTGTTAAATGGTTAACTTGAAATCTTAACTTTAACTCTGCTCAGGTGTAGAGCTGAGCCAGAAATGGTTTTCCCATCCTGCAAAAGGCTTCAGGATTTTGAAACTATTTCCCATCCTGCACCGGGACCAAAAGTTGAAAACGTTCTGAACTGATAATTCCAATTTTTTTTTAATCAAGTCCATTAAAATGTTTCATTTTGATAATTTCAAAACATTTTAAAATATAAATTACTAACATTTCTAAACAAAAATTGCTCTGAATCAAAACATGAAACTTCAGAATATGTTGAAATGTTTTGAATACTTTTTTTGTTTCAAGAAAATTTCCAATTGGAATTTGTTGAAACTGACCCTTTCTTGTGGATAGTGCCTTGTAGCAGGGTGGACACCCGCCCCTGCCCTGAGGGGCTTAAAACAGCCCTAGGAAAGTGCTGTGGCAGGATAAAGCAGCCACTGGGCTGATTGGGGGAAGCAGGCGGAGCTGTGGCCATGCCCCAAACACAGCCCAGCTGGCCCCTATAAGAGGGTGCGAGCCAAAAGCCCAAACAGTCTCTCTCTGCCTTCAGAGAGAGAAGGGGCTGGCTGCTGGGGAGCCGAGCAGGGTACTGGGAGTTGAGCAGGGCTGGGGGAAGGCTAGAGGAGCTGGGGAGCTCCAGCCTGGAAAACCCCCAGGCTGTGGGCCTAGTAGAAGGCCAAACTGGGTACTGGGGTTGCAGGGGCAGGCCACGGGTAGGCCGAGGCAGCAGGCCCAACTCCCCGCCCCCGCCAGTGATGAGTGGCTTACACTGTAGTCTGTCCCAGGGAACAGGGGCTAGTTGGTGACTGGTGGTAGCCTTACACTGAGGCAAGGTGTGGGTGTGGGTTCCCCCGGGTGGGAGACCCTGAGAGAAAGGGGTTACTGCCAGGGGGCAGCACCCCAGATAACCGGGCACCGGGTTCGGGAGGGACATGGGGGCCCAACGGCAGTGGGACACCGGTGCCTGCAGTGGGACTCCGGTGCCTGCAGAGGGTGCTCCGGAGGCTGGAGAGCTAATTCCCGAGATGACCGGCAGGAGGCGCTGCAGGGGTGAGTCCCGCATTGCTACATGCCTGTTTTAACGAATTGGCATTTTCTGATGAAAAAAAACATTTGGTTGGAAAATTGCTGACCAATTCTACTCAAATGCACAGTCATGAATGTAGACAGTGCTGTGAAATTTCAGGATGTCCACACACAAAAGCAAACTCAATGACATGGTCTGCTTTGAGTAAGCCCAGAGGATCTGATTCAGTGGTACAATAGGGCTGTTTTGTGTTTCTTGGGGTGGCACAAAGCAGCTGTAAACCCAGGTTCCATATAAGATTCCCTGTCTACAGAATTGTTGGGTAGTGCAGAGCCGCCTTAGTGGCTCCTATGCCATTGCCCCACCTGGCCCTGGGATACGTGATGTGACTAGGGATAAAACAGCATCGCTAGAGTATCCCTGTACCCCAACAATCTGTAGCTGCAATAACAACCTGAAGGGGCCATTGAAATTTAGACCAAAGAATTGGGGCTCTGGTCTTTTGATACAGAGCAAAAATTTGGATCAGATATAGGATACCTGGAAAATAACAGCCTTTCTGTCAATTTCTGCTGTTTTGTTCCATGCAGTATCTCTTCACCTTGTATGGCGTCAAGCCACACCTCTTCTTCGGCAGACTGCGTGCTCATTTTGTCAGATAAGTCTGTTCTCAGATGTTTAGAATGTGTCCTCTAAAATCACAGTGGGGTGCAACTGATGACATCCAGGTGCCCTTATTCCTTTTTTATTTCTTTCACACTATCCCCATGTGTTTGGTTTTTAGCCTTGTTTTGTACCTACCCCTGCAGCATTTTCAGAAGCAGCAGCACTTACATAGAGTTCAGTGCATTCAACATACCAGATGCCAACCTCTGTTAGTGTTTCAAAAGTACAGTTCCTGTTTTAGGACCCAAAACCAGTATTGCTGCATATATGAAGTCTGACCTTAATTAAATGTGTAGATATAATATGCACATCTTTTCTAAAGTCAGTGAGAGATGTTTGGCTGGCCAGTCCCTATTAAAATGAATGGCATTGAGTGACCAACTCCCTTAAGCAGCTCTGAAAACGAAATCCTAAAACACTGTCTTGACTTAATCCAGTTTCTGTCTATAAACTCCTACTTTGCAGTCCAGTCAGGTGTTAGGCCAAATTCTGCCTTCAATTATGCACCTGCAAATCCATAGGAATAATTTGGGTCAAATTTTACTCTCTGATCCTGGCTGTAATCCGTCATAAATCCAATGATTTAAAATAGATTTACTCTGGATTTTCCCCGAGTGTAACTGACAGCAGGAAATTGGCCCATTCAATACATATCCCCTTTCAAAGGGGGTTAATTTCTCTGCCATTATCTGTCTGTCTTTGTTCTTTCTGTATTTATTTTATCTGTCTTTGAATGATGGACATGTACAGGCTGATGATAGGAAGAGCAACAACCTTCAGAGAGTGAAATGGAAAATACAGGGAATTGTGAATGAAAGATACGTTGGAAATATATATAGGAGTCAAAGGGGGATTAAGGTAATTTTGGTTGAAATTTTACTGACCATGGACAGATCTGGTATAAATAGTCAATGGAGCTATGATGTTTTACCCAAGCAGAGGATCTGCCCTTAAGCTTAAGGGCCATGTTAGTTTTTAAGGAACTCCAGGAAAGTATAATGACCACAATGTTAATAGAACCATTTTTCCAAGCAGTTTTCATGGTACAGTTAGTACACTGTACTGAAATATTTATACAGTGTATGTGTCTTTCGAACTATGGTCAAGATGGGAGCACTCAATGATAAAGCAAACAGAGAAAGGTGAGTGATACGGTGTAAAATACAAAGCAAGATGGCAGTCATGCGGGGCTGTTGAAGACTTCATGGTCTGACACTGCCCTCCGTTATCCCCATGAAATGGATGAAAATGTACAAGTGTGTCTTTGGGCAGAATTTAGTCCTATGCAGCTGTATCTTATTCATGATAGAGACTCTCTGGAATTAGTTCTGAATAGCTCTTTTTAGGAGTTCACATAAGAAGTCAGATAAGGCACAAACTTCTTTATTTAGAAGCCTATTTCTCTCTATAATCCATGTTTATTATGGTCTTGGGTTAGTAACAAGACAAGCACTGACGTGGGGTCTTTTTAAAGGTTAGATTTGCGTTTCATTATTACAAAACATATTTACTGAACATAGAGCAAATGGTTCTTGCCAACATGGCTGTACCATCAGGGCCACATTGAGGTCAAGGATGAAGTAGTGAATTCCCTGATATCCCCCTCTCCCCCCCGAAAAAAGCACAGACACATGCTGTAAAAGTGGTGTTACTCTGTGCTGATGTTCTACATGTGACCACTAGTCAGGATCTTTCACTGGGTCAAGTCTACATAAATACAGGACTTCCCACTTCCCCCATAGCCGTGTCGCAGCATGCACTTCTGCAACATCATTCACAGAGGAACTGCAGAACAGTCTATTAGAAACTTGAAGGAGGACGTCGAATTAGGCTGGTTGGCTTCTAGTATGTGATCCGTTGAAAATTCCTAGCCTCCAGCGCTGGCTCCAGGCACCAGACAAGAAAGCACGTGCCTGGGGCGGCACATTGTAAGGGGCGGCATTCCGGCCAATCTTGGGGCGGCATATTCTGGCCGCCCTGCTGTGGTTTATTTTGCTTTGGCAGCCCGGTCCGCAGCTCCGGAGCCCCTGGCCAGCTCCCCGCGTCCGCCAGTGCCAGCCCAGCCCTGCAGGGACACAGACCCCAGCCCGGGTGGCGCAGGAACTAGCGATCCCTGCCACTCACCGGCCTCCGCCTCCCGTGCCACTCTGAGCCCAGCCGAGCGAGCTGCAGCGCGTGGCTGCCCACGGGTGGATGGAGCGGGTGGGCGCCGCCTTTCACCCCCCTGTGAGCGGTCTTGACTGCCCTCCACGCGCTCCCTGCGGCTGCCGTTTTTTTGTTGTTTTTTTTTGCTTGCTTGGGGCGGCAAAAAAGCTAGAGCCGGCCCTGCTAGCCTCTTTAATCTCTCCTCATTCCAAACCCCTAATCATTTTAGTTGCCCTTCTCTGAACCTTTTCTGTCAGTGTATCTTTCTTGAGATGAGGACACCACATCTGTACGCACTATTCAAGATTTGGGCGTACCATGGATTTATAGAAGGACAATAAGATACTCTCCATCTTATTTTCTATCCCCTTTTTAATGATTCCTAACATCCTGTTTGCTTTTTTGACTGCCGCTGCACACTGCGTGGACGTCTTCAGAGAACTATCCACGATGACTCCAAGATCTTTTCCCTGATTCGTTGTAGCTAAATTAGCTCCCATCATATTGTATGTATAGTTGGGGTTATTTTTTTCCAATGTGCATTACTTTACATTTATCCACATTAAATTTCATTTGCCATTTTGTTGCCCAATCACTTAGTTTTGTGAGATCTTTTTGAAGTTCTTCACAGTCTGCTTTGGTCAACCAGTGCTCTCGAAAGGCAGTAGTAGTATAAATATTTATGCTGGGAAGAAAAAAATGGGGAAAGTTGCTGAAAATTGTGGCAACATTATACAGAAATAGCAGCAAAACGGTACGGTCTTCTTAAGCTGTTGGGAAGTAAAACTGATTCTGTTCTGAATCACAGATCCTGCCTTTAATCCATTTTTGTCTCATTACCCTGACTGTGCAGAAGATGAAAACAATTTTGAATTGCAAAGTGGCCCCCACTGTATTCTCCAGTTTAAAGGGCAGTGGACTTTAAGTGGCAACTCTTTCATCTTTCCACCTTGCTGGATGTTGAATTCAGAGACATATCCCTGCCCTACTTCTGGTACAACTAGACACCTTTCAGTCCATTTAAGAAGGAGCAGCTCGCTGTGTCTACGTGCTTGGAAGGAGACTAGGCTGAATGATTTGTTATTTCCAAAGAAAAAGAATAGTCAGACCAGGAAAGCTTTTCCACTCTGTCACTTTCTATCATTCAAGCCTAACAAAGAAGCTGGGGAAAAAGTGTATTGCTCCATCCGTGCGGCTTTGCTATTATGCTGTATTTATGCATTGACAATCCAGCCTGTGTATACTGTAATCTACTGCTTTATTAAAACAATACTGTCCTGTACTTCAACTCTAGGGTTGGCTGATCCAGCAGCGTATTGAATTTGGACAACCTTTCTCGTGGTTTATTAGGTTTCTGGGGTTCGCTAACCTTTTGAATTGTTGTCTGGATGAAACCCTCCCCCACAGTGTTAGGAGGGAGAAAAGCAGCGCCATTGGGCTACATGCATGTTGTAGGGAAAAGCCACAAGTTCGGCCCTTATGGTTCATACCTTATTACAGGGGTCGGCAACCTTTCAGAAGTGCTGTGCCGAGTCTTCATTTATTCACTCTAATTTAAGGTTTCGTGTGCCGGTAATACATTTTAATGTTTTTTAGAAGGTCTCTCTCTATAAGTCTGTATATTATATAACTAAACTAGAGTTGTATTGTAAAATAAACAAGGTTTTCAAAATGTTTAAGAAGCTTCATTTAAAATTAAATTAAAATGTTGATCTTACACCACCGGCCCGCTCAGCCCACTGCTGGTCTGGGGTTTTGCTCACCTAGGCCGGCAGCGGCCTGAGCGGGGCCTGATGCTGGGACCCCAGAGGTGGCAAGGGTCCAGCAGCCAGAACCCCAGACCGGCAGTGGGCTGAGCGGGGCTGGTGGCCGGGACACCAGACCGGCAGTGGGCTGAGCGGGGCTGGTGGCCGGGACCCCAGACCGGCAGTGGGCTGAGCGGGGCCGGCTCCTGGGACCCCAGACCGGCAGTGGGCTGAGCGGAGCCGGTGGCCAGGACCCCAGACCGACAGTGGGCTGAGCGGGGCCGGTGGCCGGGACCCCAGACCAGCAGTGGGCTGGGCGGCTCAGCCCACTGCTGCTCAGGGGTTCCATCCGCTGGCTCCTGCCAGCCGGGATCCCGGCTGCCGGACTCGCTCAGCCCGCTGCCGGGTCTAGGGTCCCGGCCCTGCCCACATACAGTGGGTACCTACCTTCTCCCTGGTTCTGGCCCATTCTCTTCCTCTCTCTGCACTGAGTTGAGGGTGGGAGTGCACTGAGCACAGGGTTAGGGGTGAAGGGTCTGGCCAGGAGCTAGAATGAGGGAGGAGGCTCAGGGTTGGGCCAGGAGGTTTGGGTGTGGAGCACTTACCTGGGCAGCTCCCATTTGGTGCGAGGGGTTGCAGGAGCTCCCGTTTGGTGCTCAGGGTAGGGGTGGGGATGTGGGGGGTGCATGGGGTGTGGGGGAGGTGCAAGAGTCAGGGCAGAGGGCTGGGGGCATGTGAGGAGGGTGCAGGTGTTAGGGTGGGGAGGGGCTGGGGATGGGGGGGGTGCCAGAGTCAGGGCTGGGGTTGTGGGGAGGGTGAAGGAGTCAAGCAGAGGGCTGGGTGTGTATGAGGGGGTACAGGCTCAGGGCAGAGGCCTGGGGTGTGTGCGAGGCACAGGGCTCAGGGCATGGACATGGGGTGTGTGTGGGGCTGAGGGCAGAGGGCTGGGGGTGTGTGTGTGGAGGGGGTCAGGGCAGAGGGCTGGAGGGGATATGCCCCTATTCCACCCACTCCGCCCTTCCCCAAGGCCCTGCCCCCACTTCTTCTCTGCCTCCGCCGGAAGCAGCGAGCAGGCTGACTCTGCGCCTTCCCTCCCAACCCCCTCCCTCGCAAAGGCCATCAGCTGATCGGCCGGCAGGGAGGGAGGG
The DNA here is from genome assembly GCF_020497125.1 of Mauremys mutica. NCBI lineage: Eukaryota > Metazoa > Chordata > Testudines > Geoemydidae > Mauremys > Mauremys mutica. Next base: position 116,773,719 of record NC_059077.1, read on the forward strand.
ATGGGGGGAGAGGCGGAGGAGGGGCAGGAACCCAGCACACTACGGGAAGAGGCAGGGGAGCCGGCAGGACCAAGCTTCTGCCCATAGGCGTGTGCAGCACGTTTCATTAGGGTGTGCACCCAGGGAGCCCTGCCCTAGCCCTGCCCCCATCCACTCCCTCCTACTTCCCACCCCCTGACTGCCCCCCTCAGAACCCCATCCCCCGATCCTTGTCTCCTGACTGCCCCCTCCTGGGACAACTGCCCCCCAGGACCCCATCCCCTAGCTAAGCCTCCCTGCTCCTTGTCCCCTGACTGCCCCCCTAGGACCCTACTCCCTACCTGTCCCCTGACTGCCCTGACCCTTATCCACACCCCTGTCCCCAGACAGACCCCTGGGACTCCCACACCTATCCAACCGCTCCCCGCCCCCTGACAGGAACCCCAGAACTCCCGACCCATCCAACCACCCCCCTGCTCCCTGCCTGCCCCAACCCCTCTCCACACCCCTGTCTCCTGACAGCCCCCCGCCAGAACTCCCGACTCATCCAACCCCCCCCACCTCCTTGTCCCCTGACCGTCCCCTGACCATCCCCTCCAGAGACTGCCCCCCAGGACCCTCCTTGCTCCCTGTCCCCTGACTGCCCTGACCCCTATCCACCCCCCGCTCCCTGACAGACCCTGGGACTCCCATGCCCCATCCAACCCCCCTCCCCCTGCTCCCTGACTGCCCCCTCCAGAGACCTCCCACCCCTAACCACCCCCCCGGGATCCCACCCCCTATGCAACCCACTCTGCTCCCTGTCCCCTGACTGCCCCCACCCCTAATCCAACCCCCCCAGCCCCAGACCCCTTACCATGAGGCTCCTAGCAGCATCTTCTGCTCCGCGCAGAGCCAGACACGCTGCCCCTTGGGAGTGCACAGCCCCGCCCCTCAGAGTGCTGCGCGTGCAGCGGCATGGCTCCAAGGGAGCGGGGAGCGTGTCTGCCTCCCCACGGAGCCAAACACTGCCCCGCGCGCAAACCTATGCTTCTGCCCCCTGCCCCCGTGCGGGGGGGAGAGGGCGGAGAAGAGCGGTCCGGGCTGGGCAGGATTTTTAATGGCACGCTGCTGCCTGCTGGGACTCCGGCAGGCAGCAGCGTGCCATTAAAAATCGGCTCGCGTGCTGTCTTTGGCACGTGTGCCATAGGTTGCCAACTCCTGCCGTATTATAAGAATGGCAAATAACGCTCTTGGCAAGTAATGTTCAATTTTGCTGCTTATTTTGCCTGTGATTTGCTGCCTGTGCTGCATGAGTCCGTTCAAGATTAGGCCAAACAAGGTGCCCATTTCTATCCAGTACACAATGGGCCAGCCTCCCAATAGTGGTCTCAACACAGACTCTATTTGCACAGGCTCATCTTTCAGTATGTAACGACTTAAATACACACTACTGGAGGAAACACTTCACCTCGGTGTGGGTTGCATCAGTCGACTTGTTTTTATAACAGAACATCTTCTGTGGCATAGTAACCAAACTCTAGGGAAAACAGACAAACCAGCAGTAAGTAGAGTGTATGCCAAGGGTAGTCAATAATTTTTTGTCACGGCCCAGACTCCAGAGAAAATAAGAATACAATAATAATAATTAATAAGAAGAAAATACAAAGATTTCAGGGTCCATTCAAGAGTATCTGGCGGTCTGGATTTGCTCCACGTCTGCCCCTTGACTACCCCTGGTGTATGCTGTTGGCATTTTTATCTTAGTTTGGTTCTGATTTAATGTTGCAGCTTAGATTTTTAGGTGCTGGGCCACATTTTATTCTAATTTGCATCCTGTGCCAATCCCACGGAACACAGAGCTTAGTTTTAACTCTATCCAAATTCCCCAGTCCTTAATCAAGGAAAAATCCCATTGCAGCCTATGATCGCTTTGTGTCATTAAAGACTGCAGAATTGTCCCTGACTGATTATTACTCATTATTTATATTGAGACCAGTCAGGGGCCAGGACCACTTTGTGACAGGCACTCTACAAACACAGAGCAAAAAGACAGTCTCTTTCCCCGAAGAGCTGACCTCAGATTTAATTCTATGGAACTACTTGCATCATTAAGAACTGGGGGAATCCATCCTCTTGTTAAGTGAATGTGCCTACACAGAGCTTGGCTCATTTCCTCCAGGTATTCTCGATTAGTGTATCTCTGCCATGTTTTAATTCTAGGTCTGCAGTCCTCCAGCGTCCCATAACCTCTCATTTCCCTTCTTCGCCTGGAGGTGAGTGAATTGGAAATGTGTTTAGACAGATCTCCTGTATGGTGTAGTACACTGGGACTTCGGCAAGGGAGGGGTTTGTGAGAAGTGCTAAGTAATAGAATCGTAAATTCTTTACTGGATAAGTACCTAGAAAAATGTCCATGCTGTAAGATTTATATAGTTTTCTAAATAGTCGATAAGGGCAAGAGGTCTTTGTTGTTATCAAGGACAAGTAGAGCGACTTTGAATCCTGTAGAATCCATCTACAGTCTCTGGGTTTTATTTTTCCCTCCCCACTGGTGTGATTCTTTTGACTTCAGTGGTTTTACACTAGGAATTGAATTTGGCCTGCTCAAATTGCACAGGATGTAAGTTAGCACTGAATTTGGCCAGATATATTTTATTCTTTTATAGTGAAATTCACCCCATGTGATGAACTAGGCTCTGTGCACCACAGAAGTCCCATGTAGACCCTAAAAATAAAGTTTAAAGGGTGCATAGTATGTGTGGTAACCGTGTGTAAAGAGTTTAATTTCACCCTATATGAAAACGAGATTCAGGTGTTCAGTGTGTGTTACAAACACCTAGGGTGACCAGACAGCAAGTGGGAAAAATCAGGACAGGGGGTGGGAGTAATAGGAGCCTACATAATAAAAAAAAAAAACCAAAAAATCGGGACTGTCCCTATAAAATCAGGACATCTGGTCACCCTACAAACACCCGTCTGTGCTCAGCGATACAAGTCTGTTGCAGCTCACATCTGTGGAACTTAATGCTTTAACTGAAGCTGTACAGACTTGTGATTTTTACTTTGGAGATTCCTGGATCAATCCCCAGTCATGACCTAGATGGCAGTTGTGACATAAATATAAGTTATGAGCAAAATTGTGCTCTGAATTACACTCTTGTAAATCTGGATTTGCACTGGTGTAAATTTGAGCAGAATTTGGCCTAGGATCTCTTTCACAACTAGTTTTAAAGAAGGAATTATAATGTATTAAAGAAGGAATGTATTTTAATCTTTTGGAAATTATTCTATTTTTATAATGTATTTAAAAATGTATCATGACATCACAACCCCATTGCAACTCCCAGCTGCTACCAGTTGTAAACAGGATGTCAAAATATTTATTCTGTTGGCTTTATAAGCAATATTTAGAGACCAGGACAACAAATAAGAGGGGCTTTTTGTCTTCATATTGCAGCCCTTGTAACAAAGCTGTAATTAAGTCACAAGAGACTTTCCACAGATGTTATAATAAAGTGGCTTTTAAAAATTACCCGATTACTAAATGACAACTGAAACACTAGTTCCAGTTAGCTCCCATTATGATAAGATACTCAATTTTCTAGTAGTATTTTTTTATTTGGAAATAAAAATGCATAATGGCTCTGTGCTTACGATATTTTTATGCTAAATATTTAATAGTAATCCGATATGTTCTTAATTTGATTGTCAACTTTCCTTATTTATTGCTTGGCTAATAAGCAGAAAGATTTTTGTCTTTGAGCAATTTACATGTAGACTTACACAATACATGTATATATTTATCTGAGGGGTGTACAAGAATCTTTTTGTATATGTACAGAGGTCATATACAAGTCTTGTTGTGAATGTCCAACTCCTGTTGAAGTCAGTGGGTGTTTTGTGCAATAATTGAGAGTAAATTATGATCCAGAAACAAGTGAGTGGTTTAAAGTTACATTGTGATGTCTCAGTAAAGGGGTTTGCTTACTGATTGACAGGCTGGAGGGGTTTATCAGTCTGATCCTGTGCCCACTGAAATCCAATGTTAAACCTCCCATTGACTTTAATGGTGCAGGATCAGGTCCTTTCATAGAATCATAGAAGTGGACCTTGAAAAGTCATTGAGTCCAGTCCTCTGCCTTCCCAGCAGGACCAAGTACCGTCCCTGACAGATTTTTTCCCCAGATCCCTAAATGGCCCCCTCAAGGATTGAACTCACAACCCTGGGTTTAGCAGGCCAATGCTCAAACCACTGAGCTTACCCCTCCCCCTTTTATGAGTGACTCCTATTAAATGCAAAGCAAAGTAAATGTGAGGGGTTCATTTGTCCATTAAAGTCCTGTGTGTTGATGTACAAGTGAAACATTTATATTTCCTTTGCTTTGCCTGATAGGGTTGCCAGGCGTCTGGTTTTCACTGACTGGCACCACTGATCGGGCTGTTAAAAGTCCAGTCGGCGGTGTAGCTGGCTCTGCACTGCTCCCGGAAGTGGCCGGCATGTCCCTGCAGCCCCTAAGTGGAGAGGTGATCAGGGAAGTGCCGTGTGCTACCCCAGTGCCAGCTCCGCAGCTTACATTGGCTGGGAACCGCGGCCAATAGGAGCTGTGGGAACGGTGCCAGGAGCTGCACGGAGCCAGGGCAGGCAGGGAGCCTGCTTTAGCCCTGCTGCACTGCTGACTTACTGCCTTAAGTAAGTACCGCCAGGCTGGAGCTGGCACCCCAACTCCCTGCCCCAGCCCTGAACCCTTTTCCAGAGCCAGCACCCCACATCCTCTCCCGCCCCCGAGCCCCCTGCCCCAGCCCTGAGCCTGCTCCTGCACTCCAAATCCCTTGACCCCAGTCGGGAGCCCCCTTCTTCACCCTAAACCCTCATTTCTGGCCCCACTCCGGAGCCCGCACCTCCAACCAGAGCCCTCAACCCCTCCTGCACTCCAACTTCCAGCCCAGTGAAAGTGAGTGAGGGTGGGGGAGAGCGAGTGACAGTGGAAGGGGGGCTGGAGTGAGGGCGGGGTGGGGCCTCAGAGAAGGGGAAGGCAGGGGCTGGGCAAGGGTGTTCAGTTTTGTGCAATTAGAAAGTTGGCAATCCTATTGTCTGAACGGGTAAAAGCATTCTCTAGTAGTTCAAGTTTATCAGCCAACTAATTACTAAAGGGACAAATTTTCAAACACATTAGGACCACTTGCAAAAACACAATTGCAATTGATTTTCCCTCTCCCAGTCTCCTGGAGCTCCGTGTGTCTATGTCAGGGGTCGGCAACCTTTCAGAAGTGCTGTGCCAAGTCTTCATTTATTCACTCTTAATTTAAGGTTTCGCGTGCCAGTAATACATTTTAACATTTTTAGAAGGTCTCTTTCCATAAGTCTATAATATATAACTAAACTATTGTTGTATGTAAAGTAAATAAGGTTTTAAAAATGTTTAAGAAGCTTAATTTGAAATTTAAATTAAAATGCAGAGCCCCCCAGACCGGTGGCCAGGACCCGGGCAATGTGAATGCCACTGAAAATCAGCTTGCGTGCCGCCTTTGGCACATGTGCCAGAGGTTGCCTATCCCTGGTCTATGTCTTTCTGTTTTTGTTTTTTTTCCCCTTCTGTTTGTCTGTTTAGATTGCTTGGACAGGGACCTTGCCTATTCTGTGTTGTATAATAGCAAACTTATGTTTGCACTCACAATTCCCATGATATTGCATTTGGAAATAGGCTAGTTTCTCATGTGAGTAGCCAATGAGGCTATTAAGAGTGAGATTTTCAAAAGCCTCTAAATGACCGCTTGATGTTGTAAAGACCTGATTTGTTCTCATCAGCCCAGTAATGTGGTTGAGCTGTTGGGAGCACAAGGCACCTGGAATATGTGTGTTTCCAAGCTTCAGAACAATAACACCCATATATAAGAAAACCTTTGATAGAGTTCCCTCACAGGCCTTGTCTACATTTATGGCGGTGTGTAGAGTACAGGCACTATATGTGCAGCTGCATGCCACAGTGAAAGGCAGGCTGTGTCCCCACTTGTCACTGTGGTACATAGGTACATTGGCAGTGAAAGGTTCTGCCTGAGGGGAAGCAGCGGGATGGCAGTGGGACATGGGCCTGCCCCCTAACCAAGTGGATCTGCTGGAATTTCTGAGCCAGCTTTGACCCCTCATGTCTCCACTGGCTCCCTTGCTGCACGGTATCACCAGGGTCTCTGGTGAGGGTGGTGGCCTGCAGGGCCAAAAGAGGGAAGGCACATGCTCCACGAAAAGCTAATGCTGCCCCTGTCTATGTTAGCTTTTCTGGGGTGTCTCTGTAGGGCTGTAGGAGAGACAGTGTATGTCTGTCCACTTCTATCCCTGTCCTCATCCTGCACCACACTCCCCTGGCTCAAAGCCTCCAGCCCCTACCTCCACACAGACCCATGAAATGTCCTCCATGTTGTCTAGAGGATGGCTAGGATAGTGCCATGGAGGCAGCTGAGCCCTACTTATGCGCTGGATGGGGAAAGAAATGTGAGCAGAGGGTCCCCTCTGCATGGACCAAAGGAGAACAGTCCCCAGGCCGCTCTCTTAGTGTTAGGAAGATAGCACTGGAAATGTCTGTGTTGGGTGGCCTTGTCCAGTTTGTCTGTGGGGGGAAAAAGCCCTCAAAGCATATTAATATTTGATGTTTAACTTCAAAAAGAAAAGAAAAAAGTAGCAGCAGATAGACATAGAGATGTGAATTTTCCATACGTGTTTCGATAAATGGTAGTCTTGTCCTGCTGCTTTGGATTGAAGGATAGTGTAATGCCATGCCCCTGGGTGGGTCATTCACAGTGGGGATTGAACCTAAGATCTCTGTATCTAAAACCATGAACCTCCACTGCTGGAGCTAAAACACCCAGCTTTGTTAGCCATGGCTGTAGCAGGCTTATTAACTTCTGTGTATGGCCTACCCTCCCACCGCTAGAGAGGGATAGAGCACCACCCTGAGGGTACGTCTTCACTATCCGCCGGATCGGCGGGTAGCAATCGAATTCTTGGAGTTCGATATATCGCGTCTCATCTAGACGCGATATATCGAACTCCGAACGCGCTCCCGTCGACTCCGGAACTCCACCACTGCGAACGGCGGTGGTGGAGTCGACGGGGGAGCCGCGGACTTCGATCCTGCGCCGTGAGGACGGGTAAGTAATTCGAACTAAGGTAGTTCGACTTCAGCTACGCTATTCGTGTAGCTGAAGTTGCGTACCTTATGTAAGCAGAGTCAGGATGAGCCCCACCCTGACATCTGGTGGTAAATTATGGGGAGTGCGGAAAGTGTTGCATGGGTATTTCGGTTATTTGCATGGGCACTCCCACCCCACTTAGCATACCGCAAAGCAGCATGGGATGGTTATTTTCACAGCTGTGGGAACCCCAATTTCGTTGTTATTGGGGCAGGAGGAATGAAATGTTGTCACCCTGATTGGGTAAATGGGGAACTACAAAATTGTCTTGTGATGGGGGGTTTCATTGTCAGCTGGATAGCGCTTGCTAGATGGGGCACATGGGTTCCAAAACCCATTGAAAGGAGAGAGGCTGGGGACAGAGATCTGTACTTGGTGGTGCAGGCTCTTTGTGTGAGCCAGAAGCACCAGTTCCACCTGTGCCTCTCTCCACTGTGGAATGTCAGAGTTAATTTTTGATTCCCTTAAGAATCTATATGCAGGTTCTTCTTCGAGTGATTGCTCCTATGCATTCCATGTAGGTGTGCGCGCCGCGCATGCACGGCTCTCCGGAACATTTTTACCCTAGCAACTCCGGCGGGCCGGCTGGTGCCCCCTGGAGTGGCGCCGCCATAGCGCCCCTTATATACCTCAGCCGGCCCGTCCGCTCCTCAGTTCCTTCTTCCCGCCCGTGACGGCCAGTTGGAACAGTGGAGTGCTCCCTTACCTCCACAACCCTAGTGTTTCTCCATAGATAGTGTTAGTAGTTAGTTGAGTTCTTGTTATAGTTGTATATATATAGTGTATAGTGTTAATAGTTAGGGAATTGGAGGGCTTACCCCTCTTCTTCCGCCCCAGTGCGGGCTTATGCCCGGGGCACCGGGTTTCAAGCCCTGTGCGGCTTGCCAGCGGCCCATGCCGGTTAGCGACCCGCACGACTCTTGCCTTCGCTGCCTCAGAGAGTCGCATCGGCCAGATAAGTGCTCTATTTGCATAGCTTTTAAGCCTCGTACGAGGAAAGAGAGAGACTCTCACTTGAAGCACTTACTGATGGAGTCTGCGCTCCAACCTCCGGCGCCAGCTCCAGCGGCACCGAAAACCGCCTCGACGAGCAGCGCTCCGGGGGCACCGGGCCGCTCCGGCACCGAGCCGGCACCAAAGTCCCGGCACCGCTCCCTCTCCCCGGGGAGGAAGCACATGGCGCCGAAGACGGCCACCGCTAAACACCAGCGGAAGCCGTTAGCCCAGCCGCCTCCGACGAAAACGGTGCAGGCTGAGGCAGTGCACGCGAAGTGCACCGCGCCGTTGACTCCGGCGCCGCAAGGCCCGTCGAGTCCGGCTCCGCCCAGCTCCCCGGTGCCCACCGAGGAGGAGCTGAGGATCCCGTCGACGCCGGAGGCGTTCGCGACGGCGAGAGAACTGATCGAGGCGACGGCCCCGTCATATCAGCCGCCGGCACCACCGGTGCGGACATTCAAGTCCCTCGGCAAGCCAGCGATGGTGCGCCCTTCCTCCCCGGGCGACCGTGGCGACCGCGGCTCCAGGATCCAGACTCGATCCCGGTCCATCTCCCGGAGACGGTCACCGAGGCACCGCTCCCCATCCCGCCGGAGATCGCCATCGCGACGCCGCTCAGCGTCCCGGCACCGGTCGCAGTCCCGGCACCGCTCTCCATCGCGGGGCCGGTCGTACTCCCGGCGGCGCTCCAGGTCCCGGTCCCGAAGTCACCGGCACCGCAGCAGATCCGCGTCCAGGCACCGCGGACATAGGGACTTGCGCAGCCGCTCAAGGCGCCGCGGATCTCGCTCGAGGTCCGGTTCCCGGCACCGCCGGTCGAGCTCCCGGCGTCGCCGGTCGAGCTCCCGCCGCCGCCGCTTCCCTTCTCGGCACCGGAGATCCAGCTCCCGACGCCGCAGATCTGGCTCCTGGTACCGGAGATCCGGCTCCCGGCACCATGCGCAGCACAGATCCCGCTCGCCACTGGACCCCCGAGACGCCCGGCACCGACCCCCGGCACCGGAGGGTCGTCTCACGCCGGCGCTGGACGCCCGCCCAGGCACCGCCACGGCCCCACCCTGGCCCTCAAGGGAACCCTCCGTAGCCTCACCCCAAGGCAGTGCGGTGGATTTCAGAGCCGGTTCCATTCCGCCGGATCATGGACCCCAGTATTGGGGACATTGGGTACCATGGGCGCAATATGAACAGGGGCCTCCCCTGCCACCCAGGCAGCCGGGCTCGGCACCGTCGGTACCGGTGGCCACCGTCAGTAGAGCCCCCCCATCCCCACCGACGCAAACCGACGCCCACGGCCCACCTTTGGGCCAGGACTCGCTACCACCAGATCGCCAGGTGGGGGAGCACCAACAGGAGGAGGTGCTGCCGGGCCACTCCTCGTCGTCCTCTCCAGATGAGGCGGTCGCAGGGGCCTCGCCATCAGGGCCCCCGCCCATTGACCTCAGGGCACACCAGGACCTTCTCAGAAGGGTGGCAAAGGCCATTAACTTGCCCATAGAGGAGGTGCAAGAAGTCGAGGACCCGATTACGGACGTTGTGGGAGATGACGCCCCTGTCAGAGTGGCGCTCCCGTTCATTCGCACCATTCAAAAGAACAGTGCCACTATCTGGCAGTCACCTTCCTCTGTTGCCCCCACGGCGCGAGGCGTCGAAAGGAAGTATTCCGTCCCGCCCCAGGGCTACGAATACTTGTATGTCCACCCCACCCCGGACTCGCTGGTGGTCCAATCGGTCAATGACCGCGAGCGGCACGGACAACCTGCCGCTGCGCCGAAGTCCAAGGACGCCCGGCGCATGGACTTGTTAGGGCGTAAAATCTATTCGGCGGGAGGTCTCCAACTCCGCATCGCCAACCAGATGGCCCTGCTATCCCGATATACGTTCAACATCTTGGGGTGCCTCGCAAAATTCACGGAGCTGACCCCTCAGGACTCCCGCCCCGAATTCTCGGCGCTCCTCGAGGAGGGCAAGTTAGCCTCCAGAACCCTGATAAAAGCGTCCGTGGACGCAGCAGACTCAGGGGCTCGAACGGTAGCATCCGGGGTGACAATGCGCCGCATCGCGTGGCTACAGTCTTCCCACCTGAGGTCCAGTACACCCTCCAGGACCTCCCTTTTGACACGCAGGGACTGTTTTCTGAGAAAACAGATGCCAGAATTCAGTCCCTAAAGGATGGGAGGGTTGCGATACGGACCCTAGGTATGCACACGCCGGCCACGCAGAGACGGTCATTCCGTCAGCAGCCCTACCGCCCCTTCAACCAGGCCAGGGCTCGGCCGTTTAACAACCGCCGGACGGCCCCCTTCCGCCGTAGACCGTCGGGGGGGCGGCGCAACCAGGCGCAGAGCTCGTCCAAGGCCCCGCAAGCTCAGAAGCCGGCCTTTTGATGGGACGCCCGAGGACGGCCCATCACTCTCCCCCCAGGATCCATCCCTTTTGTTTTCCAGTCGCCTTTCCCGCTTCCTTCCGGCGTGGTCGGCTATAACATCGGACAGCTGGGTCCTCAGCACCGTCCAGCACGGCTACCGCCTACAGTTTATTTCACCCCCTCCCTCCCGCCCACCTTCCCCGTCCCTCTTCAGGGACCCCTCTCACGAGCAAGTCCTCTTACAGGAGGTCCAGTCTCTGTTGAGCGTGGGTGCTATCGAGGAGGTGCCTCCCTGCAGGCGGGGCAGGGGTTTCTACTCCAGATATTTCCTCATTCCCAAGGCGAAAGGAGGCCTTCGTCCCATCTTAGACCTCCGGGAGCTGAACAGATACCTCTGCAAGTTCAAGTTTCGGATGGTGACCTTGGGGACCATTATCCCTTCCTTGGATCCGGGAGACTGGTTTGCCGCCCTCGACATGAAGGATGCTTACTTTCATGTGGCGATTTACCCCCCCCCCACAGACGCTTCCTGCGGTTCACGGTCAAGGAGACCCACTACCAGTTTGCGGTGTTACCCTTCGGCCTCTCCACTGCCCCGAGGGTGTTCACCAAGTGCATGGCGGTCGTAGCCGCAGCTCTCCGTCGTCGCAGAATCCACGTATACCCATATCTCGACGACTGGCTGATCCGGGGACGCTCTCAAGCGCTGGTGTCAGCTCAGGTCTCAGAGATTCTGCACCTGTTCCGGTCTCTCGGCCTCCTAGTCAATACCGAGAAGTCCCAATTGCTTCCGGCACAGCGATTGGAGTTCATAGGAGCGGTCCTCGACTCCAACCTCGCCAGGGCCTGCCTCCCGCATTCTCGACACGAGACGATGGTCTCGCTCATTCGCAGCTTACAAGCCTTCCCGTCCACGACGGTGCGGTCCTGCCTCCGCTTGCTGGGGCACATGGCCGCGTGCACCTTTGTGACCGCGCACGCGAGGCTGAGGCTCCGGCCGTTCCAGATGTGGCTGACGTCGGTGTACCGCCCTCACCGCGACCCTATAGATATGGTGGTCACGGTCTCGGACCCCGCTCTCCAGACGCTCACCTGGTGGCTGCATCCGGAGGTGGTCTGCGCAGGGGTTCCGTTCCGCCCCCCTCGCCCGTCGGTCACCCTGACCACAGACGCTTCGGCGCTGGGATGGGGGGCTCACATGGGAGACCTGCACACTCAGGGCCTCTGGTCGGCCCAGGAGCTCTCCCTGCACATCAACGTGCGGGAGTTGAGAGCGATCCGCTTGGCTTGTCTCGCCTTTCTTGCTCACCTCCGGGACCGCTGTGTCGCGGTATACACGGACAACACGGCGGCCATGTTCTATCTGAACAAACAGGGCGGGGCCCGATCCTCCCCGCTGTGCAAGGAGGCGATGGTCCTATGGGACCTGTGCGTGACCCACTCGATTCGCCTCGAAGCGTTCTTTCTACCAGGAGTGCAGAACACGCTGGCCGACCGTCTGAGCAGGTCCTTCGCCTCCCACGAGTGGTCCCTTCGCCCCGATGTGGCTCACACCATCTTCCAAAGGTGGGGATTTCCCCAAATAGACCTGTTTGCCTCCAGGACCAACCGGAAGTGCCACAGGTTCTGTTCGTACCAGGGTCGGGCTCCGGACTCCATCTCCGATGCGTTCCTCATGCCCTGGACGGGCCCCCTTCTATACGCGTTCCCTCCGTTCCCGCTAGTCCACCGAGTACTGCTCAAGCTGCGGAGGGACAAGGCCCGCGTCATACTCGTCGCTCCGGCCTGGCCGAGGCAGCACTGGTATACTCTGCTCCTCGAGCTCTCGATTCGGGATCCCATTCCCCTACCGTTATGGCTGGACCTCATCTCTCAGGACCTCGGCAGGCTTTGTCACCCGAACCTGCAGTCGCTGCATCTTACAGCCTGGTTCCTGAGTGGTTGACCGACGCAGAGAGGAGCTGTTCCGCGGCAGTGCAGCAAGTTCTGCTTGAAAGCAGAAAACCCTCCACACGCTCTACCTACCTCGCGAAGTGGAAACGCTTTGCCCTTTGGTGCGATCAGCGAGGTCTTAACCCCTTCTCGACCCCTATCCAGACGGTCCTCGACTACCTCTGGTACCTGAAAGGCCAAGGTCTCGCGATCTCGTCCCTGAGGGTACACCTGGCGGCACTTTCGGCCTTTCGGCCCGCTGTAGATGGTCGCTCCGTGTTTTCCAACCCCATGGTTGCCCGCTTCCTCAAGGGGTTGGACCGCCTCTACCCGCAAGTGCGTCCACCTGCTCCAACATGGGATTTGAACCTGGTTCTCACCCAGCTGATGCGCCCGCCCTTCGAGCCCCTGGCCACGTGCTCTCTGCTCCATCTCACCTGGAAGACGGCCTTCCTCGTGGCAATCACATCCGCCAGACGAGTCTCCGAACTCCACGCCCTTACGGCGGGTCCCCCATATACCGTCTTCCACGGGGACAAAGTGCAGCTTCGGCCTCATCCGGCCTTCCTCCCAAAGGTGGTGTCGGCCTTTCACCTTAATCAGGAGATCTTCCTCCCGGTCTTCTTTCCAAAGCCGCACGCCTCACCTCGTGAGCAGCAGCTCCACACCCTGGACGTCCGTAGGGCCCTCGCCTTTTACATCGACCGGACTAAGTCCTTCCGGCGTTCCTCCCAGCTCTTTGTCGCAATGGCGGAGCGCATGAAAGGCGACCCTGTTTCCTCTCAACGGATTTCAGCCTGGGTGACATCCTGCATTAGGGAGTGCTACGAGCTTGCTCGCGTCCCCCCGTGCCGACTCACTGCACACTCGACGAGGGCGCACGCCTCGTCAGCCGCCTTCCTGGCCCACGTTCCCATCCAGGACATTTGTAGAGCGGCCACCTGGTCTTCCGTTCACACCTTCGCTTTCCATTATGCGTTGGTACAGCAGTCTCGAGACGACGCAGCCTTCGGCTCTGCGGTGCTACACTCCGCCACGTCTCATTCCGACCCCACCGCCTAGGTAAGGCTTGGGAATCACCTACATGGAATGCATAGGAGCAATCACTCGAAGAAGAAAAGACAGTTACTCACCTGTAGTAACTGGTGTTCTTCGAGATGTGTTGCTCCTATCCATTCCAGACCCGCCCTCCTTCCCCACTGTCGGAATAGCCGGCAAGAAGGAACTGAGGAGCGGACGGGCCGGCTGAGGTATATAAGGGGCGCTATGGCGGCGCCACTCCAGGGGGCGCCAGCCGGCCCGCCGGAGTTGCTAGGGTAAAAATGTTCCGGAGAGCCGTGCACGCGCGGCGCGCACACCTACATGGAATGGATAGGAGCAACACATCTCGAAGAACACCAGTTACTACAGGTGAGTAACCGTCTTTTACTGAGCTGAATTCACTGGTACTGGGGCTCCCCTACTATGAGCTGGAATCACTAAAGAGCTGAAATCACTGAAGAGCTGGACTTGCTGAGCTGAGAGCACTGAGTACTGTGCTAATGAGTGGGGGAGCCTGAAGCCATACTGTGGAGCAAAGCAGCTGGCAGAGCAGAGTGGAGCAGTTTGTGCAGCCACTGGGTGAGTGGAGCCAAGCAGCTCGTGAGGACGGCTGGAGTGGATCACAGGACAGCTGGTGGACCAGAGCAGCTGGCAGAGCGGAGCAGCCCACAGAGCAAGCGGAGCTGAGCTGTTTGCGGAGATGACTAGTGGAAGCAGAACCCCACGAAGAGGCAGGGCAGTTGGCCCCGAAACCACGTAAGGTGCCCCTTTCTACCCAGGCTGGGGAGGGGGACCTCTGCAGAGAGACACTCGAGCTCTGGGGCCGCACTGACCCGGGACAGAGACTTTTGGATTGTGGGACTTTTGGGACTGTGGGTGATTTGGGGGTTGCTGGACTCAAGGGCCCCGAGAGAAGGACATGGCCCAATTTGCTGGAGTGGGTCTTTGCTCACGGTTTGACCTATGAACTCTAGCTGAGGTATTTTCCCAGTTTAATGCTTGTTGTTTGTCATGTAATTAAACCTTTTCTGCTACACCAAGACTCTGTGCTTGCGAGAGGGGAAGTATTGCCTCTTCGAGGCGCCCAGGGGTGAGTGTAAGATTTTCCCAGGTCACTGGGTGGGGGCTCGAGCTGGTTTTGCATTATGTTGTGGGGAAGGGACCCCTATGTATTGAACCCGGCCCTTGCTGCTATCGTTTCGGCCCGGCAGAAGGGTTACACTTAGTTCGACCCCCCCACCCAGTGTAGACCAGGCCTGAGTGTGGATTATATTATAATTGCAATGCCCAGGGGGTACTCCTTTTAGATCCTTAAGCAGAGTCAAGAAACAACCAAAAAGAAACAGCACCAGGAGAATCCTTTCCAGCCCTGCCTCTGAGCACACAGCATGCTGGGACAGGATGTGGAGAGTTTAGTCAATGCTGTGTAGATACTCATACGGTGCAGATATAATCAATAAAGCTCATATTCATGTGCCTCATTACTCAGTCTCTGTGCTTCAGTTTAAAGAGTTCCAGGGGTGAAAGTAAGTCCAGTGACTTACCAGTATGCGGGGGCCAGCTCTGGCCCTGGAAGGGGCGGGGCCTAGGGCAGAAGGGGCGTGGCTGAGGGAGTCAGAGCCAGCCCCAGCCCACCCTGTAAGGTAAGTGCCCCCCGCACCTGGGTAGCAGCAGCAGCCTGGGTCTCCGGGGGCTATTTAAAGGGCCCGCAGCTCCCCTGCTTCTACCGCCATGGCCCTGTAAATAGCCGCTGGAGCCCTGGGGAAGCTCCCACGGCTATTTAAAGGACTGGGGCAGCAGAGGCAGCTGGAGCCCCGGACCCTTTAAATAGCCCCTGGAGCCCCCCATTATCCCGGGGCTATTTAAAGGGCCCGGAGCGCCCCTGCTTCTACTGTCCCGGCCCTTTAAATAGCTGCCGGAGCCCTGGAGTAGTGGCTGTGGGGCTCCGGTGGCTATTTAAAAGGCTGGGGCGGTAGAAGCAGGGGGAGCCCTGGACTTTTTAAATAGCCCCCAGAGCCCCACAGCCCTACTCCAGGGCTCCAGCACTGGGACTCTGGTGGCAATTTAAAGGGCCTGGGGCTCTAGCCCCTGCTGGGAGCCCCAGGCCCTTTAAATTGCCTCCTGGGGAAGCCGGGCCACCTTGGTACGGCAAACTGGCTCTTGTTGTATGCCGTACCGGGAAATACCAGCTTACTTTCACCTCTGAGGAGTTCCCAGAAACCTGAACACAGCAATACGCAAATTCATAAGACTTCTGATTCCTCAGTGCTTTCCAGTGTTTGCCTAAGGAAGCTGGACTTTGACTGAGTATTGTACAATACAGATTATTCATAATGAATATATTCTGGGCAACACATCATAACATAATTGTTCAATGTGATCAAGTGGAGTCCTATCTATGCATCCCACTTACGTTCCAAAACCCATCCTTTCATTACGTTTTCCCACATGCCAAATAAAATGTAATGTGTTGTTTAATATTATGTTTGTAATTTATTGGATTAAATGGTACAAAAACAATTGCAGCTGAGACAGGGTTGTTATTATAGACCTGTTGTTTGGAAGGACCGAGTGAAGAAAACACGTGGTCTGTTAATAGTTTTGGGCACATTTTAGATTAGGAAAATATGTTGCACGTTAGTCAAGGAAGAGGTGGTGTGTGCAGTGATTATCAGGGATGAGAAACAGAACTTCAGTGCACAGATGAAGAGTAACAGAATAGCCTGTCATCAAGCCACTATTGGTTAGGAATGCACCGGGGCAGAACACAATGTCATTTTCGTATAACGAGCATGGAGAAGTTTTGTGTAAATGAGAAGATGGGGTTTTGATATGTACAAAATTGCCGCCATTAAATATTAACCTGAATACAGTATAGTTGGGATACACTTTGTTATAAGCAGTGTTGTCTAGCTTAAATGCAGAAATCATTTGCCAAGGTTAGGCTAAGTTATCTCAGCTGATTGCAGAATAACCATTAGAGAAAGTAGGGAATGTCCTTGACTTTGCTGTCTGGCTAATTTCGATTTAATTTGATAGAAATCACCCACAGAATAACTTTATGTGCATGAAGGCACTCACTCAATTCTTGTTAAGTATCAGAGGGGTAGCCGTGTTAGTCTGGATCTGTAAAAGCAGCAAAGAGTCCTGTGGCACCTTGTAGACTAACAGACGTATTGGAGCATGAGCTTTCGTGGGTGAATACCCACTTCGTCGGATGCATGTCAATTCTTGTTGTTGTTCTAATGAGGCAGGTGAAGTGGAGAAAGGATATAAATCTTAAGAAGGTGGAAGATTGTGGGTGGAGGGATAGCTCAGTGGTTAGAGCATTGGCCTGCTAAACCCAGGGTTGTGAGTTCAATCCTTGAGGAGGCCATTTAGGGAACTGGGGTAAAAATCTGTCCGGGGATTGGTCCTGCTTTGAGCAGGGGCTTGGACTAGATGACCTTCTGAGGTCCCTTCCAATAATCTTCTATGATTATTAGGATGATTTTTATAGAGCACCATTTTGACACCCCTTAATCGTGTTTGCTAATACCTTACTCAATGAATATTCCTGCTGACTTCCGTAGGACTTTGCATGGTGCCCAGTGCTGCTCAGTGAAACTTAGGCTATCTCAATATGGCCTGTATTTATATAATACTGGAAATTTACACACACATCATGTACACAGGGAAAGTCCCGTTCCTTGCCCTGGAGTGATTATAATCTAAATTAGATAAGACAACGAAGATAGGGTAAAGACAACAGTTTAGGCAAGGGAGGCTTGTGGACACTGTTTATGGTTAGGAAGGATTGCCAGAAGCGAGTGGGTTCTGAGGAAGGAATACTTGGTGGATAAAAATATGGTCATTGTTCCAGATGCAGATTAATAGACTTTAAGGCTAGAAGAAACCACTTTGACCTGTGACCCTCATGTGTAACACAGGGGTGGAATTTCACCCAGTCAAGCAACTATGATGTGATTGGAATAACAGAGACGTGGTGGGTTAGCTCACATGACTGGAGCACTGTCATGGATGGTTATAAACTGTTCAGGAAGGACAGGTAGGGCAGAAAAGGTGAGGGAGTTGCATTGTATGTAAGAGAGCAGTATGACTGCTCAGAGCTCCAATATGAAACTGGAGAAAAGCCTGTTGAGAATCTTTGGGTTGAGTTTAGAGGTGACAGCAACAAGAGTGATGTTGTGATGGGCGTGTGCTATAGACCACCATACCAGGAGGATGAGGTAGACGAGGCTTTCTTCGGAAAACTAACAGAAGTTTCCACATCACAGGCCCTGGTTCTCATGTGAGACTTCAATCACCCTGACATCTGGGAGAGCAATAGAGCGGTGCACAGACAATCCAGGAAGTTTTGGAGGAGGGGTGGGGACAACTTCCTGGTGCATGTACTGGAGGAACCAACCAGGGGCCGTGGTCCTCTTGACCTGCTGCTCACAAACAGGGAAGAATTGGTAGGGGAAGTGGAAGTGGGTGGCAACCTGGGCAGCAGTGACCATGAGATGGTCGAGTTCAGGATCCTCACAAAAGGAAGAAAGGAGAGTAGCAAAATATAGACCCTGGACTTCAGAAAAGCAGACTTTGACTCCCTCAGGGAACTGATGTCCAGGATTCCCAGGGAGGCTAATATGAGGGGGAAAGGAGTCCAGGAGAGCTGGCTGTATTTTAAAGAAGCCTTATTGAGGGCGCAGGAACAAAGCATCCCGATGTGCAGAAAATAGCAAATATGTCAGGCAACCAGCCTGGCTTAAGAGAAGAATCTTTGGTGAGCTTAAACACAAAAAGGAAGCTTACAAGAAGTGGAAACTTGGACAGATGACCAGGGAAGAGTATAAAAATATTGCTCGAGCATGCAGGGATGTAATCAGGAAGGCCAAAGCACAACTGGAGTTGCAGCTAGCAAGGGAAGTGAATTGGCCCTGTCAACACTGGTTCTCCACTTGTGAGATAACTCCCTTCTCTTCATGTGTCATTATAACCCTTCTGCCGGGCCGAAACAATAGCAGCAAGGGCCGGGTTCAATACATAGGGGTCCCTTCCCCACAACATAATGCAAAACCAGCTCGAGCCCCCACCCAGTGACCTGGGAAAATCTTACACACACCCCTGGGCGCCTCGAAGAGGCAATACTTCCCCTCTCGCAAGCACAGAGTCTTGGTGTAGCAGAAAAGGTTTAATTACATGACAAACAACAAGCATTAAATTGGGAAAATACCTCAGCTAGAGTTCATAGGCCAAACCGTGAGCAAAGACCCACTCCAGCAAATTGGGCCATGTCCTTCTCTCGGGGCCCTTGAGTCCAGTAACCCCCAAATCACCCACAGTCCCAAAAGTCCCACAATCCAAAAGTCTCTGTCCCGGGTCAGTGCGGCCCCAGAGCTCGAGTGTCTCTCTGCAGAGGTCCCCCTCCCCAGCCTGGGTAGAAAGGGGCACCTTACGTGGTTTCGGGGCCAACTGCCCTGCCTCTTCGTGGGGTTCTGCTTCCACTAGTCATCTCCGCAAACAGCTCAGCTCCGCTTGCTCTGTGGGCTGCTCTGCTCTGCCAGCTGCTCTGGTCCACCAGCTGTCCTGTGATCCGCTCCAGCCGTCCTCACGAGCTGCTTGGCTCCACTCACCCAGTGGCTGCACAAACTGCTCCACTCCGCTCTGCCAGCTGCTCTGCTCCACAGTATGGCTTCAGGCTCCCCCACTCATTAGCACAGTACTCAGTGCTCTCAGCTCAGCAAGTCCAGCTCTTCAGTTATTCCAGCTCATAGTAGGGGAACCCAGTGCCCATGAGTTCAGCTCAGTAACTGGTATCTCGATTCTTAAGGGAATCAAAAAATTAACTCTGACATTCCACAGTGGAGAGAGGCACAGGTGGAACTGGTGCTTCTGGCTCACACAAGGAGCCTGCACCACCAAGTACAGACATCTGTCCCCAGCCTCTCTCTTTTCAATGGGTTTTGGAACCCATGTGCCCCATCTAGCAAGCGCTATCCAGCTGACAATGAAACCCCCCATCACAAGACAATTTTGTAGTTCCCCATTTACCCAATCAGGGTGACAACATTTCATTCCTCCTGCCCCAATAACAAAGAAATTGGGGATCCCACAGCGGTGAAAATAGCCATCCCAGGCTGCTGTGCGCTATGCTAATGGGAGTGGGAGTGCCAATGCAAATAATTGAAATACCAATGCGAATACATGAAACTTCTTTCTGCACTCCCCATAATTTACCACCCGATGTCAGGGTAGAGCTCATCCTGACTCTGCTTACAATTATATAATGCCTGCATCTGTAACTTTCACTCCATGCATCTGAAGAAGTGAGGTTTTTTACCCACGAAAGCTTATGCCCAAATAAATCTGTTAATCTTTAAGGTGCCACCGGACTCCTTGTTGGTTTTAAGGGTAATAAGAAGGGTTTCTACAGGTATGTTAGCAACAAGAAGGTCAGGGAAAATGTGAGCCCCTTACTGAATGGGGGCGGCAACCTAGTGAAAGATGATGCGGAAAAAGCTGAAGAACTCAATACTTTTTTTTGCCTCGGTCTTCACAGACAAGGTCAATTCCCAGACTGCTGCACTGGGCAGCACAATAAGGGCAGGAGATGAGCAGCCCTCAGTGGTAAAGAACAGGTTAAGGACTATTTAGAAAAGCTGGACATGCACAAGTCCATGGGGCTGGATGCAATGCATCCGAGGGTGCTGAGGAACTTGGCTGATGTGATTGCAGCGCCATTGGCCATTATCTTTGAAAACTCACAGTGATCGGGGGAGGTCCAGGACAACGGAAAAAGGCAAATTTAGTGCCCATCTTTAAAAAAGGGAAGAAGAACTGGGGAACTACAGACCTGTCAGCCTCACCTCAGTCCCTGGAAAAATCATGGAGCAGGTCCTCAAAGAATCCATTTTGAAACCCTTTGAGGAGAGGAAGGTGATCAGGAACAGTCAACATAGATTCACCAAGGGCAAGTCATGGCTGACCAACCTGATCACCTTCTGTGATGAGATAACTGGCTCTGTGGATATGGAGAAAGCAGTGGATGTGATATACCTTGACTTTAACAAAGCTTTTTATATGGTCTCCCACAATATTCTTGCCAGCAAGTTTAAAAAGTATGGATTGGATGAATGGACTAAAAGGTGGATAGAAAGCTGGCTAGATCTTCGGTCTCAACGGGTTGTGATCAATGGCTCGATGTCTAGCTGACTGACCCCTGGGACACTCCTCTTGGTACCATCTGCCAGCTAGACATCCAGCCGTTGATCTACCCGTTGAGCTCAAAGATCTAGCCAGCTTTCTGTTCACCTTATTGTCCATTAATCCAATCAATACTTTTGTTCATCTTAATTAATGATCTGGATGATGGGATGGATTGCACCCTCAGCAAGTTTGCGGATGACACTAAGGCGGGGTGGGGGGGAGGTAGATACGGTGGAGGGTAGGGATAGGGTCCAGAGTGACCTAGACAAATTGGAGGATTGGGCTAAAAGAAATTTGATGAGGACAGAAAAATCCCATGGACTGCTACAGGCTGGGGACTGACTGGCTAAGTGGCAGTTCTGCAGAAAAGGACCTAGTGACAAGAAGCTGGATATGAGTCAGCAGTGTGCCCTTGTTGCCAAGAAGACTAACGACATATTGGGCTGCATTAGTAGGAGCTTTGCCAGCAGATCGAGGTAAGTGATTATTCCCCTCTATTCGGCACTGGTGAGTCCACATCTGGAGTATTGCGTCCAGTTTTGGGTCCCCCACTACAGAAAGGATGTGGACAAATTGAAGAGAGTCCAGCGAAGGACAACAAAAATGACTAGGGGGCTGGGGCACATGACTTAAGAGGAGAGGCTGAGGGAACTGGGGTTATTTAGTCTGCAGAAGAGAAAAGAGAGGGTTGGGATTTGATAGCAGCCTTCAACTACCTGAAGGAGAGTTCCAAAGAGGATGGAGCTCGGCTGTTCTCAGTGGTGGGGGATGACAGAACAAGGAGCAATGGTGTCAAGTTGCAGTGGGGGAGGTCTAGGTTGGATATTAGGGAAAAAAACTACTTTGCTAGGACGGTAGTGAAGCATGGAATGGGTTACCTCCGGAGGTGGTGGAATCTCCATCCTTAGAGGTTTTTAAGGCCCGGCTTGACAAAGTCCAGGCTGGGATGATTTAGTTGGGTTTGGTCCTGCCTTGAACAGGGGGTTGGACTAGATGACCTCCTGAGGTCTCCTCCAACCCTAATCTTCTATGATTCTATTATTCTATGATTCTATGATATTGGGTTGGAAGTGAACATGTTGAAAACAAAGTGGATGCGGAATGAGGATTGTGCAGAAGGAATCATCACTATAAATGGGAAAGAAATCAAGGAGGCTGACAAATATATTTACCTGGGTCAGCAGCTGAACAGAGACGACTCATTCGAAGGGGAATGTAGTAGGAGGGCAAAAGGCATGGTGGGCAAGTTTCAACAAAATAAAGACGTCTCTAATGGATGATGAACTGCCCATGAAGAAAAGGAAAGAACTGTTTAACTCCACTGTTCTGCCAGCAGTGATATACGGAACAGAAAGCTGTTCAACAACTAAAGTGGAGGAAGAAAAATTCGCTGTCACCCAGAGAACAATGGAAAGGTGAATGTGTAAGATATCGCTCTGTGATCATATACCAAATGAGGAGGTCAGAATGTGTACAGAGGCATAGGCGCTGGCTCCATGGGTGCTCCAGCCTTGGAGCACCCATGGGGAAAAATTGGTGGGTGCTCTGCACCCATCAGCAGCCAAGCTGCCCGCCCCGCCTCCTGCCTCAGCTCACCTCACCTCCGCCTTCTCCCCTGAGCGCCCCGTGTCCCCTGCTTCTCCTCCCAGTGCTTGCCGCGGTGTTGCAAAACAACTGTTTCATGGCGTAACAAGCTCTGGGAGGGAGCGGGAGGAGTGGGAATGTGGCGGGCTCAGGGGAGGAGGCGGGGAAGAGGTGGGGCCAGGGTGAGGATTTGGGTAAGGAGCCCAATAGGGACAGGGAGGGGGCGGAGTTGGAGCAGGGACTTTGGGGAAGGGGTTGGAATGGGGGTGGGAGGAGCGGGGTAGGGGCAGATTCGGGGGGGGGAGGGTGAGCACCCACCAGCGCCAGGAGAAGTTGGCGCCTATGTACAGAGGTGACTGATGTAGTGCAGGAGATGTACAACACAAAGCGAAGATGGGCAGGTCATGTAGTCCACAGGCAAGAAAATAGGTGGACAACCCGTGTCAGTGACTGTAACCCCAGAGACCACAGACGACTGCTGGGCTAACCGAAAATGCGCTGGGCCGATCCCATGACAAAACTCTTTGGCCAGAAATGGACAGAATGTGCATGCAACAAGGTGTGGGGGTTGACTTGAGTTTATGGGATCAAACAAGCCGGACAAAGGTGACTATACAGACAACATCCCCGTTCTACCTCTTACACAAAATGCTGACCACAATCAGAAACAAAGCTTTACTCTAGCAAGGGAGATAAAGCAGTAAATGAGGGCGATATAGAAACTTTTCAGTGATCATTGGGTATAAATGTTACATGTTAGACATGGTGAATTGAGAGATTATCCAGTTTTGTGTGAAATGCTGAGCTATCTTTCTAAATGAATAATCCAGTTCTTTTGTATCTAGACAAATAACAGAAATTGCACTAGTGTGGAAAGTTTAACACTTTCCATTCATTTTTTTAAATCCCCAGGACAATATACCTCTATCAGCATATTCAGATTATTTTCTTTCTTTCTCTCTGTCATCTTTCATTGAAACAGAAGTTCTCAGTAAGCTCGTCAGACTGCTTTTGACAAAGTGAAATTCACTGAAGCCAAAACATTTCATGGAGACAGCGTTTTATGGTTTCGACAAAGTTTTCATCAAGATGGACTTTGAGGAATAAAAAACCTGAGCTTTTGGATCCAAAACCAGCAGTTTGGACACAATTCTGTTTTTTGAAAAGGTTCCAAAGGTTCCATGCGGGATGAAAACAAAATTTTGAAACCTCAAAAGTTATTAATTGGAATTGTTGTCCTCTGGACAGCTCTCGTTCTCAGTGTGGAGGTCATGAACAGGTATCAAGGGGTCATGAGCACCCTGCCTCTCTTATGTTGCTAGGCGGGAGGCGATGTCCCAGTAAAAGATAGGTTAGAAATGACTGCATTAGAACTCTGTTGAATTTTCAGCCAAGTCCTGCAGAAATGATGTACGGATGAAAAATACACTTTGTCCTTACTCAGGCACATTCTGATTGACTTGGCTTGGAGTTTACCTGATCACGACTGAATGTAAATCGAATAATAACCAGTGAAGAAGTCAGTATTTGGCATCTTATTGTTATTTTATGATAAAATATTAGTAGCTGCCTTAACAGACAACTAATTTTTCCAGTCCCTGAAATTTCAATTTAATTTTAAATTTCCAAAGCATTCCCTATCCTAAACCCTCTAATCATTCTTAAGCTCTGGATTCATTCACATTAATTTATTATGGAGCAACGTACAGTTATTCAAATATGATCGCCTCTCTTCTGGGCTAATCCCGCTGTCTATCTTATGCATTGTTGCTAGGTTACGAGGAGCAATGAGTATCTACCTTTGGCAGTGTCAGTGGGGTGCCTTCAGCACTTTCACAGGAGTGCGGTAAGCAGGTTTGCTGAGGTGGCAGCTTTGCTACTAGAAATGTAGCAAGGAAGCACTGGTTCCAGCTGGCCTAGTTGTGAGATGTCTAATTGGTTCATTCCCTGTACTCAGAAACACCACCTGCAGAAGTTTCCTTTCTCACATTTGCAATTAACTAT
Organism: Mauremys mutica; assembly: GCF_020497125.1. Classification (NCBI taxonomy): domain Eukaryota; kingdom Metazoa; phylum Chordata; order Testudines; family Geoemydidae; genus Mauremys; species Mauremys mutica. The sequence continues at coordinate 116,797,978 of NC_059077.1, forward strand.
CTCACTTTGGGCTGAACAGGCATTTCTAGGAAATACAATCCTTTTGGAGGTAGCTCCCGTTCTGGAAATTCACATTCAGCATGTTGCTGGGTGCAGTATCAGCAGTTGAAAGCCTTTGTAAAGTGTGTGGCATCATCGTAGAGATGTCCTTCTTTTCACAGAACTAATTCACTATGCCCCAAATGCCAGGCCTGATGAAACCAAGTGGTACTTTTGCTGTTCATTTCATGGGGTCCGGGATTTGACTCTGTACAAGGAACATTTTAACCAGCATGTTGCAAAAACACTGAAACTAGGGCTGGGTGAATAACCGATTTTTATTTAATTGGTTCGGTGGCCAAAGTAAAAAATTAACAAATAATTTTGGATTGAACTGAAGCAGTATTTTGGGCCGTTTTTCTTCAACAAAACAAAGAGCTGAAAAAATATTTAGGATCAAATAAAACACGCTGTTTGACCTAAAACCTTTTTTGGGGGAGGGATAGGAGGGTTGCTCATTTGTGTGTGTGAGGGGGGAGGGGTAAATATTCTGGATTTTATTTCTTTTTTTTAAACATGCCCAGTTTTTTAAATCTTTCCTCATAGGTCAGGTTTTCTAAACCTGTTATCATTTTTATCATGGTACTGGACTATTGGGAATTGGCGTACGGGCCATTTCTAGTGAATAAATTTGGACAGACCAAGATGATACTCATGCAGACTTGGCTGGCTTCGCCCTAGTTTTGCTTGACATGAGTGTTGCCTTAGTGACCTTGTTATTAAGAAGCCTTGCTTACAGCTGATGCTGTAGAGGGCAGAGGGGTTGTTTTGACCACAGGATGTGCCCAAATGTGAGGATATTACATCTGTAGAAGGGAGTTAGCATAATGGATAAACAGAATGTATTGCCCAGAGGCTATTGGGGGAAGTTCCAAACAGTCCATATACAGAGTAAAGGGTATAAGGGACCTAGTCAAGTATGCTTGATCAGTGGTAATAAATCAATTAGAAAAAATAATAACATGAAAATAGCGTGGACAGCAAAAGTCCTGCAAACTGGAGCTTACACATACGTATTGAATGAGTTGTGTAAGACATAATATTCATAATACTTAATACTGGTTGGAAGAGAACTAATGAATATGTAATTTGGATATGTGTACATATGTGTTAAAATGTGTCGGAGTTTTGTAGAGGAAATCTGTCATGGCCTGTCTACACCCCAGGGAAGAGTAACTGGGCATTGTAATTTTATTCGTTGCTTTAATAGTAATTGTAATCGTAAGGCATGCTGGATTACCTTGGGCAAGTCACTTTGCCTCTGTGCATCAGTTTCCCCATCTGTACAAAGGGGATCATGATATTTACCTCCTTTGTAAGAAGTTTTAAGATCTACTAATTATATTACTGCTGTGTTTAGATTAGTATTCCAAGAACTTTCACGTACAAAAAACAATGTAGCTTAATTTCATGTCTTCTGTAGCTGCTTTTTTTTTTTTTAATTCTAAACCATTTAGCTCCTAGTGATGATCCTTATCAGTTTCTGAGTCACACATTGAGGCAGCTGGAGAGGCACATTATTCCTGGTTTATTTTTTTAAGAGAAAAAAGATTGTATGGATTGTTTTTCTCACTCCCCCCTCTCCCCCATACAAATTCAGTGCTGCTGCAATGTAAAGTTTCACTGCTCACCACAGGACGTGCTGTTAGTTTATTCCAAGCTAAGTGCTAGAAACATATGGAGAAGAAGTGATTTTTACAGAATATTTACATTTTCTAATAACTCCCATGCTGGATTTTATTGGAGAGGCATCCAAAATTATCAAACCTCTGTCTTAATTGTCTTTTTTTACACGCTTTAGTTGGCTCATGTCACCTCAGGGATATTAATAACCTAACACCACATATGTAGGTAGAAATCTTTTGCAGTTTAAGAGCCTGAGCCAAAGCCCACTGAAATCAATAGAAGTCTTCAATGTGGCTTCCTCACACGTCTCCGATATCTGCAATGCGGCGCTGAGGGTAGAATTTAGCACATTCTTAGTAAAGATGAACTGCTTAGGGACACTTCTTAGAACTACCTTGTATTTCTAACAATATGGTTCTCCTACTACATGCGGTAAAAGTTGGGATGGCGGCTTGCGATCAAAGAGGAGTTCACATTATTTTTTCATTAAAATGCTGGATGGTAAATAAAGCCTTACTTTATCCTGGATAATATGTAATCTCTTCAAGGTGTTCATGGCATTACAGGTGCAGTGACTCACGCAGAGCCAGATGCTGGTATAAATCCAGAATAATAATTCTACTGACTTCAAGTGGCACGTTTACGTTGGTGTTACACTGAAGGCTGAATTAGGTCGGCGGAGAAGAGGCAGCAGCTATTGTGCACTTAGCAGAGGAGGAATAATTGACAGCTTGGGCTTCAAATGAACAATGCAGCATCTAAAAGGGGTGATGTGAACTGAAATCAAGTTTTGCACTTGGCAAGATTTTGAGACTTGGCGTTAGTGCGTCAGGGGGGAGTGCTTAAAATACTAATGGGCTCATGCTCTTTGCTTCTAATATTAGTTTGCTGCCTTTCTGCTCTCGTGATGTATTGAAAACTGTAATTTGGTTGGAACCCGACATATAAGATCTGAGCTCAGGAACCCGTCCTGGCCTTCGGTGGCATTTCAGCAGCGGGGGGGAGGGGGGGTCCACTCTGGGTCTTCGGCAGGGCGGCTCTAGCAATTTCGCTGCCCCAAGCACGGTGGCACGCCGCGGGGGGTGCTCTGGCGGTCGCCAGTCCCGCGGTTCCGGTGGACCTCCTGCAGACGTGCCTGCGGAGGGTCCGCTAGTCCCGCGGCTCTGGTGGACCTCCCGCAGGCTCTGGTGGACCTCCCGCAGGCACGCCTGCGGGAGGTCCACCAGAGCCGCGGGACTAGCGGACCCTCCGCAGGCACACCTGCGGGAGGTCCACCGGAGCCGCCTGCCGCCCTCCCGGCGACCGGCAGAGCGCCCCCCGCGGCATGCCGCCCCAAGCACGCGCTTGGCGTGCTGGGGCCTGGAGCTGGCCCTGGTCTTTGGCATTTCGGCAGCGGGGGCGGACCCCCCGCTGCCGAAGTGCTGCCAAAGCCCCAGACCGCCACCGGGAATTCAAATTGGGCCCGGCAGTTCATAAAGCCGGCCCTGCACACAGACATGCTGCAGTTTAATTAATCAATTTAAAACCACACTTTTAGTTAAACCTCTGCAGTTTGCATGAAAATAAGGTTTTACTCTCAGGAAGCTTTTCCTGATATTCAGCCTATTTTTTCCTTTTCTGAATGTCTCTTAATACTGCAGAAATACAGTGGTGGAATAGGGCCCAGGATTTTTCTCCCCCCAGGATTTTTATTATTGTTATCCCAAGACAGCAGGTAATGTTACTGAGATGCTGGTTCAATAAACATGGATAAGAAAGGGAGCACATTCCATTTACAGGGAGAGAAGCGACACTCTAATGACGCTTCACTCCAGTGGTTTTCAATGTATCAGGCAGCCTCTTCTTGGCAGCTCATATCCTGTGGTCTCTTCAGCAGTGTCTGCAAACAAAATGTCATTTGTGAAGGGGCATGGTAATAAATTCATTCTGTAGCATATAAACTCTGTATTGAAAGGGTTTATGGAAAGGGTTATCATAGAGAAAATCTGTTTCTGAATTCCCCAAAACCTCGTGACCTGTTCCAGCTTGAGTTTCTTTGTGTTCCAACACATCATACCTCCCAAAGCTTTAATAACATCCAGAAACAAATTCAAGCAGATGACCCACTACCAGTTTTCATCCAGACTCTAAGGACCAAACCTGTAGAATCTCACCAACTCCAGGCTTCTATGCAGGGGTCTGCAGCATGGCCACCCCTTGCAATATTTCATGCTTTTCTTAAAGCCTCAGTTCCTGTGGTAATGTGGTTTGCATGAGGTGCTCAGATTTCATTTTAAAGTCAGTTTCTAGTCCTTATGGTTACATAGAAGAGCTTCAAAATGTGCACCGAGTGTATCTCAAGGGCTCAAAAATCAGATGACAAATAAGACACAACATTTATTATATTTAAATCTCAAGAGTTTTAAGCCAGCCTTGTGATTTTTGGGGACCTGACTCATGATTTTGGAGCCATGGGAGTAGGCAATACTGGTTGTGATCTCTAGCCCAGTTCGTTTTGCCTAATATTAAATCCAGTCCAGGGTTTTGGGTTTCATCTCTTCTTAGGAGATGTTTTGTGATCAGGCACTAAAAAGGGGGCAGAGGAAAAAATCCACCTAGAAAATGATAAGTGGAAGATAGACTGGAGGGCAGGAGGAATGAAAATAAAAGACAAACAGTTGAGAAGGGGAAAGAGAAAAATGTGAATGGAAAAAGTAAATACAGTATATTGGAAAATAGGAAAGTAGGATAATAGGAGTTGTCAAACTGTACCAGACCATCTAGTCAAGTGTCCTGTCTCTGGGCACAGTACCAGATACTCCATAGCAAGGAATAAGAAACTCCACAGTGGAGAATTACGGAATTATCTGCTTATAGGGAAAGCTGCTTTCCCCCCGCAACAAATGATGGTTTTTCCTATGTCTCTTTTTTCATCCTCTAATATAACCGACTATTCTTATCAGTCTACTCTTTGTTTGAATCCCATTAAGCTTGTTGCCTCTGTGATACCTTGTGGTGATGACTTCCACTGGTTAATTACGCATTGTGTAAAATAAATCCTTTTTCAGTTTTACATGTGTTGCCTTTCAGTTTAATTAAACATCCCTATGTTCTTCCATTAGGAGCTGTGAGTAATCTAAATAGTTGTTCCATTTCATAAATGAATATGCTAAACAACAGGGGCTCTAAAACAGGCACTTCACTGTCAACCATGTTGAAAATATACTGACCACCCACATGGCAGGTTTAAGGCATCGCCTGTTTATAGGAATGAACTGTTGCTTTTTCTAACTTGGCTTTTATTTTACATGTGGATTTGGGAGGTTATTTGGAACAGGTTAACCAGATATTCCATCTGTTTTTAAATTTGCTAGCTGTGTGTGTTTGCAGGGAATGTGTGAACGGGCGCAAAGCCACGTTGAATAGAATATTTGTTGCTGCTGGTCTCTCTGCTTCCTTGTGGCATTGGTGGTGCTGGTGCTGAGGGTAGAACAACTGATACCAAGTCCAGCGCACAGAGCAGTGCTAGAACTAACCCTCTATCCCTTGGTTTCAAAGTGAACCTAAAGTACTGTCAAAAAAGAATATGCAATTATTTGGCTATTCAGTCCATGAACCATCTCTGATAACATGTATAGGTTGGTTCCTGCTTGATGCTGAGCATTTTGTCAGTGGTAATTCAGGATGCTCAACACTCAGATCTTTGCGGCATACTACTCAGGCCAGGTCTACACAGGAGTGTTTTATGGGTATAATTATATGGGCACATACTATACTGGCCAAGCACTCCTAGTGCGGATGCAGCTTATACCAGCAAAACTGTGCTTTTGCTGGCATTGCTTATTCCAGTTCCCTTAAGTAGAACAAGTTCTACCAATAAAAACACAATGTTGCCAGTATACCTGTGTCTACACTAGGAACTTGTGCTGGCACAGCCCTGTGTGTTAGGGACCTTCTTCACATCTCTGACCAACATAGCTATGCTGGCTTGAATCTGTAGGGTAGATCTGGGCCAAGACTTTACTTGTGGCCTGAGACCCTGGCTTACTTTTCTGACTAACCTACAGAAAACTACAAACTGCTGAAGTGGAGATCATTGTTCCACTTGGGCGAGGATACACAGTCTAGTATGTTCTAAGGGGAAAATCCTACTCTCTGTACTCTGGTGTTAGTCTCATGGTCATCAGCTGAACTACACCTCTACCCCTATATAACGCGACCCGATAGAACACGAATTCGGATATAACGCGGTAAAGCAGTGCTCTGTGTGGGCGGGGCTACGCACTCTGGTGGATCAAAGCAAGTTCGATATAACGCGGTTTCACCTATAACGTGGTCAGATTTTTTGGCTCCCGAGGACAGCGTTATATCGGGGTAGAGGTGTATGTGCATTAGGAAGGAGAGTAGGAATTGTCTCTAAGATCTGTTGGAAGTCTATCTGAGACAAAGCCACAGATCGAAGGCAATAATCTCTGTTGTCTCCTGGTTTTTAGATTGTGCCATTGGAGGATTTTTTTTTTTTTATTTAGGCTTCCATTGGAAAAAGAAATCTAAAAATGTTGCCTTGTTCTGTCCCTGGTAAATCCTTGCTTGGTGGCAAGACACATGTTAGTGTAGCAGTGGGCACATTTTACTACTGCTTGAAGCCAGTGCCCCGTTAGAAATGGAGAATGAAATCCTGGCCCCATTGAAGTCAATGGGACTTTTGCCACTTTTGTAGACTTTATTGGGGCCAGGATTTCACCCAGTGTGTTTTGAATGGTGCTAATGCAAAACCAAAGGAACTCCTCCTCCCTGGGAGTCTGATCCTTCTCGCTCAGCATAAGCTCTGCTGTGCTGCCATGCAGCAATGGGAAAAAGAAAGGTGCTGTCTGAAGAAGCAGAGCCAGCACTCTGATTTGGATGATGAATCTGCAGATGGCTCATTGTGGCTGTGGGGCTCATGTGCATTTTGCGTTGTAATTTATGTGAAGTTTGTAGTGAACTGAAGCAGTTTGATATGAGTTACCAGGGCTGTACCAGCTGCTTCAGAGGTAGGGGTAAGGACGGCAGATGTGGAATAATCTGCCCCTCACATTAGGCCTCATCCTCATCTCTATAGCTAGAGATTGTCTTAAACCCTGAATCATGAGGCTTAATATCCGTCCAAAATTTTTGTTAGCATTAGCTATTATAACTCCGGGTAGTCTTGTTGTCTGTATGACTGCCCAGTCCACATGGCCAGCAATCGGCAGGATTAGAACAAGCAGGAACTTCAAAACAAAACAAAACAAAAAAACCCTGCATTGGACGATGCAGCCTGTATTCCAGCCCCTTTGTAATGGTGATGTGCTTTTGTTTGCTTTGCTTTTTTTTTTTTTCATCTCTTAGGTGATAATTGCTGCTCAGACTACAAGCTTCATCATTGAAATTAGAGATGGAAAAGACCCTATTAGCTCATCCAACCAATCCCCTAGCCACTGCAGGATTCTTCACTGCAGAACATTTTTCTAGTACTATCTGGTTTTAAAAGCTTGGGGTCTCTGCCACTCTCTTGGGAGACCATTCCAAGGCTAAATATATCTTGCTGGCGGGAAGGCTTCACTGATCTTCAGCCTCATTTTCCCTGTCTACATTTCATCCCATTATCCCTATTATTCCACCCCTCTTTGACATACTAAACAGATCTTTCCTTACTTGGGGCCCGATTCTCCACTGGCTTGCATACACCTTTGTCATCATTCACACCTGAGCAAAGTCGGTGTGAAATGCTACTAAATCACAATGGTATCCATATACACTCAAGTGTAAGTGATGGCACAACATTCAAGTCAACGGAAAACCAGGCCTGTCCTGTTTTCAGTCTCCAGATCCATGTAAACTATTAGCATGTCCCCTTTAGTCATTGCTTAGGCAAGTTAGATATATTTAGCTCTTTTAATGTCTCCTTATGAATCCCTCCAGTCCCAATGATCATTGTATTGCTCATCGTGGCACTCCCTTATGCCAGTTGATATTGTTGTGGAGATAGCTCCAGAGGATCAGACTCATACTAACTTATTTCATCATCTGGCTCGTTGTCAAAGTCCTTGTGGAATTTCTTTCTTACCATGCCAGGATATTTGGTGGGCGGGAGGGAGAACTACCTACGCTATCAGTGTGTGTAGGTTAAGAAAAAAACCCAACCTGTACATGGGTTGAGATTTGAGCCAGCTGAGAATTGTGAAAGCACTCAGCTTTGGCCTAACTCTGCTCCCCATGGGAGATTTACCATCGACTTCAGTGGCAAGAGAGTTAGGCCAGCACTCAGTGCTTTGGAAAACCCCACCCTTACTGCTTTTGTGATAGCTGCATTCTGGGTGAGTACTTTTTGTACATCCAGTTGTGAGAGGAGTTGAGGTATCTCCACAGACATCCCCTTCTGGCAGAAGAGAACAGATATTTGACTTGTCATTTCTCGTTTTTTTTTATAGCGCTAGGAGGAACCACCGGTGAATATATGTTACTGGTCCCCTCCTGTGCCTGATTTGTGGCTGTGGAGGAGTCAATCACAGCTCAAACTAGAGAGCTTTAGCTCATGTTTTGGTTCCCAGTGTGTTATCCAAGATGGTGGCCATCACACTGACATTTGCTCTTTTTTCCTCTGTTAGGAAGCAAACATGAGGGATAACATAGATGGTGGATTTTAAGCTTTGGAAGGCTCAGACTATGTGATTAACACCCAGGTGTGTGTAGGACACGGTGCAGAGCTGCACCCCTCCTCCCCCAGAGGGAGCTCCAAGAGGGAATGCATATGTATGCTGCACAATCTCTTACAATCCTCCACTTTGTGAAACCACCCTGCTACGGTTATCCGTGGAGAACGAACCTGTGACAGGCAGCACTAAAAGCATGAGCCTCTCTCCCCTGAGTTAAAGTGTAAGGGTTGTTAGCTAGATGCTGGAACAGACTGATTAACCACTGCTGTGGACCAGCCACTAGAGGGGGACAGATGCTCACACTCTGCCAGTATGGGTTACACTTGCTCCCCCGGGCAACTCCATGGACCCGTGCAGGGAGTGAGGGGAAGCAGGGTCATGTCTTGGCCTCCATCTCCTCTCTTTGGGGGTGGTTTGTAACACAGAGGCTGGTAGGAGGGCACAGGGCCTGCACTGCCCTGAGTGCAGGAGCTACATTTGTGTCCTGTCCTTGCTCTTCTGACACCTCCTGCTTCAAACCCAAAAAGTCAGAAGGATCGCGAGGCCCTGCTTTCCCGGTCTGTACTCATACTGAAAATCAAGATCAAGCGAGCTTTGAGGAGGAGGAGGCAGATTGTATTGACCAAGCCAGACAGAAGTAGGTTGGTACTAAACTCAAATAAATGTCTTTCTCTGCAAACAGCTGAAATGCCACCGTGTCTCTCCCAACTCCCTGCCTAGCTGCTTCTTCCTCCTTTGTGTAGCTTTAAAAAAGCAATGTTAGCGGTCCAGGTCTAGATTGGTGATCCAATTTACTGCTTCAGGTAAAGCAGAGTGGATGGCAGACATACCGTCAGGAGGATATGATCGTTTGGGACATTGGTTAATGAGGTGTTCCACGGTTTGAAGGCTGTTTCTGCAATCACACATAGGCTTATGTCTCAGTCTCCATTAATGGAGGAGGTAGGCACATCTCCCATGTGATATGCGGCTGCAGTTCAAAGTGGATCATATTTTCCAGTGTGGAATGAAAAGCCACTAGTTTCTTTGTCTGGGTCCTTGAAGAGCTGTTTGTTTGGGATGTTGATGTCCATCTGCCTTGCTTGCCATTGATCTTTGAGGGGAAACTCTGAATCTTTGAGCTCTGTGCTGCAAACCAAAAAAGTTTTTCTGGATTTGACTCAGAATCTTGGTATGTTATTTAGATCTGCATCTTTTGGGTGGTCCTTGTTCTCTCGAATGTGAAGGGACTCCTGAAGGATTCTCCTGTCACAATTAATTTGGGGTGGGTGGATGCACAGCACAGGAAGTTACGGGTTTGGAATTGATTTTACTGTGCCTGGAATTATCCATGTGGCACTGTTCATTTGAGTGATGCATGGGAGCTACTCCTTGCCTGGGTGAGTCTGAGAATGTCAGAGCACTGAGATGCTAACACAAAGTATGCTCCCGAGCCCGAATGTCAACTGTTGCAGTGGGGTCATGTCATTGTTTATTTTTTTAAATAATAGTGGAGCTTGTACTCAATGGGTTGCTCAGTTTTGCTCCCTCTGTTCCAGACTGCCTGCTCAAATCAATAAGTGTTTTGTCCTCAGAGTCTCTTTCCCTCTGCTTATTATGTACCACAGAGGGAGGCCTGCCTAATTTTGAATGTAAAGCCTCCAAGGTAGCATTCATATTCTGACTGACGGCCAATGTCTGTCCCATCTGATTGGCTTCCCCGCTGTTTTTCCTGCGGTGGAGAAGGGAGTTCTAAAATTATTCCTAGATCCTGGAGAAAACTCTTGTCTTGATGTCCAAATGACCCTCCGTATCTTTATATCTTGACACTGTAGAGTCTCACTCCTGAAAGCACTGGGGTTCCAGACCATGAAAGAAAAATTGCAACGAGATCTCCGCATCTGTCTCGGGAGTTGTTCAGAATCACATCCCCTTGGGCCCCTTTGGATTGAGAGAGACATGTGTGAAGATCTGCTCTGTACAGAGGGAAGTCAGGGATCCCATCACAGTTCCCTGATTCTCAAGTTTCCCAGACTCCAGTATAAATCAGAACAGCCTATGGACGTGGCTCTAACTTATGCCAGCCAGTTGAGAATCGGGGGTGTGCAGGAGTACTTTGCCTCACCCCATTGCACCTCCTCGTACTCCGTATACCGGGGTGAGGGGAGCAGATGGTGTAGGAGCCAGCTACACTGGCTTTATGCTACACTAGGGAATTCTCCGCTGGCCAGGTAGGGCTAGATTGTGAGCACTTCACAGAACCAGAGCGACACAAAGTGTCTGAAACGGGGAAAGAGAATGTGGCTCAGTGTAATTCTATAAACAATTGCTCTCAGACGTATACTGAACTGTGCAGAGCTGACTACTGGTGGGGCATATGCTGGGGAAGAAAGAGAAACCCAACGCATGCGCAAACGGAAGAAAGAGAAACCCAACGCATGCGCAAACGGATCCCATACAGAAATCCATGCTGTGGAAATGGCCTGGGCTGGATGTACTATGAACGCTTGTGTTCACTGAATGTCCTGTGAACATGAGCTGCATCTCACTGAAACAGTCCAACTAGAATAGAAGGAAAACTCAACAAAATCCCATAATTCTGCCTTGCATGGAAATGTGTACGTAGGTGGGAGTACTGTATACAGAGGCACCTTAAAGCGACTCTTGGTGGGGCCACCTTGTTTCTTCTCATTCTTTGTTTAATACATTTTAAAAATGTGCCTGTAATGCTCAGGCTTCCAGTTGCCCACAGCAAACTTACAAAAAATAGTGGAATTGTACAAATGTAATTGAGGGCAAAACTTGTAGAATCTGTACAATGGCCATGTTCCAGAAGACAGACAGATAATGCGCTTGACATTCAAGTTCCAGCATGAATCTGCAGGCATGCCACTTAGAAAAAACATCACTTTACTTGCAAACTGAACAAATTTGATCTGGAAGCCAGTGAGACCTGAATGTCCCAAAATAATTAACTGTGCATGGGTGCAGTCTGTTGCAGGACCGGTCCCTAAAATTACTGTAAACTACTGTAATTTCCTTAGACCAGTTTTGCCATTTATTCCTAGAATTCAGAGTCCCCTTCTCCTACAAATTATGCCCTAACTGCTGACCACACCTGCCATTCCTTTGTTGCAAGTGGCTTCAAAAATAAATGGAGCTTTAAACTTATTGGATATAAAGAAATGAGTACTTGCATTTCCCATTGGTTTCAGAAGAACCTGCATGGCCCATTAATCAATCTAAATTAAGATGAAGCATCTTCAGGTGATTGGATAGAGGCCAAAAATAGTCCCCCTTTTCCGCCCAAGAACACGCACGACTATTTCAATTAGATTAATTTCTAAAATTGGAAGGGATGAAAGGAGAGCTGGAATAATTGGCTTTTTAGTTAATTGGAAGTTAGAAGCAGAATCAGCTCCATTAATTGTGTACGATAAATTTGGTGGTGGTATTTACAAAAAGTGCCTGATATTTTAAAGTATTTCTTAATGAATCCTGTAATCTGTGTCCCTCTCCTCTACCATGCACTGATAATTCCATCACAAAAGAAGACAGCAGCTGTATCAGTTAGATGGTAAGGCAGCTTCACCCCTGTGATTTTACTGATTTTCATGCTGCGTTTTAAGAATTGTCACTCCAGGCAACGTTGAGTTAGTAACATGCTAAACAATTTGGCAGGGATGTAAGCACCTCACAACATGAACCTGCCCATCCATGATGACACTTAAAAACCAGAGCTGAGTGAATACAACAAAACAGCCCTTGTGAACGATACTTTGACTTCCACGTGGTTCTTCACTTCCGCCATGTTTGTACCGCTTTTTATTTGCTATGGCTGTTCTTTGGGGGTGAAAGTCACCCCATGTGATGACGTGCACATAAAAGGTGCATGTAATCTAATCTAATGTGATATATATGGCTGACCATCCCTGTAGTGCCTGAACACCTGCCACACCTGAACACCTTGGGGGCAGGGATAGCTCAGTGGTTTGAGCATTGGCCTGCTAAACCCACAGTTGTGAGTTCAATCCTTGAGGGGGCCATTTAGGGACCTGGGGTAAAAATCTGTCTGGGGATTGATCCTGCTTTGAGCAGGGGGTTGGACTAAAAAACCTTCCAAGCTCCCTTCCAACCCTGATATTCTATGATTCTATGTAAAACCCATGGCAATAGTGAAGTCCTGGAGTCTCTGTCACATCTCCCCTTTTGGGGTCAAAACTCTGCTTGGGGGAGTGTTTATAATTTGGGGTCTTGGTTGGTGTTTAGGGTGTCTCTTGCGATGGCCCTTTACATAGTGGTGAATTTCACCTTGAATATGTGAACAATAGTATTCGCTCTTCAAAATGATTAGGGGGCTGGAGCACATGACTTATGAGGAGAGGCTGAGGGAACTGGTCTTATTTAGTCTGCAGAAGAGTGAGTGGGGATTTGATAGCAGCCATCAGCTCTTATTTTATCTGCTACTCCAGAAATCTACCAGATCAGCTCTTGTAGTCTTTCCTTACAGCCAAGTCTCTCGTGCTATGCCATGTGTTAAAGTAAAAGGCTTGAGAAAACACTTGACTGTGCCTTTTAACAATCCTTCTGCTGGACATAACCTGCAGTGTTCCATTTATTAGAATTTTCTCTTCTTTCCTCCTTGACTTCCTCTCCCCCTCCCCTGCCCCGCCATGACAGATCCCTGTGGTAATAAAACCTTTTCAGCCTGAGGTGTTTGCCTTCGTCGTTCTCTCTTCTCTGACTGCCTTTTAGTTAGTGTTCAGTTTGCTCATATATATATATATTCCATGGCTCTGCTTGTTTTCCCAGGAGATGCTAGACAATAACCTCCCACACTGCAGTTGAAGGGCTTTCTGAAAATGTATGTGAGGGGAATTAGGCAAAATGAGAACTAACTAATGCTAATTAATTCACAACCTTTGTATTATTCAACTACGCTACCTTGTTTAAAGAGTAGAAGCACCTCACATAATGCCGGTGCTCGGGTAATATTAATATTCCCTTCCTGTAGGTCTGACAGTTGCCTCACATTGCAGTGTTCACACTCCTGGATTAAAAGGTCAGAATTAGTGGTATATTAACAAGTTTTTCCTAGTTATCAATCAGGACAAAATGATGATAAAAATGGAGATGGTGACACTAGATGGTAATGAAAGATATCTGCTATCGTTTGAACAGAGAAGCTTTCCTCAAGAGGAAGACAGATGCATAGATATAGGCCCAAATTCTCTGTGTGCCAATATCTAGTTTTGGCTCCCTGATTCCCTGGGCTGATCTGTGCCATCTCTGATCACAGCATAGGCTGGAGCGGCCTATGCTAGCTGGCAACGGCCTCCAAAGGATCATATGTCATCTGGGGACAGATTGAGTACAGCATATTTCAGCCATAACCCACCTTACCACTGTCCTGCCCGCTTCGTCAGAGCCAAATGTGGAGGAGTGGCGAAAGGGCTGGCTATGCCAGCTCTGTGCTAGCTGAGAGGTCTCCCATAGGGAGGGAATTCTCAGATTGGCTGCTTTCTTGTCTCTTTGAGCTTCCAGAACAACATCAATCCAGAATGCACGAGAGAATCTGGCCCATAAAATGCATTTCTTTTCCATAGGCAAATTATTGTAGTAACAAACTCACTGATGGTGAACAGCAAAGAGTCCTGTGGCACCTTATAGATTAACAGACGTATTGGAGCATGAGCTTTCGTGGGTGAATACCCACTTCGGTGGATGCATGTCACATGGGGATGTATTCACCCACGAAAGCTCATGCTCCAATACGTCTGTTAGTCTATAAGGTGCCACAGGACTCTTTGCTGCTTTTACAGATCCAGACTAACACAACTACCCCTCTGATACTTGATGGTGAACAGTAAGTTTGCAAGAACAATCATAAACATGACATATTTCTGACATCATTGCAAGGGCCGCGGCATTCAATTAGGCAGAGCAGTGGTGCTACAAAGGACCTTCAGCTTCCTTGCTATAATCTATTCAGTTTCTTAACACACATGATCTAAATTCTTCTGAACCTAATTAAATGTCTCACAGCACACTACTTCCGTTTAAAACACCCAACTCCTTACTGTTTTCCGTAGTATACCTATGGACTCGAAGGCAAGGCGTTAAGTCATAGGGCACTGGATTTGCAAAATCCAGTTATTACTATGTTCTGGCTGCACTGGCCAGAGAAACAGTATTAATGCCATCCTTAAACATGGTCATTGCTAGAAAGGTGCTGACAGGATTTCAGTAGTAATGATGCACACAATTCTTGTAATTCAGTAAGAATGCTTCCTTAACCTGTCATCCCATCAAACAATCCCCAAAGCCATTTAGAACAGAAATAACTCATGCACGCCTGCCCAGTTAGGAGCAGAGCTAGGTGAAATATGGATTTTTTTGTTTAGTTTGTTTGCTGACAATTCCAAAAAATAAAATGAGAAAATAAAATTGTTGCAGCTCAAACTAAAAATGAAATTTTCTGACAAACTGAAAAATAAAATTGTTTTGGATCAAACAACATGTTTCATTTTGATTTGGGGCATTATTGTACTTTAAAAAAAAACACCGTAAAATTAAACGAAATTGCAAAACAAAGTTATATTAAATAGAAAAATTGAAATGTTTTGATTTGAAAAATTGAAATGTTTTGATGGGTTTTTTTTTTACTGAATCGGTTTGGTGAAATTGATGTGAATGCATGAACTTTTTCAGCATTATTGAATCTGCATTGTTTGCTGGAAAAAGTTTTAGTCAAAACATTTCATCCTGCTTTAGTTAGGAGTTCATAGGAGCAACAATGATATCAACTCCCCATCCCAGTGCCTTACCATCCTCCCCTCAAAGGAGTCAGGCCATGTGGAGCAAGTCTCTGTGCAAGTGAAGTGGCATCATCCTATGAAAATTTGCCAAGAATTGATGCTACTTAAACCAGCCCTTACTCCCGTACGTGCCTTGGCAAAACCCACAGTGCCCCAGTAACTTGGAATTCAAATGGAAGAGTTTTGGGTTCAGAGTGCTAAGAATGGGATTGTGTCCCATCGCACCCTGGCTATTTCTTAATGTGGTTAGAGTTTCCATTCCTCTAATTTCCCTTGCATTGTCCTGTGTGAGTGTGTGTGGTAGGGTACTGGGCAGCTCTCTGGCGACTGTTTTTTTTCCTTTGGTTTATACCACTGCATAATGCTGATCTCTAAAGCCATTTTAAGTCTCTCTTTGCACTTAAGACCAGTTAAGTCTCCCATTAGAGTTCTTTTCTCCATACATTGTGTACAGTGAAGAGATCAAACATCTCAATGCAGATTGTTACCAGGTTATGTTCAATTAAAATTACAATAGTCAGCATCTCAAAGTAATGCTTAGCAGGAAGGGGTTTTGTGGTTTAACATTGGGCCAAAAGTACTTTGCAGAAAGGGCCCAGTTCTTCACCACCGATTGTGTGGTGCTTACTCCCACTGAAGTCAATAGTTTTGCCTGGGCAAGCTGTCCTGGCATGTTAAATTGGACATATTTGCTCAGATAAATCTTTTGATGATCCACAGAGTGGCTTTCAGACCACTGTAAACCCATCTTATTTTAAAGTACAATTTCACTATTTATTTAGCATAAAACATAATTGATTTAAACCATTTATGACTCAGGAATACAATCACTTCTGCACTGGATTGTGATCTTGCAATCTGCTCTGAGTTAAGGAGCAGTGCATGGTTGCACTGGTCCAGAAGCAGAGAAAGGATCAAATTGTGATTGAGATTTTGATCCTGCTTCCTCCTTGCTCAATGGGAGATGTAATCTGCAACACCCTATACCTGGTGAGCTCTCTCTGAGTCACACTCTCACCTCCCAGGCTGCTCCAGGGACTATGCAGCAAGACACTGGACAGGCTGTAAAACTACAATCTAGCGCTTAATATTCTGTTCCTCTTCTTCTCTGCTTGCTACATGAGCTTGCCGTGATATTCTCCAGGCTGTATTAAGTGAAGAACGTTCAGTCAAATGTAACTTACTGTACATATTTGTCTCTCTTTCAGCCTGGTAAAGTTTTGGATAGTGCTTTCCCAAGAGGTGTGATGAGAAATGGCTTTAGGAAACAACACCCAGCGAAGTTATTCCATCATCCCATGTTTCATCTTTGTCGAGGTGAGTGCACTGCACAGATGCTGCAGAAGTTTGTGTCATGCTGTGATGAAGCTGGGACAAAAACAGCTGAACTCTGTAAGAATGAAGAGTAGCACATCAGCAGGTGTGCAATGTATCCTGTTTTGATAAAGAAATGACAAGGATTGTCTATCACACATGAACACAGCTTGCTTATTTAACAAGGCATCAGGGCCAGATTGGTCTCGTATTACAATCCCACAATGGGGTATAAGCAGATCCCCCGTCCCTCCCTTACCACCCTATATAGGTTTGTCAGACTTGAGATTCAGGTGCAGAAGAATGAGCAGGTGCTGCATTCTCAATGAGTCCATCCCTGGAGCGGGTGAGCAGGGACTAGAGGGAGTGTGGGCTCTCCCTGCCCAACTCACTGGCTAGCATAGCTGATCTAGGAGGAGATGTCATCATTTATTGCTGTAAGTGGCCACTGCCCTCTGGAGCAAGAAGAAAGTGAGGGAAGAATTGTTATTTATAGGGATGTCTCTGAGACATACAGTCCCTAGAGCTACCCCAGGTTGATGCAACATAGTCACCAGCCCTTGCTGAGGGGAGTGAATTAATTCTCAATCTAGCCCAGCTTGTAGACTGAGAGGCCAGTTGTTCAACTCTTACTGTAATCGGTGAGCATTCACTTAGGTGAATGGTCCAGTGGGATTGTAGTGAGGTGCTTCTCCTGTTTAAACATGGTGGTGGAGTCAGATGATACAACAGTTGTGAGTTAACTAATGTTGAAGTGAAGCCAACAACCAGGGCCTTTGTTTGCTGGGTATGGAGTTGGTTTTCTTTTATCAGCCTGGCAGGTTTATTTATTCTTTATTGGTCATTTATTCACTCTAGTGTTTCCTGTTACGATCAAATAAATGAATACAAAAACCTCTCGTTCTCTCCCCCTACTAGGAGGTAGGTCACATCTCAACCTGTGGATCTGGATTTGGGTTATTTTTCAAGGAAACTTTGGTCAGAAGTTTGTCTGGTGAGAGCTATACAGTTAAGGAGTCATAGGCATCCGCCTATTGCTGCGTAATCCCTACCCCCACACCTGTTGTCCCTTAATCCTGAATTGTAAAATTAACATTGTGGGCCAGATTGTGACTAGGTCTGTGAGGGTCACAGGGGCAGGAGTGAGGGAGTAGGGCACAAGAAGGACCCATTGGAAAGGGCTAGAAGGCCTAGTCACAGTCTTGGTCTTTGTTCTGTGGGACTGATCCAGCTCCCACTGAAGTCAATGGAGGGACGTTCCATTGCACGGAACCAGGGCCTTTGTTTGCTGGGTATGGATTTTGTCCGAGGCCCCATGCAAGCAAGGAGGCTTGCTCTCCATAGTGCAAGGATAGTAACCTCTACAAAGGGAGCTAGGATATCTAGAGCATGTGATTGTAATAGGTACCTCTCTTGGCCTCACACATCCAGCACTGTGCCTGATCCCGCTAAGGGAGAGCTTCTCTGCACCCACTCTCCACCTTCTGTTTCACAGAGGTTGCCCTGAGAGTGCGATCAGTTTCTCTATGGGCCTGATCCAAAGCCCACTGAAGTCAAGGAGAGTCTTCCTATTGCCTTGAATGAGCTTTGGTTATCCGCTCTCATCAACAGAAATCAGACTGGCTGAAGAAAGTACTAGCTGTATAGGTATGGGTCGTGATCACATGGGCCAAGGCAGATTAACCAATTGTTATGGGAAAATGTTGCAAAACCATTGTAGAAACAGAGTAGTACATCTCAAAAGGTGGAGTTATAGCAGACAGCTATATCTAGTGAGTGGTTTAAGACAACTGACCCTCAGTTGTGTCTTACGGTTGTCCTTAGGGATTTATCACAGACATAATACCCACATTTCAAGGAATATAGGTCTCTGTCTCCTGTGGAAACCAGACCAAATTTCTTAGGTAACCTCAAAAACAGGAAAGGACAGAAATCCATACCTCATTATTTCATTCATCCCCCAAACCACTTTTTTTTTCCAAATGTGCATAAGAAATACCAGAAAGGTGAGAAATAAGATGTTTCAAATTTATAGCCTGAATCATCTCTGAAGAATTTTAGCCCTCTAATGTGTGAATGATGAGTCTGAGGGTAGCGGAGTCAACAGAGTTATAAATTGGCATATAGACAAGGCTGACACGAACGTAAAAATAAATCAAGTGCCAGGAGGAAGGGAAGATCATTGTTCACTGCCTGAGCATACTTCCCCTGTCCTTTGGCATGCTAGATGTGATGACAACAGTCAATTTTTATTAAGAAGCAGACGCAAAGACAGAGAACCAGTGTTAAAATGGATATTCTCTGTGCTGGCGTTGGGTAATGCCAGCTTTTCCCATGGACTATGCTTCATCTTTTACTCATGTTACTATTTGCCTTTCTGGAAAAGTGATGTGGATTGTCCATGTCCAGCGCAGCAGAATTGGAATCTGAAGGCTGTTTATATTTATCCCAAGTAGTATAGATCTAAACAGCGTTTAGGATTTGATTTTCCACTGGGAAGGCAGAGCAGATGGACAGCAGCCCACTCACTCTGAGAAGCCACTACATCTCTGAATAAGTTTCACTGAAAGTGTTTTGCTTTTCAAGTTGCTAGGAGTCTGTTGGTTGCTGGCGGTCATTTCAAATGTGCCCTCAAGGGGCTACACTTCATGGTAATCTCTATACTAGTTAGTCATTGTAGCACCGGGCCCCATGTCGGTAATTTCATAGTAGCCCTGAACCAGTGATTCTCAGCATTTTTTGGTGACTTGAGGAAAGCTGTCTGATTACATGGGGCTCCTCCTCCTGCTTGTTTCCAGCTGCGAAATCACATGGAGGACAGCTAGAAACACATTGTGTGATTTCGTAATAGTTCTTTTCCATGTTTAGCAATTGCTGATAAAGCAGTGGTGTTATGTGATCACAAATGAGAGGAGAGATGGCCCACAAGACGTATTATCATTATTGATATTCCTGGGTTACTAAGGCAAGTGGTGGAATCCCCATCCCTAGAGGTTTTTAAGGCCTGGCTTGACAAAGCCCTGGCTGGGATGATTTAGTTGTTGGCCCTGCTTTGAGCAGGGGATTGGACTAGATGACCTCCTGAGGTCTCTTCCAACCCTAATCTTCTATGATTCTATGTTGAACCTAGAGCCCCCAACTGAAATTGGGGCCTGAGTGTGTTAGGTGCTGCACAGACACAGTAAGAGCCCCAGCTCGGGAGAGCTTACAGTTCAAATAGGCAAGGCAGATGCAGGGAAGGGGAAACAGAGGCTCAGAGAGATTAAACGATTTGCCCAAGGTCACACATCAGCTCAGTGGCAGAGCCAGGAAGAGAACCCAGGTTTCCTGTGTCCTAATTGAGAAGCCTATCCACTGGATCCCACTGCCTCTCTCACTGATCTTCCTAATAAGGTTTTGTTCACTCACTGAAAAAGTTTAAACACCTTGCCCTAAAACTTATTTTCAATTCCCGGCTGAGCTGAGCACCAAAATTTCATGCCAATACATTTTTGCTCACAATGAAACTTGGTCTTGCCTCAGTGCAGGGGGCTGGACTTGATAACCCCTTATAGTCCCCGTCGTGGGACAAGTGTGTCCTGTCCCCTTTTGTCTTGGAGTTGTGTGGACTAATGGTAAAATCAATATGGCCGCTCTCGCTCTCTCAAGGTTGTGTAGCCGAAAGGCCAGAGTCATGGTGACAGCCCATATGGCCCGAGTCAACATGGCTTCCCAGTTCGGCTGGGGTGCATCACATAGTGGTTAGAGGCAGTGTGACTGCCTGGCTCATCGAGGCCTAGTGGGAAGAGTCAGTAGGGCTGTACTCAGAGCTGCATGGCCCAATGGCCAGAGTCAGTAAGGTTGCCCTCTCTCGGGGCTGCGTGGCCTAGTGGCCCACGTCAGTATCACTGCCCCTTCTGTGGGGCTGCATGACCCAACAGAAGGGCCTATTAGGGGAGTGGGCTGCCACCCTTGGGTGGGTGGCGGCCGGGTGGGGGGGACCCAGGCCCTCCCTGCTCCACCAGCCCTGTCACATTCCTTTCCAGCTGGGATTCTATGATTCTGCTCTACAATATCAGCTCTACAATGCTCTCAGGTTTAGATGAGCTTAAGACTGAATATGAAAGTGTTAGACACACACAGTTTTGATATTTTAAATATCATCCTGCTTATGATGATATTTGACAGTTTTTTAAATAATTCCGATGGTTATTCAGACTTCCATTTTCTTAATCTTATTTTTCTCCGCTCAGCTCACTTATCTTAGCAGTTATTATAAAACCTGACCTGAAGGTGAATGGCTCATTGTAAGGACTTTCCCCCTGGGCTGACTTTTTTCCAAATTCCTTTATACGTTCAGATTGTGGACATTTAAATAAAGAGGTAACATGCAACATCTAATCTGTAATGACAGAAATGTTAAATCAACATTTCAATCCCTAATTAGAAAAGCTATGTACATTAAAGGCTAAAGAAGACTTGATTAAAATAATTCTCACTCACTTATCAAATCAATGTCTGTGTCTAAAATATTCAAGGCAAGTCTCTTGATCGTTCCTTTTTATTGTGTTGTATCAGATATCATTATGTTTTGCCATGCAGTGCAGCATATATCTCCAAATATTATATGACAGGAACTGCCATGATTATTTATTATTGGGGGGGAGGGATAGCTCAGGGGTTTGAGCATTGGCCTGCTAAACCCAAGGTTGAGCATTCATTTAGGAATTTGGGGATTTAATTGGGGATTGGTCCTGCTTTGGTTTGGACTAGATGACTTCCTGAGGTCCCTTCCAACCCTGATATTCTATATTAGATGTTATATTATATACATACTCAAAGCATATGGGAAATAAAGAGGAGTGTTCACTCTTGTGTATGCAAATCTTGATGGTACTGATCAATTTTTATTTAAGAAAGAGATAGGGAATACTTAATGTGTCTCAGGTTTTCTATATTGCTTGCTAATGCTAGACCTCTGGGGCTGGTTGCCACCAGTGTAAATTAGAGTAGCCCCCAGGATGCTGTAGTCCAGCACTTCGGGGGACAGACGGTGCACAGAGGCTGCAACGGGAGCAGGGCAGTACAAAGGTGGGTTTAAAGCCAAGTTTGCTCTCACAGCGCTGGTATTCAGTTTGTGGTGAGATGAGGATCTGACTGTACAGCTCATGGGCCTTGGTCTTGCAAGCTATTGAAGGCTGCTAACAGAAATGCAGGGAGCCAACGTACTAGGGATTATTTGCTCAGGAGCTTCTATGCACAATGGTCTACTGGGTTTGAAATGAGCTCTGTGAGGAGGGAGGCAAAGTGAATGAGGCTGGAGATAGGGTTTGTGCATCGGCCACAGCCTTACATGTATTATAGTGAATGCAAATGGTGTACAGCAGCTATTTTTAGGATTTCCAATGACTCCTGTTGCAAGCCAAGACTGTTGGCTACTCAGGTGTGCTCATACGTCTCAACCTCTGGACTCTGAAATGAGGGACTGTGACCCCCAAAATGAGGGACAACACACCTTGAACTGAGGGACTCAGACTTTATGGCCAGAAGGGACCATCATGGCCATCTACTCTGACCTTCTGCACATTGCAGACCACAGAACCTCACCCATACACTCCTGTAATAGACCCCTAACCTCTGTCTGAGTAACTGAAGTGCTCATATCGTGATTTAAAGACTTTAAGTTATAGAGAATCCACCATTGATTCTAGTTCAAAACAGAAAGTGACCCGTGCCCTATGATGCAGCGGAAGGCGGGAAAAAAAGCAGGGTCTCTGCCAATCTGACTTGGGGGGAAATTCCTTCCTAACTCCAGTTAGGGTGATCAGATAGACCCTAAACATGTGGGCAAGACCCACCAGCCAGACACCTGGAAAAGAATTCTCCCTAGTAACTCAGAGCCCTCCCCATCTGATGCACCACATAATGTGGGAGACACATTTTTTGTTGAACACACAGTTTTATTTGAAAAAATAAATAAATACAAGAATCCAAAAATCCTGGAACTTCTTATAATGAAACTAAACAATGATTCTGTGGGTAGGGATGAGGTGGTCCAGGGGTGGGGATTTTGGTTGTGGGGATCAGGGGTCCAGGGGCCCTGCTCTTGCCAGCACCATGGCAAATCTCTCTTCCAGTTAGCAGGGCTCCAGCATCGGCATTTCCCCTGAGGCAGAAGCCTGGGCCCCCCCAGTAGCAGCTCCCCGTCGTCACGCTCCACATTCCCCAGCCCAGTCACCCAGAGGGGCATGGAGGTGGGGGAGTTGAGCCCTTCACATCCGGCTGCCTCCCTGGACACACAATGTCACAGCTGCCCCCTGGCTCAGCAGCCACTCAGAGCCCAGCAGGACTTAGCAAAGGCAGTAAGAGACCTTGGGACAACTTGAAAAATGGGGAAGAGATGTGGCATGTCCTGCACCATGCAGGAAACACTGAAGAGGTACTGGGTGCGCGTAAGCGTTGCAGTTGGCAGTGTGTGTGTGTGTGGGGGGGGGTCTAAGAAAACTGTCCCTAACCTCCATGTCTCATGACTTATGCTGGCCACAGGGTCATTACTGAAACACTGCCCTGTAGGCTGTACTCATGCTATCAGGTCATGAGTAACAAAGCACTTGCCACGAGCTGGCCCTCTCAGGGGAGTCAGGCTCAGCCTTGCCTGTGAGGAGCATCCACCCTCCCAGCTGATCTTATTCAGCTGGGGATCAGGTGGCCTCGGGTAATGATTGGACTCAGATGGGAGAATGAGGGGGCTGGAATAAAACAGCTCAGTTGGTGGGAGGAGACTGGGATCTTAGGAGTCCTGGTGTTGAGGCCTAGGGGGAGAATGGGCTTTGGGATCCCCCTCCTGAGACGACAGCTCTGGCAAAAGGGCTGGGAGCAGCAAAGACAAGGAAGGGCTAAAGGAGAGGAATGAGCTGCTGTGGTGGTCCTGTCTTGCCTATTTAGATTGTAATCTCTATTGGGCAAGACTCCCTCTTTCTATATACATGCATAAAACTTAGCATAATGGGGCCCTGATCTTGAATGGGGTCTCTCTGCACTCTGCTTTAATCACTTGTCTATTTTTCATGCTATTCAGTAACATACCATTTTTAACACGCTTCGTTTAAACTAATGTTCATTCTCCTCTTTGTTTTGAAATGTGTGATATTTATAGTCATATTTTCCTGCCTTATACAAAACAAACACATAATTATTGAATATAGGCCCCTGATTCTGAAGACTCTCCCATGAGTAACGTTACACCTGTGAGTTGCTCCATTGTTTCCAAGGGTCTGTTCATGTGTGTAATTGTTTGTAGGAACGAGGCCTGTGGAAATATACTGAATCTTGCAACATTTTGACTGTTGTGAAAAGAAATTGGAAAGCTAGTTCCAATGTGCTAGTTTGCTACAAACATCAAGACAGAGATGTGTTTGTACCATGAGAAAACAATATGCCCCCAGTATCACACGTACAACCCCACTGACTTCTGTGGGGCTCCGTATGTACGCTTGAGGGCAGAACTTAAACTATTGTGTGCAAACATGCTGATGGACAGACTCTAAAGAGCTTTGTGTTATAAAAACAACTTTCCTGCACACATTTTAAATGGAAATGTCTCCATCCGATCACAGATTACAGAGAGGTATCTAATTTGAGTGACTCTGATGCGTACTATATGTGCTGTGGTGTTCTTTGCTCTGGTGAAGAGTAATCACTGATGACGGGAGGCTTTGGGAAGGGACTGGAACAAGCAGCAGTACCATCAAAGCTTAGAAGGTTAGACAGCCTTCAAACTTTGCAATTTAAAGAGCCTTCTTCTTTGTGCAAAGCCTTTGATTTCTGCCTTCAGGAAAGGTTTTGCAAGCGGAGTGGAAACTGTGTCTTCTTGACAACTCGATATATAGTGCTCTGCGTAGAATCGAGAGGATTTTGCAGGAGATTTTTTTTTTCCCAAGCTGATGCGAGCTGCTGAAAGATGTAGCAAAAGATGAAGACAGTCATGCAGCTCGTCTGATCCAAATGTTCACTTGTACTAAAACATATTTGACCTTATGGGATCCCTGGCTCTCTGTTTCGCTAGAGCAGGATATGGTCCTAACTAGTTGCACAGAGTTGATCTTTGGTGCTGCTGAATTTCCTTGCAGGTAAATAGCAAAATTAAATCAGAGTGAAACCAATGTACTATGCTCAACTCCCCTTCCCCCGCAACCAATCTGGAAGTCATTCAAGGTACGTCTACACAGGGATAAAAAAATCCTCGGCTGGCCCAGGTCAGCTGACTTGGTCTCATGGGACTCAGGCTCCGGACTGAAAAAATTGCCATGTAGGCATTTGACCTCAGGCTGGAGCCTGAGCTCTGGGAGCCTGCAACGGAAGAGGGCCCCAGATCTCGGGCTCCAGCCAAAGTCCGAATGTCTATACAACAATTTTTAGCCCTGCAGCCAGAGCCCCACAAGCCCAAGTCAGCTGAGCCGGACCAGCCATGGCCGTCCCTGTGTAGATGTACCCTCAGAAGAGAGATGAATTCTAATGGACTCCTCAAAGATTTGCTTTCCCTTTTGTAAAATCTTCTGACATTCTCCTTGGATCAAAAACTTATCCCTAAGTATGAACCGACCTATACCAGATATATTCATTGCTAACCCATGATATTCATGGTGTTGCTGAATGATGCATTCTGGACCATCTTGAGTAAAGTACATCAAGTGATTCCACACCAAGGGACTTCTCACAAAGGGAAGATTTTTTTTAAAGGTTAGTGAAAAGGTATTTCTGTGCTAATGGCCCCCCACAGCCTGGTTAATGGGAGCAGTCAGAACATAAATCTGAGCTGGATGCAATTTCCATTTTTACTTTGCAGTTCACCTCAAACAAGAGATTCTTCATTTGTCTCATCTCTAGCCAGAATTAGCACACACAAAAAATATTGTAGGCCTTGCTGATCATCCCCTTCTCTTTTAGGCATGGAAAGAATGATAGAAGCACAAATACTGGCCAAAAATGTCCAGTCTGCATGCCTCAAGGAGTGAAGTTGGAACTGCCTTCCTTCTAGTTGTGAATGTCCCATGTATGAAAACTGCCAAGTTGGGGCTTCCCAAATTTCAGCAGGGCATAACTAAGCACAGAGAGGGTGGAGCTGGAGAACAGTTTTTTGTGTAGAGCTGCTATCGCCAAGCAAAGTAACGGAAACTGATTTACACTTCAGCTAATGAGATACTGCTGTCTCACTGAAGCCATGTTACCCCATAGCTCTTTGATCAGTAAGTTTGGAAGTGATGTGGTGGTTCTGAAAGATAGAGGTCAATGCCACTGACAACCTTCCCACCCGTGGGGCCAGGACGGCCTGGCATACACCTACTCTTCGTCAGCCAGCAGATCTGGGGGATCTGACTGTGCCTTTGCAGGATCCATTACCCCATTCCATGAGGTCTTCAGATGCTCAGTCAGGGTTTTTTTTTGCCACACTGTTTGTTCCCTCGTCAGGTGATTAACTCTGTCTCTGCCACAATGGGTGGAGGTGTCCCTGGCAGTAATGGCTCTTGTTTCCTGTGACTTCATAATCTTTAAAAAAATCTAGTCAGTACATTGGTTTGCACATTAAGATAACCAGTTACAAAAGGGTGGTAGAATTGCTTCAGTCTGTGTGTGGTACTGATGCTCATGATGTCGCCATTTCTGGGGCTTTATTCTCATTCCTCGTGAGACCTTTTACACCACTCTGGCAGTGTAAAGGGTCCTTAAAGTGTATGTACCTTTTCATCCACTTAAATACCCTTTTACATTGGCAAAGCAGTATAAAGGGGGCTTACTTCGAATACAAATCTGGCTTCTGTTGTATACCCTCTGTTACTTCTACCACTTATGCTTATGGTAATTGGGATAAAAGATTGATATGTCACAGTAAGAATAACTAATCTCAGTTGTACCCTTAAAAACAGACTGCGTGTGTGGGGGGGGCGGTATATAGACACACACACACTCTCACACACACACACACGCCCAACCTATCTTGACCTCAGTGCACATACAATACCACCTAAACTCTTGGGTTTGTTCCCTGAGATCGGACACAAACACAGCTGAAGAATAGGTGTCATCTGGAAAAAATAGTGGGTCTCAGAAGGCCAGGTGATTGAGTCATCTGTCTAATATTGGATTTTTCCATAGTTTCCACCCTGTAGTATTATCTTCATTTTTGATTGCCATGTTGGTAGTTTTTCATATTGTCATAGGATGACTGGACACTTACGGAATGCCTGTGTTGACTGAACTCCTGTATTTTTGAATTGTCAATTTAAAAAAATATCCACAGCCTAGATAATAAATCCAAGTAGGAAAAATATTAGAGCTGGTCAAAAATATTTTGTTTTAAATTATTTTTGGTCAAAAATGGCTTTTTGATTTTAAAAAAATTCTCAAGAATTTGTTTTCATCATAATATTTTGTTTTCCATCAAAAAACTGAAACTGAAATTTGTTTTCAAAAACAAACGCCGCTCCCAAAATCATTTTTTTTCCTCCTTTCCTTTTTTCAGTTTAGAATTTTTCCATTATTGGTTTTCCTTGTAAACGTGAAAATGTACACTGAAAGTCTAACAAAACAAAAATGTTCAGTTTGTTTTGATAATGTTCATGGAAAATCATGATTTTTTTCAACCAGCTGTATAAAATGCCTTCCTTTTATTTATTTATTCACATTTTGTCTCTTTCCTTGTGTGAGAGAAGGAGAATGGGGAGAATTCAGTGGAACTGCTTATGTGGGTAAAATTAAGTTTTTATGTTGAAGTGCTTTGCTGTTTTGGAATCTTACGGCTTGTCTATGCTTGGAAATTTACTGAAATCGTAGACACTTCTTTCAGAAGAAGAGTATCTCTATGGGGGTGTATATTGAAATAATTCCTTGGAACAACAATTTTGGTCAGTTTCCATATGTTGCGAACGTCGTGTCTGGTCTCCATCCTCACAAATCGCTGAACAAACCAAAACATCAGATCTGATGACCCTTGAATGTTGGGAAAATTCAGGTGCAGCTCTAGAGCCAAAAACTGTGAGTGAGCCAATTGCTAAAATAAATTTTAAAAAAAAAAAGTCAAACTAGATTTGCTATGAACTGTCTCCTTCATAACACCCTAGAAATTAGACCAACTGTTGGTCAGCTGATTTGTGCCCACGGTCATTTGGAAGATTATCCTTTCATACTGTTTTATAAATCTAGTCAATGCAGCAGCATTCTTTTTCATTTAAAGACAGCCAGGAAATGAAATTTTCAGCGGAAGTGCTCATAAAAGTGCTATTTTTGCTACCTGCTTTGAAATAGCTGTGTCTTATGGGAGAAGGCCTGCAGTCCTCCTCACACATAAAATAAAAAAATATATAGCTTTAATATGTAGAGACACACGGGCGGCAAAGCATTTCTCGCTTTCTCTCTCCCTGCATTTTGCTGCAGTGATTTTTATGTGATAAATCAGGCTGAGGAATTGTTTTTCAGTTGAATTTTTTTGTGATACTGCCTTAGATTACTTCCCTCTGTTATACAAGTGCCTCTTGAATGCATGTTTGTCGTCAGTAACACAGTGGGGATTATATTGCTACAAAAAGTCTGGGAGCATATTGAACCAATGGATTAAACATTTTTTTTTAATCTAAGTTTTTGTTTCAGCTTTCTAGAAACTTGAAAGATTTACCCCCTTTTTATTGTACCATTCTTTCCTCCTTAACTTGGGACTAGAGTTAGTGCAGTCAATGGGAGTTTTGTCATAGACTTCCATGGAAACACAATTGGGCCCTTTAGGTTTTACATTTCCATGCACTCTAGTCCTCAGAGCAAGTATCTTTGATGGGGTGGGCTATTGTTGGAGCCACTTCCTATCCATCCTTATTTCCTTGGGAAACCCTATTCGTTCTTCCTGTCCTCACAAAGCCGTTGGTCTGTGGTAACCTTCATTCCAGTAAAGAAAACTCTGCCTAGAATCTGACGTTTGTGGCCTAACAGGGATGGCTCAAAGGACTATTACGTAATGTGCTTCCTCATTCCTTCTTTCCCCACAGCTGGAGAATGAAAGACGGAACTTGGAGGCGAGGGTTACACTTTTCATAGTGTATGAACTGAGACAAGAGCTGGTTTAAAAAATGGAGGTTAAATTCTTGAAAGTTTTCCTGTTTTTTGGAGAGGGGGGGAGTTATCCAAATTAAAAATGTTGATGAACATTTTTGTTGTGATTTTGAAACTTGAAACATTTCAACCAGCTCAAGCTGCCATAGAATGTCCAGGTTAACATCACTAGTGTTATCCTCACGCTAGTGAGACAGTCATTCTAAGCTGTATCAGGAATGCCCAGTGATGGTGTCACAGTTACGAGCACTTAAAATATACAAGTTGAGATTCTCATAATAGAACTAGGGGGATTTGGATGCCCAATTGCCCTTGTGCAACACTGGAAAAATTCTCACCCATGCTCTAGAATGTCGTTTCTCAAATGCGGCCACCGTGGCCGCATGTGGACACCAGGTGGTTTCCCTGCGGCCACGGCATCAGCCCTTCCTGTGCGGCATCAGCCCTTCCCCTTCCTCCCTGTTGCTCCTGCATGCGCTGCCCCCTGGGGAGACAGGTGGGACACACAACACTTAAGGAGCCAGCTGAGGCGAGGTTGAGGAGGTGAGCAGGGGGGTCTGGCTGCGAGTGAAGAGGTGAGGGGGTGGGGGGCAGGAGGTGAGCGGGGGGGGGTGAGGAGGCGAGTGGCAGGGGGCCCTGGCAGAGGAGTAAGGAGGCAAGCGGCGAGCCAGCAGCAGGGCGAGGAGGTGAGCGGTGGGTGGACTTGGGGGGTGGGGAGGCAAGTGGCAGGGGTCCCTGGCGGAGGAGTAAGGAGGTGAGCGGACTTGGGGGGTGAGGAGGGGAGTGGCAGGGGTCCCTGGCGGAGGAGAAAGGAGGCGAGCGGAGAGCGGAAGGGGGGGGTGAGGAGGCGAGTGGCAGGGGTCCCTGGCGGAGGAGTAAGGAGGCGAGCGGTGAGCGGACGTGGGGGGTGAGGAGGCGAGTGGCAGGGGTCCCTGGCGGAGGAGTAAGGAGGCGAGCGGTGAGCGGACGTGGGGGGTGAGGAGGCGAGTGGCAGGGGTCCCTGGCGGAGGAGTAAGGAGGCGAGCGGTGAGCGGACGTGGGGGGTGAGGAGGCGAGTGGCAGGGGTCCCTGGCGGAGGAATAAGGAGGCGAGCGGTGAGCAGACGTGGGGGGTGAGGAGGCGAGTGGCAGGGGGCCCTGGCGGAGGAGTAAGGAGGTGAGCGGACGTGGGGGGTGAGGAGGCGAGTGGCAGGGGTCCCTGGCGGAGGAATAAGGAGGCGAGCGGTGAGCAGATGTGGGGGGTGAGGAGGCAAGTGGCAGGGGGCCCTGGCGGAGGAATAAGGAGGTGAGTGGACGTGGGGGGTGAGGAGGCGAGTGGCAGGGGTCCCTGGCGGAGGAGTAAGGAGGCGAGCGGTGAGCGGACGTGGGGGGTGAGGAGGTGAGTGGCAGGGGGCCCTGGCAGAGTGAGGAGGCGAGCGGTGAGCCAGCAGAAGGGGGACGAGGCGGGCAGGGTGGGTCTGGCTGCAAGCGGGGGAGTGAGGAGGAGAGTGGTGAGCCGCCAGTGACAGGAGTTCTCGTGGTGGGCAGGGGAGTGAGGAGGGACCCTGGAGGCGGGCGGGGGGTGAGGAGGTGAGAGGTGGGCTTGTGGGCAGCGGGTGGAGCCCCTCTTTGGTGTGGCTAGCCCCCAACTGCACCTCTTCTGCGCTCCTGCCCCGGCAGCTGGAGCCCGAGACCCCCTGCACCTGGAGCAACAAGCCTCCTGCCAAGAGAAGCCCTGAGCACCCCCACACACACATCGGAGGAGTCCGGGTTGGCCGAAGCCCTGAGACCTGACCCCCACCATCTGCCCGGAGGAGCCCTGGGCCAACTGCAGCCGTGCCTCCCTTCTCCTCCCCAGACCCAAGCCACCCAGATATGTTTTTCATTATTATTTGGACTTCTGTTATGTAAAAGCATTTTTAAATTTACTTCAGAATTGTTATACAGACACCCACTTTTACCAACAAAGCAAAAGAAACAGTAATAAAAAAGATAAGAACGTGCAAAGCACCTGATTTATTTTTCTAGTCTGTTAGGTCCAGTAAAGAATAGAAAGAACTGTGCAGATTTTTATTACTGAGTCTGCAAAAAAAAACCA
Source organism: Mauremys mutica (assembly GCF_020497125.1). Taxonomy (NCBI): domain Eukaryota; kingdom Metazoa; phylum Chordata; order Testudines; family Geoemydidae; genus Mauremys; species Mauremys mutica. The sequence continues at coordinate 116,828,561 of NC_059077.1, forward strand.
AATCCGAAAACCTTACATAAATAAATTACAATGATCTGATGAATATATGTGCATATTACTTTATTAACTTTAGGAAAAATAAATAATTTTAGGAAAAAGTGTAAGTGTAGCCACCAGCAAGAGTTGGTGGCTGCACTCTGAGTCCACCAAAAAATTTGTTGCGAGAACCCCTGCTCTAGAATATATAGTTTATAAAGTCACCCTGAGCTGAATTATTTTCAAATAGTTTTAATTAAATTATAATTGTAGTATGTGGCAGCATCAGTCTTTGTCATGCTTTGCTGACTTGTCAGAAAGGTGGATGGGTGGGTGGTTAAGGTGTTAGCCTCTGGCTTGGGAGTTCTGTGTTTAATTCCTTGCTTTACCACAGACTCCCTGTCTGACTTTGGTCAGGCCACTTGAACCCAGCTCCGTTTCAATTGAAATCAATGGAAGTTAGGAGCCTACATACTTTTATGAACCTGGGCTCTCATCTCTCTGTGCCCCATTTCCCCATCTATAAAATGGGGCTAATAGCATTCCCAGTCTCACAGGGGTGTTGTGAGCATAATTACATTAAAGATTGTGAGGTGCTTAGATATGATGGTGATGAGGGCTGTATAAGTACCACAGACCTCCATGAAGCAATGGTAAAAAATGCTGTACAGTTTCACAGTGGTACTATGCAACATTCCTGTGAGAACATATAATACTTCTCAATGGGCCAAATGCTCCACTCTATTAATTTGCTTGAGCTCCATGGTTTCTCACCTTGTTCATTCATAATACGTATTAATTTCTCTACATATTACTCTTTTAATTTCTCTTTAAACTCTCCCTATTTGCCAGTCATTCCTTATTATTTGCTTTTTTCATCTCTGGGCCTTATTCTACCTTTTGTTACGGATGACTAGATAATTCCATATTGCACAATTGGCTTAATCTCCGTGAATAGGTGTCTATCGAACATTGGATTACTTCTGTTGAGTTGCTAGGTAATTTTAACGTTACCTGACAATAAAATAAACCTTCATCTTCTGTAGAAAAAGAACTAGATAAATTCATGGAGGATAGGTCCATCAATAGCTATTAGCCAGGATGGGCAGGGATGGTGTCCCTAGCCTCTGTTTGCCAGAAGCTGGGAATGGGCAACAGGGGATGGGTCACTTGATGATTACCCATTCTGTTCATTCCCTCTGGGGCACCTGGCATTGGCTACTGTCAGAAGACAGGATAATGGGCTAGATGGACCTTTGGTCTGACCCAGTATGGCCATTCTTATGTTCTTATATTCTTGTTTGCCACTAGTAGGGTGGTGAAGAACTGGAATGGGTTACCTAGGGAGGTGGTGGAATCTCCTTCCTTAGAGGTTTTTAAGGTCAGGCTTGACAAAGCCCTGGCTGGGATGATTTAGTTGGGTTTGGTCCTGCTTTGACCAGGGGGTTGGACTAGATGACCTCCTGAGGTCCCTTCCAACCCTGAGATTCTATGATTCTATGATTCTAGTCTGAAAGGGTGTCTCCCATACCACCTTTGCCCCAAGAACTGTAGTATTTTTGCATTCATGCATAGATAGTAACATCCTTTTTCTTTCTTAACTGCAGAGAGGTCACCATGTCTTCATGACCCATTTTATATAAGATGGCTTGAGGATAATCAGATATAATAACTGTGTCCATCCTCATAAGTTGTAATATACCTGAAATACTGCCTTAGAGCCAAATCCTGGATACTTTACTCATGCAAGTACTCCCTTTGGACAATTCTGTGGCACAGCTCATGGAGACTGAAATTATTTATGTGTATCAATGTGTTTACAGGACTGAATTCCTGATTAAGATAATATTGCAGCACCAGTGAATTAGTCTTTCCAAAACTGTGACATCTTATGAAAAGGAGGTCATAAAGACAATGACGTCCAACAAATATGGAAAGAGGATATTGAAATTATTAATTTAAGCAAAGGTCAGTAGATACTTAATCTTCATGGTAATTTTCCAGCTTTATACGATGCCTAGCATTATAGTCTTGCCTAGCCTAGCAAATGCAGGCTATATAATGGCAGAGATTTGTGATTTTTGTACAGATGTACAACAGTAAGTTGTATTTGGCTCTTACTACAGCATTAGTGTACAGGATCTGAACTTAGGGTGCATCTTTTCTTAGGAGAGACCTTCTTATAACTATTATTTAATAGGTCACACTTTCTATTAAGGGTATATTTAGAAATAATTTATATATAAATGATGAATTGACATTTTAATAAATGATAAGTCCATTGTTATATTGTCTAAGAGGTCAGTCGGTTGCTTATAACCATCTTCAGCACCTTCTGCAGATGTATTTTAAACACATCTATAACACACACTACTAGAGTTACCAGATGTCCCGATTTTATAGGGACAGTCCTGATTTTTGGGTCTTTTTCTTACATAGGCTCGTATTACCCCCCATGCTCCCAGTCCCGATTTTTCACATTTGCTGTCTGATCACCCTACACACTATTCATGTCTGTTATAACATCTATTAATCATTTATTAACCTTTTATAGACTGTTTATAAATCACCCTCACAATAAAGCGGGACAGTTTAAGATATATTATACTAGCATTCCGACTCCCTATCAGGATCAAGTTCTCACTGTTAGGTGCTGTACAGAAGTATAAAGACGTGGAGTGAAATGCCCATTGAAGTCAATGAGAGTTTTTGCCTTTGACTTCAGTGGGGCCAAGATTTCACCCCTGGCCTCTACTCCAAAGATTTTGTAACCTAGAGAGATTGAATTTGGTTAGTCCTAAGAGGTTTGGCATATAATTTTATTAAAATGTCAAAGTTTAAAAATTAGTCCTTACTAACCAATCATTGAATGGAGCAGTGCTATTAGGACAACCAGAATTTAAATTCTAATAGCATTGGTATCTATCTTACAATATGAGTACTAATATGTTAATGAGAGTTTTGACTTATTTAGGATTGAGAAAGGAATGAAGGATTGGACTCCCCAAAATAGAATGTGATCTTTTGTTTAACGTAAGGGAGTTATTGATTTTGTTTGCCGTTGGTTTACTGCAGCCTATAACTGAGACTGCATTTCTAATAAAATATATTATAGATGGATGTAAATTTATCCTAGACATGTAAATCATATTTTTGTTAGTGCCTGACTAATTTAAGAATCCAGTTACAATGGAGTGGAGTAATCTTTCAAGTAGATTGGATAAAGGTTTACACTTTTATTATCTTTGGGCCGTTACTGAACTTGACTCAGAGAGCCCATTAAATTAGCAGTGCAGTGAAGTTGTCCTTAGTGATCTATAGAAGCTCATTGCTCACACTGATTTTAAAAAGCAGAGTTAACTGTTAGTCAGGCATTACAGACTCACAATAAATAGCTTTAAAGTTATTTTGACTGGCCAAATTCGGGGGTCGGGGTGGGAATTTGAGTGCTCTTCACCTCATTGATTTATACATTTTTCACACTTATTACATGAGTCCCGTAGAGATGATGGCTGAAGGGGGAAATGCATTATGGGATACCTCTGACTCAGGAAAACCCCCGAGCATACATGAGTTGAATAAAATAGGCAGCCAGAGCCAAGCAAAGAAAATGCCAAACTTGAAACTGCTTTCTCTTCACCCCTGCCACTTCCTTGGAATATTACTAAAGGTGTGGGGGCCTGTTGAGCTCAGGGGTGAAAAAAGGTCTGGTCAGATGGAAAGGTAGAAGTATGTGTTTAGGCTAGGAAGAGAGAGGGGTGGGATGTGGCAAAGAGGAGGAAGGCAAAAGGAGATTAGTGAAGTCTTGGATAATTTAATAAAAACACCTGAACTGTATGACTTTGGTCAAGCCACTTGAACCCAGCTCCGTTTCAATTGAAATCAATGGAAGTTAGGAGCCTACATACTTTCACACCTCCAGTGATGGTGACTAGCCCCTGCATCGCTTTTGCTGTGTAGATGCACCCTTAGGGGTGCATCACAACACTGCTCCTGCGATGCAGTGACTGCCAAGGTATCGTTGTTCTCCCCCGGGCCTCTTTAGGCTCCCAGCATGAAGGGTGGCTTCACTCGTACCTGCTAGGATGAGGGACTCCTGCTAGCCCCTTTCCTTTCCCAGGCAGGGATGCTTCCACCCTATTTTGACTTGCAAGGGGTGCTTGGATGAAAGCCAGGCCGCACTGCCTGGGATCGTGTAACCCTTTGCACTGTGGCGCTAATCCATAATAGAATCAATGTTGTTTCTATTGTGCTTCTATCTGAGGATATCAAAGCACTTCCAAAACACTAGGCCATTAAGCTGGACATGTTTGGGGAGAGTTGGGAGGAAGCCCAATAGCCTCAGACCAAGGACTGTGCTGTCCCTCTGCTGTCGCTATTCCAGCCTGTAGGCTGGGTTTTGTAGCCACTTGAGCTATGCAACCATGGGCTCAGTGGCCAGTGCTCCTAGGTGCTCACTCTGATAGGTTACACTGAGCTGGAATGGAGCCCGGCATTGCCATACTGGGAGGTTCTCTCACACTTGCTCTGTAGCCACTCGCCCTTGTGCAGTGGAAATGCTTCTGTGCTCTAAGGGGGAAATCCACCCTGTGCAGAGGGCCAGCACAGAACTTGGGTTGCACTTACGGGCCTCAGACTATCATATGAGTGGGTCATGAGCATTATGATGGTCCTTTGCAGAGGGCTAAGCCTCACAACACAACTGTTACATAGGGAACTAGTATCTCAATTGTGTACGGCTAGAGACACTGAGGCATGGAGTGCATAAATAAATTGACCACGCTCATCCAGCAAGTAAGTATCAGAACTAGGCTCTCCAAGCTCCCCTCTCAGTATCCTGCCCTGCCTCTCTTGTAGGTCCAACGAGACCTGCATATAGTTCGGCCGCTGCTGGCACAGTATCGCTGCCCTCCAGCAATTCATCTCTCACTGTTCCATGCAAGTTCCTTGGATTTTAAAAAGAGCCTTTCCCCATCCATAAGATGTGCAGTAATCATCAGGCAAAAGAGCATCCACTTAAAACTAAACAGCTACACAATTTCAGCTCTATAGAAAAGGGGCGAATTGGAGTTATATGAAAAAAACCTATAAAACCACTTATAAAGTAGTTGTCTTCAAAACCATTATTAAGGCTCTCTTCTTTCCCCAGCAGGTAGTAAAGTAGAAATAGTGAGGTATCAGCCATTTAAGAAAAAAAGAATTAAAATGCCTTCCTCCATAGACAAATGGGGGAGATAATTAAGCAACCACCTTAAAACATGTCAAACGGCTATGCCGCAGCAGGAAATAAAAGGGAGGAGTAAATTAGAGGTACTACTACAAGAAGAAATTACTGAAGCACTTGGCAGCAGAGGGAAAAATTAAAACTGTCTTTTGTTGTAATTGATGAAATCATCAGAGCCTCATATACAGGAAAGGAACATGCCTGGCTTATAGCAGTCAGCACTCAATGCTCAATCGCTCTCCCTGCCAGGAAAATAAAAGGAAAAAGAAGAAATATTACCTGGGAAAAGACATTCCGAATAAGATACTAACTAGTGGTTCTCAAACTTCATTGCACCACAATTCACATCTGGGGGTGGGGTAAGGGTAACCTCTAATCAGGGGGACTTCCCAACCATGCAGCATTATTCCATGGCTTTATTTGGATGCATTTCCCTACACAATGGGAGCTGCAGGGCTGGCAATTTAGGATTAAAAGGGACTACAGACATGGGACTGGAAGAATATACTCACAGCTTTAAGGTGGGCCACATTCCTCCCTCCCCCATTTAACCCCCTACAATTGTGGATTACTCCATGATATCCACACTGCCAAAAGTGCAAGGGTCGCGCAAGGATTCAAGGCTAAAAGCAAGCAGCATACCTAATTCACAATATTCTGTGCATGGACCGTGCATCAAGCATAAGAGCACTCCTTCTGCTTTAGCCTGCATTGGCAATATTAGTCTTCCAGCATGACCATCCCTCTCCCCGGCCTATATTAAGACAATGCTGTAGTAACATGCTCCTGACTAATCCTACTAAGTCAAGGGAGCAGTACAGAAAAAGAGAGAAGGAAGGATTCTCTCCTGTGCCAGAGAAAAAAGAATATCAGGATGCTGGTCACCAGCTTCCTCATTCTCAAGGCCAGCCCTGGCCACAATGATGCTCAGAGCTGCTTCCAGGCTGCTCTGTGATCTCCACTGAGAGAAGATCCTATAACAACTCCACTTTGTCACACCTCTACTTCTATCCTGATGCTGGGAGGGGAAAGCGGTGGGGCCCAGATCTAAGCTCAGATGCATTGACAAGCGGTTCCCCTACACTATGGTAGTTCTGTGCTGGCACTTGACAAATGGGCCAGATCTCGGGAGAGAATCTTGAAGAGTGGAATAACACCCTTGGGATTTGAACTGACCTCTCCTAAATGAAATTGTAATGTGCTACTGCTATGCAGCATGGCCAACCTGCTGTGATACATGTGATATGTTTGTTTAGAAGGTGGTTCTTCCCATGCAGTTTTCTCAGGATCTGTAATCAATATGTGAGCAGGGAAACTGGCCTGAAACAAAGCATCATTTACCTTTGTGGTTCAATATCTGATCTCAAAATCTTTATTTAGTTCTGACAACAGTCAATTTAAGACCTCGGCTTTTACTTCCCTTGGGTCTTTATTCCCTTATTTTGCTGTATTATAATTCCACTATGTCTTAGACCTTCCCAGTGTCGCTCATTTCAACCTTCAAAAAGGAGCTCTATTTCTTTCCTGCTGCAAGGACATCCTGGCGACTGTGTAATGTGGAAGTCTCAATGTGCCTTGGACTTCCTTCAGTAGTCATCTGGGTCTTCAGCTGAAGACACCCCAGAGTAGTTATGACAGTACTAAAAAGATGTATTAGTGTGTTGAGCCAGAATCCTGTGTCTTGTCAAAAGAGCTGCCGTCTCGTGTCATGTGAGAAATGGATTTTCCCGGCAATTCCTGCTTAAGTGAAAATAATCATTAAGTTAAAACTTTGTCATTAAGCTTTTAGAGCACATGACAGATTTAATAGTTTTTATGGGTCATTTTTACAGTGAAATATCAGTCAGCGCACCATGGCTCTCAGAGATGTACAGTAACTAAGAAATTGCTTTAGCAAAGGCAGCACTTTTACTTTAGTGTTAGGATCAGACACTCCTCCAGCACATATGTTGTGCGATCACTGTGTACATGCCAATCAAAGGCGCACTTAGCAGCGTCTGCACTGCTTCAGAACAACAGTGTGAGCACTTGCAATTTGTATATTGAAATTAATCATGGATGAGCAGTGAATTATAGAAGTGATTGGTCATAGGTACCTGTTGTCTCCAGTGTATAGTATGACCTGTTATGGGCAACGAAGTCTGAGGTATGACTCACTGTATAAAAACAATCAGTAATCAAACCCCACCTTTTTCACTGACAGACAGATTCTGTTCCCAGTTGAACTGGTATAAACCAGAGTAACTCCACTAAAGTCAGCGGAGGTACTGTGAGTTTACACTGACAGTCTTACCAACTTTCATGATATTATGATGAGTGTTTTGTTATTTTGGATTCTCATACATTCTAAAGCCAGAAGGGAACATCTAGTCTGACCTCCTATATAACACAGGACAAAGAGTTTCATCCAGTTCCCCTACATTGAACCCAATAACTTGTGTTTGACTAAAGTATATCTTCCGGAAAGACACCAAGTCTTGGTTTGAAGACTTCAAGAGATGAAGAATCCACATTTTACTTGGTAGCCTGTTCCAATGGCTAATCATCCTCACTGTTAAAAATGTTTTGCCTTATTTCTAATTTGAACATGTCTGGCTTTAACTTCCAACCTCAGCTCTTGCTCTGCCTTTCTCCACTAGACTAAAGAGTCCTTAGTACACTATATTTTCTCCCTGTGAAGGTACTTCTACACTATAATCAAGTCACCTCTCAGCCTTATTTTTTATAAGCTAAACAATTTAAGCTCCTCAAGTCTGTCATTCTAAAGTGTTTTTCCAGTCCTTGAATAATCGAAAGTTAACCACAGGTTTAAATGTTCTGGTGAATAGGAATGCAATTATTGACATACTAAAAATTAAGCACGTATGCTTGGTTGAACTGGGACTGTAAAATATGGCAGAAGAACTAAGGGATGTGTGCGTCTGAATTTGAAAGGTGGAGTTTTAACAACATGTATGGAGGAGGTCTGTGTGTACTAATGAGGGTAAACTGGAGAAGAATGAGATTACTTTTTCAGTAATAAGCAAGTATTTTGGGTAAAGTAGCGCAGAAGCAGACAAAGTATTAGGTGGCAATGGATTATTCCCACGGGAGATCTGAAATTTAGGAACCAATAATTATTTGTGGAGTTTTCTGATATTGGATAACTACCAGATGATTGGAAAATAGTGACTATAATTCCCAAATATAAGAAGCAAGATTCTAAGATAGAGGCTGAAAAGACCTGTAAGTCTAACTGAGCTGAAGAAGAGCCCTGTGAAGCTCGAAAGCTTGTCCCTTCCACCAACAGAAGTTGGTCCAATAAAAGACATCACCTCACCTATCTCATAATCTGTGACAAGGAAATGTTTTTAGTTGATATTTAGGACTAGTTTAAAACTACAAGTCAGTGACTGTGACACTGGCAGTTCCTTTCACAGACCCGAAGAAGAGCTCTGTGTGGCTCAAAAGCTTGTCTTTCTCACCAAGAGAAGTTGGTCCAATAAGAGATATTACGTCATCCACCTTGTGTCTCTGGAACCAACCCAGCTATAACTACACTGCATACATAAGTCAGTAGGAGTAAGTCAGCACTGAATTTTGTAAGATATACTATGTCAGAGAAATCTTATTCTTTTTTTACACAATTGGACTAGATAGACGGGAATCAATACATTTAGGTTAGTACAGATACACCTTGATTTTTCAGGAAGATTTTGACAATATCACATTATGTTTTATTGTATAAACTCACTAAATATGATGTAGGTGATAAATTAAGATTCCAAAATTGTTTAGTAGAGGGAAACCAGAGGATTGGAATTAACAATATTCTGCACTGAAGTTTGATTCAAAGTTGAGTCCAGCACGTTTCTATATATTAAATGTTTATTAATGATCTTTGCAGATGATTCTAAAATATAACACATGGTTAAGAAGCAGGTGGTTGTAGATATTTTCTAGGATAATCTTGAATTTTAGACAAATTGATTCAAAAATGTAATATGAAATTTCATGTATCTATTTTAAGCATAAAGGGATGCACTGGGGGAGGAATAAGCTAGTAGTTTCAATTAGCAGTGAACTAGTTCACATGAAAAAGAAAAAATATTTAGTTTTAGTGTTGGACCCAAACTAAAGTTTTCCGTTAAGCACGCAAGCACTGTAAAGAATACCAATAGGCTTATATCAAGTGGAGTGTGCTGTAGAAGTCTATGAAAAATGGGCTGTCTTTATAAAGCACTTGTTAGACTGAAATGGGGGTAGACAATAGTGTTACCATTTTCTTTTCCATGTGATATACTGGCATGTGTTCTTGTTTCAAGGACTAATTTGTTTTCCGCCTCCTAATCACTGGTATAGGACGAGTGCTCGGAATAGGTTGCTGCTCCTCAAAGCATTTACACTGGTCAGACAAACCATTTTGCATCCGTGTAGGTCTAGGTTGGATATTAGGAAAAATTGTTTCACTGGGAGGGTGGTGAAGCCCTGGAATGGGTTGCCTAGGGAGGTGATGGAAACTTCATCCTTAGAGGTTTTTAAGGCCCGTCTTGACAAAGCCCTGGCTGGGATAATTTAGTTGAGTTGGTCCTGCTTCGAGCAAGGGGTTGGACTAAATGACCTCCTGAGGTTTCTTCCAACCCTAATCTTCTATGTTTCTATGAAACAGAATGACATGGTTTAAAAATCTTGTGACTGTCTAATGCTAAAATCACTGCATCGTTCTATTGGAAAGCTGAAAATCCCAGCTTGACTTGAGTGTTGCAATAAACTGAACCTTGTCATTCTGATGATACAATCTTTCTTTCCCTCCTCAATTCCAAAACTATTTTAGGCGGCATCTACACTATGAACTAGGGGTTTGATTCCTGACTCAAGCAGAGATACCTGAAGTAATGCATTAAAATACACCGCTACCTTGATATAACGCCACCCAATAGAACATGAATTTGGATATAATGCGTAAAGCAGTGCTGGGGGGGGGGGGCTGCGCACTCCGGTGGATCAAACAAGTTCAATATAACATGGTTTCACCTATAACGCGGTAAGATTTTTTTGGCTCCCAAGGACAGCGTTATATTGGGATAGAGGTATAGTAGTTTAGCTGCAATAGCATGGGCAGTGTCCCTAGTACGTACCCAAAGGAGTAAGGCAGGTTCATAATGCTGCCACTCACCACTGGCCATGCCACCTCAGCTAGCCTGCTATTTTTAGTGCACTAGCTCAATGAGAGCTGTCTATTCAAGCGGGGACTTGCACTCCCAGCTCCAAATGTAGATGTAGCCTTAGCGCCTGCTGCTTCCAGAAGTGCTTGAGTTAAAAACCCGGGCTTCATACGTTCCAACAGCTTGGAACTCTAGGTCAACAAAGCACTAGGACCTGATCTTGCTCTCAGTTGCCTCGTTGTAAATCCAGAGTTACTTCATTTAAACCAATGTCGAAAAACCCCAAGGTCTCTGCCAATCTGACCTAGGGGAAAATTCCATCTCAGCCACAAATATGGTGATCAGTTAGACCCTGAGCATGTAGGCAAGACCCACCAGCCAGAGACCTGGGAAAGAATTCTCTGTGGTAACTCAGATCCCTCCCCATTTAGTGTCACTGGCTATGGGAGATATTTGCTGCTAGCAGTCGCAGATCAGCTACATGCCATTGTAGGCAGTCTCATCATACCATCCCCTCCATAAACTTATCAAGCTCAGTCTTGAAGCCAGATAGGTTTTCAGCCCCCACTGCTCCCCTTGGAAGGCTGTTCCACCACTTCACTGCTCTGATGGTTAGAAACCTTTGTCTAATTTCAAGCCCAAACTTATTGATGGTCTGTGTATATCCCTTTGTTCTTGTGTCCACAGTGGTGCTTAACTTAAATAATTCCTCTCCCTCCCTGATATTTATCCCTCTTATATATTTATGGAGATGTTTTCCATTCCTCAGATCATCCTTGTAGCCCTTCTCTGAACCTGTTCCAGTTTGAATTGATCTTAAACATGAGAGGCCAGAATTGCACACAGTATTCCAGCTGAGGTCTCACCAGTGCCTTGTACAATGGGATGTCTGGACCTAATCTATCACACCCTGATGAGCAGAAGGCTCAGGCAATAGCCCGAGCAAAAAGGGAACATGTCGGGAGACTACTGTGTGTGCAGATCCTGGCAGTTTCCCTCTGTCCCAAGCCCCCTCTTCTGGACATTTCCATGAGATGGGAAGGTCCAACCCTATCTTTTGTGGAACGAACAACAAATGCTCGGAATCTCCAACTGTCCCAAGGTGAGAGAATGCCTCTTTCCAAAGCACCCTGGGTTTCACCCTGGCTGGTCATGGGATATTGAACCTTAAGTCCTAGATTTCTAGGAGATTGGGGATTTGGGGCACACTGGTTTTTGGGTGTCCAATTTCAGATACCATTCATAGATTCCAAGGCCAGAAGGGACCATTGTGATCATCTGCTCTGACATCCTGTAGAACACAGGCCATAGAACTTCCCCCAAAATAATACCTAGGAAAAGATCCAATCGTGATTTAAAAATGGTCAGTGATGGAGAATCGATCCCGACCCTTGGTAAATTGTGCCAAAGTAAATTGTTGTTAAAGCAGCCTGATTTTTCAGAAAGTTCTGATCAGGAGCATTGAGTCTTAAAATCTGACATTGTGTCATTCGTCCCTAGATCTAGCACTACTCTCTTTGCAGTAGTCCAGAACTCACTATAGGGAGTCCCAGAAATCACATCACTAACTTTCAATCCCTATTACTCAGATGCCTGTGTCTCTGTCGCTCCCTCCGGTCACATTTTAGTTCCAAGGGTGATTTCTTTTGAGGCAGCCTACATAGAGAGCGCTGTGAACAAGCTCCCATTCCTTTTATGGAGAGTTGTGCAAGCATTACTGATGCACGGGCACGTGCTGGAAATTCAGCCGTGTTCTCTTGCTTTGGAAATGCTGATTCTGTAGGTGCCTTGACAGACCCATACAGTCCTGAAATGAAAAACAAGCCCTGGGCATCTTTAATTTAATGCGGTGTAGTCTAGTTGCATCCACGCTCTGCTTTCATTGCTAAGAGATTCATTCAGAACAGATGACATTTTAATGCAGATTTTTCTGAGAAAAATAGTTATTCTCTGCCATAGTTTGGATCGTTTTAAGGTATTAAGTGCTGGAAGCAGCACTTTTTGGTGTGTACTGGATTTGACAGAGCATCCATGCCCCCTACTGATAAATCTTAGGAGATCTGCTTTAGGAGAGCAGAAGCATGAATAAGATACGTGGATGCTGAAGTATTTTAATAATACTTTGCAGTAGTACCATTCTTCATTTAAATAATGCAACATGCTTTCTTCTTCAGTTTGATGTCTAACTTTCTCCTCTGGATACTTGCATAAATCTTACTGATATTCCCCAGGAGCAAGGGACACCTAATATTTCATGCTGTTCCTGGGTTATATGAAAACTACAGTATAGACATCACTTAAAGTTTTGCTAAAGGACGTATCCTGAAATCCTGTCACATACAAGTTTCCACTGACTTCACCAGGAGTTTTGAAGCCCATGATGACTGTTGCTTGTTCAGGGACATATGTAACATTTTTATGACGTATTCCTGCTCTCATAAAACAAAAGGAGCAGATGACTTGTGCTCTTTTTACCTTAAACAGGTTATACTAATTGTCGTATTTATCTTAACTGTAGAAAAATCAGAGTGAAAAGTGTTATGTTGCTCCTGATGGGTTGTCAGCAGGGGATGAATCTTGGATCTCTGGATCTGTTTGGCTTTGGCTTGAGATTATGAGATCTAAAAACAGTGTCTTGATGTTGGGGGGGGTGTGACTCATGATTTATTTGGATTCACAGCATTGGCAATCCTAACAGGGATTCTGAGCATAATTCAAGCAAAGTTATTCAAAGCGATGCCTACACATCTTCAAAGGTAACATACGATATATTATTACAAGAGTTTCTGGGGTTGAAACAGACTGTGCCACCAGGGGTGGCTCTAGCCATTTCGCCGCCCGAAGCATGGCGGCACACCACAGGGGGCGCTCTGCCGGTCGCCGGTCCCGCGGCTCCGGTGGACCTCCCGCAGGCGTGCTCCACCGGAGCCGTGGGACCAGCGGACCCTCCGCAGGGACGCCTGTGGGAGGTCCACCAGAGCCGCCTACCGTCCTTCTGGCGACCAGCAGAGCGCCCCCCGCGGCATGCCGCCCCAAGCACGCGCTTGGCGTGCTGGGGCCTGGAGCCGCCCCTGTGTGCCACGCTGGTGCAAGCCAGTGATCTCTCATATCCAGTAACCTGCCTTCAGATAGGGTGGCCACTCACGGATTTCAAGAATATTGGCTATTCCAGTACTTCTGGGAATGGTGTAGGCCCCGTCCCCACGGGTGTGACTACACAGGCACAATGCACGCAAGGCCATGCTGCATGGGGGGGACGCCATTTTGAAGCATGTGGTGCCCTGCCCCTGCTAGTGTGACCACACACAATGTGTTTAAAATCAAGCCGCATGCGGATGCCACTTTGAAGACCGCACCATTCTGCCCCCACAGGCATGATCTCACGCGCATGGTGCATGTGAGGCAGGGGGTCATAGCAGCATGCTCTTCAAAATGGCATACCCTGCCCTATGATGGACAGAACCTCCTCTGGTTTTGTCTCAGTACCAGCTGGGGGACAAACCTGAGAAAAGTAGGACTGTCAGGAATGGCCTGCCTTCCTCCAGCCGTGGCCAATGTCAGCAAGACAAAAAGTGGCCCCAAATGCCCGTGATGTGAAATTCTGCCCTGTGCAGAAAGTCAACACACCACTAGCCCTGTTTTTGCTTTCCTGACCCCTGCAATGATCAGTTTACCTCCCGAATCCAGACTTTTGTGAGCTGGGAAAAAAGGTGTGTTCTTAACTTGTACGCTAATATGTGGCAACTAACATGAGGTGAAATACTAGTGAAGACAAGGAAAAATAGTGTGTTCTTAACTAGCGTTTGCTAACATGTGGTGACTAACATGAAGCAAAATCCTAATGAAGACAAGGCAGTTTGTAGTTTTAATAGGAGTTAGTAGGATGAGCTAAAGGCTTTGAGGAAACCTCGGGTTTATCGTGACTTGTTAACTTGTGTTAAAACTACAAACTTCCTCATCTTACCTAGGATTTTACCTCATATTAGTTACCACTTGTTAGCAAACACGAGTTAAGAACACACCTTTTTGGCCTACTGAAGATGCACCCTTGTATTGCATAACTACAGATGTTGTTGGTCCTAAAATCAACCACCTCTTTTTTTTTTTTTAAACCCTATGGCTATAATACGATGGATTTTTGAAATCTGTATAGAATCATAGAATCTCAGGGTTGGAAGGGACCTCAGGAGGTCATCTAGTCCAACCCCCTGCTCAAAGCAGGACCAAACCCAACTAAATCATCCCAGCCAGGGCTTTGTCAAGCCTGACTTTAAAAACCTCTAAGGAAGGAGATTCCACCACCTCCCTAGGTAACCCATTCCAGTGCTTCACCACCCTACTAGTGAAAAAGTTTTTCCTAATGTCCAACCTAAACCTCCCCCTCTGCAACTTGAGACCATTACTCCTTGTTCTGTCATCTTCTACCACTGAGAACAGTCTAGATCCATCCTCTTTGGAACCCCCTTTCAGGTAGTTGAAAGCAGCTATCAAATCCCCCCTCATTCTTCTCTTCTGCAGACTAAACAATCCCAGTTCCCTCAGCCTCTCCTCATAAGTCATGTGCTCCAGCCCCCTAATCATTTTTGTTCCCTCCGCTGGACTCTCTCCAATTTATCCACATCCTTCTTGTAGTGTGGGGCCCAAAACTAGACACAGTACTCCAAATGAGGCCTCACCAATGCTGAGTAGAGGGGAATGATCACATCCCTCGATTTGCTGGAAATGCCTCTACTTATACAACCCAAAATACCATTAGCCTTCTTGGCAACAAGGGCACACTGTTGACTCATATTCAGCTTTTCGTCCACCGTAACCCCTAGGTCCTTTTCTGCAGAACTGCTGCCCAGCCATTCGGTCCCTAGTCTGTAACAGTGCATGGGATTCTTCCGTCCTAAGTGCAGGACTCTGCACTTGTCCTTGTTGAACCTCATCATATTTCTTTTGGCCCAATCCTCTAATTTGTCTAGGTCCCTCTGTATCCTATCCCTACCCTCCAGCGTATCAACCACTGCTCCCAGTTTAGTGTCATCTGCAAACTTGCTAAGGGTGCAGTCCACACCATCCTCCAGATCGTTAATGAAGATATTGAATAAAACCGGCCCCAGCACCGACCCTTGGGGTACTCCACTTGATACCGGCTGCCAACTAGACATGGAACCATTGATCACTACCCGTTGAGCCCGACCATCTAGCCAGTTTTCTATCCACCTTACCGTCCATTCATCCAGCCCAGACTTCTTTAACTTGCTGGCAAGAATACTGTGGGAGACTGTATCAAAAGCTTTGCTAAAGTCCAGAAATAGCACATCCACTGCTTTCCCCTCATCCACAGAGCCGGTTATCTCATCATAGAAGGCAATTAGGTTAGTCAGGCATGACTTGCCCTTGGTGAATCCATGCTGACTGTTCCTGATCACTTTCCCCTCCTTTAAGTGGTTCAGAATTGATTCCTTGAGGACCTGTTCCATGATTTTTCCAGGGACTGAGGTGAGACTGACTGGCCTGTAGTTCCCTGGATCTTCCTTCTTCCCTTTTTTAAAGATGGGCACTACATTAGCTTTTTTCCAGTCGTCCGGGACCTCCCCCGATCGCCATGATTTTTCAAAGATAATGGCCAATGGCTCTGCAATCTCATCGGCCAACTCCTTTAGCACCCTCGGATGCAGCGCATCCGGCCCCATGGACTTGTGCTCGTCCAGCTTTCCTAAATAGTCCCGAACTACTTCTTTCTCCACAGAGAGCTGGTCACCTCCTCCCCATACCGTATAATGCATGTAGCAATTAGTAAGCAAACTGCCCCATCAGAAGATTATCTGGAATTCGAGTTCTACTGTCATAAATTAAATGTTGAGGAAAATACACTTGGAAGAAAGCAAGTGAAATTAAAATCATAAAATACCACAGACAGCATTTTTTTGTATGGTGTTTTGGTATTTTGAATGTAATGTAGCATTAATGCCCCCTGCTGATAAGCCTCAGAATAACTGCTTTAGGTTTAAGTAGAAACACAGATACATGAGGCTCGAGTATTTAGTAATACTTTGCACTAATATCATTCTTAAATTGAAAGAAAAATCCAATATACTGTCCTCAAAACTGGTTTGTTTAAATAATAAAATTTAATTTTATGCCTCTCCATTGCAAAAGGCCTCTGTGCCTTGAAAACAAAACAAAACCCCTAAAACAATTGTTATAACAAATAAGCCACTTTCTGGTGATTGTTTGATAATAAGAGCAAGTTGACATAACATGGCTTGCTTGGAGCTAAATCTAATTCGTAAGAGAAAAATATAACCGCAGCAATAAAAAAAGAAACCACTAAAAATATTTTAAAAGCAAATTATTAAGCAGACCAAAAAATGAAAAGCATCTTGCTTAAATCTAGAGACTGCAAAATGTTGAACAGATGATTTGCCATTCAGGTTCAGTCTGTGGGAGAGCTAAATAATAAATCCTTTCACTGTATTCAGCATTATCCATTGCTAGCAAAAGAAAAGAGATCATTAATATAGATTTTATATAGTTTCTGTTGAAAATGTCAATGCAGATATTAAGTGCTTCAATAAAAGATCCAGGGATTTCATGTGTTTGACGGCTGAATGTAATTCCTGCAATACTGTTTTTATAGTTACAATTACACCGGTACAGGTCTTCCAGCTAGCACCAACACTGATGGCCTTGTTTATCCATTCATCTGTTTGTAATGTATAGATAATAAACTTGTAGGGGGTCCACTCTGTATATGTTCCCCCTCTGCCTGTGAGTCCATGCAGCTCCCTCTGTGTAGGGGATCCATGTGTAGGGGGAGGCTGCAGACCCACCAGGATCTGTGGGGTTTGCAGTCAGAACTGCTGGGGTCAAACCTTCCCTCCCGCCTGTAGAATGACTGGGAGAAACCTGCTATGAGGGGCTTCTACCTGCCATCCCGTGCCAGGCCCCGTTCCACACCAATCTCTACAAAAAGGTTTGACTCAGGTCCTTGATACGTACAAGTTCTGTGGGGAAACTGGACGTCTCCACGTTCAGTGCTATCCCTCCAACCCCTTTCACCAGCACTAAATTGACTCCAACTTGATTGGGGGAGGAGATTCTGAAAGAGGGAGGCACAGAGGAGAGGACGGTGATGACCCATATGACATCAGTGTTAAGGGGTTATGAGTCAGCGCTGGCAATATGGAGGAATAATCTGCAATGACCAATAGGATGAGAACAGCATTAGCCGGGGCAGGGGAGCCTCGGGGAGTCAAGAACATAAAGGTTTGGCTCAGATTCTGCTCTGCTGTTGAACTCAGTTGTGCTGCACTGGTGTAAATGAGAGGAGGGGTTGGCCCTTGATATTTGAAGGCAAGACCAAATATAGAGCTTTTCAGAATGATGCTGCACCTCCTGGAAAAGGGCTGTGCTCGTCTCTGGGGTCCAGATGTCTGGAATGTTACAGGAACAAACACAGGAATGTGAAACAGCAGCAATAATACACCACGCCATGAACACTGGTGTCAGGGTCATCAGTGGAATGGATGAATGGCTCAGGGATAATAGAAGAAATGAACCTGGCTTTCTTCCTTCTGCGAATCATTCTTTGCTCGTTTAAAACAAAGAGCAATTCACTTGAGTACTGCAGCCTACCACAGTTGTGGCATACTCAGTAGCTGCCGAGGTCCCTGGCGTCTACTTTATTTTAACTGCACGTGGTCTGCAGAATTTACGTACTCGTACACATTCTGCAACACCTAACAGCGCTCTCGTTGGTAATGTGTGCCGTGCAGACGACGTAAAGCATAGCACTGGTGAATCCCAGCAATAGTTTGGCCACTGGAATTTCAAATCTTAAAAATATAATTTGAAGCAGATCAAATCTTACACGGTGATTCCTAATGTTTAGAGTCCTACCAAATTCATGGCCATGAAAAATGCGTCACAGACCATAAAATCTGGTCTCCCCTCATCAAATCCGGCATTTTGTGTGCTTTTACCCTATACTATATAAGTATCAGGAGGTAGCCATGTTAGTGTGTATCCACAAAAACAACAAGGAGTCCGGTGGCACCTTAAAGACTAACAGATTTATTTGGGCATAAGCTTTCGTGGGTAAAAACCCTCACTTCTTCAGATGCAACATACTATACAGATTTCACGGGGGAGACCAGCGTTTCTCAAACTGGGGGTCGTGACCCAAAAGGAAGTTGCAGGGGGATAAGGTAGTTATTTTTTGGGGGGTGGGAATATTGCCACCCTTACTTCTGCATGGCCTTCAGAGCTGGGCAGCTGGAGAGTGGTGGTGGTTGGCCAGGTGCCCAATTTTGAAGGCAGCACCCCGCCAGCAGCAGCGCAGAAGTAAGGATGGCATGGTATGGTATTGCCACCCTTACTTCTGAGCTGCTGCCTTCAGAACTGGGTGGTCGGAGAGTGGCAGCTGCTGACTGAGGATTCAGTTCTGCAGGCAGCAGCGCAGAAGTAAGAGTGGCAATACCATACCATGCCACCCTTACTTTTGCGCTGCTGCTGGCAGCGGCTCTGCCTTCAGAGCTGGGCTTTCAGCCAACAGCCACCGCTCTCCAGCTGCCCAGCTCTGAAGGCAGCGCTGCTGCCCGCAGCAGTGCAGAAGTAAGGGTAGCAGTGCCGCAGCCCCTCCCTACAATAACCTTGTGACCCACCTCGCCTCCTCCCTCCACACAACTCCTTTTTGGGTCAGGACCCCTACATTACAACACCCTGAAATTTCAGATTTAAATAATTAAATTTATGATTTTTAAAATCTTATGACAGTGAAATTGACCAAAATGGACTGTGAATTTGGTAGGGTCCTACTGATGTTCCTATAGGTCATCTTGTGTGATCTTAGGATACATTTAAAACTCCTTCATTTCTTTACCCTCGCAGAGTTTACCTGTGCAACCTGGATCTGCTGGACTTGTCAGTTGTGTTCTAAATTTTACTGAAGGCAAGAATCAAGCAACTTTATTTAACACTATTGGTGTACACTCCTCTTAACTGATGTGATTGTTTGCTTTTGGTCTGCCAGGGATTTTCACTCCTGGAGTCTGAAAAGGGTGTCATTCTCAGCCTTTTCCACTAGAGGCTGATCTGACACTCTGGTTTTTCTTATTTCAAAGCCTCTAGTTTTTTTTTCATTGTGATGTGAGTGACACTAGTATTTATTTAGCGGTGGGCTGGAACCAGAACTGTCAGATGAGGGTTTTGTGCTACAAGGTTACAACAGGTTAGTGCGTCACAGCTGGAAATATCAGTGTATGGGTTAATAGTGTCCTGGCCTTCTCACTAGACCGGGGTCAGCAACCTTTCAGAAGTGCTGTGCCGAGTCTTCATTTATTCACTCTGATTTAAGGTTTCACGTGCTGGTAATATATTTTAACATTTTTAGAAGGTCTCTTTCTATAAGTCTATAATATATAACTAAACTATTATTGTATGTAAAGTGAATAAGGTTTTTAAAATGTTTAAGAAGCATCATTTAAAATTAAACTAAAATGCAGAGCTCCCCAGACCCGTGGCCAGGACCTGGGCAGTGTGAGTGCCACTGAAAATCAGCTCACATGCTGCCTTCAGCACCCGTGCCATAGGTTGCCTACCCCTACACTAGATGATCATTCAACCCACTGTTCTGAGCGCAGGGAATGTGGAAGTTTGCCTATGGAATTGAACCGTCTCTAGTACTTAATTCATGGACTGTGCCCAGGTCAGTTCCTGCCATTGAGTCTGACCTGCAGTGGAGAAGCCCCTGATGGGGGAATCCCAACTTTTGACTAGCACCAAGAAAATCCCATGCATAGAGTGGTCTCCTTTGTGTGCATGGTGCCAGCAAAGCGCAGTTGTTCAGCAGGGTGACTCAGACCAGAACATGTCAGCTCTGCTCCCAGTATTCCAGTTGTTATCATTGACTCTTGTTAATTGACAACTCATGCTGAATGCAGAGAATTGATTTGTTTCAGCCGGGCACTGAACAGATTGCCATGGAAAAACCTGCAATAGCTCACTGGCCGATGGGTATTTCCCACACCGGCATCATGGGCACTGTGAGCTTTCAAAATATGCTGTGGGCATCAAATTATGTATACAAAGGAGAGTGTTTGGTAACGGGCAGTGCAGGGGGCAGGCACATTCTGTAACCTTTAAATACCTATTTTGTCAAAGGGAGAAGACTGCTAGACATTGCTCATTCGTGTCCCAGCATCATCACGTGCAGGTCAGTGTATGGGGATTGAACTGGGGGACCTCCAGAACTAAAAGTCTGAGTGTCTAGCTGTAGAGTTGTACCAGACCCATGTACTCTGTGGACTGGGCGCAGAAGGAGGTGGAACCTACACCGACCAATGGGGTACACAGGTACACTATGGTTCAGGGCAACATAGAGGTTAGAAACTACCATGTGCATGTATGTACAGCACCTTGCACAATGGGGCCCTGATTAGGACCTCTAGGTACTCCTAGTACAAATAGCAACTAGTAAAAAGGAAAGACCTATTGGGTCATTAAGTAGGAGCGTTCTCAAACTATGGGATCTGGCCGATGTCCTGGCGGGGCCTTGAACTTTATTTTAGTATTACTGTTTATTGATTTACCACCTTGACAATAAGAAAATGGAAGTGGCTGCCTGCGATTCCTGGGGTGCTTGTCCCAGTTTCTGCTACAGACCCTCTCGCTGCATGGTAGCAATGGCTGAGCAGGATTTTCCCACAGTCCCTTCTCCTTGCCATTGAGATGGTTGTGATGTCCCTCCATTCTTAACACCCCCCTCCCTGCAGGTGCCCAGCCAGATGCAGCAGTTTGGCTGCCTCAGGGCCTTGTGGGCAGGGAAAGGGGCCAAAAGAAGGGACTGGGGGCTAATGAGGATGTAAAGCTGAGGTGACCAAATGGGGAAGTAGACTGGAGGGAACGCAATGGAGATGAGGGGGAACAAGGGGGAGTCAAGGGGAAACAAGCTGGGGAGTCAGGGGCTTCCGTTGAGGCCTTGCAGCCTGATCTGCTCTCCCTTGAGTGCCTGTTCCCCTAGTGGGACTTGCAGGTCACGCCGCAGTTTCATTACAGGGTGATCTTTCCACCCCTGTAAAAGCTCTGCTCAGAGAACCCAGCTCATCCCTCCCATTGAGCCCGTCTTCAGTTGCACCATTTGGCACAGAGTGGGCCTGGTTCTCCATTGCGTTGCATCTTGCATTGTCCATTTACACTGGTGCCAAGTGGACGTAAGGGCAGAGGGTACAGCACTGCACCAAACGACTGCACAGGGCTAAAAGACGGCACACGGGCGGTGCCAAACAGTGTCGAATCAGGCCGCTTGTTCCATGTTTCAAACACCTGTTCTGAATCTCCTTTCCTTAGAGTGACACACCACATACTGTATATCTGCATTTGGAAGCCATGGCTTCCATTAAATGTAATTCCTTCCCATCGTGGCTTTCAACAGAGGGTAGTTTCTGGTAAATTTTAATACATTCCACTCAGGCTTTCATTGTAAAGGTGCAGCTGCTAAACCATTGAAATGTAGGGCTGGAAGGGACCTTGAGAGGTCATCTAGTCTCAGCCCCCTGCACTGAGGCAGGACCAAGTAAGCCCAGACCGCCCCTGGCAGGTGGTTGTCCATCCTGTTCTTAAAACCCCAATGATGGGGATTCCCCAACTTCCCTAGGTAAATGAGGATGGCTATTAACCATGGATACTAGAAATAAAAAGTGATGTTGAGCCTGAGGGCACGTCTACACCGGCGCAGCTGCCCTGCTGTAGTGCTTTAGTGAAGATGCTCTATGCTGGCAGGAGAGAGTTCTCCTGTTGGCGTCAGTACTCCACTTCCTTGAGAGACGGTAGCTATGTCGGCGGGAGACGCTCTCTAGCCAGCATAGCGCTGTCTGCATGAGGGGTGAGGTCAGTAGAACTACGTCGCTCAAGGGGCTGGATTTTTCACACCCTTGAGTGATGTGGTTATACCGATATAGACCAGGCTTCACTCTCCGCTGCTTTGTATCTGATGTTGCCACAAGTGCAAAGGGGGTGCAAGATACTCCCAGATTACACCGGTCGTGTTCTATACCTACTCAGCATTCACTTTGCACTGCGGTAAATGCCAACACAAGGGGCCAGATTCTCATTGACACTAACGCCCCCTTACACCACTCGGCCAGCGCGAAGGAGCCTTAAAATGAGTGTAAATGATGCTCCATTTTAAGATTCCTTTACACTGCCACTGTAAAGAGGACTTGGTGTAAAACCTACAGAGTATAGAACCCTACAGCCCTTCCTGACACCCACCCACCCATACTTAGCTCCAGAATAACCAGGATCCTCAAGAAGCTAGAAGCAGCTGCTTTTTAGGAAGTATCTTTCATAATAAAGAGCAATTGTCTTCAGTCTCCCCATTACTGTGAGCTTCCATCAAAAGGTTTTAATTGCACATACGTGAGGAGGTGGGGAAATAAAAAGAAAGGAAAGTGCACTGATCTGCGGTCAGGGTCCATTGTTCCAGCAGAGCTATAATGAAATGTCTCTACACATACTGCTTCCAGCTTTCACAGGACTGGGGAGCATCACCCGAGGGACTTGAAACAAGACAGTTTACCTCTGCTTTGAACAGGAAGCACTCTCAACAGCCAGGATGCTGGGGCAGAGGTGGAGAAGGGAGGAGGGACTGCTGCTGAGGTCAGCTGCACTCACGACAAAGACGATATCCGGCTTCAGCAGGCTTGGGCGGGGTTGCTTGCTGTCCTGATTTTCTCAGGGCAGTGCCAGCTGATGTGCTCATGTTCGTCATGGCAAGACATCTTGCCCCGAGCTCTGTTCCCAAGTGGCAAGTCTCTGTGACCTCCACAGCTGGTATTGGAAATACGTTCTTAGTAGGAAGGGCCCCAGACTGACGTACATATTGTAGCAGGAAGAGATGAAGTTAGGGATAACAGAATCGAATGTAATACTTACCCCAAAGTCAGGCCATTGGGGCCCCATGTTAATTTCTGTATTAAAAGTCTGCAGCAGGAAGTTGTCAGTGACTTCGTGAAGTTTGACACTCAGTGGTTTTGGGTTACTTCTCTGCCTAGATCTGTGGGGGACGACCTAGGCCATTATTAGGCTTCTCTGTTTTCACAGTTCCTTCCCTGACAGCATGTGCCCCTGACTGTTGTCACTCTCCCTGTAACTGTAACTCCAGGGTAATATCCAGAGAACCTCTTCCTGCTTCTGGCTTGGGTGGCTGTGTCTAGTATCCCCCGCACTTGCTTATGTGGGCTGCTGCAAGCCACCAGGAGATTTTTTACATACTAAAATTTGAGGATTGTGGCTAGTGATTGAAAAATTGCAATGTTTAGATTCCAGCTGTTATAGTTAAGAGTTTACAAACTTCCATCAAACTACCCACCAATCACCTGTTCCACCTTGACTTCAGGATACCAGCAACAGATCCAGATACCTCCTCCTGTGATGCTAGGAGCCTGATTGTCATTTGTTGTAAGGCCTGGTCTACACTGAGATTTTATACCAATACAACCATTTTGGCTAGGAGTGTGATTTTTTTTTTAAATCAATATAGTTACACAACCCCTAATGTGGACACTCTTATACTGGTATAAAAGTGCCTTACTTCAATATATTAGAGAGATAAGGTGGGTCAGGTAATATCTGTTACCAGTCTAGTTTATTCCCCTTCCCATACAGGAATAAGATCTACCAGTGAAAGCACTTTTATACCAGTATAATGGTGTCTGCAGTAGGGGTTGTACTGGTGTAACTGTACCAGCATAGGTGAGCCATGAAGCTCCTTTACATTCCTCTGGCAGTGAAGAGGGCATTCAAAACGGATAGAAAATCTTTAAGATCCCTTTACACTGACAAAGTGCTATAAAGGGGCGTTAGTGTTCCTGGAAATGAGACTCAGATGTTGTGGTTTTTACCTTGTGATGAAGTGTGTGTATTTTCAGATGCTTTAGGATCTTGTAGCATTCACAGAAACTTCCTTTTACTGTAACAGATGTCTTGAGAAGGCACCGAGGGCCTATTTTGGCAGAGGGGGTCTGCTTCAGTCTTTATAAACCATTATTCTTCCTAATTTAATTATTACAGTAAAATGGTAAAATAATACAATTAATTCTTGGAATAGACTCCTAGCGAGCTCCAGGGAGACCACTGTGATTCTTACACAGCCCCAACTTCAAAGGAGGGCCTCTGCTAGTAACACCTCCCCAGCATCCATGCGGCTTTCCAGCCTGTGGCTACGTCTTCACTACCCGCCGTATCGGCGGGTAGCGATCGATTTTTCAGGGATCGATATATCGCGTCTCATCTAGACGCGATATATCGATCCCCGAACGCGCTCCTATCGATTCCGGAACTCCACCACCGCGAACGGCGGTGGCGGAGTCGACATGGAGAGCCCCGGACATCGATCCCGCGCCGTGAGGACGGGTAAGTGATCGTTATAAGATACTTCGACTTCAGCTACGTTATTCACGTAGCTGAAGTTGCGTATCTTATATCGATTTTCCCCCTTAGTGTAGACCAGCCCTGTGTCACATTGCTGATTAGAGTTGAAATGTCTTGCAGCAAAGCTGTTTTCTTGAACTGAATTCTTTCAGAGCAGATCGTGACTTGTGCTTGCCACAGCCGCTTAAGAATGCTCCCTCTCGGAAATCAGGTTGCAAAGTCAGCTACCTTGGATGCAGAGCAGAAAATGCTGTGCTTAGGGATGTGAGGCAGTGTTTAAATATATATAGGGGGGCTTTTATGTATGTTCTGATGTTGTTTAAAAATATGTATTGTGCATATTAAGGCCACTCATTTAGAATAATTTGTTTAGTGCACAGAAACCCAGTCCAGGTTATTTTTCCTCCTCACTGCAAGTGAATTATTAATTGTATAAGCAGACTTCTCGCCTCCTCTCTGTAGTGTCTGGACGTCATTGTTGGTATAACATTTTCCACCTATGACAAAGATTGCTCACTGCATCGAATCGCTCCCCAACCGTGCAAGGTTACAAATCATCCTGCCTTTCTCGTGTAAATCTTCCATGGACTTCAGCTGGAGTTTGCAAGAGCAAGATGAGCAGGATTTGACCCCTGCTGTGTATGATCTTCCCCTGTTCTGTGCACTTGGATGTGCTGTAGACCTATCAAGATGAGCCATTCTCCCAAAGAATGTCATTCATGATTAAATGGAATAGAACAGATGCTTAAGCAACTGCTTTATAGGCCTAGGCCTTGTCTACACTACAAGACTATTTCGAATCTACTTAAGTCGAATTTGTGGATTCGACCTTATGAAGTCGAATTTGTGTATCCACAGTAAATACACTAATTCGAATTTCTGAGTCCACAGTAACGGGTCTGGCGTCGACTTTGGAAGCGGTGCACTGTGGGAAGCTATCCCACAGTTCCCGCAGTCCCCGCTGCCCATTGGAATGCTGGGTAGAGCCCCCAATGCCTCCTGGGGGAAAAATGTGTCGAGGGTGCTTTTGGGTAACTGTTGTCATTGAACCGTCAATCACGCCCTCCCTCCCTGAAAGCGCCGGCGGGAAATCTGATCGCGCCCTTCTCTTGTCAGTTACAGCGCGTACGCCACAGCACTGCGAGCATGGAGCCCGCTGCGATCATCGCTGCACTTATGGCCGTTGTCAACTCCTCGCACCTTATCGTCCACCTCTTCCACAGTCAGCTGCTGAGAAATCGGGCGAGGAGGCTCCGGCAGCGCGGTGAGGACAGGAATTCACAGAGTGGCGCAGACCTCTCACAAAGCAGGGTACGCCGCGCCGTGGAGATCATGGTGGCAATGGGTCAAGTTCATGGTGTGGAACGGCGATTCTGGGCCCGGGAAACAAGCACGGACTGGTGGGACCGCATAGTGATGCAGGTCTGGGATGAATCACAGTGGCTGCGAAACTTCAGGATGCGTAAGGGCACTTTCCTTGAACTGTGTGACTTGCTGGCCCCTGCCCTGAAGCGCCAGGACACCCGGATGCGAGCAGCCCTGAGTGTGCAGAAGCGAGTGGCCATAGCCCTCTGGAAACTTGCAACGCCAGACAGCTACCGGTCAGTAGCGAACCACTTTGGCGTGGGCAAATCTACCGTTGGGGTTGCTGTGATTGAAGTAGCCCACGCAATCGTTGAGCAACTTCTCTCAAAGGTAGTGACTCTCGGAAACGTCCAGGACATCATAGATGGCTTCGCCGCGATGGGATTCCCAAACTGCGGTGGGGCTATAGATGGGACTCACATCCCTATCCTGGCACCAGCCCACCAGGCCAGCGAGTACATTAACCGAAAGGGCTACTTTTCAATGGTGCTGCAAGCACTGGTGGACCATAGGGGACGTTTTACCAACATCTTCGTTGGGTGGGCGGGCAAGGTTCATGACGCCCGTGTGTTCAGGAACTCTGGTCTGTTTAAACGCCTCCAGGCAGGTACTTTCTTCCCGGACCACAAAATAACGGTTGGGGATGTGCAGATGCCTACAGTGATCCTCGGGGACCCAGCCTACCCACTAATGCCCTGGCTCATGAAGCCCTATACAGGCGCCTTGGACAGAGAGAAGGAACTCTTCAACTACCGGCTGAGCAAGTGCAGAATGGTGGTGGAGTGTGCTTTCGGACGTCTCAAGGGGAGATGGCGGAGCTTACTCACTCGCTCGGACATCAGCGAAAAGAATATCCCCGTAGTTATTGCTGCTTGCTGTGTGCTACACAATCTCTGTGAGAGCAAGGGCGAGACCTTTTTGTCCGGATGGGAGGTTGAGGCAAATCGCCTGGCTGCAGTTTACGCTCAGCCAGACACCCGTGCCGAGAGAATATCCCAGCGGGAAGCGCTGTGTATCCGGGAGGCTTTGAAAGCAAGTTTCCTCGGAGAGCAGGGTAACCTATGACTCTCCACTTGCTTTCAAGAGAAACTGACCCTGGGCCTGTGTCTGTATGTGTCGATTTCGATCTGCGGTTACATACCCCGTTCTCCAAGTTTCCCCCACTTCCAAAGCACGTTTTAAAGCAAATTAATTGTTACGCTCATTATTAATAAATCTTTGTTTTACTTTGCGTTTCTGTTCAGGTGTTGAAACATGGACGCATACTGTGCTGGGCACGGTGTGCACTGATGTACAGATCGCTTGTTCCATAGAGGAATGACATCCTCCTGCTCCTACATAGGTCTCTGGGGTGGGGGACGGTTGCAAGTGGTTGTGCATGAAGGGGAGGGTTTGCAGGAAGGGGTGGGTTTGCAGGAAGGGGCGAGTGGTGCCTTCTTTGGATAGGGGTTTGGATGACGGCAGTGGGCTGCGGGTTTGGGCGTAGGAAGGGGTGAGGGGTGTGGGGGAAGGTTGAGTATCTGTCCGTGGATGAGGGCTCTTGTTGGGGCTCAGGGCAGCGGAGAGGTTCGTTGCTACGGTGGAAGTGCATGGTAAGGGCAGCGTGCCTTAACATTAAGGGGGTGGCAGGCGCTAGGACCCTGGACAAGCATACACATCACAGAATGACCCGGGGCAGCATACACCACACAGAGTGACCCTGGTGCCTACTGACTGCAGTGTGTGTGTGCCCTGCAGTTGATCATGCCCCCAAGTCTGTACCCTGGTAATGTAGGCTATACCGTGCAATTATAAATCCCCTCCCCCCCCCCTACACAAAAAAATCCTCTGACATGAAAGACGTGACCGAAACAGGGAACAACAGCAAACAGCTTTTAATAATCTAATACACAGTGGGGGGATGAAACTTGGATTTGGGACTGGGTGAGCCTGTAAGGGAAGCACTTCTACAAATGTATAGCGTGAGAGGTGTGTGGTACATTAGCGCTATGCAGTGGTGCAGTGACAGTTCTCACGGCCCCTACCGCCCCTCCGTCTTGTACTTTTGGGTGAGGGAGGGCAGGACTTCTTGGCGGGGGAGGGCGGTTGCAGATACACTGCAGGGGGGCTCTGTCCTCCTGCCTGCGGTCCTGCATAACATCAACAAGGCGCCGGAGCGTGTCCGTTTGCTCCCTCATTAGCCCAAGCAGCGTTTGAGTCGCCTGCTGGTCTTCCTGCCGCCACCTATCCTCCCGTTCGATGTGTGTGCGATGCTGTTGACATAGGGTCTCCCTCCACTGTCTCTGCTCTGCCGCCTCGGCTCTGGAGCAGGCCATCAGTTCCGCGAACATCTCGTCCCTAGTCTTTTTCTTTCGCCGCCTAATCTGCGCCAGCCTCTGCGAGGGGGATGCCGGGGCAGTCCGGGAAAGAGCCGAAGCTGTGTGATGGGAAAAGTAACTGATTTCCTTGAACAGATACATGTTTGCGAACAGTGAACACAGTCTAGTCAG
The DNA here is from genome assembly GCF_020497125.1 of Mauremys mutica. Lineage (NCBI taxonomy): Eukaryota > Metazoa > Chordata > Testudines > Geoemydidae > Mauremys > Mauremys mutica. Next base: position 116,857,180 of record NC_059077.1, read on the forward strand.
TTTCTCTGAACAAGACCATACAGGGCAACAAGTCTCACGAGATCTCAGGACAAGTTCGAGATTTCGGAATACGCTCTCATTGGCTGCGGCATTGCACAGGAGAGCGGACAAGTGGGGAGAGACAGCTGAATCCGTCTAGCAGACAGTCCTGGTAAGCCTTACAGTACATTCTGCTTATCAGTTAATGGATAGCTGTGCCCTCCCGCTAAAGGCAATCTGGAAATCATATACTCTGACCCTTTTCCAGCCACTCCCGCCAGTGCACGGGAAAGATCAATGTATGCTTTTCCTATGTGGCCTACAACACGTGGCTGTTAAGCGAGGGTCATTGTTATGCAAAGTAAAAGTCAACCATTCACAACAGTAAGAATACACTAATTGCCCTAGCAACAAAGAATCCTGTGGCACCTTATAGACTAACAGACGTTTTGCAGCATGAGCTTTCGTGGGTGAATACCCACTTCTTCAGATGCAAGTGGTGGAAATTTCCAGGGGCAGGTTTATATATGCAAGCAAGAAGCAAGCTAGAGATAACGAGGTTAGATCAATCAGGGAGGATGGGGCCCTGTTCTAGCAGTTGAGGTGTGAAAACCAAGGGAGGAGAAACTGGTTCTGTAATTGGCAAGCCATTCACAGTCTTTGTTTAATCCTGAGCTGATGGTGTCAAATTTGCAGATGAACTGGAGCTCATTAGATGCCCTAATTAGATGCAGCATTTCATGAACGAGATCACCCTGATGCGGGTCCCTCGGAGTCACAAAGAGCGGATGCTAAGGGAAGCCCTGCAGAGACCAGGACCATATGCGGCCATGCTTGTGGAGGCGATGATTCCCATCTACATAAGGATGTCCTGGCGCGGAAGAGTGTGCTTCCACGGAGCACCCAACAAGGCACCTCTCCCCAGGAACCTCCTGCGGAGGCTTTTCGAGGACCTAAATGAGACCTTTCTTGAATTGTCCCTGGAGGATTATTGTTCAATCCCTATATGTGTGGACCTACTTTTCATATAGTTTTTCATTGAAAATTTTATATATAGTATTTCTATTTTTTTATACCTGTTTTATAAAAAATAAATGTTTACATGTTTATAGCACTTACCGCCTGATCCTTCCCCTGATTCAGAGTCTGGGTTAACGGCCGGGGAGGGTTGGTAGGGGATCTCTGTGAGGGTGATGAAGAGATCCTGGCTGTCAGGGAAAGCGGTATTGTGTTGGCTGTCGCCTGCGCCGTCCTCCACAGACCCTTCCTCATCTTCCACATCGGCGAACATCGAGGAGGAACTGTCCAGGTTCACTATGCCATCCACTGAGTCCACGGTCACTGGTGGGGCAGTGGTGGCAGACCCACCTAGAATGGCATGCAGTGCCTCGTAGAAGCGGCATGTCTGGGGCTGGGCTCCGGAGCGTCCGTTTGCCGCTCTGACTTTTTGGTAGCCTTGTCTCAGGTCCTTGAATTTCACGCGGCACTGCATTGCATCCCGGCTGTATCCTTTCTCTATCATTGCTTTGGAGACCTTCTCGAAGGTCTTTGCATTCCGCTTGTTGGAACGCAGCTCCGACAGCACAGACTCCTCGCCCCACACACCGATCAGATCCAGGACTTCCTGGTCTGTCCATGCTGGGGACCTCGTTCTATTCTTGGATTGGCCGGACTCCTCTGCTGGAGAGCTCTGCATCGTTGCAGGTGCTGCGGAGCTCGCCCCGATGTCCAGCCAGGACGTCAGATTCAAAGTGCCCAGACAGGAAAAGGAATTCAAATTTTCCCGGGGCATTTCCTGTGTGGCTGGTCAGAGAATCCAAGCTCCGACTGCTGTCCAGAGCGTCAACAGAGTGGTGCAGTGTGGGATAGCTCCCGGAGCTTCTAAGTTCGATTTGCATCCACACCTAGCCTAATTCGAGCTAGCCATGTCGAATTTAGCGTTACTCCACCTGTCGGGGTGGAGTACCGAATTCGAACTAAAGAGCCCTCTAGTTCGAATTAAATGGCTTCCTGGTGTGGACGGTTGAGCGGTTAGTTCGAATTAACGCTGCTAAATTCGATTTAAAGTCCTAGTGTAGACCAGGCCCTAGTCTTGTGCCGATTCCCAAGGAATTTAAACCATTAAGTTGCATTAATGTTAATGGGAGCTACAGATCTAATATCCTCACACCTCAATGGGAGAATAGACTTTGTAGCAGTTAGAAACGTAGAATTGTAGGACTGGAAGGCATCTCGAGGGTCATCTAGTCCAGTCCCCTGCACTCAAGGAAGGACTAAGTATTATCTAGACCATCCCTGACAGGTGTTTGTCTAACCTGCTCTTAAAAATCTCCAGCGACGAATCGTAGAATCATAGAATATCAGGGTTGGAAGAGACCTCAGGAGGAGCAGGACCAATCCCCAACTAAATCATCCCAGCCAGGGCTTTGTCAAGCCTGACCTTAAAAACCTCTAAGGAAGGAGATTCTACCACCTCCCTAGGTAACCCATTCCAGTGCTTCACCACCCTCCTAATGAAATAGTGTTTCCTAATATCCAACCTAAACCTCCCCCAGTGCAACTTGAGACCATTACTCCTTGTTCTGTCATCTGCTACCACTGAGAATAGTCTAGATCAATCCTCTTTGGAACCCCCTTTCAGGTAGTTGAAAGCAGCTATCAAATTCCCCCTCATTCTTCTCTTCTGCAGACTAAATAATCCCGGTTCCCTCAGTCTCTCCTCATAAGTCATGTGCTTCAGCCCCCTAATCATTTTTGTTGCCCTCCGCTGGACTCCCTCCAATTTTTCTACATCCTTCTTATAGTGTGGGGCCCAAAACTGGACACAGTACTCCAAATGAGGCCTCATCAATGCTGAATGGAGGGGAATGATCACATCCCTCGATCTGCTGACAATGCCCCTACTTATACAGCCCAAAATGCTGTTAGTCTTCTTGGCAACAAGGACACCCTGTTAACTCATCTGCAGTTTCTTGTCCATTGTAACCCCTAGGTCCTTTTCTGCAGAACTGAAGATTCCACAACCTCCCTGGATCAGCATCTGGATTGGATGGACTTGTAATTATCATATTGTCTCAATCTTTCTCATTATCCATGTTTTTGGAACGTGTTCCTTTTTACCAGTCAACCTCCAGAATATTGAAATTCAGGCTGTCTTTAGAAAGTTAGATTTAGACTCATTTAAGGCCAGAAGGGAACATTAGATCATCTAGTCTGACTTCCTGCAGAACACAGGGCTGAGAATATTCATCTCCTCTGGGGCGAATTAAGACAGGATTTGACTCTGCCACCACATGCACACACACATGATGCTTTTCGCTGCTCCACTGCATTGTGTGGGGATGGGGATGGCGCACTATACATGCCCTGTGTGGCAAGATGTCCTCAGGTTGCACTACAGCTTGCATTAGTTGTAACTATTGCCAAGGTGCTCATATGGCAGGGCAATTAGCTCTTGTATAGCTAAATTCATACAGTATTATTATGCACTGTTGAATGGTTGCCATTGCCATCTCCTGGACAACATCCAAACTGCTTCCCTGTGCATGTTAAGACATTTCTGCTAAGAGTTAAATGAGGCTCTCCTTTAGCACAAAGAACAGGGCTCTCTTAGGGTGACCAGATAGCAAGTGTGAAAAAACAGGACAGAGGGTGGGGGGTAATAGGAGCCTATATAAGAAAAAGCCCCATATATCAGGCCTGTCCCTATAAAATCGGGACATCTGGTCATCCTAGGCTCTCTTCTTTTTGGAGCAGATGATGTGAGTCCCATCCTTGCTGTCCCAGCTGGCCATGGCTGCAGCACACTGATGCCATGAATTTCCTAGGTGACAATGGGCTTATTCCACTACAAGTAAACTTGTACTACTTACAAGCACTAGCTCCGTCCCAGTTTTTCATACCATGTCCCAGGAAATTCTTTAGGATGCTTGAAATGACCTAGGGTGAAATCCTTGTCCCATTGAAGTCAGTGACACGGCTCCCACTGGTTTCAATAGGGACAGTTTTTTTTGCCCCAGGTTTATTTCATTAACAAAAACATTTAATTATTTTTTTACAAGTAGGAAATGTTTCTTCAAGAGACATGGATACACAGCCTCGAACTTGCTCTGTACTTACTAGGAACAAAGAGTCCACTGGAATATGAGTACAGTGTGATGAACAGTGTTTGGGGTGGCAAGGAAAGTCAAATGAGTGTGGATACTATCAAAGCTGCTCCTTTGCTCAAAGTGACCGTTAATGACACTTCTTTGGTATTTCATGATGAGCTCATTGAGACAGTCAGGGTATGTCTCTACTGAAGCTGGGTGGACATACCTGCAGAAGCTCAATAAGAGGCCCCAGTCAGTTACACAGCATGTTGTATCTTTACCTCCGAATGTGAAACACATGAATCTGACATTGAATTAGAAATAGATCATTCAGGCCAGTACTTTAGTGTAGATTATATTCTACATTACTTTTAGCCTGTGCGGTTTTAAATGACTCAAACACTCTCAATGTCAAAGATTCTTTCGGCATAACATCTCCTAGTTACGGCCTTTCCTACCCGTCCACACAGCTAAAACTCTTGTCCAGGCTCTCATCGTCTTTCATCTTGACTACTGCAACATCCTTCTCTCTGGCCTTGACAAATGCAACCTTGCCCCACTCATCTCCATTCAGAATACTGCTGCATAGATCACAGCCTGCGCTTTGACCGTGTCATCCCCTCTTTGAATCCCTCCACCAGCTCTCTCTTCTTTATCACATCAAACATAAGCTGTTTGTCTTCACTTTCTTGGCCCTTCATGACCTATTCACACCAAACCAGTCCTGTCTCATTCGTTGTCAGGATGTTGACTCCTGCCTCCGATCGGCCCATGATGCCACCATCCATCATCCACTTGTTAAATTTCAAACAAGCCCCTTTGTGCTTTCTCCCATCCTGCCCCTCACATTGGCATATCGTGCCGACTAGTATTGTCTCATTGTTTTCTTGATTAGGATAACATGAGTACTGTATTGACTTCTGCACCCGTACAGAGCCCTGTTGATTGCACTGGGGCTTCACATGGATCAAGGAATCTACCCATGTATATGAGCTTGCAAGACTGGAGCCTAAATTAATTGCTGTTTCTAAAGCTTGGCATCAGCAATGTAAGGACTGTCATTATACTGTACAAGAATGTAGTTCAAACACAAAACTGTCTCACCTTTTGTAGTCTTGTAAATCACCTGATTATGTTGTGAGCCACCATAATTGGCAATACAGTTACTAGGCGATTGTCTTATTGGGTATTAATTCTTTCCAGTAGAGAAAACAAATAATGCACAATGACCATACAAGGCTTAGTCGTGTAATAGCTGTAAATCCAATTAATAAGCTTGAAACAAGGGTGGACTGTAACTTTCCACTACAGCCCAAGCTGTGTTTGCGTGTGAAGGAAGGAGCACATGTGGCGTGTTCCTGAGAGAGCTCTCCATGGTACTTGCACATTCTCCATTACCACACAATCTGAGGGTATGTCTACAGTGCAGTTACAACCCTGTGGCTGGTCCCTGCCAGCTGACGCAGGCTCGTGGGGCTAAGGCTGCAAGGTGGGAGGATCCCAGAACTCGGGCTGCAGCCCAAACTCAAACGTCTGCACTGCAATTAAATAGCCCCACAGCCCGAGTCCAGCGAGCCGAGTTAGCTGGCACAGGCCAGTGTCTAATTGCAGAGTAGACATACCCTTATTGTCTCACAATCTTTAATGTGTTTATCCACGCAAACATCCCTGTGAAGCAAGGCAGTGCTATTATCCCAGAGAAGTGAGACACAGAGAGACGTGTGTACATGTACACTCTGAGCTGGGGGGGTGAGGGGGGTAATTCCCAGCTCAGAGATAGTCCCATGCTAGCTCTCACTGAGCTAGCACACTAAACACAAAGCGTAGGTGGAAAGGGCAGGAAGGGCTGGTCATTCCGAGTACATGCTGTGTGTGACGGGTTCAGTCAGAGACCCCCCTGGGACTGTCACCTGATGGGCTGCAATTACCTCTGAGCCCGTTTTCCCTGCCAGCCGGGGACTCCAGAATCCTGTCTTGTTGAGCCAGACACGCTAGCCTGCTGCAACACAGACCCAGGGTCTGGTCCATGCCCCCAAAGCTGCAAATTTAACTGAAAACAGCTCAGTAGGTTACATGTCCCCAGCACCCAGACACCCAGTTCCCAATGGGATCCAAACCCCAAATAAATCCATCCTACTTTGTATACACCTTATACAGGGTAAATGCATAAATTGTCCACCCTCTATAACACTGATAGGGAGATATGCACAGCTGTTTTCTCCCCCAGGTATTAATCACTTACTCTGGGTTTATTAATAAGCAAAAGTGATTTTATTAAATATAAAAAGTAGGATTTAAGTGGTTTCAAGTAGTAAGACAGAACAAAGTAAGTCACCAAGCAAAATAAAGCAAAAACACGCAAGTCTAAGCCTAATACATTAAGAAACTGATTATAGGTAATATCTCACCCTCAGAGATGTTCCAATAAGTTTCTTTCACAGACTAGACTCCTTCCTAGTCTGGGCCCAATCCTTTCCCCGGGTACAGTCCTTGTTAGTTCCAGCAGGCATCTCAGGTGGCAAGCAGGGGCTTTCTCATGATGTTCTGTTCCACTCCCTTTTATATCTTTGGCACAAGGCGGGAATCTTTTGTCTGTGCCCACCCCTGCTTCATCAATGGAAAAGTACAAGGATTAAGATGGATTCCAGTATCATGTGACATGGTCACATGTCACTGTAAGACCCCTAGCCTCCATTCTTCCTGGGTTGGCACACATGTACACAGGAAGGCTTGCAGGTAAATAAACCATTTACAACCAATTGTCCTAGTCAATGGGAGCCATCAAGATTCTAAACCATTATTAATGGCCCACACTTAATTACAAGAGGACCTCGGAGTTATATTTCATATTTCTAGCTTCAGATTCAAGAATGATACATGCATACAAATAGGAGGAATATATTCAGTAGTTTATAACCTTTATTATGATACCTTACAAGAGACCTTTTGCATAAAGCATATTCCAGTTACATCATATTCACATTCATAAGCATATTTCCATAAAACATAGAGTGCAAACTCCCACTGTGTATCTTGGAGGGGTATGTAGTCCTGCTGCTCACACCACCCTCACCTACCCACTGTCTTTACCCGCTAGCTCGATCAGAGCTAGTGTGGGTATGTCTCTGAGCTGGGAACTATACCCCCATCTCAAAGTGTAGACATCCCTTAAGTGACTCCCTCAAAATCACCCAAGAAGCCCAGAGTGGAGCACTGAATTGAACCCAGGTTTCCTGAACTCTGGGCTGTTGTTATTATTTATTACCGTATCACCTAGGAGCTCTAGACGTGGACCAGGATCCCACTGTGCTAGGTGCTGTACAAACACAGAACAGAAAAACCGTCCTTGCCCCAAAGCGATTACAATCTAAGTACAAGACAAGAGAGAACGGATGGAGCCAGATAGTTGGGTGAGTACAAGAAAACAATGAGACAATATTGGTCTGCATGACAGGCAGTGGTATCAGCACGCCAGCAGGCTAAGCTTTTTGCAGGCATCATGGCAAATGAGTTTTAAGGCAGGCTGTGAAGGAGGATAATGAATGAGTTTTATGGATGTTTGTGTCGTTCGTCCCAAGCCTGAGGGGCAGCATGGGCGAAAGCATGAAGGTTCTTGTTTGAAAATTTAACAAGCGGGTGATGGAGGCGGGTATCATTGGCACATCGGAAGCATCAATTTATATCTCAGTAGCAAATGAGAGATGATAGGTAGGGTAGGGGTAGGTTGTTAAGAGCCCTTAAAGTGATGACAAGCATCTGATGTTCCATCCAAGGAGAAGGGAAAGCTAGGGGAGGAATTCAGAGACGGGGTGACATGGTCTAAGTGACAGGTTAGGAAAATGTTCTTTGCAGCTGTATTCTGAATGGCTATGACGAAGCAAGATTGCGGTTGTCAAGGAAAGATGTTGCAGTAATCAAGATGCGAGAGGATGAGAGCTTCCATCCTTCCTCTCAAGGGAATTTTGGCAGAGTCAGCCAGAATTCTTTCCAGGGCTTTGGGGGAATGCGCGCAAAGGTGGCAACTGAGTAATTCTAGCTCTAATGTTACTAAAGACGTCACCCTTGGGCAGACATCCACCCTGGAAATATACATGCAACTGAAAAAGTGGCTCTAAGCCTGGACACAATCAGACAACCTTAACTAGAGCTATTACTGCATGTGCCAGCTATAATAAAGTGTGTGTGTACGTGTGTGTGTGTACATGCGCACACATCTGTACAGAGATAGAAATTTTATTTTTAAAATGTGAGAATAATACTAGCAGCCTACAAAGGCTCCATTCTTTCAATTAATTACCAAATCAGGGAAACACTAGACTGTGTAAAGCACATATGGGGGCAGCACAGTCACATACAGTGCAAGAAGTAAACATTTACAGTGGGCTTTTCTTATCCAAAGCCCATTGAAATCACTGGAAAGACTCCTATTGACTTCGGTGGGCTTGGGTACGGTCCCTAATGTACCTTAAAATAAAAACAAGGGGCTATTTTACTGCCTTTCTTTCTTTAATTAGTATTTAATTATATAGCCCAGACTCTAGTATCATGCAAGATACTTTCAGTATGGCTTTGGTGCCCATATTGAGGATGCAGTAACATTTGTCTATTTCAAGGAATCATGAACGTTTCATTGGGAATTGGTTTCTCACATGAAGCTTTACTATTAACAATACTTGAATTGTGTATTTGAAAAAAACCTCAAAAACCTTTCAGTGCTCCAGTTTTTTTTTTTTACTTATTCCCCAAATGTCCTTTAAACACCCAGAAAGCACAAGAGAATAGGGGTGGTCTTGTGGTCAAGACACTGACACGGAACTCGGGAGAACTGGATTTAATACCTGGCTCAACTACATATGACCTTGGGCAAGTCATTTAATCTCTCTGTGACTCTATTCCCCACCTGCAAGATAAGCATGATAACACTCCAGCACATGGTTACTCTTGTCTGGTTAGCTATGTACCCTTTGGAGCAGGACTGTCTGTAAGGTTGGTCTAAATGCACATGTTGTACCAATGTAATGATATCAGTTTGGAAAGTTTTAGAGCAGGACAAAGGTGCTTATATAGGTAAAGCTCATGAAATAATATAAGCATCTTTATATGAGTGTCACTGTAACCAACTAAGAGCTGCACCAGTGTAAGGCCTGGTCTACACTGAGGGGGGATCGATCTAAGATACACACCTTCAGCTACGAGAATAGCGTAGCTGAAGTTGACGTATCTTAATCGACTTAGATTGACTTATTTCGCGGCCTCGTGGCACGAGATTGACAGCCGCCGCTCCCCCGTCGACTCCGCTTCCGCCTCTTGCCCTGGTGAAGTTCCGGAGTCGACGGGGAGCGCGTTCGAGGATTGATGTATTGCATCTAGACGAGATGCGATACATCGATCCCCGATACATCGATCATTACCCACTGATCTGGCGGGTAGTGTAGACATACCCTAAGTATCTCTTTCTAAAACAGATACAATTAAATTGGTCCAAAAACTGTCTACCAAAAATTGGGTAGGTATTCCCTCATAGTGCATTATGCATAGTGCATAGCACTATGTTGCCTTGCTCTTAATTGGTGCTATCGTAGCTATAACAACAATAATTTAGGCAGGCAGCGGATCTTTGAGGCTATCATCTTAGATAAATATTGACTTCCTTGTCAGCTATCTTTGAAATAATCCCCTCTTTGACACAGACACAGAGAATGTCAGATTCCCATGGTTTGGTAAATAGACAGGTTATTTTTGGGGAGTGGGCTGTGGACACGGGGAAGGGGTTGTACTATCTTTCAAGCGTGGAATCTCCATTCTAGATACCAGGCCTGAGGCTGGGATTTTCAAAGGGGCTGGTTGGCTATCAATAGAAGTTAGGCAGCGTTACTCAGTAAAGCCCAGAATGGGGCAGCACATTTTAAAAGGAGAGGAGTTTGTAGATTTGGAAACCATGGCAGTAATTTATGTGGCCTTTTATTCCATTTTGGAATGAAATTGATTAATACATTTCTTTTACAAGTGTAGCACATTAGTACACTAAGCAAGACAAATTAAATAATGGACAGAATGTTTAAAACCCATTTTATTTGCAACGTGCAAACAGAATGGCAAGTTAGCAAATGGCAAATTATTAGGATGAGTCATGCTTCTAGTTCCATTATTGTGTTGTACTGCACTGCTCTAATTAGTCATCTTGATATGGAGGCTAGGTTGGCATGTGTATTTTAAAGTGTGGTTTCACTTTTTAAATAACGATTATTATTAGAGTTAGATGGATTTTATGTGCTGTCCATCACCAAAATATCTGAGTACCTTAATAAAATTAATAGGAATAACAAAGTCTCTAGTGCACTTTGTGGAGTCTTCATATTATCATCAGATTCATTAGGTAAGCAATTTCAGACTGGATCAGTACTTAGGAGACCACCGAGTTGCTAGAGAAATTGTAATTCAGTCGGTAGATGCTCTTCTTAACGGGTCAGTCCCTGAATATGATGCTAGGGGTGCTATGCCACTGGAATGCTGCTTTTCTGAAGAGATGTAAATTGAAATCCTGATTACTTGTGGCCATTTAAAATGAAATATCTCATGGCTCCTTTCACAGAAGTAGAATGTTTATTCCAGTCTCCTGTCCTCATGCTAGGTTGGATGATTATTATTATTATTTATTTTATTGTATTTATTTGCTGCCTAAACTCCCCTTGCAGTTATCATGTATTGCTCATTAAATGCTAACAGAGTGATTGGTGCTGTACAAGACCCAGGAGAAGACGTGGTCCTTGCCCTGAGGTGTTTCCATCCTAAGTAGTTGGAGAACACAAACCGGACACAGGAGACTCAGAGGAACAGGAAGTTTGCCCCTCCTTTTGCTGAACAAATGAGGGTGCAGCTTCCAATGCTGAAAGAGGATTTTGTGCAAGCTAACGATATAAGAACTGCCCGTGCCAAGGCCCCCTGTGTTGTGCAACCCCTCTGGTTCTCTTGGCTCATTTGCTTCCTGCAGTGCCAGAGCTCAGCCACCAGCCACTGTGCTTGGAATTCCCCGTAGTGGTGAATTCTGTCAGGTGGAAGGGGGAGCACTTGGGTTAATATTGACTCTATAAGTATTAAGTGGCTCTATGACTGGGTGGTAAGATGCACATAGAGTAGAAGACAATCAAACCCATCCCCCCCTCCTACCTAGTCTCCTAGTGTCAATGCTGATTCCTAGGGCGATGAGGTATCTAGTGGGAAGAAAAAAACAATACTACAAAGCTGGCACTTCTCCCTCCTTGCCTTCTGTGCAATGCAGATCTCCCCTTGCAGATGGAGGTGAAGATCTGAACTATAGCACTGGCATTTCATCAATTCCTATCCTAGTGATCGTCGCCAGCTTTCAACGGGGTGGGATATCCCCAATTTGTGTAGAGTTAGTTCCTCTCCTAGAAGGCTGCGTTAGTGGGGCAATAAAATGATAAGCATCTTCGCTGTTTTGAGCTCTCCGGGGAGACTTGCTCATTTGTCAGTTATGTGGATTTCTGGTAAAGCAGATGGCTCAGCTCTCATTGGTTGCAAGGTGATCTATTGTAAAGTCTCAGATTTAAGGACTGTCACTCTGTGACACTCTGTACCTCGGGGGAACATCCTGCCACCCCCATGTTCATCCTTATAATATGATTGTGTGGTATCCAATGCAAAGTTTGTCATGTTGGAAGGCTCATGATGCACTAAGCATTGTTGTTATAGTAATGTTATAGGTTGTAATTTCATGTATATAGTTATGAGGCTGAAAATGTGTCCTGATGGCTTAAAACAAGCCCAGGCAAAACTCTCCAGGAGCAGAGGAGCAGTTCACACCTCATCAGGGCATGTATGGGACAAAACCAGCCTAACCTCACAGGAACAAAGGACACTGGCCTAGGCAGCAACAAAGGATCTGTTGGACTCTCGAGTGAGTCACCCCCCTTCCCTTGATCAGTTTGGGACTGTGATGAGATAATGCTCCCCTCACTCTGAAGGGGTGGGGGCAAAGCCAAGAGGGAAGAAAGAACATGATAAACATGAACATCTCCATCTTCAGCCACCACCACCAAGTGACTGAAGCGCTGATCAAAGGGGAGAGCCTGGCTGAAGGGCAACCAGCCAACCTGTGGTAAGAAGCATCTCAGTTTGTAAGGGCACTCAAAGTGTTAAGGTCAGCTTAGAATGTGTTTTGCTTTCATTTCATTTGACCAAATCTGACTTCTTGTGCTTTGACTTATAATCACTTAAATTCTGTCTTTTGTAGTTAATAAATTTGTTTGCTTATTCTACATGAAGCAGTGCGTTTGGTTTGAAGCATGTCAGAGACTCCCCTTGGGATAACCAGCCTGGTACATATCAATGTATTTGTTAAATTGATGAACTCATACAAGCTTGCAGCATCCAGCGGGCATAACTGGACGCTGCAAGAAGGAGGTTCCTAGGGTTGTGTCTGGGACCGGAGATATTGGCTAGTGTCATTCAGTTGCTTACTCAGGAGTTGGGGGTTCTCACAGCGGAGCAGGGTAAGGCTGCTCCCAGAGTTGAGGATTGGAGTGACCTAGCAGATCACCAGTCCAGATAACACCAGGGGAACATCACACACTCACCCAGAGAAAGCAAACTAAAAACTGCAGAAAGCAATGACTTTTAAATTTTATATCAGTACGCTAGCATTCAACTTAAAAATGAGGAAAAAAGTGAAAAATATGTGTGTTTCTGAGAATTAAATAAAAGTAGGGCCCTACCAAAGTCACAGCCATGAAAGACATGCAATGGACTGTGAAATCTGGTCTCCCCGTGTGAAATCTGGTCTTTGTGCGCTTTTACCCTATACTATAAATTTCACGGGGGAGACCAGTGTTTCTCAAACTGGGGGATCTGACGCAAAAGGGGGTCACAAGGTTATTTTAGGGGGAGTCATAGTATTGACACCCTTACTTCCACGCTGCTGCCTTCAGAGGTGGGTGGCCAGATAGTGGTGGCTGCTGACCAAGGGCCTAGCTCTGCAGGCCGCAGCACAGAAGTAAGGGTGGCAATACCATACCTTGCCAACCTTACTTCTGCGCTGCTGCTGGCAGCAGCTCTTCCTTCAGAACTGGGCTCCCGGCCAGCAGCTGCCCCTCTCTCTGGCCACCCAGCTCTGAAGGCATCGCCACTGCCAGCAGCAGCGCAGCAGTAAGGGTAGCAGTACTGCAATTCCGCTACAATAACCTTGCGGCACCTCCCCACCCCCACAACTCCTTTTTGGGTCAGGACCTCTCCAATTACAACACCGTGAAATTTCAGATATAAATATCTGAAATCATGAAATTTGATTTTTTTAAAATCCTATGACTGTGAAATTGACCCAAATGGACCATGAATTTGGTAGGTCCCTAATTATAAGGATTAATTACCAAACTTCATTCCATTTGATTAAGCCTTTAAAAAGGAGGCTATGTTGTTACCAGGGTTTTCAGAACCCGTCTAGGTGGTGTTAAGAATAAATCAACAAGAACTCAGTGATTCTGTCTGATCGAGGATTAAATGCAAGTCAGCATGCTCTTGACTAACACTGCAGTTTATTAGATTTAAGCACACATGAACATAAGCAATAGCTTTAGAACATCCCAGATATTTACCTAACATCTGGAACGGTATTGAGGTTCTCAGAGGCCAGCTGCTCACCCACTGGGGAGAAAGGGTATCAGGAAAAACATCTCTCAAGATGGCTTCAGAGGACTGCTCCAAAGTACACTCTATTAGCTAATCTTTTATAAGTAACTTCTACAAAACACATAGGTCATAATGACCCCTCCTGGATCATCACTTTTCCTAACTTTCAAATGTCAGAGGTGTCTAGACTCAAGGCTTTCCACCCACCAAGTTTCAGTCTCAGTTGTTTACTTGTCTGTCTCCTCTTCCCATTCTGATTAGCAGAAGCTGCCAGCTAGATATAGAATCATAGAATACCAGGGTTGGAAGAGGCCTCAGGAGGTCATCTAGGCCAACCCCCTTCTCAAAGCAGGACCAATCCCCAGACAGATTTTTGCCCTGATTCCTAAATGGCCCCCTCAAGGATTGAACTCACAACCCTGGGTTTAGCAGGCCAATGCTCAAACCACTGAGCTATCCCTCTCCCCCCTTGCTTCTGAAAGCCTGTCTCCAAATTAACCCTTAACTATGTGGTGGTTTATTTCATTACTTCAGGGTAGCTGAATGCACATAATATGGTTGCAATTAACTTGGTTGCTTTCTGGGGTATACACGCCCCTCAAATCTAGGGCAAAGTGATCTGCCTGTACATGGAACCCACATTCTGTGATCAGCTAAAGTGGATGCAGCTAATTCGTGCAGCTAATTGTTATTTCTGCAAGACAAAATAATGTGGGCCTCATGTATGCCATAGAATTAACCCCTGGCTTCAGAGTTGTGCTCCTGATCCTTAGCTTTCATTATGAAAAATAAATTGTGGGAGGGATTTTCAGAAGCCATCATAGAAGATTGGGGTTGGAAGAGTCTAGTCCAACCCCCTCCTCAAAGCAGGACCAACCCCAGTTAAATCATTCCAGCCAGGGCTTTGTCAAGCCGGGCCTTAAAAACCTCTAAGAATGGAGATTCCACCACCTCCCTAGGGAACCCATTCCAGTGCTTCACCACCCTCCTAGTGAAATAGTGTTTCCTAATATCCAACCTAGACCTCCCCAACTGCAACTTGAGACCATTGCACCTTGTTCTATCATCTGCCACCACTGAGAACAGCCGAGCTCCATCCTCTTTGGAACCCCCCTTCAGGTAGTTGAAGGCTGCTATCAAATCTCTCCTCACTCTTCTGTTCTACAGACTAAATAAGCCCAGTTCCCTCAGCCTCGCCTCATAAGTCATGTGCCCCAGCCCTTGGCGTTGGCTTAAGGGATATGATAGTTTCACCTGTTGAGTTCAGTGGAACCAGGGTTTGCAAATGTACCTTACGTTTTTAGCCTTCATGAATGTGAAGAGACTGAAGATGTGACCTGAGTGGAACTGATAGAGTGATATCTGCCTGAGTATGCAGAAAGCTTGAAAAAATATCCCGAGAGGTGTGAACCACCCCATATATCCTAATGGCTTCTTGTCATTTTTAGGTTTCAGAGTCCACCTCCAGCATACTGACAACTGAAAATGCAGGGACAGTATAAAGGAAACTGAATTTAATGGAAACAGAAAAAACACAAGGCCTACAGCACGGATTAAATTATTCATTTTCATATTTAATTCAGTTATGTGAACACTTGCCAAATTTGAATTTAAACTGCTGTAGACCTGACAACTGCCTCCTACCTGCTGTATCTAGCCGGGCCTGCTTTTGGTCTGGCATCTGTCAAACACTCCACATCTTTTGTGGCTCCCTTGTGCATCCTTGACAAAATGTGTGTGCGCAGGGTCAGGCCAGGAGCTAGATAGATGCACAAATATCTTGTAAATGGCTCTTTGTGGAAGAATTGCAAGAGGGGTATAGTAAACGGCTATTCCTATAATCTTGCAACACTATATTTTCAATCCACTGCAAAGTGACTTTAAAAAAAAAAAGACACATTAGGATTTGGGTTTTATTCCTGCCCTGATTTTTTTCCCTAGCTCACTACTAAGTAAGTGGCTTTGCATTCACTACACCTCTTGAAACATACGCATAACTAATGTGCCTCCATTGTGAAAGATGATTGTAAACAGGATCCTGGATTTTGAGTTTCTGTTGCTTTGCACCTCGTGCAGGCATTTGTGGCAGTACAAAGTGGGTGTGAAATGCCACCAGGTCAGCATGTGTTCACACACAGTGCAGGGTGATGAAGAATCAGGCCTGCTTTGTACTGAATGGTGCCACTAGTGGTCCGGCTTTGGGTTATCCAGCTTTTGCTCCTGCACAGCTCTGATTGAAAGAGCATTTTGTGGCGCCTTTAATGTGTTCACAAGACAACATGATGATGTTAAAAATGATGTGCTGGATTCAGGATGTTGTGCTAATTGGTCCCATCGCAAGCTGGCGGAGAGGCCAAGCAGCGAATGGGTTTATCCCAGTGGTTCTCAAACTTTTGCACTGGTGACCCCTTTCACATAGCAAGCCTCTGAGTGCAACTCCCCCGTATAAATTAAAAACACTTTTTACATATTTAACACTATTATAAAGGCAGGAGGCAGAGCAGGGTTTGGGGTGGAGGTTCACAGCTCGTGACTCACCATGTAATAACCTTGCGACCCCCTGAGGGGTCCTGACCCCCAGTTTGAGAACCCCTGGTTTATCCTCTCACTTCTGTGGCATAATCCCTCCTGGTCAGGGCTGAGGGAAGTGGGGGTCAGCAATTTGGGGAGGAGCTTGCACTGCTGTGGCCCTGTCAGATCTGTGAGGGGTAAGTAGAAGGCTTCAGTCTCCAGGGCTGCCAAGCCAGCATTGTTCGCCAGCAAGACATTATCAAACATTACAGTGAAACAAAAAATGAGACCGGGATGGATCCTGGTGAAATAAGCATGTTTAAAGGAGCAGACTCAGCCCAGGGTCTATGCTGGAGCAGACCCTGAAAGGAATCCTAGTAGTACAAAAGTAGGCACAACCACCTACCGTTTGCTAGGAAAGGGAAGGAGGAGCTGTAGAAAGTGTGAAGCCCGGAGCAGAGAAGTGGTCACAGAAAGAGCTGCTGGGAGGCAGGCTGGGTCCATTGTTCCTCTTAGCAGATGTTGGGCTCCTCCTGAATAGATTTTTAAAGCTTCCCTTGTAAGTGGCAGCTCCATGAAAAGGCAAACTCGCTTTACCTGGAGAGGAGTCCCCATTCTGGGCCACACGGGGCTTCACTGGACTAGCACGGTATATACTCTCCCCTGCACTGGCTGAATTCCACAGCTTTTGGTCTTTTGGCTTTTGGTCCCCACAACCTTTGTTCTTTCAAACGCCTCCCCACCCACCAGTATGCATTGATTTTTAGGTTGTTGCCACCAAAGTGTATGGTTCTGCCTGCTGTCCTGTTAGTTTGCATGGAACGTCGCTGCTGGTGACACTCATACGCCTTTTGATAAAGTAGCCGCCAAAGCTCCAGTCCCTCTGTGAGCCATGCTGCAGACCCACTTCGATCTGAGACATTCATTAGTGTCGTTTGCCAGAAGGTTTATGTAACAGATGTTACAAAGCAGAGAGAGAGAGAGATACACACACACAGAGCAATACTGGAAGAGCTGTTGGGGTGATGGAGGGAGGATATTCCGTGGGACTAAAGTAGCTCAGAGACGCAGCTGCATCTGCTTAACAGCAACTAATGTCTCTGTGTGACCATGCTGTATTTTCAGCTTGTCATCATGGCTGGGACCGTTCTGCTCGCCTACTACTTCGAGTGCACTGACACTTTCCAGGTGCATATCCAGGGTTTCTTCTGTCAGGATGGAGATTTGATGAAGCCTTACCCAGGAACAGAGGATGAGAGCTTTATTTCACCTCTGGTGCTGTATTGTGTGCTGGCTTCGACCCCGACAGCTATTGTAAGTATAAAACACTTTCATTCTTCAATGCTGATGCAGAAAAAGAAAAAAAAATCCCTGTAATCCCTGATTTTCCTTTTCCCCTCTCTTCTTTTCAACTGTAATTGATGTATGATTCTGTTGTAGCAAAACAAAGAGAGCAGACTTATAAAATCCACATCAGTTATCCACAGAGGTTCTGGTTAATTCTAATAATTAAAAAAAAGCCAGATGAAGCTGCCTGCAGTTTAAGAATGTACAGTAGCTCGCTCACTTTAATAGTTGGCTATGAATTGCATGGTTTCCAGAGAGGCCCCAAATGCAAAGATTATGTGTTCTTGGCAATAAAATAACCGTAATAAGATTTGAATCAGATCTGAAATGATACAGCCAGGACTATTTGCTACTATACTGAATGGACTGCTGAGGGCTCAGATGAAGGGAAAGCTGCTTTATAACAGTTTCTAGTTATTGACAAGAGCAAATGTGCTTTATTTTTATGTGTGTCACTCTCTCTCTCACACACACATACAGTTAATTCTCTTCTTTACCTGCTTTTCTTTTAGGATCGCACAAAACAGTAAAATCAGCCCCCGTGCAGTTATATCTGCTAAAGCCGTTTTCAAGTTGCAGGACGCCAAAAGCTCTAAACTGCTTCTTAAAGTCACTCAAATCTCAAAACATTGTGTTTCTTCTTTTTTTGCGCAAAAAAATAACAAATATAATTAATAGCCAGCTTTGTTAATAATCTAGCTAAATTAATGCAGTTTAATTAGATAGTGTCCTTTTTGTGTGTCTTTTTTTCTGCAAAGTTAACTCGTATATGTGAATCTTTAAGACAGGTGATTGCAGAAGTGTCTGTCATTACATTTCTTGGGGTTTCTTTTTAGTTTATTGCAAATTTGGGATTGTAATTGAACTAATAGCAGAAACAGACAATATAGAAAATAATCAGAAAAATAAGGGGAAGACTTTCAAAAGTGGCTAAGGGATTTAGGTGCACAAGTCCTACTGAAAGCCAATGGGACTTGTATGTCTAATTCCCTTAGGCACTTTTGAAAATATTCCCTACTAGCAATTGTATTTTCTGCATTAGCACTCCAGGCACAATAGGTAATTTGACTTGGTCGAGTTCACTTAATGCTGCACCAATTTCAGGATTTGAAAATGATGGAGTAGCATTGAGACCAGGAAATGTTGTCATTTTACACCCATCCTTTCCCACCAAAATGCATTTTGTGCCATCTAGGGAAGTAGCTTTTGGAAAGCAGCGTTTGTACAGGGAGGTTTAATGCACTCCTCACTATTGATTTGATACTGCACAATTGAACTCAGTGGGAGACTTGTCTTTGACTTTAGGGGAACAGGATCTGGCATGAGATGGCCAAGTATTGGTACAATGCTGCTCTCTAGGAACTTTTTCCCCTGGGAGTCTTCATGTGAGCAGGACAAAGTTGCTGTGGCATTTTAAATGTTGTTTTACTGGGGGAACATTTTCCCTCCACCCTAAAGATCAGTGACAGAGCTTTCTTTCCTCAGGGCCCTCAGTTACCTTCCTTGGCCAAGAAAGGCTGAGTGGGGTTATCTTTGGAGTCCTTCAGGGCTGATCCTTCCTCAATCACAGACTAATGTGATGTGCTTCTGCTGCCAGGAGCTGACCAGTGCTGCCATTGTAGCATACATAGCCCTTGCCAGCCCAGGGAATGGAAGATCAGGCCTCAAAGAGCCATTGGACCAGCCATCTAAAGCCTTTTTTGTCTCATATTCAGTATATTCTGGTGTCTAGCACTGGGTTCTCTTTCCCATCTAATCCCAAAACAAAGCACGTGCCAGGGGCTGTCTCATTTCTTCAAACTTTAATGGTTTGATCTGAGTGAGTTCAATACATTTCTAAGATATCCACACCCATTTCTTTCTGGGCCACCATTTCCTACCAGCCCCCAGTACATTCAGGCGACAGGCAGCTATTTCTATTCATGCCTTCCTCGCACACCAACCATTAGAAGCATCATCTCTAATCAAGTCTCAGCAACCCCTGCCATACTCTGGCATCTCTAAACTGTCACCCACATCCCTAACCTGCATGACTTGGTCATTGTGCATTGCACTGCCTACCAAATCACCCTGCAATACACATCCTTATTGATGCTTACAGCCCTGGCAGCAGGGGATGTGATTTGAAAGCCATTGGAACCCACATGAGGTTCAGCCAAATGAAAGTATCCTGTCTCTTCCATTTATGCTATGGCAATTGTATCCTCACAAGAACAACCCCAAATCAGGTTTCCTTCTCAAACACCCAACTGCTTCACATTAAGAACTCCTCTGTGGCTCATTGACCAGACGATGTTCAAGGTAAAGGTTTTAGGCGTGCTGGGGTTGGTTCTCCCCTCAGTGTATCTGCCTAACTCTGCTTCACATGAATGAGAGTCACAGGTGTGTATAGACTAGAGAGCCTACACTCATTGCAGGTTAATCCACAGCTTCGCTCTTGGCACTCTGCTATCAAGAGTAATCGTTGTCAGCCCACAGCCAGGCCTATGGAGAGTGCATTAAAATCAAGGCTAATGTCAGTCCTCTTTTAGAGCAATCATCCTCACAAGTGAGATTATTGCTGCTGTTCTTACAAGATGATCTGCAGGATCATTTGATAAGAGCTGTCTGCACTAGGGGGGAGGGGGCTAGTAGACACTACCCCACTTCAGATTAACCCATAAACCATGAACAACGTGCTGCTTCTGGCTGACCAAACACACTGCATGCGCTTGTAAGCAGAGTCCAAGTCAGAGCAATGGGTCAGGTTGGCTAAGAGGATTTATTACTGTGAATCTGATTTGCCCTTATTTTATCACAGTGCCAGCACCACATGGCATGAGGGAAGTAACTATTAACCCAGCTTCTTGGCATCTCAAAGAAAAACAACTAGAGAGAGTTTGGTAAAACCACACACCTACCCCAGTGCATACACTGGCATACAGCAGCCGGGCATGCTTAGGTGCGGTCCCACATGCACATGTTTGAAAGTCCTAATTCTAGTACAGCTTTGAAATGTTGCAGGATTTGAAGGGAGCGTGTTAGTGAATACGGAGCATCTTGTGGAAAGTTTGTTTTGTTTGGGGTTTCTTTTTGCAATCCAAGTTGGAATCAAATGGCTGTGACTACAGGTGGCAAAATGCATGCGTAAATCCATGTACCCCCAAGCAAATCAAACGCTTATCAGAAACACTCTTCACTTGGTAACATACTGTGTGCTTTTAG
Source organism: Mauremys mutica (assembly GCF_020497125.1). Lineage (NCBI taxonomy): Eukaryota > Metazoa > Chordata > Testudines > Geoemydidae > Mauremys > Mauremys mutica. The sequence goes on from NC_059077.1 coordinate 116,877,957, forward strand.
CTATCTAGTACCTGCAACATGAATGAGACTCTCCTGCTTCTGCTCTCGTTGAAACTTGCTGTTGTGCAAGTGGATCCATTAAGGTATTTTCCCTGCTGCACTGAATGTTTAATCACTAGGCTCCTGCGTTACAAACCTCTTTTGATGTAATATCTGACATAACCTTTTGCTGTCTGATAATGGGAAGTCCCTGCAAGGGGAAGTGCTTGCCTCTCATTGGGTCACAGTTAAATAAATAAAAAGTACACACGCCGGTCTCAAATCTCGGAAATGCATTTTTCACCCCCAAGTTCCATTGAGGATAGTTCAAAGGGTTTCATCTTGCTGTACTCAGTTGTCATTCTAGACTCTGAGTGCAGTGAAATTAGCATCTTCTCTGTAAAGCAGCAGCAAAGTGGTGAATGAACTGGTAATTTGCACCTAAACAAGGAAAGAGTGGCTTTTTTCTATTCCAAAGAAACTGCTGGCATTTTTATTTCTGATTTAATAACTTGGCCTCCTCCAGATCATAGCTTTGGTGTAGAAGAATCGTTCCTGGGGTCATGTTAACAGGAATTGTGTTTATTTTACATGCTACCTGCAGTGATAGATACACCGGACCCTCACTAGAACGCACGTCTATATAGCGTGAATTCGCATATAACGCGGTCAGGGCCATGGATTCCAGATGTAATTACTTTAATTGCAATTCATTTTAACACAGTCCCCGCTATAGCGTGGTCCCCAAGTTAACGCGGTACCGCTCATGGATCCCAAATCCCGCGTTCTAGTGAGGGTCCAATGCAGTTCCTGGCCCAGTGAAAACCTCAACAAGACAGCAGTGTTGCATCGTCATCTGGTGTAAATGGGGCCAGCTCCATTGACATCAGTGGCGCGACCCTGATGAACAGCAGCCCGACCCCCACTGCGCAACTTTCTAACTAGAGTTCTGAACTAGGTTGTAAAGTTCTGAAATAGGTTTCTAATGGAGGTTATGGAACCTCTGTCATTAGAGGTTTTAAAGAACAGGATGGACAAACACCTGTCAGGAACAGTCTAGGTTTACTTGGTCCTCCCTCAGCACAGGGGGCTGGACTTGATGACCTCTTGAGGTCCCTTCCAGCCCGACATTTCTATGATTCTATATTAGTGACCTCCCCATAGAGCTTAATGTGTGCGGGTAAATAGGCTAGCACTCTACTGTCTGTGGAATCCTCTGTTCCTCTCTTCAGTGTTTCTATCCTTTTCTTGCAAACTTCCTTCTTCACTGAACCATGCCTTGGTGAGATTGCAGTGTACAAAGTCAGAATGCTGCTTGCCATAGTGCCATAAGTCTCCAGCAGATATTTCTGTCCTGGACTGAAGTTGACATACACAGAAATCACTGCCCTTCAGAAAGCCAAACAGTTTTAAACTCTCAAATTAGATGCTGCAGAGTTCTAATAATCCAAATGACACTAACCAACCTCTCACTCCAGTGATTTAATGGACAGATGTCCCTAGGGAAGAGACAAAGTGGCTGTGGGGATGCTAACATCATTTTCAGAGCTGGGTTTTCAAAATGAGAACTCTGTATTTGAGATATATAGGATACGTACCTCATAATCTTAGCTGGCTTTCCAGTGATGGGAATCCTAAAAATCAAGGGTATCATAAAAATATCAGTGCAATTCATCTGGATGTATAATACACACCCACGCAGCGTGGCACTCTGTCCCTCCTAGGGATGGCTGGGTCACATATAGAAATTGATGAGCCTGCTACAACTTTGACTAACAGAGTTGGTTTGTAGAATCATAGAAGATTAGGGTTGGAAGAGACCTCAGGAGGTCAGCTAGTCCCACCCCCTGCTCAAAGCAGGACCAAACCCCAGCTAAATTATCCCAGCCAGGGCTTGTCAAGCTGAGACTTAAAAACCTCTAAAGATGGAGATTCCACCATCTCCCTAGGGAACCCATTCCAGTGCTTCAGCACCCTCCTAGTGAAATAGTTTTTCCAACCTAGGCCTCCCCCACTGCAACTTGAGACCATTGCTCCTTGCTCTGTCATCTGCCACCACTGAGAACAGCCGAGCTCCATCCTCTTTGGATGTTGAAGGCTGCAGACTAAATAAGCCCAGTTCCGTCAGTCTCTCCTCTTAAGCCATGTGCCCCAGCTCCCTAATCATTTTTGTTGCCCTCTGCCGGACTCTCTCCAATTTGTCCACATCCTTTCTGTAGTGGGAGGCGCAAAACTGGATGCAGTACTCCAGATGTGGGAGTGCCAAATAGAGGAGAATAATCACTTCCCTCAATTGGCTGACAGTGCCCCTACTAATGCAGCTCAATATATCGTTAGCCTTCCTGGCAACAAGGGCACACTGCTGACTCATATCCAGCTTCTCATCCACTGTAATCCCCAGGCCCTTTTCTGCAGAACTTCTGCTTAGCCAGTTGGTCCCCAGCCTGTAGAGGTGCCTGGGATTCTTCCACCCTAAGTGCAGGACTCTGCACTTGTCCTTCTTGAACCTCATCAGATGTCTTTTGGCCTAATCCTCCAATTTGTCTATGTCACTCTGGAGCCTATTCCTATCCTCCAGCATACCCACCTCTCCCCCCAGTTTACTGTAATCCACGAACTTTCTGAGGGTGCAATCCATCCCATCATCCAGATCATTAATGAAGATGTTCAAAAAACCTGCCCCAGTACCAACCCCTGGGGCACACCACTTGATACCAGCTGCCAACTAGACATCGAGCCGTTGATCATTACCGACTGAGCCTGACAATCTAGACAGGTTTCTATCCACCTTATAGTCCATTCACCCAGCCCATACTTGTTTAACTTGCTGGCAAGAATACTGTGGGAGACTGTATCAAAAGCTTTGCTAAAGTCCAGAAATAGCACATCCACTGCTTTCCCCTCATCCACAGAGCCAGTTATCTCATCATAGAAGGCAATCAGGTTGGTCAGCCATGACTTGCCCTTAATGAATCCATGTTGACTGTTCCTGATCACCTTCCTCTCCTCCAAGTGCTTCCTTGAAAACCTGCTTCATGATTTTTCCAGGATTGAGGTGAGGTTGACTGGTCTGTAGTTCCCCAGATTCTCCTTCTTCCCTTTTTTAAAGATGGGCACTATGTTTGCCTTTTTCCAAATGTCCAGGACCTCTCCTGTTCGCCACAAGTTTTCAAAGATAATGGCCAATGGCTCTGCAATCACATCAGCCAGTTCCCTCAGCACCCTCAGATGCATTGCATCCAGCCCCATGGACTTGTGTGTATCAAGCTTTTCTAAATGGTCCTTAACCTGTTCTTTCACCACTGAGGGCTGCTCGCCTCCTCCCCATACTGTGCTGCCCAGTGCAACAGTCTGGGAGCTGACCTTGTCTGTGAAGATCGAGGCAAAAAAAGCATTTACTTCAGCTTTTTCCACATCATCTCTCACTAGGCTGCCTCCCCCATTCAGTAAGAGTCCCTTAGCTCTTGGTTCTTTTAGCTCAGGCAGTAGAGGCTCATGCTTCAAATTCTAAGGTCCCAGGTTTGATCTCCACTGCCGTTGACCTAGCCAGGGATATCACGTTGCACATCTATAATTATGATATATTCAGCACCCTCCATCCCTTGATGCATGAGACCTGAATAGCAAAGGGACAAAAAGATGGTTCAGGCCATTTTACTGCCCTTCAAAACTAATTTCCAAAATATGGGATTACTGTGATTGGGCAAAACTCTAGCCTGTGCCAAACAATCATTACAGAATTCAAGGCTTCTACTTGCACTGGCCTGTCCATTATGGTTTGACTGTTTGCAAGGAGAACTTCCTTCAAAAAGAGAAAGTTCTATGCTGAACTGAATATTGGGTTGCAGTTGGAAATTTCAAGTAGACAGGTGTGTTTTGTTTTTTTACAAGTTTAACAAGTGTCCCTAGCATTTTCATATCATCTCTAGTTTTCTTGATGAGGAAAAAAGCAACCTTTGAGTGATGTTTTTTTAAAGTATCTTGAATGGATTGCACAGGTCAAAAAGGATGAAGATGACATTTCCATGTAGTATTCAGTCAAGCCAATCTCTAAATCCAGTGATGATCAAATGGAAGGCACATTCCAAATGGATCAAATGTACAAGGCAGGAAGAAACCATGTGCAGCTTTCCCCCTAAACCTTGAATCTATTTCAGAATTATTGGAAATGTGCTCCTTTTAAATGTGTTTTCTCTCCTTCCTGACTTTTGTTGGTTTAGTAGAACTGTATTATTATGTGTCATGCGTCTGACGAAGTGGGTATTCACCCACGAAAGCTTATGTTCCAATACATCTGTTAGTCTTAAAGGTGCCACAGGACTCTCTGTTGCTTTTTACAGATCCAGAGTAACACGGCTACCCCTCTGATACTTGTATTATTATAGTGATTTATTTCTAAAAGAGAAGCCAGGAAAATCCTGCATCCTGTTGGCTGAGTCCTCCTCTGGCTGCTCGGCAACAGATGCTGAGGAAACCAAAAGGGAGTTAATTCAGCTCCGGGTTGTTTTACAGTAACATCCTCCCAGATTTTCAGGCAGAAATCCCTGAGCAGCAGAGAGCTCCAGTGCCAGCGCAAGTTGTGAGGGTAAGGTAGAGGGCGGACAGTTCTCTGTGGAAAGGGGAAACATCCGCCTGCAGCATCCGCTCCACACCGTCATCCTTGTAGAAAAATCTGGCCCTTTTTTCTCTGTGGGGTATTGTGTAATACAGAGCTTTCCAGTATGTCTCTCATTTCACTCCCCAAGTTCTCTCTGTTCCACATAAATGTGGGTTCCTCTGACTTCCAGTGTTGAGAAATGATTTACACCAGAAATGCAGAACCAGGAAGTTACTGAGACAGGAGGAAGGAATTCTCCATCATTCCAGGCTTCCCTCATAAGCAGTCTGTGTCTCCTAGGGTTGCCAACTGTCTAGTCACACAAACACAAACACCCTTGCCCCGCCCCGCCCCTTCTCTGAGGCCACGCCCCCTGCCCTGCCATTCCCCTTCCCACAGTGGCTCGCTCTTCCCCACCCTCACTCACTTTCACTGGGCTGGGGCAGGGGATTGGGGTGTGGGCTCTGGGCTGGCGCTGAGGGGTTCGGCGTGTGGGAGGGGGCTCTGGGCTGTGCTTGGGGCACGGGGAGGGGATGCGGGGTGAAAGCTCTGGGAGGGAGTTTGGGTGCTGGAAGGGGCTCAGGGCAGGTGTTGGGGTGCGAGAGGGGGTGAGGGGTGCAGGGTCCAGCCGGGCGGCACTTACCTTGGGCAGCTCCTGGGCGGCAGTGCAGCGGGGCTAAGGCAGGCTCCCTGCCTGCCTTGGCTCCACACTGCTCCAGGAAGTGGCTGGCACATCCCTGTGGCCCTGGTCGGGGGCAGGTGTTTCCACACTCTGCTCACACCCCAAGCGCCAACTGTGTGGCTCCCAATGGCTGGAAACTGTGGCCAATAGGAACTGCAGGGATGGAGCCTGCCTTAGCCCTGCTGCACTGCCAATTGGGAGCCGCCCAAGGTAAGCGGGGCCGGGGGGCTCTGCCCACTGCCCCCTCCACGCGCCGCTCCCAGAGTGGCCAGCATGTGCCTGCGGCCCCTGGTGGTGGGGGGGGTAAGGGGCGCTGTGCGCTGCCCCGCCTGCAGGCACCGCCCCTGCAGCTCCCATTGGCCCCAGTTCCTGACCAATGGGAGCTGCGGAGTCAGGTCTTGGGGTGCAGGCAGTGCATGGAGACCCCTGCCCCCCGCCCCACCCCCGCAGGAGTAGCTATTAAGGGGTAGATATTGTTGTCTAAACATTTTTAGGCAAAAAGATCACTTTTCAACCAAAACAAAAATGTTCATGGAAAATGGTAAGTTCGAACATTTTCCAGTTTTCTAACAAAAAACAAACTTTTTTTTTTAAAACTGAAACTTTTTTTTTTTCTCCAGTCAAAAACTCAAAATAATGCTTGCAGGAAATTTCAGGATAAATAAATGATATTTTCCACACACAAAAATTGCTGCTTTTCAACCAGCCCTGTTAAGGAGAGGAGAATCCAGGTCCAAAGAGACTTGCACAGCAAGCCCGTGACAAACGCATGTAAATAACTCATCTCTCCCTATTCAGTCTCCTCTTCTAATCACCTGGGGCTTATCAAGTCCAGGTGTAAGTGGCTGCGCAAGGAGCAAGACACTGGAAAATCAGGCTTGGTATCAGGCTCAGCATCTCAATAGAAAGACCAGTGTAATGCTCCAATAACTTTTTCCTGCAATAATTCTTTTCCATACTTGCCCTAAAATAGATTATGGATTTCTTTGTTGCGGCCTCTTTTATTTTCAAATAATTGTGTCATAAATGGAACACAAAGGGAAGAATTCAAATTTTGGTTCTGTTCTCATCTATGGGATCAATGGATCCCTGGGTAGATTTGCACTGCTATGTTCAACTGACTGTCATACTTCATTTTCACATGTACTTAAAGGCACAAGAATATAGACATACCTATTGAAGCTAAGCAGGGTTGTCCTGGGTGACAGTAAAGATGGGAGATCTCCAGAGAACAACTCAGGTGATGCACTGACTGGGTATTGGGAACTGACTCTTCCCTCTCAGTCAATATTGAATCTGTGTCCTAGCCTGAGACCTAATCCAAGATCAGGCCCATGTTACTGTTGTTGTTGTTGTTGTTTATTTGTATTACTGTAGTGCCTAGTTGCCCCAGTCATAAACCAGGACCCCACTGTGCTAGGTGAAAGACAAAGATACTGTCTTTGGGAGGGGATATAAAGGTCGGGTGTTGACCATTTGTGCTCTCAAAATCCCATGCTACTGTTCACAAGAGCAGATGTGCAGGGTTATGGCAAATTCTTTGGGCCCTATGTTAAGAATTGATGAGGTTGGTAAAGCGCTTTGGTGTCCTTCTAGATGAAAAGGGCTATGTGAATAGAAATCATCAGTTGTGGGTTCAGTACTTTTCATACTCATTGATAGTCTCATCATCTGGGTGTGAGTTGAGGGAGAATGGAGCTCCTCTTCTGAATGTATGTTAATAAAGATATTAGATTAATACACATAGGGAGAAAAAATAAGGAAACCGGTGCTTCCTCTTGTTCAGTGTTTGCTACCAGAGACTTGCTTATGGAATATCAAGTATCCTTGGATCTTGCAATAAAATTATAGGTAGCAGATACAAAAGCTGATCAATAGCTCTTTAAAAGTGTGAATTGTCTTATTCTTAAAAGCAACCATTGAGGAGATTTTCAAAACTGCCTAAGGGAATTAAGAATACAAATCCCAATGAAAGCCGGTGGAATTTGTGATGCGGCATGTACCCCACACAGGCCCTAAGAGGGTTAATGTGGACCTCAAAGGCCAATTAACATACCAGGCTGGACCTGGAGAGAGAGCCAGGCTTAATTGAGGATTGAGCATTGCTGAGGAAGGGCTGGGATAAGAGTATAAGCAGAGGGAAGCTGCAGGGAGAGAGTCTGCCGTTGCTCTCTGGGACTAGGAACCGTAGAGACAGACAGGAGGTAGGGCGTTCCCTGTCTCTGGGAAGGCCGACTGAAAAAAGGCCACAGGGAGGGAATGAATCCTATGATGGAAAGGGGGCCAGGCAGTGGTGAGCTGCAGCCGGTTCCCACCGGTTCGCGGGAACCGATTGTTAAATTTAGAAGCCAGTTTAGAACCGGTTGTCCCGCGAGGGACAACTAGTTCCAAAAGGGCTTTTAAATTTAACAAAAGCTCTAGCAGCTCCCTGCCCTTCCCCCGGCCCCAGCTCACCTCACTCCGCCTCTGCCTCCTCTTCTGAACGCTCCTCCGGCTTCTCCTCCCCCTCCCCAGCTTCCCGCGAATCAGCTGTGCGGCTCCTGCCCCCCCAGGTCCGGCCGCGAACTCGACCGGGCAGTGCGACGCAGCTCCTGCCCAGCCCCCGGGTCCGGCCCCGACCTCGGCCGGGTGGCTCCAGTCCTGGTCCCAGCCCCAGCCCAGCCCGGCCCCCACCTCCAGGCAGCACGGTAAGGGAGCAGGGAGGGGGTGTTGGATAGAGGGCAGGGGAGTTGGGGGGGTGGATTAGTGTCCGAGCGGTCAGAGGGCAGGGAACAGGGGGATTGAACTGGGGCAAGGAGCAGACCTAGCTGCTTCATACAGGGTCCCTGGGTCAGAACCCAGAGCAGAGGGTGGGCCTGGGTTTCCCCACCAGCCACAAGGAAGAGGTGTACAAGCCCAGGGTGGGAGCTGAAGACTGATCCTGAAGAAGAGGCCAATCAATAGCTCACGAGCGGTGGAAGAATCTCTTGTGTTGGGACACTTCTAGACTTGTCATTGTACGTTTGTTACCCCAGAAGGGGTGGATTTAAATTGTGATCTGTCCGGAGGGCTGTGTTACAGCAAGAGAGACCACCGCAATGCTGGAGCATCCATCGGCAGGGGGCACCGGATGGAAAGGGTGCCATTATGCCACTCCCAGTCACGAGGAGATGGTGCTCAGGGCTGAGTGAACCCCCTCTCGGTGCTCCTCAATCTGTTAGGGCTGGTCTACACTAAGAAGGGGGTTCGAATTAGGGTACGCAAATTCAGCTACGTGAATAGCGTAGCTGAATTCGAAGTACCCTAGTTCGAACTACTCACCCGTCCAGACGCGGCGGGGTCGAACTCCGCGGCTCCCCCGTCGACTCCGCCAACTCCTTCTGCCGAGGTGGAGTACAGGAGTCGACCGCGGCGCTTCCGGAGTTCGAACTATCGCGTCTAGATCAGACGCGATAGTTCGAACTCCAAAAAGTCGAACTCTCCGCGTCGAACCGGCAGGTAAGTGTAGACGTACCCTTAGATGCTCTTGAAAATGTCCCGCTGTGTAAATGATGATAAACAAACTGGAGCCATGAACCACTTTACAGCACCTGGGTGGAGGTGATGGTTGCAATTGGGCTCATGCACATCCTGAGGGATGTGAAAGAGCAAATGAGCTTGAGTGTTTGAGCCACAGGGAAGGCAAATATTGCTGGAACACTTGCTGGCTTTCAGTCATCTCTCCTTCACTTAAAGTTAAACCTGCTGCAGCGACTGAGAAAAGGTCACATTGCAATGGTTGTGCCTGTTTGCATGGCTTTGCTCGACAGGACAGATTTGTTCCAGGGAAGGTAATTTTTCAAAGCTTGAAGGTAGTGGATGCATGGGGTCTTCAATATTGGTTGATTGAGTCTGAGAACACAGTAACTTTCAGGAGTTTGAATCCTTCCTTTCCCTTTTCCTTGCTGATTTGCTCACAGCTTGCCTCGTAGGGTATGTCCTTCTCCTATGGGATACGTTCCTCTGCTGCAAATCGAGTGCTGTGCTCTTGATTGATTTAGTTCATTTTGCTGTTGTACTCTGGCATTAAAAATGCATCTACGCAAATTTTCCTGTACAGTAAATTCAGTCAACATCCTACAGAACTTAGCTGCTTCACGCCTTGAATTGAGAGCTGGTGAGGTGTAAGCGTCGTGTCGGCATCTCATTGAAAGGGAGGAAGGATGGTTAGGGTGCTACTGCAGAACTCCAGAGACCAGCATTCAGTTCCTTACTCCACCACAGACTTCCTGTATGACTTCAGGCAACTCTTTGTGCCTCAGTTCCCCTTCTCTATCATGGTGATAACAGTGCTTCCCCACCTCACAGGGGTGTTGTCAGGATACCTATGTTAAAAGATCGCAAGGCTCTTGGATACTGTGGTGATGGAGACTATGTAAGTACCTAACAGAGAGAGCTCTCATAGGCTGCAAGAGTCTTTGTGGTGTAGGTCCTTCCTTTTATCTGGTGAGAACTGGTAAAGGATATTTTTTTAATAAACAGACTTTAAGACAATTCCAAATTAGGGCAAAATTCTAGTACCAGATCTATCCTCGGTGGATCTCAGTTGACTTTCTGTCCTCTCTTCATGTGTTTAAATCTTATTAACATAAGTGTAATATTTTGCATCCAGCATCCTTCAGACAAACCGTATGCTCCCCCCCCCACACACACACAGACACACGTTTGCAGAGTTAAATAATAGAATGACTGAGATAAATAATAGCTAAGGGAGAGATGTAAGGAAGGGAGGGGAAGATGGTATGTTTTCAGCTGAGATTTGAAATGAGGTGGAGATTAAGGGAGGTGGAGAGAGAGAGGAAGTTTGTTCCAAATGAAGGCCCTTGCAGCTCACATGCTGTGTGTGTGTAGAGGACCACAAAGGAGGCCAGTGCTAAATGAGCAGAGAGGAGCCTTTTCAGATAGGCTGGAGTGAGCCAGTAGTGGTTATGAAGAGCAAGGAGAGTGATTGTAAATTGGACCCTGAAGCGAAGGGATAGACAGTGGAGTGGTGGGAGAAGCCAGGCAGCAGCCTGGTGCCTGCAGGAATCTGGAGAGCTGGGACTTGGCTAAAAGGGAGTTTGCTTAGGGAGGCCAAGATACAAGCAAGGCATGGAAGAAGACTTCAACAAAGGCAGAGTTGAGGCTGATATACAGGCATGGAACATGGTGGGCTTATTTGGGGTTAAGCATGATGCCAACTTTTATGGACAATAGAGGCAAATAAGAGTCATTTGGCAAGAAGACAAGGCCAAGGAGATGCCTACACAGCTATCTAGGAGAACTAGTTGGAAAATGGGAACACTTCCTTTTCCCCTCACCCCCATTGAAAAATTGAAAATTTTGAGCAGCTCCAGAGGCAGTCGAGGAGGATAGCACGAACCACACTGCCAAAAGCTGAGCTGAGATCAAGGGGGATGTGGAGGAGGAGGGAAGTAAAATTTCAATACAAGGAGGGAGGCAATTGGCCACAGGGAGGATTGTGGTTTCCATGCTGTGGCCTGCCAGATGAGAATCTGTCCAGGATACTGTTATGTGATATGTGCTTTGTTTGCTAGAGAAATGAGAGAAGGCCTCTTTATTGTACTCCGCCGAGAAAGGAGAGGTTAGAGGAGGATCAGTCATTGGACAGCATGTCAGGCGCCAGGGGGAGGGAGTAAGGAATTCATTGACAATGGCAGATTTTTGACAATCAGGTAAACTCCTGTACTGAAAGGAAGGGTTTTGTTGACACTAGGGAGGATGGACAGAACAAGGGCTGGGCAAACAATAGGAAATTAAGGAGGTTGTTTTCTTCTGGAGCTGGCTGGTTGTAAGCAGAGTACAAGAAAGGGGAGCGCCACTCATACAGGACAGGAATTGTCTATGGCCTGTGTTTGCACAGTGCTCAGCACAATCCCTGTTGGGGACCTATGGGCACTCCCAGAATATTTAAATATAATAATAATGTATCAAAAGCAGAATATCAGAGCAGAGAACCAACACACACATTGTAGAAAGTATTCTTCCCTTGTAATTGCAAGCCTTTTCAAACTAGAGGTGTCCTCTGTTACATAATGTAGTGGTCCATGAAATAAACTTCTAATACCTGGTGAGAATAGCTTCTACTGTCTAAACTGTCAGACATAATACTTTGCTACTGATCGGTCAACGCTGCAGAATTGATTCTATTTTATGTATGTATGTGCAGTGTTTTTGAATGCTGGCTTAAAAATGGCAGACTGCGTTTAAAAAACAGTGAGGGGATGCATTCATAATGAGATCCCCTGAAAGCAGAAATGTAAGAAAATGTACAAAGCTTATTGCAAGAACCAGATATCACTGGGCATTCTATAGCTCCTGAAACTAGTCTCATAGCAATCTAACTCCACTGAATTTAGTGGCGTTACTCCAGATTTACACCAGTGTAGGTGAGATCAGTATCAGGGCCAACAATTATCTAATACCGGCTTTGTTTCGTTTTGCATACGTCACCATAGACAGCACATCATCAGTTCTTACAGCGCTGAATAAAAGGCCCCACCCTCCAATGTAATTTTCTTGTCAGCTCTACTGTTTAATTAAGTAGGAAGCTCCTGTGAAACGGCAGCTTGTGAGCCTTACTTTTTTTTCCCAGTGGAAGTAACAGTAATAGATGCTTTATCTAGAAATATACCATACGCCAATCAAATCTGGAATTGAATTCCATTTACAATGGCCACATTCTTGTCGAACAGTGGGTTAATATCCTGATTTAACAGGGTCCTTTTGTGCATAACTTCAAGCATGGGAGTAGTCCTAGTGAAGTCAGCAGAACTATAGAGATGCTCAAAGCTGTGCACATGCTCGAGTACTCTGCCAAATCGCAATCTGCATCAGAAATGTCTACGCCCGTTACACTGCTATAAAACTGGTTGGAGAGAAGAAACTGGTTGGTGTCAAACCATTTGATGCTTCCTCACAGACACTATCTAACTGCTTCTTAAGTGCTGTGCCAATTTGATATGCACAGAAATCCACAGGACTGTGGGTATCTAGTTTTTGCTCATAGTCAGACTGGTGTAAATCTGGAGTAACTCTACTGAAATTAATAGATTGTTTTTAAGGAGACGTTTTATTTTGATCAGTATTTTTGTGTTTTATACTTAGATGTCTCCTGACTTAAAACATTTGATTTTTTTAAATCCACCTAGTTGTACCTCGTCTTAAATTAGATTGGAAGCTCTACAGGTGCTGTAACATGCCTAGCACAATGGGGCCACAGTAATAACCAGGGCTTCTGGGTACTGCAGTAGCGCAAATAATAAAGGAGAACAAATCATGTGTCACTTTTAAACTGTATTGGTGCTCAGGGTCTTTTATTTTCTTCCACTCTAGCTACTGAATTGAACTCTCTTGAACGACGTGCCAGCTCTGAGAGCAGGTAGAATAAACTGGATAAAGACACTATTTCAGTGCAGCCTCACGCTATGGCTTTTCCCTCTTTTTAATGTGCATTTTATAACGCTGGCATCTCTAACCGTCAGCGGTTAGAATTACAATGGGGCTGGGCATACCTGGCTGGAATCAATAAGGATGCTCATCCAGGTTAATAAGAATAAATTATTGTTGCACTTGAAACAATGTGCTGTGGCAACAAGTAAAGCGGTCTAAGAATAGTCATTTGAGATTTATAGGTGAGCTCAGGGCACGTGTTTTATTATCTACTACTTGAGCCCTCGCCTAATGGTGTGGTTTCTTTTCCCACACCCTTAGTAGCTCAGTTATGTAGCATTGCTGTGAGTACACCCTTTGTATAAAGTTCATTGATGCTGCTTCAGTCTGGCTTCTTTTTTCGGCTGAAGTCCATTATAAGTATATAAGGGTCAAACTCCACTGATTTCAATGGCAGCAGAGTTAGGTCAGTAGCAAGAGCTTTTGAAAACCCAACCCAAGATAATCAGCTTCTAGTGTCCCTGTCTCAGATAAGTGTAGTGATCTCAGACTAGTTCCCATTGAAATGATGTTCATATTAATTCCAGTTTGAAAAAAAAAGAGGCCCACAGAATCCACAGTTGCACCAAATCTCTGTTTATTTTTGCTTGTCCTCCAATCCCCAGCATAATTTAGAGTGGTCCCAAGGCTGTTCTAAGTTATGCGTAGTTGCAGTGGCTCCCAGGAGGCCTTTACATAGCCACATTGTGCATTCCAGCCACCCTATGCTAAAGCCAGGAGGGGAGGGCATAGGACCCTCTTTGTGCCAACTGAGGGTTCCTCCATGTCAGGGGAATCCTCAACTGCCTACCTAAGGAGGCTTTACGGTCCTGTTACGTCTCCAGAGGATGGGCCAGGATTTGGCCCAGAAAATGGAGCTGCATTTTCCAGTGTGGACGCCTCACTTGAGTGTTGGCTAGTTAAGGGATAAACTCGGTGCCACTGAAGTTCATGGGAGCAGGATCATGCTTGGGGGCCTTTTCTTCACTTGGAAAACCGTGTGTTCTTACTCTGAGTTAGCAAACTTGAGGTAAAATCCTAGGGAAGACAAGACTGTGTGTAGTGTTCACATGTGCTAGCAGGTTGAGGTAAAGATTATGGGGGAGCTTAACCTGCCAGTGTGTATGAAAACTACAAACTGCCTTGTCTTCACTAGGATTTGACCTCCGATTAGGTGTCTTGAGTTAGCTAACTTAAGAACACACCGTTTATTTCCTGATGACAATACAGCCTAGGTGTTGTTACCAGCTTTGCCCGTTACTTTGGGGTATGCTCGTTTATTAGGGTTACTCTTTGGGTTTGTGGGGGCAGTGTTTCTGTACTTCTGTCAATGTACAGCTTGTGTCACTTGTGTTCTCATACGGAGCTCTACTTCTCCCTGTTGCAAGTCCCCTCCCAATGGAGCTACCCTGCAGGACCTAGGTTCCCCAGGGCTGGGTTCCTCCAGCCCCAGAATCAGACGAACACACACACATTAACAGAGCACGTCTGAGAGGACCGGGATAATCCACACTCCCAAACTGACCCCTTATATGTCCCTGGACTCAGCAGGCTGGGTCGAACGGCACCTCCAAACTGTCACCCTCATATGCCATGGGCACTGCACTGAAATAGAGCACGCCAGAGCAGGCTGGGTTGAGCAGCACTTCCAAGCTGCCACCTTCATATGTCCCTGGTTCAGCATGTCCCTATTGCCACTTTCACGTTACAATTGCTCTGGTAGTAACCCACTTGATGAGCAAACCCCACAGGATTTTTGGCCCTGCAGGGATCTTTTAGCTTAGGTACGAGAAGCGTTGCTACAGAGTGAATGAGGAAACCAAAAAACACCCACAAGGGGGGGACAGAGAGAGAAGCAACCAGCTTAATCATGAAAATTATTTATTGCCAGGTAATACCCATAGGGGAGCCAAACAAACAAAACCATTATAATATTAAATCTAACTTACACTTGATTATAAAAGTCAGGTTTAGAAAACTGTAACTGATCCCACAAGTCAGGGTCAGAAGGCTACACCTAGCGAGAGAGAGAGAGATGGGTTCTCACCACTCTGTGAAGCTTGAAGTGATCGGGGCTCCCAGGTGATGGTGGTAGCTGAGGGTCTGGAGTGCTGGAAACAGGCAGAGCCCCCAGCATGATCAGTCAGGAGAAGATGAAGTCCCAATGGAACTGATGCAGATTTTGGATTCAGACATCAGAGCACTTACTTGAGCGTGGGAAGGAGTTTTTGTAGGAAAGAACAGTGGTTCAAGGGAGAACACTAGATTTCTTTATGTGTAAACTGATGGCTCAAGGGCGGATACCAAAGTTGTTTTGTTCAGCCTAGACATGGGAGCTGATCATTCCTGGCTATGGGCCGTGTTCCTTGAAGGGAGCTCCCAGTGCAATTAGGCAGCTTCAGTATTTTGGATACCAATAAAGGATTTATTACTAGAATTGGTCTGATAACTGCTGAGCTGGCTGTGTCCAGGAGGTAGGTTAATTAGCATCTGGAGCAGAGATCCCCCATGATGCACTGCTTCCCTGCTTTTCTGGTCCCAGAGTTCTGGGCAGTTTTTGCCTTGGAATTTCTGTTCTCCATTCTGTGTGCTAATGGAGATGCCTCCCTGTCCCATCTTCGATGCAAATGAGACTAGGGGAGTCCTGTCACCCTTATCCCAGGGGTTTAGGTGTGTCTCCCTCTGCCTTTTCATTGCTTTTTGTAAGTCTTTCTTCTTTGATTCAAGCAGTGGCTGGGGGTGGAGGTGGGGGAAGTCTTTCATGAGTCAGACAGGCTGGGTATTGTGCCCTGGTTCCCCAAGAACACAAAGCTGACAGGTAACAGTGTGTAAGTGCAATGTTCTGTAGGCACGCTGGTGCAGAAGTATTGTCTATGGCCTTGATTCAGGCATCCACCTTTGAACATGTGTCCTTATGATTCTTAAACGTCCCTTTCTTTTTTTTCCCGCTGCTGCAGATTTTTATCGGCGAGATCTCCATGTATTTCATAAAGTCAACCCGAGAAACCCTGATTGTTCAGGAGAAAACTATCTTGACCGGAGAGTGCTGTTACCTGAACCCATTACTTCGAAGAATTATACGGTTTATAGGTAAGTGTCCGTAAACACAGAGAGTTTTGCCCCTGCTTGTGAAAACAAAAGAAACAAAAGAACACCGACTTCTTAAGATCTACAGCACAAAATTAAGCTGTGAAATCTTTGCAGGCTTCTTCCACCTTAGAGGGATAGTCCCCCTCAGGACTTGTAAGGTAGTGTTTAAAATGCACCAAATCACGCCGTATAGAGCTGATTTATGTGCAATTTTGCTAAGTGTAATGCTTCTCCTGGACCCTGGAAGCAAGATTATGCCCATTAAATCCTCATCTGAACACTTCTATCACTGATATTACAAATTACAATTATTTACAATTTTTTACTCAGCAGCCCATCTCTTCACCCTTTTTTCTCTCCAAATATAAATTAACCTGAGAGGCACCAGTATGTAATATTCAGCTGAGCTGAACCAACCAACAAACAAACCAAACACAGAGAGCCCGGACATAATAGTCCTCTCATTTTTCATTTGAGACTTTATTGAGTTAATTGCTAAGGAACTGGTGAAAAAATGCAACTTTCAAACACTTCGGAGGCTTCCTCTGGTGGCATTTACCAGCAGCTCTGTTTAGTTCATGAATTTCGCTTAATGGAAAAGTTAACTTAGCAGCTGTCACTGGGAATCATCCTGTAGTGATTTCAGAGTGGGAAGAAGAGCACAGGAGCTTGCACTGTAAAGCAAACTGACCGAGGGCTAGATTGTCCCACCTGAGGGAGTGAGAACTCCTTTCTCTCCCCCCCTCCCCCGCCCCCCACTTGCACTCCTTGCATGGCCTACCACAATCTTCGGCCTGGGCCTGTACAGGTTGTGCACTTACTCCCCCCCGGACCAAGTCTGTGGGAAGTGGACAGCTAGAGACGGGGACCAGGCACAGCCTGGGCTCCACGACTCCTCCTCGCTGGTCAGAGTAGCTGAACCAGCGCACAGGTGGGGGAATTTTAGTTTATTGCTGGTCTAAGCCAGCCATAAATCCTATGCCCCACAGAACAAGAGCAGGAACTGAGACTCAGAGGAGATGCACCACTCCCTGCTCAGGGCTGTGCCGAAAGTCACAATCTAGCCCAAAGGAAATGAGGCATGAAACGTTAGCGGGGGATTTTCCCCTCACCCCTCGCAATGCTTTACAGTTTCGCATGGAAACGAAAGGGTGACGTGCTGGTGGTGAAGGGTTGCGTTGCTCCAGCCAGACACCATCCCGGTTGGGAGGATTGTGCTTCATGGATCCCTTATTCCTCCTTGAGCTCTCCTTGTGAAGCTGCTCCCCTGGCTGAGTTTGGTCTTCTCCACTCACTGATGCAGACGGGGCATGGTCCTACCTCCTCTCCTGCTGCCTCTGGGGCACTTTGCACCACCGGGGGCAAACTGAGAGAGCAATGAGACTCCTTGCCCCTTCTCCCACTCGACACCCCCCCTAGACACAAGGGGCAGGCTCAGTCTGACCCTCCGCATGGCACTCCTCTGATCAGTTATTCAGCTGTGCCGTGTAGGAAAATAAAAGATCAGGGCGCTTTCATTAAAAACCAAATACGCTTGAAGTTCAGCTAGCCTCTAGCACACGTTAATGGGTAGTAAACTGCCATTAACAGGGAGCAGGATGCTGTCCCAGCACTCTCAGCGTGTGGCAATAGACTGATCAAATATTCTCGCCTGTGGGGCCAGCGCTATAAGAGCTCAAACCAACGAGGCAAAACATTTGCGGTACGTGTTTTCTTATAGGTCGCTCTCCCTGTGCGTAGCCTTCAGTTGAATTAGCTTTATTCCTGAGCATTCGCTCTAGCCACTTCTCGTCTGGGGAAAAAAACTACCGCTATGTACAGAGAGCAGCAAAATATTAACTTCTCCCCACAAATCAATCTCAGCTCCACAGGTTTGTTTGTTTTCCGGAGGGAGGGGAAATTAACCTGGTTATAAATTGCTTTAAACATGGGTCTTGTTATAAAGGGGGGAGGCATATGCTGTAGGCTGGGGGTGACCTTGGTTTGTCCTCCCCGTCTTTTGGGCAGCTGCCAAGGGGGGTAGATTTCTGGACAGGTACATAGGGTGGCAAATTTGCCTGACCACCCTGCCATCGTGGCAGAGGGATGATTGCACCAAATTTGAGTGGCATTGCAACCCTTCCCTCTAGGTCGCAATGCCTCTCACTCAGATTGGGCTCAGCTATCCCTCCCTCATAGCAGGAGGACAGCCAGGCCAAATCTGCCACCCAAGCCCTTTGAGGAGAGGGAAGCAGACTCTCTTGAGTGGCTTCTGCTGTCTCACTGGCCGGACAAGAAGCAGCACTGCTGTCCAGGGCCGGAGCTGGGCGTGGTGCAAGCCAGGCCCCAATCCCTGACCCAGGCCAGCCATCAGTAAGAGACACGTGCACATAACCTGCTGCCCCCTCCTCACTCTAACCTCACAATGGAATCAATCCACTAACACCCAGGAGCAGCCATTGGCTCAGGGGGGAGTCAGCAGTAGGGGTGCCGACGCAATTTCACCCCCTCCCCCTGAATGTTTCTGAACTTCAGATGAGATTTAAAACCCCCTGGTTTTAAAGTGAGATTTCTTTTCCCCTTATGGTGGAAGAAGACCTTTTTAAGGAGCATCCTGTTTCCCCTGCAGAATGTAAGAACTGGAGCTATTTGAAAAATGGGGTCCCTCCCCCTCAAAAAATCATGCAATGTTTTTGCCAAAATTTCACTTTTTTGATCAAAATTCCAAATTTTGATGTAAAATTGCATCTAGCTCTAATAAGAGCTAGATATTGAGTGGTGATAGCCGCTGGTAACTAAATAATAGTTGTTTGTTCCAGAAAGATAGGTAGCTGGTGGAACGTATAAATGGGGACAAACGATCAGATTGTTTGCACGTGGCTTCTGTTTAGGCTGTTTTGCCCACCAAATATAAAAGGAAAAATTCCAATTGACTTTAGCCTTCAAAACGCTCATCTTCCAAAGCCCATTGATGTCAAAGGAGAGAGTCCCATTGCTTTCGCCAGCCATTAGTTCAGGTCCTGAGTTCTCTCCGAACCTGCCCCTGAGCCTGTGGTGATCTCCTGGGAGGACAGAGGCCCCTCTGCTCCCATTGGCTTCAGACTCTGAGGAGCCAGAAGTAAATTATTTTTCCTAATGTGCTGAAACCAGCTGGTGTAAAAAGATCCAGCTCCATCGACTTCAAGGGAGCGCCGGTGAGGAGCTAGCCAAATACCTAGTAATGGAATCTGAGGCCCCTTCATGATGAATTCATGTATTGTCCTTGTTGCTTCAATTTCCAGTGTTGCTCCATTGCAGTGAACTTTAAATTAAACTGAACCAAAATAAAAAGCGAACTTCCAAGTGTTGTGCTGTTCCCCTTAGTATGACAGGAATGTGGGGACTGACTGGGGCCTGTGCTGGATGTCTCAGTTTCCAGTGACTCCAGTTCTGAATCATATTATTCACTAGGCATGAAATTCACCCCACCGGCATAGAGCCTGGGTGTTCAGGCTCTATGCAGAGATACAGGGGACACGATAATTTCCCCTCCACCAACCCAAGGACGGGATGTAGGCTTGCTGCACAGACATGCTCCTATTCCAGCACACAGAGTAGTAGCGGAAGCCCTTATGCATCGGGTTCAAAGGACACGGGGGCCAGGCAATCTGCATAAACTCACATCTGCAAACACTACTTGGCCACCACCATTGGCGTCTGTGGGCCCAGCACAGAGATGTGGCATGTGAGCACTGTGCTGAAGTGCTGCAGAATGTTCGACACCAGGAATGAACTTCTCCCAGGGAATTTTGTTTTCAGAAAAGACTGAAATTAAACTCTTCCCACCACATCACTAGTAAAATGCTGTCGTGGCTGGAACAAGGTTCAGCATTAGTTCCTTTGGGGGCTGTAGCTCACAGTGGCTGTAGAGGGTGACCAGATGTCCCGATTTTATAGGGACAGTCCCAATTTTGGAGTCTTTTTCTTATATAGGCTCCTATTACCCCACAGCCCCTGTCCCGATTTTTCACATTTGCTGTCTGGTCACCCTAGGCTGTAGTTGGGTTCAAAAGATTAACTATTAAGTTACTTCAGGCCCAAACTGACCTTCTGAATCATGCTTGCAAACAGGGTATGTGCAGATATTGCATCTCCCATCCCCAGCCCACATTTGCACGTGCAAAGTGGGATCGTCGACCCAAATCCAGTATTTGTGGGTGGAGTGGGCATATATGGAAACTTTTTTCTATGCATTTTAGCAAGGTGGTTGGGAAGACATGGCCATTGCTGAGCAAGGGTCCTATTCTATAAGTTGCACTTCAACTCCCTTTCAATTCAGCAGGGTCTCATCGTAACGTCACGTAGTTATATTCTCTGTATTTGTGCCACTATCACATTTTGTTTATTCTTTGGCTGTATGAAGGGTCTAAAGATGAAAGTAAAGAAATGGTAGAAAACAATACAGAAGTTAGTACAAAAAGTAAAAACAAAAAACAAAAAAAACCCTTCAGAATAATTGTCAAAAGTTTTGCTATTTAGTGCCTTTGACATAATTCTTAATACTGTGCTCTCGGTAGCAGGAGAGAGAAATTTCAGTCATCAGCACAGATGACTGCAAGTGGCAGCACATAAGTAAATAAGTGTGTTTCAAAGACAGAATTAAAATTAAGTTCTAACATATATTGAGTGTGACTAGGCAAAGCACAGAGTAAAGCCAACCATGAATCCACCAAGATCAATCGGATACTCTGAGTGGCAGATGCAGTGTAGGCGCAAATGATGGTATGTGGAGTTAATAAGTTAAAAGACAAGCTAGGTACAGTAATACATTGTAAGTCCTGGAGAACATTTAAGATCCTGAAATTAAGTTCTGCATGTAAACGGGGAGCCAGTGAGGACAGTGCATCACGAGGTTAATGCTCTGTCACTTTGCAGAGCACAAATTCCACCCAGTGAATTCATTTAAGCACATATAAGTAATATGGCTCAGCATTTGGCTGAGAGTGTTGTAATTATCATAGCCATTTGTACAACCTGTTGAGTCAGTGTAAGATGTGCTACATGTAAGGGGACTGTTGCCCCCTTACTAACATTCAGTGGGGGTTAGGGTGACCAGATGTCCCAATTTTATAGTGACAGTCCCTGTGTTTGGGGCTTTGTCTTATATAGGCGCCTATTACCCCCCTCCCCCGTCCTGATTTTCACACTTGCTGTCTGGTCACCCTAGTGGGGGTGTTTTGATTGGCTAGCTCCCAGTACTAAAAAGGGAAGGGTCGATGGGAAATCAGGACCCTGAGACTGACAGTCCCCAGGAACAGTGGGGAGAGGCCAATGCTCCAGGTCACCCTGATTGACAGGCGGGCAGGTTAATCAGGGAGTCAGGAGGCCAGACAGGAGAGTGGAAGAGGAGTCCTCAAGGGCAGGGAGGCCTCTGGGTAAAGGAAGTGGGAGCGAGGACTCGGATCCTTTCGCTAGCCCACCTCACCGGGTAGTGCAGAAGCCAGGAAAGTTCCCCACAATAGCGGGACCATTCCCCCGCTTACATACACAATATTTAAGGAGGATGCTATCTGGAAGTGTTTTGTAGAATTAGAACACAAGGGGACAGATCCTCAGCTACTATAAATCGGCAGAGCTCTACTGAAGCCAGATACATCATATTGGATGTGTCGACATCACCTCCAAGACTAGGGAGACAAAGATTGAAATCCCAGTCATCCACCTAGCCTAACCTATGAGTGAAGCATTTGTTAATCTAGGGATGGATAGCATTTCAACCGCAAACAATTTTTGACTGCAGTCCTTTATTATGTTTATCAAGGCTGGCATTTATGGAGGTTCATACCATCCGCTCTAGGGTGATAGTCTGTCTACTGTACGGTAGCTTTGTCCCATTACAGGTTGCTAATTTCTCACAAGGCCTCTCTTACGTGGATTCCCTGAGTGATCTGTTCTGTCACCCTTGCTATCAAAGGGACTGTGGCAAGGATCACAGTGCCATCAAAGTGCAGGTCACACCAGTCTCTATACTACAAGGTCTTCACTTCCTCAGTGCTTAGCTAAAACGGACTAGGGTGAGAATGAGCTTGTAGGTTGAGGGCAGCATCTAGGGAGGATGGCAGGAGTGGTGCCTGTCCGTAATATTGAGGGGATTTGTCAATTCTTTGTCCAAGAGGTTCTGCTTGGTGGTGCTTTAGGATTCTGGATTCCCAGGATTGGTGGTGGCCAAAAGCACCTTTCTGTTTAGCTGTGAAGGGATTTCAGTCTTTTCTCTCACCCGGTCACAGTTATCTCTCATATTTGGTTGGTTTTGTTTAACTATAGCCTTAACTCGGAATTTCCACTGTCCAACCCTGGGGTCTTATGCGAAAGCTGCACTGTTACCTGAATGTCTTTTCCCCTGTCAGTGACTGATAGATATTTGCAACCTTAACTCCAGGTAACAAAGATTATTGCTGGGGAATATATTTTGCACCAGTATGATGATTAGTTTGGGGCCTTTTGATCATCGATTTCATTAAATTTTGTTAAGGCACCCACAAGCCTTGAGTAGTAACAATATTATTATTATTATGAAATAAAACATCCAACCGTATTCATCCTACTGAATGGCATGAATGATGCACTGCTTCAGATCTGTCCAATGCACTTGCTCACATTAGACAACGATTGATTTAAATTGACTAGAGTAATGCACTATGGGTGGGATTTTCCAAAGTGCTCAGCATTGGCCTAACTCTGCTCCCGTTGAAGCCTGTGGCAAAACTCCTCCCATTGACCTGAATGGTGGCAGAGTTGGGTCGAAGCCGAGCACTTTGGAAAATCCTGCCCTGTGTCCTTTCTGGTGTTTAAGCTAGAAATGTTTAAAGAGCTGGCCAAGGTATGGGTTAGGTAGTCAGATGCTCATTGGGCTGAGGGGAATAATGACCTCATAAATCAGGAGCCCGCAGTCAGATCTTTCTAGGCTCCCTAATTGTAGCTAGCAAATTAAGGCGCTGTCCTGCATTTTGCAGAAGGCACTCAACACAGCAGAATAGGGCCCTTCCACTTTCAGAGCCCGTTTGTGATCTGTTAAACATGTGCTGGGCCCACAGCTCCCTGACCAGAGCAAGGATGAAACAGGAAGTGTAATGTCTACTTAGTATGTTAAAGTTTGCAAGTTCATTTTCACAAGTCAAGGGGCTAACTCCCTTTCTATGGTGATTCTGCAATGAATGCATTCTCTGGTAGGCTTTGATACTAGTGGGCCAGTTGTTCCATGTACAACAGACTGCCTGGAGCTGAGAGAAGGAGCTAGAAGTCTGACTGGGGTTTACATATATTGGGTTTCTGTCCCCTTTTGCTGACACGGATGGGTGCAGAATTTGCAGAACTAAATTTTAAGATGGGAACTGAATTCAAACTGTGTGTCGTTGAACACAGAGATGTGGTACATCCTACAGTGAGAGCAACTGCTCTTTACCCGTTGGTGATTGTGGGTTATAGAGCAGTGGTTCTCAGCCAGTGGTACGTGTACCCCTGAGGGTACGCAGAGGTCTTCCAGGAGGTATGTCAACTCACTTAGATCAGTGTTTCTCAACCTGGGCTCGAAACTGCCTGATCCATTTTAGTTAAAACTTCCTCCAAAAATCTCATCCGTATCAGACCACCTTAACTATAAGCACTCGAAAGTTAGGAAATCCCAGAACTAAGGTTGTCCGTGCAGGCAGAACGTCAGGTGTCTAAACCCTACATCGCACTCATCCAGCTCCAGCTCCAAGACGTCCTAAATCAATGGAGCACAGTGAGTATTTGGTGTGTTTATATACAGTGGCTATAGCCTCATTGTATTGTGGCTTGAAACCTTCCTGACTCCAGCTGGCAGGGTGATTGGAGTGTGTGTTGTGGAGTGTTTCACTATATTAGAGTTTCTAATTCATATGATTAAGCTATCGACCTGCTACCAGGCAAACAACCTCTCCTGTTTAGACATTTAGAAATGCAACACATATGGATTTGTTGCCAGTAGCTTGTATTTTACGACTGCATGATTTGTGTTAAATTCATGGCTCAACTTCCACCAACAGCTTCATTTAAAACAGTGACACTTAACATGGGGCTGTTGACTAATGAAATTGAGGCTTTATTTCAGCAAGTAAGGGTTGACAGGGTTTATATGCTTGTTGGGTTTATTATGATAGGAAAGATATAAACCAGAGAGCTTCTGAACTCGCTTCCCCAGGCAGCTGCAGTGTGTAATTCCCATGCCTTTATACTGGTGCTTTACTTGACTCAAGTATCAGAGGGGTAGCCGTGTTAGTCTGGTTCTGTAGAAGCAGCAAAGAATCCTGTGGCACCTTATAGACTAACAGATGTTTTTGCAGCATGAGCTTTCGTGGGTGAATACCCACTTCGTCGGATGCAAATTACTTGACTCAGCGGCTCTGACATGTGTAAAGCAATGCAGGCCCTGCTGCCATCCTATCAGCACCTAACAGCGTTCAAACTGAACTTGTATCCACCATCTCTCATCCAGGCCAGGCTTCCCAGCCTGCTACCTCCTGCTGCCTGGTTCTTCCCTGGAGCTCAGTGCTCTGTGGTCCAGATGTGGAGACTCAAGCTAGTCCTGAGTGTTAGGGGGCTTATTCCTTCACTCGCTTAATTCCTTGGTCCTTCTTGCATGAACAGAGAGCAACAATACCCAAAGTCCGAAGGTGCAAACAATTCAATGTTCATTGGGGTGAACTTCCAGCAAGCAATGATTTCAGTTTCCTTCCTCAGTGTCTCCCTTCCCAGCTCTGACACCACAGAGCCTTGCCTGTGTCCCTGTTTCCATTCCCCCCACCTTAGCAAAATACGACTCCAATTCCCCCACCCCCATTCCCTGTTCCCATTCCCCCCCTAGCTTCCTGATTGACTGCAGACGATATAGTAAAACTTGAGTTCCGCTTAGCCATACCTTAACCAATCATTTTACTGAAATTTAGCTAACCAATCCTAACATATTGTAACAAGATTATCGAACCAATTATATCCCACCGCCTCACTTGGTTTACACCCAACAAAATTAATTATACAGCAGTCAGACAGAGAGAGATTATACAGACAAACAATAGGGAAGTGGAGACTACAGTGATAGAAGAACACAGAAATGAGGAGTTCACACCCCAGCTATTGATAAGTGAGTTCTTGCCAGACAGGATGCTATCAGACTAAGTTTCCTTTTACATCTTCTAGGCTCTTCCCTTTCTCTGGAGGTGATAGGCATTATCAGGACAGGATTGTGTTCCTAACAGCCCAATAGCACCTTATTTCAGTGTGACTGGTGAGAATGTGACCATGTTTCCTAGTTTATGGCTGCCTCTGCTGCTTAGCCAAAGGCCTTAGCATAAGAACAGGGCCTCAGACTGTCACAGTGAGAGAAGGCCCTTACACCGGCAGACAGTGATTTTTATTCTTTCTTTTATACCTCTGTAACTAGCTAAGTGATAAGAATACATCTACATTCTTCAAGTATAGGCCTTTGCAGTCAGGCCTGAATATCTATATCCTAACACTGAGGTCAGAGTCTGGTTGCCCCAAGGAAGCCTGGGATAGAGCCCAATCCTGTTCCCATTGCAGTCAGTGACAAACTTCCCAATAACATAGTGGGAGTAGGAACTGGCCATTGATCTGCCACTTCCTAGCAGATATCAGAGCCAGACGCATGCAAGCTCAGTTCTCCCCACACCTCCATCCCCCAGAGCAGAGAGTACTCAAACCTCCTTGGCCCCAAAGAATCAATGGATGAATCTGAGACACAAACCTCCCATGTAAACATAAC
Organism: Mauremys mutica; assembly: GCF_020497125.1. Lineage (NCBI taxonomy): Eukaryota > Metazoa > Chordata > Testudines > Geoemydidae > Mauremys > Mauremys mutica. Next base: position 116,903,514 of record NC_059077.1, read on the forward strand.
GTCTCTATAAAGGAGTGTGGCTTTGTGGGTGAAGCACTAACCCTGGACTCAGGAGGCCTGGGTCCTTGTCCCTGCTCTGCACCTGGCCTGTTGGGTGACCTTGGGCAAGTCTGTTTGCTCCGTGCCTCAGTTTCCCCCATCGCTAAAATGGGGATAATGATAGTAACCTTTTTTGTAAAGTGCTATGGATGAAAAGTGTTGTATGGGAGCTAGCTATTATGGTGTTACCTGGATCCCTCAGCAGAATTTAGAATTAAATTGTAAGCTGGTGGCTTTATGCTTGGGTAGTGGTTGGCTAGAGGACCGCAAAGCCTCCAAAGACAGACTGAGGATCAGCGTTCCTCTGACACTCAGAATCCTGCCGGACTCCCTATAACTGAATTCTATGTACTTTTCAGGAGCCATATGATGATATCACTTTTCTATGGCAGATGAAATTGAACATGACAAGTACGGTGAGTCCACTGTGGGCTTTAAGGAAACGTGCCTTACTCGAGACCTGGATTTGTAACTTTCAGGAGCAGCGCTTCTGATGTCCCGCACACCCTTCAGCGCACTGTTTCTCTGTCACTTTACTTACAGGGCTTCATGTTTTTTCTGTAATAAAGGGCTTCTGCTCCTGATTCTCCAGCCTCTCGCCTCCCACTCTTCTCCTCCCCCTGCCTTGTCAGCTGCTTTTTTACCACTCACAGGCGGCTTTTTTTAAGAAATGCCATTTATAGTTACCATCAAGTATCCGTGCCGCCGAGAGTTTCCATAGAGTCTGCTACCAGCTGACGTACTGGAGTCAGAGAGAACTGGGGGAGGAAAGGGTTGAGGGGGGAAAACAGGTGTAGGGGGCTGTAGGAATCTTATCTCAATGAGAGGAGAGAAATCAAGCTGATTTGTGGGGAAGATGTCAGCAGTGGAGGAAAAGAGGACACATTTGTAAGTCTTGTCAGTCCTGATTCTCAGTTCCTCCATCTCCAGGCTTGGTTGGGGGAGGCAGGAGGCTAAAAGCACAAGGTAGCCTTAAGCCCCTGATGTAAAGTAGAGCAGTCTCAGGGTGGCTCTAATGTACTCTCTGCTTCCCGTGGACCTCTAGCAGCCCTGGGAAAGAGAGAATAGACATAGCACAGTGCTTTCCACCCACACTGGCTGCCCACGACAAGCTGGGAGCAAGGCCAGAATAGAGCCCTTATGCCAGCTCTCTGCTGGCCAGGGAGCCCCCCGGGCAGGGGGTATTTTCAGAGACTGTTTCTGTTCCCTGAGCAGGTTATAGGGGCCTTAGCATAACTGAGACTAAGGCCCTTTGTGTGTGTTCCACTTTTGCTGTATATCTAATAGCACACTGCTGTCTTGTGGAAGGATCGTTTCCTTATCCCTGTGGCTTGGGCACTGCCATCCTGTATCGTTTTATCCTGAATTTGGGAAGGGACCCCCCAAGGCAGAGGGCACACCTTGCAATGCTCCGGAGCATCCCCTTCCAAGCCATGAGGAGATGGGCACAGCCTTGTCGATGGATCCGGGAACAGGTGTGAATTCACAGGGGCCCGATTCACCTCTCGCTTCCATCAGACTTACTCTGGCATGTCGCCACTGACTTCAGCAGAGCTCCCGCTCAAGAGCTGTGGCTTGTAACCTTCACGGTCGGGCTTTCAGTTGTGATTCCTGTGCCTTTAAACAAGAAAAACTCTGTGTCGCTCAGAAGCTTGTCTCTTTCGTCAGCAGAAGAGAGATTACCTAACCCACCTTGTCTCGCATTTAAAAAGATGTCAGCCTAGTCTCTGAATTCCTGCGCTGTGGTCAGTTACTTCAGCTACTTTAGGCAAAATCATGAAGTGACTTTGTGGAGACAAATAGATTCCCCACGTATAAAAGCTACCAGGGGACTGGACCCTCGCTATTCATGTACACTAGTGTTCAAACCTTAAAATCGATTATGGGTGAGCCCGAAAGCCATCTGGAAGTATTCAGAGAATGTCTGACATGTAAGCAGTATTCTCTGTAAGGGTTAAAGCCCAGCCAGCGGAATTCATTGCTGTGCAAGCTGTAATTTTCCTAGAGCACAGTTTGGCAGAGCCGCAAAACGGGAATTACAGTGATCAATATTCATCACAATAAAAGCATGATAAAGGTTTCAGCCGTAGCCTAATCTGCTGTATCCTTAGTGCTGCCACCTTTGGAAGCGGAAAACAGGCCAACTTGCATCTACTTACAACTCACTCTGCAAAGCCTTGGAACCCCTTTGCATGCTGCCTGTAGCGAGGCGGTCGGCGGCGAGCCTCCCTGGACACCAAAGTGGGCGGAGCCAGCAAACCCTGCGCCTGCCCCTCCGAGGGCAAGGCGCAGGACAGGAAGTATAAAAGCCCAGAGCTCGCTTGAAGCTCAGCCACCGGAGCAACCAGGCGCTTGTGGCGTAGCTCCCGGTGGGGAGACCACAGCGATCGGCAGCCGACCCAAGGACTGGCCAGACCAGCCAACGCCTGATGGTAGCCCGAGACCGGAGACACTACCAGAGACGCTTGCCCATTACCCCGAGGAACTGCCAGGCCTACCGTGTGCCGGTTACCCAGACGAGCTGCCAAACCAACTGCTCGCCAGCTACCCCAAGGAGCCCATGGTGTGTGACCCCATGCAGGACGCTGTCTGGACCTAGGTACTACCCGAGGGGGAGATAGGAAGTAGCCCGGGGGCAGACGACCCGAGTCTGGCTGCAGCACTGTCAGAGCCCATGTCGGTGTGTTGTGGTCAGGATCCCCTCTGACACAGCGACGGGTCTTCGGCCGCTGCTAGGTCCCCGGGCTGGGACGCAGTGGAGTGGGAGGGCCTGCATCCCCCCTGCCACCCAACTCGCGGGTGGAAGTCTCCCCCTCTCCCCAGCCGCTCAGAGCCAGGAGCCTGGGGATTTGCTGTTGAACCTGTTTGCTCAGTCCCTGCCTGAGGACCTGAGCTGCCGACTGTTTGCTGCACAGCCAAGCTAATTCCCCGACACACCTGACCAAAGTAGCGAGGTGGCCTGGCTTCCTGCCGCCCCGGAGGGGGACAAGCCCCATCTGAACCTCCCTACGCTGCCCCAGAAGGGAGGATATCTGCACTGCTTTGAGAGTGGACCTCTTCATGTCATCGTATAGGCCAGATTTGCAAAAGTCCATGTGCATTTTTGCACGTGGGCTTTTGAACACCTGGCACTAAGTGTCTCAGCTTTTACTTGACTAGTTTATTTGTAATGGCCATGGAGCAAGGATTGAGTTTTTCTCCTGTATTGCACAGGGCCAAGTACACGTGTGGTGATCAGTAATTAAAAATAATCATAGCAGACCCCCCACCCTCCCACACACACAGTTTGGTTCACAGAACCCAAGAGATGGAATTTACTGATAATTCAGCCATCATATTTTTAGACCTAAAACAAAAGGGGTCACATTCGCCTCTGGTGTAACACCATTAGAATCCATGTTGTTGCACCAGGGAAGAATTTGGTGCAGTGAATTCTCTTTAATCAGGATTGAAGGACCTTAGCATGTTTCTATTGCTACCAATGATACAGCTTCTCTTGATGTCAGTGAGACCAAGACCTGACCCCTCGCTTGTGGATAAAGGGGAATAAGGGGACAGGTAGCCCCTCCTCCAGCCCATCCCCTTTAAAATACAAGAAGATTCTTGGTCAGACCCTCAGCTCCCCTCCCCACCATGCCCTTACGCCAGTGCACATGGCTAGACACCTGCTCCAGCATGGGAGATGACGGATTCCCTTATGCCAGGGAATCCCTAGATGGGGGTGAAAGCAGCATAACTGGCTCTATGCCACCGGCTTCTGGCCCCCTAGCATAACAGGCATTCTGGGCATGTGCTGGGGTGGGGACACAGCGTGACAGGAGCATGCTGATCTCCAGCTGCCTTGGGTTAGAGGAATGCACTCCAGGTTGCAAGTTCTGGAGTGCATTTCTCCAAGTTACAACGGCCCTGAAACTACTCTAACCTGTGCTGGGAGTTAAACCAGCTCCTGGATACCCCTGGGTTTTAGGGGTGGGAGACAGAAAGGTGGCAGAAAGTCACCTGTACCCTTGCCACCAAATTAAGTGAACAGAGTTCCAGTGCATGTGTGGGTCTGGCCGGGGGGTTAAAAGGGCCAGGCTACAGAGGGTATATTTTAACACCAGTTTGATGCCCCATTCTCTCTTGCATCAAGACTTCTGACCTCCGGTCAAGCTTTTCCACCCCAGATGGCATCTGGCTTGACTGTGGTAGCTGCTTAATGGCAGTGTTTGTATTTGTTTTATGAAAACACACAAAATCTCTCACATCAAACCTAGAGCGCATAAATCTGAGAACATGCCCCCTTCTGCAGCCCAGAGCCAGCCATTGTATTATACTCACACAGCCCTTTCCCTACTCCAGTATGTGGCAAAGCCCTCATGGGGATGACTCCATCCAGCATGGAGGATCCTCCCACCAGTACAAGGCCTGCAGCAGTGCAGGGAGATGTGGAGTCAAGCAAGCAGTTTGGTTGCACCTGGGGATTTTCCCCTACTCCAGAAGGATTAACTGGCTCCATCCTCGTGAATCCAGGGGCTAAGAACCCCAGCACTGAGTGGCCTAGCAGCCACGTTGGGGCTGGGCTCTGCCCCCAAGTTAGCTCCTTGCGTACAGCCCATTCTTTATTATTGCCGTTCGGTTATTTATGCAGCATTACGGACGTGCATGGTACTTTACAGACAAATAAGAGTGTCCTTCCCCCACTGCCTTGGTGTACAGTAACTCCTCACTTAACGTTGTAGTTATCTTCCTGAAAAATGCGACTTTAAGCAAAATGATGTTAAGTGAATCCAATTTCCCCATAAGAATTAATGTAACTGAGGGGGGAGAGGGGTTTAGGTTCCAGGGAAATGTTTTACACCAGACAAAAAACTATCTATCTATCTATCCACAGAGTATATTTTTTAAACAAACAATTTAATACTGTTCACAGTTATGATGATTGTGAAGCTTGGTTGAGGTGGTGAAGTTAGAGGGTGGAAGACGGTGGGATATTTCCCAGGGAATGCCTTGCTGCTAAATCAGTGGTTCTCAAACTTTTGTACTGGTGACCTCTTTCACATAGCAAGCCTCTGAGTGCAAACACCCCCCCACACACACACATTAAAAATGATTTTTTAATATATTTAACACCATTATAAATGCTGGAGGCAAAGCGAGGCTTGGGGTGGAGGCTGACAGCTCGCCACCCCCCATGTAATAACCTCATGACCCCCTGAGGGGTCCCGACCCCCAGTTTGAGAACCCCTGTGTTAATTGTTGTTAATGTAGCCTCACATTCTACAAGGCAGTAGGAATGGAGGGGAGGGGAGATAGTGACTGACACACCTTGTGTGTGGGAGAGAAAGAGAAATGCACACTGCTGACCCACTCTTATGTGCATTATCTTTTTAAGTGGATCAAGAAGTTAAGAGAGCAGCTGCTGCCCCAGGCTCACCTTGCTGTACGTGGAGAAGAAGGGGTAAGCGGGGTGTAGGAGCAGGGGGACACCCTGACAGCCCCCCCACCCCCCACAGCAAGCAGGAGGCTTGGGGAGCAGCTCCAAGACAGAGGGCAGGAGCAGCACATGGCAGTGGCGGGAGGGACAGCTGCAATTGCTAGCCTGCTGGCAGCTGCTGCACAGGGAACTTAGGGGAGTGGGGAGCTGATGGGGGGCTGCTGGTCCACCCTGGTTACAAGCCCCCCCCCCCAGCTGCAAGGGGCTGCTCTTCCTGCAAGCAGGTGGCTGCCAAACAATGTTAGAAGGGAGCATTGCACAACTTTAAACGAGCATGTTCCCTAATTGATCAGCAACATAACAACTTTAACTGAGGAGTTACTGTATTTTGCACCAAAGGCCAGTCTATGTTGCTGAATATATGGAGATATATCTGTTGCATAGAACTGGAAGGGACCCTAAAAGGTCATCAAATCCAGCCCCCTGCCTTCACTAGCAGGACCAAGCACTGATTTTGCCCCAGATCCCTAAGTGGTCCTCTCAAGGATTGAACTCACAAGCCTGGGTTTAGCAGGCCAATGCTCAAACCACTGAGCTATCCCCCCCTACCTTATAGAGGTGTCATGAGGATAAATACACACACACACACCCCTCAGCTACCATGGTAATGGTAAGAGCCTCAGGACTGGTCTACACTGGGGGGGATCGATCTAAGATACGCAACTTCAGCTACGCGAAATTGAAGTATCTTAGATCGACGTACCTGGCCGTCCTCACGGCGGTGAGTCGACTGCCGCGGCTCCCCCGTCGACACGACTTACTCCTCCTGCCCAGGTGGAGTACGGGCGTCGATTCATGGATCGATTTATTGCGTCTAGATGAGACGCAATAAATCGATCCCTGATAGATCGATTACTACCTGCCGATCCGGCGGGTAGTATAGACGTAAACTTAGACAGAGATTTGTACACCAACATAGCTACGCTGGTACAAACTCCCTGGGTGGGCTATACTGGTATAAGCCCCATTTTACACCAGTACAACATATGCTAGGGGTTTGCACTGGAGTAGCTATGCCAGTATAAATATCCCTACATAGACACTCCCTGAGTAAATTGAGTATATGTTACTCCGTCAATTACTTCCCTTCTGTTGTCGGTCTGTTATTATGTGATGGATTACTGTATCTATGGCAGTTTGCTTTGTTCCTCATTAATTTTATGAAAAGAGATGTTCAGTGAATTGTACTACTGGCAACTTACTTATGTCACTGTTTGGGATGTCTATCACTTTGAATATAGCAAAAAAATACACAACTTACCAGCGAAATAAACGTAACCATAGTGTTTCCAGCTTTTAGGATTTCATCAAGAGATTAGGTGTTTTTCTTGAAGCTGCAGATGCTGGTTTTATGTGAATACCTGAGAATCTCAGCTTTCTTACTTTTAAAAAAAAATCTTACTGTCATGGTTTTGCAGAAAAACTTGAAAATATGACCCCTCAAAGCTTCAGAACCAGAAAGCAAATTTAAAAGATCCAACGTTTCTTATTTCAAAATCTCATGATTTTAGGCCAATCTGATGATTTTGGGGAGCTTGATTCATGGTATAAATGCATAGGGTTGGCAATACTGTAATCATGATGTTCTGCTTCTTGTGTATTATAGGCAGGGTACATTGATCCATATAACATAAGGCCACTCTGCAATTCTGACTATTTTACTTTGTTTTATATAGCTGATTCTGTGGAACATTTTATCTAAATTTTCAAATCAGTCATTTGCAGTATGGTTAATGGGTAACACTTTAAAGTACGCTAACTTATCTGTACTATAATAATAATTAATACTTTGTTAACATAAACTACTTTTAAATAATAAATGATCATTCTATTCCAGGGGTAGGCAACCTATGGCACGCATGCCAAAGGCGGCACACAAGCTGATTTTCAGTGGCACTCACACTGCCTGGGTCCTGGCCACCAGTCCGGGAGGCTCTGCATTTTAATTTAATTTTAAATTAAGCTTCTTAAACATTTTAAAAACCTTATTTACTTTACATACAACAGTAGTTTAGTTATATATTATAGACTTATAGAAAGAGACCGTCTAAAAACATTAAAATGTATTATTGGCACGCAGAACCTTAAATTAGAGTGAATAAATGAAGACTCGGCACACCACTTCTGAAAGGTTGCCAACCCCTGTTCTATTCTATTCTAACATTGAAAACATGATAATAATAATAATAATACACTAAGACAGTGTCTGTCATCCAAGGATCTCAAAACATTTTACAAACGTTCATTAATTTAGTCTGACAACAACTCTGTGAACTAGGTAAGGGATTCATAAGAATGACGTTACCCACCACTGAAATGTAGTCATCTCTAGGGTGGAAGACAGCAGCTGTTTAGCAGCACTTAGCAACATTACTCCATAGTTAGGACAAGAAGTGGGGAGGGGAGAATACTGTTTTAAATTTAAACTGCAACAGGTGCTTAGAGTTACCTGTTTTGGAATACGGCCAAGACATAGGGGTACATTCATATAAATGATTAATACCTCTTGTGGCAAAATACCTGCCCCTCTGCTTGTTAGCTCAGTCCGTCCTAGCTTCAGAGGCACAGGCTAGGCACAAGGGAAAAAAAACCCTTCTCAATCTCACAAGGCCGGGCTGATTCCTTCTCAGCCAGCCTCCTAGTTCTAGTTTCCTTTCCCCCCCTGGGGAGAATGCCCTCCGTCCTGCAGCGAGTCTCAGAGTTCAGCTGTCCCTCCTTGCTGGCAGCTGCCCTGCTTCTCTCGTCCTCCTTCCCCCCCGGCTTCCTTGTCAGGGAGGGTTTAAAAAGGTCTCTAGCAACTGGGGCCAGCTGAACCTGATTAGTTTCTTCCCAACCCCTGCCCCAGCTGAACCTTATTTTGCTGGCTAAGCCTTCCTGGCTAATTGTTACCCCTCTCCAGGTAGCTAATTGGCCTGAATTTGCCACATATCCCCCCCTGCTCAACACTACGGGGTTGGGCCACTTGGGTCGGAAAACAATGTACCCTTGACAGGCCATCCGCATTGCCATGTTGAGACCCGGACCGGTGCCGAACCGTGAAGTGGAAGGGCTGAAGCGACAGGAACCATCTCGTCACTCGCGCGTTCTTGTCCTTGTTCTGGTGCATCCATTGCAACGGGGCATGGTCCGTGACTAGGGCAAATCTCCGTCCCAGTAAATAATAGCGGAGGCTTTCTACGGCCCACTTTACCGCCAGACATTCCTTCTCCACGATGGCGTACTTCCGTTCTCTAGGCAGGAGCTTTCTACTGAGGTAGAGGACGGGGTGTTCGTCATCTCCGACCATTTGGGAAAGCACTGCCCCCAGGCCTACTTCCGAGGCGTCCGTCTGGAGGACGAACTCCTGCCCCCAGTCTGGGGCTACTAGGACAGGGTCCGTGCAGAGGGCCGTTCGTAGATCCACAAAAGCGGCTTCGGCCGCAGCAGACCACTTCACTATGTCCGGGCCCCGAGCCCTGGTCAGGTCCGTTAAGGGGCATGCCCTGGTGGCAAAGTGGGGAATGAACCGCCTATAGTACCCCACGAGTCCCAGGAACGCTCGGACCTGCTTCTTCCGCAGTGGCCGGGGCCACTTCAATATGGCGTCTAGCTTGTTGAGCTGGGGCCTCACCACGCCCCTCCCCACTACATACCCCAGGTATTTGGCTTCAGCTAACCCGATCGAACACTTGGAGGGGTTCGCGGTCAGCCCGGCCCTTCTCAGGGTATCTAATACTGCCTCTACCTTTCCAAGATGCGTCTCCCAGTCGGGGCTATATATGATGACATCATCAAGATAGGCAGCAGCGTACTCCCTATGGGTCCGTAACAGCTTATCCATTAGCCGCTGGAAGGTAGCGGGGGCCCCATGTAATCCAAAGGGAAGAACGGTGTATTGATATAGTCCTTCCGGGGTTGCAAAGGCCGTCTTCTCCTTGTCGGTCTTCGCCAGGGGGATCTGCCAATAGCCCTTGGTAAGGTCCAGGGTAGACATGAACCGGGCCTTTCCTAATCTGTCGATCAGTTCGTCGATCCTGGGTAAGGGGTAGGCGTCAAACCGGGATACCTCGTTCAGCTTGCGGAAGTCGTTGCAGAACCTCATACTGCCGTCTGGCTTTGGCACCAGAACCACGGGACTGGACCACTGGCTATGAGACTCTTCAATAACCCCTAGGGCCAGCATCTTCCTGACCTCTTTCCGAATTTCCTCTCTTTTGGCCTCCGGGATCCGGTATGGCTTGACGTGCACCTTCACCCCGGGCTCTGTGAAGATGTGATGGTGCACTTCCGTAGTTCGACCGGGCTTCTCCGAGAACACGTCTTGGTTGCGTTCGACCAGGCTGACCGCCTCGGATCGTTGTTCTGGGGTCAGCTCCCGGGATATTCCCACCTGGTTGGGCCGATCGTGATTAGGGGGTGGCTCCCCGATACGCGTTACCAGGGTTTCTCTATCCTGCCAGGGTTTCAGCAGATTTATGTGATAGATCTGCTCCAGCTTCCGGCGACCTGGCTGCCGGACCTTGTAGTTAACTTCCCCTACCGCCTCAATTACCTCATAGGGTCCCTGCCATCTGGCCAGGAGCTTGCTCTCTGCTGTGGGTAGGAGCACCATCACCCGGTCCCCCACCTGGAACTTCCGGGCCTTTGCTTGACGGTTGTAGTAGGTCCGTTGTGCCCCTTGGGCCTTCTCCATGTGTTCGCGTACTAGGGGGGTGACCCTGGCGATTCGGTCTCTCATTTGTAGCACATGTTCCACAATGTTTCTCCCCGGGTTTGGCTGCTCTTCCCAGTCTTCTTTAGCCAGGTCCAGTATGCCCCTGGGGTGCCGACCATATAACAGCTCGAAGGGGGAGAATCCCGTGGAGGCCTGAGGTACTTCCCGGACGGCAAACAGCACGTATGGTAGCAGGGTGTCCCAGTCTTTTCCATCGCAGCTGATCACCTTCCGCAACATGTTTTTCAACGTCTTGTTAAAGCGCTCAACGAGGCCATCGGTCTGGGGGTGGTAGACCGACGTTCGGAGGGTCCGTATGTGGAGCAGGTCGCACAAGTCCTTCATCAGCTTGGAAACAAAGGGGGTCCCTTGGTCTGTCAGGATCTCCCTAGGTATCCCTACTCTGGAGAATATCTGGACTAATTCTTTGGCTATGGACTTGGACAAGGTATTCCGCAGGGGGATGGCCTCGGGGTATCGGGTGGCATAATCCAATACTACTAGGATGTACCGATGGCCCCGGGCTGACTTTTCTAGTGGCCCCACTATGTCCATAGCTATACGCTCGAACGGGATCTCAATGATTGGTAGAGGGACCAGGGGGCCCGCAAGCATGGTCGGGGCCCATGTAGTTGGCACTCCGGACAGGAGGAACAATACTGCCGGACGGCTGCATAAATGCCAGGCCAAAAAAACCTCTGTAGAACCCGGTCGAGGGTCTTATCCATCCCTAGATGGGCCCCGAACAGATGACTGTGGGCGAGGTCCATTACCGCCCTTTGATGCTTCCGGGGGACCAAGAGTTGTTCGATGACTCGCTCTTGGACCCGGACTACTCTATACAGCAAATCCTTTTTAATCATGTAATACGGTCCTGGTCCCTTAGCTCTTCCCTCCACCGGGACCCCGTTCACCTCGACTACTTCTTTAAAAATGTTATGGTATAGGGGATCATTGGCCTGGTCCTGACCAAAAGTCCCACGTGCGGCCCCTATGGGCCCCATTTCGGGGGGGTCCTCCTCCCCCTCTCCCTCAGAGATAGCCTTCGGGGAACCCGGCCCAACAAATGGGCTGGAGTCGGCGGGCCTGGCCCCGCTGTCAGCTGCGCCCCTTCTTTCCCCCACCAATGTAGGCGTCAGGTACCGGGTCAGGATCCTCGTCCCCCTCCTTTTGTCGGCCCTCCGTTCCCTCCGAGGTTTCCTGGGCTTCCCCGGTGGGGAGAACACGTCCTGGCCAAACTCGTGGAAAGCGGGGAGAGGGTCCCCCATCTGGGCCGCCCCTGGGCCCCCAGGGTTCTCCCACCCTTCCTCCTCTTTCCCGGGGAGTAGGCCATCAAATCCCGGGAAGTCCCGTCCGATAAGGACAGGGTAAGGGAGTTTCGGAACGACTCCTACCGTCACCTCGGTGGGGTTTCCGAGCACCTCAATGCATACAGGGACGGTCGGGTAGTAGCCGACATCCCCATGTACACAGGATATTCCCGAGCGCGGGGCCTGGGATAGTTGGCCCGGCTTGACCAGCTTCCCAGAGACCAGCGTAATTGCACTGCCTGAGTCTATTAATGCTGTGGTCCCTATCCCGTTCAGCTTAACGGGCCGAGTGTATCTATGAGGGACCATCGTGTCCCCGACCAGACTGATTAGCCCGCACGGTCCCCCTATTTCCCCTAGTTCGCACTGCATAGGCTCCCCAAGGTTAGGGCACTGGGCAGCAATGTGCCCTAGTTCACCACAGGCATAACATCGGTATCCCTTGGGCAGCCCCCTATTTTTCAGGCTGCCGGGACGCATTCCCGGAGCCCTTCTTCCCCAGTCCTCCAGTCTTTCCGGGCCTGCCGGTGGTTCCTTCACCTCCTGCCTCCCCTCCATTTTCCGGCCCGGGGCTAGGGCGAACGGGGGCCTTGGCGTAGAGGCTGGCCTCTGATATTGGCGCCTCCCTCCCCCGGGGGTCTGAGATAGTTCTTGGGCTGCCAAGTGTCTCTCCACGAGAGCAACCAGATCATCATAAGAGGAGGGGTCGTTTTGGCAGACCCACCCCCGTATGTCCAGCGGCAACCCTCTCATGTATCTGTCCAATACCAGTAGTTCTAATACCTTCTCCGGACCATGGGCCTCGGGGCGGAGCCACTTCCGAGCAAGGTGTATCAGATCGAATAGCTGGGACCTCGGGGGTTTGTCCTCCCGGTACTTCCACTCGTGGAAGCGCTGGGCCCTTATGGCAGGCGTCAGGCCTGCCCTCGCCAGGATCTCCGCCTTCAGCCGAGAGTAATCCATGGCTGCTTCCGCGGGTATGTCAAAGTAGGCTTTCTGGGCCTCCCCGCATAGAAATGGAGCCAGCAGACCGGCCCACTGGTCCTGTGGCCAGGCCTCCCGCCGGGCCGTCCTCTCGAACGCAAGGAGATATGCCTCTACATCGTCCTCTGGTATCATCTTCTGCAAGTAGTTGCTTGCCCGTAGCGGTCGGGTCCCCTGGGCCCCCTGCGTCATCGTGGTCAGGGCCTTCAACTGATTCACTACCTCGGTCAGGTTTGCTCGATCTTGGGCTGCCTGGCTCATCAACAGCTGGTTGGTCTCCTGTTGCACCCGTACGGACTCCCGCTGGGCAGCCACCTGCACTCGGGTGGCCTCTTGTTGGGCCGCAGTGGCCTGCATCAGTGCCTTCAGCACATCCTCCATTTTAGAAGAATTTTTTTTTTTTTTTTGTGGTCTTCACCCTGCCCAGTTACGGCTTGCCATGGAGCCTCACTCACTGGGCGATCCCACTTCTGACACCATGTGTGGCAAAATACCTGCCCCTCTGCTTGTTAGCTCAGTCCGTCCTAGCTTCAGAGGCACAGGCTAGGCACAAGGGAAAAAAAACCCTTCTCAATCTCACAAGGCCGGGCTGATTCCTTCTCAGCCAGCCTCCTAGTTCTAGTTTCCTTTCCCCCCCTGGGGAGAATGCCCTCCGTCCTGCAGCGAGTCTCAGAGTTCAGCTATCCCTCCTTGCTGGCAGCTGCCCTGCTTCTCTCGTCCTCCTTCCCCCCCGGCTTCCTTGTCAGGGAGGGTTTAAAAAGGTCTCTAGCAACTGGGGCCAGCTGAACCTGATTAGTTTCTTCCCAACCCCTGCCCCAGCTGAACCTTATTTTGCTGGCTAAGCCTTCCTGGCTAATTGTTACCCCTCTCCAGGTAGCTAATTGGCCTGAATTTGCCACACTCTATAATTTATGGTAAAATGATTTTACGTGTGAAAGGGAAGAAGGAGGATATTGGAGTTAAAGCACAGACCTGGGTTCCAGTCCCAGTTCTAGATTTGGATTCTGCTCCCAGCTCTGCCACAAGTTTTCCACGTGGCCTTAAGCAGGAAATTCAGGCCGTGTTTTTAAAACTGTCCATCAATTTTGGTGTCCAGGCTGAGACAGCAAGGGATTGATTTTCAGAGGTGCTGAGCACCCCCGGTTCCCACTGACCTTGGCCGGAGTTGTGGGTGAAGATTGTCTTCAGTAGGACACCTCAAAAATCAAAGCAGCCAAAATTAACTGGACACATTTGAAAGTTGTGCTTCGGTTTCCCTATCTGTCAAATGGGAAGAGTAGTAGCTACTGTACAGGAGTGGAGTGGGGGTAAATTTGTTAATGTCGGTAAAGCACTTTGAGGTCTTTGGATGGGAAGTACCATAGAGGTGCAGGGTGTTCTTATAAAACAGGTTGTTAGGGTAACCGGCTACAGTGCACTGCCACTGCCATCTTTTTATTGATTGTCCTTCATCCTCACCCCCAATGTGTATGTTGTGCACAGAGCACAAGCCAGCAAGCTGGGCCTTCCCTCACCTCCTTGTTTATGAATGTTGACCATTGACGGGGCCCCGTACTGCAGCCATGCAAACATCAAACTCCTATTAAAGTCGTTGGGAGCTTGGGGCATGCAAGGCTTGCAGGACTGATTTACACTGATGCTAGCGGGCGTCTGGAAAGAGGGGCTGTTTAACGTGCTTTCTGCTCTCCCCCCCCTCACAGTGCGCTGTAAGTGGAGCTCCTGTTGACATCAGTGTTACTGGTCACATGAGCACAGATGCTGCTCACCTTTCCCAAGGTGTAGGGCTGCCAGGCGTCCGGTTTTCGACTGGAACGACTGGTCAAAAAGGGACCCTGGCGGCTCTGGTCAGCACTGCCAATTGGGTCATTAAAAGTCCGGTCGGCAGAGCAGCAGGGGCCGAGGCTAAAGCAGCCTCCCTGCCTGCCCTAGCTCCACGTGGATCCCAGAGGCGGCTGCCAGGTCCCTGCAGCCCTTAGGCACATGGGCAGCTGGAAGGCTCTGTGTGCCGCCTCTGCCCGAGTGCCAGCTCTGCAGCTCCCATTGGCTGGGAACCACTACCAATGGGAGCTGGGGGGGCAGCACCTGCGGATGCGAAGGCAGCGCACAGAGCCTCCCTGGCTGTCCATGCACCTAGGGGCTGCAGGGATCTGGTGGCTGCTTCTTGGGAGCTGCAGTATGTGCCGCCAGGACTGCTCACTCTGAACCCTCTCCCGCACCCCAACCCCCTGCCCCAGCCTGGAGTTCCCTCTCGCACCCAAACTCCCTCCCAGAGCCCGCACCCCACCACACACACACCAACCCCCAGCCCTGGGCCCCCTCCTGCACCTCAAACTCCTCATCCCTGGCCCTGGCCCAGAGCCCACACCACCTCCCGCCCCCAACTCCCTGCCCTAGCCCGGAGCCCTCTCCCGCTCCCTGAACCCCTCATTTCTGGCCCCACGCAGAGCCCACGCCAACCGCCCAGAGCCCATACCACACCCCAACCCCCTGCCCCAGCCCGGAGCCGTCTCCCACACCACAAATCCCTCATCCCCGGCCCCATCCCAGAGCCTGCACCCCCAGCCAGAGCCCTCACCCCCCTGCCCCAGCCCAGTGAAAGTGACTGAGGGTGAGGGAGCAATGGAGGGAGGGGGGAATGCAGCAAGCAGGGGCAGGGCCTCGGGGGAGGGGTGTTCAGTTTTGTGCCCTTAGGAAGTTGGCAACGCTACCAAGGTGAGTTGTACCTAACAACTCCATTGGCAACTCCAGGAGTAAGGTACTGTTCACCGTAAGTGACGATGGCAGAATCTGGCCAGTGAGAGATGGTCAGTGCTGCTGGATCAGAATATAAATTTCTCAGCATCAGATTGGTGGATATTCGGACTCCAGAGGACATTCCTTCCCTGACAAATCAAATTTTGAGGCTCAATAATCTGATAGTGTCTTTTTAAGATTGCTTCCTTAGCCTCCTGCGTTACAGTGGGGGACCGTTTTCTGCCCGTCTTTGGTCCCAGGCCTGTAAACATTTACATAATGCTTAACTTTAAGCATACAAATGGTCCTAGCTACTCATATACTTATAGGTTAGCACATGCATAAGACAGGGTCAGGGTCTTTGGCATCAGGAAAACTTTATGAGACTTATTTTGATTTGATGTTTTCTGGTGAAATCCTAAAGTCCTCGCACAGTCATTGCTTAAGCCTTGATTCAGAAAGCACTTAAGTGTCTGCTTAACTTTAAGCTTGTGCTTATTTCCCATGGAAGTCAATGGGACTAACTGGGAGTTAAGCACATGCTTAAAGTTAAGCAGACCCTTAAGTGCTTTCCTGAAGCAGGGTCTTAGGTAAAACTCCAGTTGACATCAATGGGAGTTTTGCCTGAGTAAGGACTGCAGGGTTTGGCGTCTGTCTTTCATTACTTCTATTTGTCTCCTGCTCCAGGAATGTTTTAAACATTTGTGAATAATTATTATTTTTAACCTTTTCACAGGGGTGTTTGCATTTGGACTTTTTGCCACTGACATATTTGTAAATGCTGGCCAGGTAGTGACTGGGAACTTGGCTCCTTACTTCCTGACGGTGTGTAAACCCAACTACACGGGGAGCGACTGCCGGGCTCACCATCAGTTCATAAACAATGGGAATCTCTGCACCGGGGACCTGGAGGTGATTGAAAAGGCAAGGAGATCCTTCCCATCCAAACATGCTGCTTTGAGCATTTACTCAGCCCTTTACGCCACGGTGAGTGCATGTGCTGTTTGCCAGTTCCCATGACGGGCTTCAGTTGCTATAGCGACCCTGTCTCATTTAAATCTCATCTATAGTTTTCTTTTGTCTGCGCTGTATGGGCAGGATACCTTCTTTTTTCATGGGGTCAATGGCTTTTCTGGGCCATATTCAGCCCTGGTGTAAACAAGAGCAACTTCCATGACTTTCCCAGTGAGGGGCAGTCTTATCTGGAGGCGTGAGGGCCAGCTTGGCAGTTAGGAGATCCTCAGTTCGAATCCCGGCTAGGCCACTGACTTTATGTGGTCTAGGGTGAATCACCACACTTCCCTGCCTCAGTTTCCTGACTTGTAAAATGGTGATGATAATACCTACTTCACAGGGAAGCTTGTTACTATTCCTTAGTGTCCGTACAATAGCGAGTGCTAAGTGTTACTATTCTGGGGGGAGTCTTGTCTGCTTAGGCTGAATTTTAATCCCCTGTTAGGTATAAACTCCTCTTGCATGCAAAGGTCCCATTAAAGGCGGTGTTACAATTTTGCCAGCATAATAAAGGTCAGATTGAGTCCTTGGTGTACAGTTTAAAGGTGATAGTTCTGTCCTGCCATATGGGGAATATTCAATGTCTGTAAAAGCCCCTCTAAAAATATCATCCACCTTTGTTTTCTCTGGCAACGTTATAACATCGTAGTGTGATACAAGACAAGTCACAGTTTGTGTAGGGCTATTTAAGTGATACAGTAAGGATTATAACAGTATTGAAGACACTGGTCGTTTTGCCATTCATTGCAATGGACTAGCTTCTGACTCAGGTTGAGTAGCATCTTGATCCACAAGCAGACGTCTCAAAATCAGTGAGACTGTTCAGGAAGTTAGGTACCACTCAACATAAGAGTGGCAGAATCTGGCTCGAAGGCAGCACGATTGAGCCCAAGAAAGTTGTTCTCTCTCCTTGGCATAGCAGCAAATGCAGGGTTTCAATGTACTAATGCTGAATGTTTTAAACATACTTTGTTAGCTGATGAATGAGACTTAAAGGCTACTAATTATATTTAGAGTGGGAAAGACAAGGCCGTTACTGTTTTGTTTGTTGCATATTTTTCTTGTGTGTCACATGAACTATAAAAGCGACACAAAAGCATTAACTTAGCTAGCCTGGGAACATCATCACCACATTAGGAGCACTTTGCTTCACTAGGAATACTAGTGCAGGCGAGTCTCATCTTACACACATTTAACATGTGCGAATTCAGCCAAAACCAAAAAAAGAGAAAAATAACAATTTTAATATTGTGCCTGTAGTGCGGGCGATTCCGCCCGCCATTACACTCAATGTAATTTTGACTATACGCGATTTTCGCTTGACGCGCTGACCGCGGAACGTAACCCCAGCGTAAGATGACTCACCTGTACACTCTACTGGCAAAAAGTGCTCCTAGTGTGGGTGGAGCTATACCAGCAAAACTGCACTTCCAACCCACACCCACTCCACCCTAAGGCCTGGTCTACACTGGGAGGGAGGGGAAGGGATCGATCTAAGTTACACAACTTCAGCTATGTGAATAACATTGCTGAAGTCAGCGTACTTAGATCTACTTACTGCGGTGTCTTCACTGTGGTAAGTCAACAGCTGACGCTCCTCCGTCAACTCCGCCTATGCTTCTCGCCCTGGTGGAGTCGACGGGAGAGCGCTCTGCGGTCAATTTATCGTATCTAGACTAGATGCGATAAATCGATCCCCACTAGATCGATCGCTGCGCATCGATCCAGCGTGTAATGTAGACATGCCCTGAGTGAAATAAGCTATACCAGCAAAAGCACAGTATTGCCAGTATAACTGTGTCTACACTAGGTGCTTCTGTTGGCACCACTGTGTTGGTCAGGGATCACACCCTGACTCACACAGCTATACCTGCAAAAGTGCATAGTTTAGAGCAATATAAATTGTGTCTATGATGCTTATTGTTATTCCCCTACTTATGTCTTTAGATTGTGAGTTCCTTTTAGCGGGGATTGCCTTTAGGTGTTTGGAAGGTGTCTGGCTCATCATGAGCACTACCGCAAATGAATAATAACAGTAATGCATGAAAATAGGTTCCTGGTAGGTAGAATCTTTGGGTATGTCTATAGTGCAAGTAAACACCCATGGCTGGCCTGTATCAGCTGACTCAGGCTCATGGGACTGTAAAATTGCAGTGTGGACACTGGGACTTGGGCTGGATCCCAGAATCTAGGACCCTCCCCACTCGAGGGGTCCAGTTCAAGCCCAAACAGCTGCACCCCAATTGTAAAGCCCCACAGGCTGAGCCCCACAATCCCGAGTCAGCTGATATAGGCCGGCTGCGGATGTTGAATTGCAGTGTAGACGTACCCTTTTGGGAGCAGCAGGTTTTTTGGCGACTTGCTTTGAGATGCAGGCTGCACACCTCTCCGCTGACTCTGCCACTGACAGTCCTGACCCCAGAACAGTGCCTTTAGAGCCACACTACTCTCCTCCTGGCCTGCGCTACCCCCGGCTCCTCTGAGGGCCAAGACTCCACGGAAAGGGTAATACCACCCTGCGCTCAGGGCTGTGCCTACAGACATCATCTAGCCCTGAAGATGCTGTAATTTGGGAGTAGCCCGCCTGCAAGCTCTTAACATGGACATACTTTTATAGCCCCAAAAGGGAATGGTTTACATTACACTCATATTTATATTGGCCAAGGTCCTTTAGGAATTATATTCAAGCCCAGTTGTACTTAATCATTTTGCCAGACAGTGTGCTGGAAATGTTTCCCTGCTTGCGATAAAGCCTATAAAAAAGGGTGGGGGCTGGTGATCAGCTGCATTCATTTAGATGGACTATTTGGGCCCAAACAGTCAAAGATGTTAACGTGAGCTGAAGCCGAGGGAGGTGGTGGAGTTATCTGGGTTCCTCTCTCTGGCCTGGCCTGGTGAGGCCATCTCTTAGGATTAGGATGAAAAAGGCCCAGGGTCCCAGGAGATGGTGGGGGTGGCAGCTATGAGTCTGAAGGTCGCTCCTTCCCTTTCATTCATGTTTCAGTCAGCCAGCGTTCGCACCCCCTGCTTTCAGTCAGCCAGCATCACACTAGTGTCCATCCATATTTTCCCCCTAAAGTCTCTTTTTTTTAAAGTACCCTGAAAGGGAGGGATGGGTGGACCCCACCAGTTAGGTCTAATTTCCAGCACACCAATTTTGGTTCACTGATTTCTAGTCCCACACTTCTTGTGTTTACCCGGCATGATTTTAACACAGTCCTTGAGCTATGCACCTCTACCTCGATATAACGCTGTCCTCGGGAGCCAAAAAATCTTATCGGTGAAACCGTGTTATATCAAACTTGCTTTGATCCACCAGAGTGCGCAGTCCCGCCCCCCCAGAGCACTGCTTTACCGCGTTATGTGGTATTCATGTTATATCGGGTCGCGTTATATCGGGGGAGAGGTGTATCAATAGGCCTTTTTATTTGAACGAGCCTAGTCTCTTTGCACCATTTCCCATGCACGTTTATTGTTATACATTGTTGTGACATTTTTATGACCTTTTGCTCCCTTTTCACAATTGACCTCACGCGAGGCCCAATTATTACAACAGAGTCTAACACGCAATGAATTAAGTTGGATTCTAACCACCAAACAAAAATAATTGAGGGGACGGGGTGTGAGTAGGTTGGGGAGGAGCAGAGCTCTGTGTGAGTCTTCCTGTCCTCCTTCAAACATCAGTGGGAGGCACACATGGGGCCAGGGAGCCTACTTCAGTCATTAAACTAGAATATCCTTTGCAGATTCCTCTCCTCCAACCCCCTGGAGTGCAGAATTATGTGTCAGCTCAGTACCAGGCCCAGCTAATTGGACTGAGGAGTTGCACCAGTTGTGCAATATTTTTGCATCATTATTTTTAAAATCCATGCTTTATTGACTGATGCCAAACAGGTTATGAACCAGCAAAAACCCAATTCCTGCAGCCCTTGTGTAATCCAGACACACTGACTCCAATCATATTTTGGGAGTAAGAGATGGAAGATTTTGCACCTTCCAAGTAGGGGTGGAAGAATCTGTTTTGCCAAATTTAGAACCCACTGAAGCAAGGACTGGTTCTAGATTTAGGTCAGAGCTGGAAATGTTTGAGTTTCTGAGTTGCTTTTTTCACTGGCAAAACATCATTCCTGGGCTGCTACATTCATCTTTATTTTAGTCCCCCAGAAGCAGGGGCGGCTCCAGACACCAGCGCACCAAGCGCGTGCCTGGAGCGGCAAGCTGCGGGGGGCGCTCTGCTGGTCGCCGCGAAGGCGGCAAGCAGGGTGCCTTCGGCAGCTTGCCTGCAGAGGGTCCGCTGGTCCCGTGGCTTCAGCGGACCCTCCGTGCTTGGGGCGGCAAAATGTCTAGAGCCGCCCCTGCCCAGAAGCAGGGCAAGAATTGGTTTCAAACCAGTCATTTGATTTTGCATTGCACAGGCTTCCATTTAATTAGAAGTACATGCTTTTAATTACATTTCCTGTGGAAAAATAATAGAGTGGAAATATTTATGAATGTACAGAGTCCTGTTAATGATTTTTGGCTGAAAAATGAATGAGAGAAGTACAAATTTCAGAACTGCAAATACGTGTCATAATGTATACATCTGTAATTGAATCACAGATACCTTTTGCTGTGTGTGTGTGCGTGTTAAGATGAGATCTCTCTTGTTCTCTTTTCCTTCCTCTTTTTCTATTTGCACCCCGTAAAAAAAAATCCAATGCATGTTTTTAATATTTTAAAACAAAATGGCTCTTGAAAAACAACAGTGTAAAAAGGAGATTTTTTTTTCAAAAGCTTCTAAGGGTTTTAGGAGCACAAGTCCCACTGGCTCAAATTGCCACTTGCACTCCTAAATCACTCAGATGCTTCTGAAAATCTCCCCCTATATTAAGCTGGGGGAGGGGGAGGCATGTTGTGTGAACCCTGAAAAAACATCACTAATAGTAGGGCTTCAAAGAGCTCCAGAGAATTCATAGATCGTACAGCCAGGAGGGACCACTGTGTTCATCCAGTCTCACCTCCTGTGTAATAGAGCCAGTGAGTCCTGCATCAAGTATCCATAATGTATGGATGAACTAGAGCTGGTCTTTTAGGAAAATATTGAGTATCAATAGCCTGTCCCATCTGTAATGTCACATCGTTTTCCCATGTGACTAATATACTAGTCTTCTCCTGCTCCCAGAAAACGAGTGTGAATGAATGTTTTCTGCAGTATGGAATTGGCAGTTATCACACTAGGGCTGGACTGTTACTTTCAACTGTTATGTTCACTAGGACATTCTAAAATCACTGTGGCAGAGCTTGGGTCGGGGTGTAGGGGAAAACACTGCTCACAGAATCCAGTTTTGAGTCCCAGTTGATACTTTGAACTGTTCTCTCAAGACAGAAATAGGAAGGAGAAAAGAATTGGTGTAACTATTCATACAACCATGCCTTATTTTGATATCCTGTTCTCCATTGTTTTCCATAGAAAACCTTATAATGACTTGGCACTTTGTAACAATAGTTAGGTTCATTCCAATTTGCCCATCCAACAGTGGATCCAGAGTACCCCCTAGTGTCCCTTCTTGACCATTACTCATCATCTGTAATTTTATAGCACCGGCCTCGCCTACACTAGCAGGGGGGGGTTTGAATTAAGATACACAACTTCAGCTACGCTATTCATCGTCAGCATTTTGGCAGTGACGCCTCTGGATGACGCAGCTTGTCAGCGGCATTTCGGCTGATACTCATCCGCCGGCCAGTACGCGGGCGCACTTAGATGGCCCGGCGGGCACCATGGCGCCCGCGGGCACCACGTTGGGGACCCCTGGTTTATGGCACACTAGAGAAATCTGTTACTGGAGACGTTTTTGGCAAGCAAAGTAATAGCACACTTGATGCATTTGCTTTGCTTGACAAAGCCAAGCTGTGTTTGGAAGGCATAAAGAAATTCACACTTAACCTGAGGAGGATTCCATTGTGTTTCCTTGGTTATCATTATGCTGTCAAATTTTGGTTGTTGTTACAGTATCTTTGTATTCATGCTACTCCTGTAATCACAGGCTCTGAAATTAGTGCATGGCTGTTAATTGCTCCTCACATACCGTATTTTCCGGCGTATAAGACGACTTTTTAAACTAAAAAACAACCCCCAAAAATCGGGGGTCGTCTTATACGCTGGGTATAAACAGCTTCGGCTGAGCCAATCCTGGGAGGGGTCTCACTGGTGTATGCTATTCATGCATACAAAGCCTGCTCGGATTGGCAAAGGTTGTAATAGCCTGCCTCTCTGACTCAGCCAGTCCGAGCAGGCTTAATAGATGACACCGCTCCCGTGAATGCTCCGCCCTCCTTCTCCTCCCCTTCCCCGGCTTCCCGCGAATCAAATGTTCGCGGGAAGCCTGGAAAAAGGAGCGGTCAGGTAAGCCGGGCGTGTGGGGGAGGGGGCAGGACGGCTTACCTTTTTATCTTTGTTTTTATCTTTTATCTTTGTTTTCTGTGGCGCCGGTCCTGGTGTCGGCCCGGGGAGCCGGGCCCCGCGGCTGCGGCTGCAGCTCCGGTGTCGGCCGGGCCCGGGGAGCCGGGCCCCGCGGCTGCGGCTCTGGCTCCGGCGAGCCGGGCCCCATGGCTGCAGCTGCGGCTCCGGTGTCGGCCGGGCCCGGGGAGCCGGGCCCCGCGGCTGCGGCTCCGGCTCCGGTGTCGGCCCGGAGAGCCGGGCCCCGCGGCTGTGGCTCCGACCCTGGCCCCCGGCAGGGGTAAGAGGCCAGGGCCAGGGCTGGGACTGGGGTGGGGGAGGAGGGGTTGGATCGGGCAGAGGTTCTGGGGGGGCAGACAGGGGATGGGGAAGGGGGGGTTGGGTAGGCGCCGCGTGGGAGTTCCTGGGGTCTGTTGGGATGGTGGTGGATGGAGTCGGGGCAGTCAGGGGACAGGGAGCGGAGCAAGTTTGGCAGGGGGTGGGGTCCTGGGGGGGAGTTAGGGTTGGGGGTCTTGGGAAGGAGTGGTCAGGGGACAAGGAGCAGGGCAGGGGGGGTTATGGGTTGTGGTTTCTGAGGGGGCGCAGGACGTGGGTGGGGGGTGTACTCACTGGGCGGTTCCCTACCGGGTCTTCGGTGGTGGGTCCTTCAGCCTCGGAAGGGGGGGTAGTCTTATACAGCGAGTATAGGCCAAAACCTATGTTTTAACAGGAAAATTAGGGGGTCGTCTTATATGCCCAGTCGTCTTATACGCCGGAAAATACGGTAGTTTATTTTCTTTGTCAAAAATGCCCTTAAAAAAATGAGCTGACACAGCTTGTGGAGTTTACTGAACTGATATTTCTGAGCACAGGAAAACTTCTTACAATGTAATTACATTTTCAGAGTTCTCCTTTGTTAAAAACCACAACAAACCCTCCCATACTCTTCTCCACTTCTGTCACTTATTGAAGTCCCAAAGTCAAAACAAAGGCTACTTGGTCACGTGCGCGCCTAGTTTGCATGGGTATGTGTCTGCAAAAACGGGATTTGCATCTGGCTGGGTGGATGCACAAATCCCTGACTCACATGCACACATTCAATAGCCTCTATGCAATATAAGTGTTCAACTGCACACGTGCAAATTCTTGTGTGATGGAACAGCACCCTTTTATAACAGCTCTGACTGCCCTCTTGCTGACTATGGTTGAGTGGATGTTAGACATGCTGAAGCCATCTGTCTGCGGTATCTGTTTTCCCTTCTGAGGCCCCTCTCTAAACTACATAACCCCCTGAGAGTGCCAGAGTTCAGAACATCTGTCACATTCCTGCTTGGCACAACATGCACAGATGAAAAATGACCTGTATGTTTGCCTGAGCCCTTTCATGTGTGGCTTGCGCTGTGTTTCAGATGTACATCACAAGCACAATTAAAACAAAGAGCAGCAGACTAGCAAAGCCTGTGCTGTGTCTGGGGACCCTCTGTGCTGCCTTCCTCACCGGGCTAAATCGAGTTTCCGAGTATCGAAACCACTGTTCGGATGTGATTGCAGGCTTCATCTTGGGAAGCGCGGTAGCGTTGTTTCTGGTAAGCCAATTAGTCCTCTCCCACCCAATTTCAGGACTATCGAAAGTCAAAGAAAAATTCTCCTGGTGATACTATAGTTGTCTTTCACAGCTGATTATTCAACCCACACCCTGTGATGGCTAATTCTAGTGTCATGTAAATGGATTTATCCTCAGAGCAAATCCTAACACGAAATCAGACTTGTATCTACACACATTTCCGTGGTATTTTAATCACTGCAAAGTGCAGACTCTGAGGCCGTCCTGGGAAAGCGGTTCTGGCATGCAGGAGAATGCAGCAGGTGCCAAAAGGGCAGCATGGTTTCTTTCCCTAAGGCTACTGCCTATGTGAGGCATGGCACCTATGCCTCACAGCCTCGTTGGCGGTCTGTTGTTTGGCAGATGTGGGATTCGAGATCTTACTTTGAGTGTATAAGGCTCTAAACAAAGAGCCTAGTTTTCCTCTTTGTTACAGGGGAATCACACAGACTTAAAACAAGTGTAACAGAGATGAGAATCAGGTTGGCTCAAAGCTGAGCCTATCTGGGAGACGTGTATCTCCCACTCTGGCACTTGAGACTGGGGATTTGGGATGATTCTTCGCCCCCGTGAGATGACATGGGATAGTCAACAGTGCCAGCCAGGGATCTCCCCATCAAAGGCCCATGGGTTTGGAATGCTCACAGTGCCCAGAAATGGCATCTTTCTGGATGAGACCTCAGACTTCTTGTTCCCTTGTTAGCTAATTCAGGCATTTGTATTGAGAAATGTGCCCAGTTCCAATTAAGAATAATTAAAATTAATCACAAAACCTCCAGAGTCCTCTGCCTTTGAATGCTTAGCAATGAACAGGCGTAACTGCCCAGGTGTGCTGCTGTGTGACCTGCCGAGTCTGAAACAATGTGACTCCAGTGAAACATCCTTTCAGAAATACAGCAGCCCCTTCAAACAGCAGTGCAAGCACCACACAGGGAGGAGGCAAAGATCAGGCCTGGAATGGGCAAGTGTGTCCTTAACTAGGCATGAGACTGGCATGTTCTTTGCTTGAAACCGCGAATAATTGAGCCTGGTGTCATCCAGGAGTGATCCTTGCACTTTTCATGGAATGGGAGGTTGCAAATTTTACTTGCCTGGGAATCACATATCCTGATGCAAAATTTGGCCTGTAAAGTTCAGTGCCAATTACAGTTAGTGGTTCTGAAAGAGTAACACAATTATAATCAAGGCTTCTGTTCTCTAGAACATCATAAAATAACAGTAAGAATGGTTCATCTCCACAGGTAACAATCACACAGGCTAGGTTATTAAAAGAGCCTCTTGCTCCCAGCTATGTCATTCACATTGCCTGTAGTCCAGTTCTGAGAAGGGGATGGTTTGGAATCAAATCCCTCTCCAGGCATACCCAGAACTTTGAAAGAATTTGGGTCAGGACCCAAATTTGCTTTCCGAGTTAATGCTTGGAAGGCAAAGGTTCCATTTAATGCCTGCCGGTGGAGGTTATATGATGACTTGACTCTTTTTTCCACATCATGCAGGGAATGTGTGTTGTCCATAACTTTAAAGGAACACATGGAGTGTCTTCTAAACCGAAGCCTGAAGATCCCCGAGGGATGCCCCTCATGGCTTTTCCAAGAGTGGAAAGTCCCCTGGAGACATTGAGTGCACAGGTACCGTAAATCCCTCAGTCACAGACAGTCATCAGAAACATTGTCAGGCACAGCTGAGTGAAAGCACCTTTTAACCTCACTGTAAACACGCAACTGCAGGGCCAATTTCATTCCCAGTATAACTCCACAGAAGACAATGGAGTTATACCAGAGATGAGTTTGTTCCATTATACATATCTATTCACATATCCCTTGTGTCCCAGCCTTGTAGACTTCAAATGCCACAGACACACACCTACAGCTGAAGAGGCAGGATTTAGCAAATGCAATCAATGACAATGAATCTTCACTCATGTTGCTTGGGGAATAAACTTTCACCTTTTCCTTGTGTGCTTGGGCAGAGAATTAGGGGAGGGAAGGTAGATAATTCCATCTCATTACATTTTGCAACTCTCTCCGTACAATGCCTCTCTTTCCCTTAAATCTGACACCAATGTACATAATCCAGAACACAGATTCAGATGTGCTGTACAGTGGTCCTAATCCTGGGACAGATCCTGAGCCCTCACACCCCCTCTTCATTGGCCATTGGGATGCTCAGCATCTTTCGTAATAACAACAACTAGCAAACCGTTCTCTAACTCAGCAGCAGAAAAACAGAAACTTCCTATGTGTTTGCAACTGAGTAATCCAGGATGAGCAGCGGGACATTTTTTTTTCTCATTTACAACGATGCTCCCCTTTTCACTTCCATTGTTTGTACAGCGTAACCAAGAAGACTTTGTAATTACTAGGAACATGAAGAAACTGCAGTTTATTAGTTAACTTCTTCCAGGCTGCCTAACGTAACAGGTTTTTGCTTCAAAATACAGCTATTGTGTCCTTCATATTGTTCCAGGTAAAGAAACGCTAGTACTTAAGAGAATGCCACTGCATTCTGCAGAAATGAAATTATGTACAGATATTACAGATGTTCAGCAAATGAGGGATTTTCCTCAGGGAAATTTTGACTTTTTGTCAAAAAAGACCTGAAAACCAGGCTGGTAAGCATACGCCGGGTATATGGAAACATTAGTGCTTTGTCTTTTCAGATACAGATAAATCTGGGGCTTTTTGATATATGTGGCATAAATAAAGGAGGCCAAAGGCTTCTTTCTAGGTGCCAAGAATTGCCAAAAGGCCTGATCTAAAGCCCAGTGAAGCCAACGAAGCGTCTTTCCATTTGCTTCGGTGGGCTCTGGATCAGCAATTCAGCTTATGACTCAGGTTAGTAACTCAAGTTAAAGATTATATGGGAGAATGGGGATGACCTTGGATTTATTCCACCCTATGTCCGTGTTACCTGGAGTTCTTTCAACCCAAAGCTCTTGGTAACTTTTACTCTGTGCGAGGAGGTGTCAGGAAATAAATCAGGAGAGACACGGCCATCCGACCGATAGATGGCTGGCACAAACAGGACAACACAAGAGTGCTTTCACTTAAAGCTGAACTTTACTAGTCTCAAGCACTTACACACGTCCACAACAAGATTAGTAAAACACCCCCAACCCTTGATAATTACCAAAGCTGAGTGTGGCTCTCGAGTGACACAGCGGCAGGCTTCTGGCAGCCAAATCTTCCGTTGGCCGGAGGGGACCGCAAGGTGTATCCAGAGGGAGAGTCCAAAGAGAGTCCAGAAGAGTCCCCAAATGAGTCCAACTATCTCAAGCTTTTTCCCCATATTTATACATTAGTAATAGAATGCCATGTCCCTAAAAGAAACCTTGTTAAGGAAGCAGTTTCAATGATCAAGCAAGAGGTTCCTTCTGATTATTGATGAACCAGGTGTGGGTTTTTTCCAGTTTGCAGTCTTGAGACCCCAATAGACAATCCTTGGGCACATCCTGCTCTTTTAAAATGCAGGTATCAGCAACTTCAACACAGTTCTTATCAGGAAGGACACGGGGTCAAGCTGCTCTTTCTGTGGCACCCCAAAGCCCCCCACTCCCCTCCTGCGTTGATCAAGCTGAGACTTCTGAATGGCCAATCGACAGCTTGCTTTTAACAATAAGCCATAGTGGTTTCGAGCACTTTACTGGTTTGCCAAAGTCTCCCCGTGCACACGGGTCAGCTCTACATTACATTCCCTTGCCCCCTGACATGAATTTGCCTAGCACTACAGGATCATCGAGCTGGGCAGGACCCAGCATGCCCCCTTTTACCTATTTGCCCCCATGTGCACGGTTTGCATGGGCAGCTGGACCATTTTCTGCAGAGCTCTGCATGCTTGAGGACAGAACTGTTAGACAACATTTGCATCCAGTGCATCTTGAGTCACGCTCCTTCGTAGCTGCACGGGCACCTGTCCATGGATAAAGCTTAGGCCAGACCATAAGAAAGGGAGAACTCTCCCTGGGGTTGCATTTATTACTGAAGTCCCCAGAGATTCCAAATTAGGAATATGATGGGCACCAAGATTCTCAAGAGCCACCAGTGAGTGTGGGTAGCTCAATTCTGCAGTGCCCAATTTGGGGCCTGATTTTTGGTGCTCAGCACTTTGAGAACCAGCCCCCTTTAAAGTGGCTCAGGTTAGGCACCCAAAATCACTAGTCCCTTTTGGAAATCTTGGCCCGGGTTAAAAATCAGTATTGATATCTTTGCTGTGATCTTTTCTTTTTAAGCTCTTAGAGATCAAGGGACTATTTCCTGATGAGTCAGTATACAGATTCGTCCCCTCCCTTTCAAGTATCTAGACACCCTAATCAAAATGTATTGAAAGCTCTCATGTGTTTTCATTTTCCTCTCTGTAGAATCACTCTGCCTCTATGACTGAAGTAACCTGAGCTGGAAGATGGCAAGAGAAGCTATTTTTATTACCCTTCAGTACAGTGCTCCAAGACACACAGTTAGTAAATGTCCAACTGTGACGACCAGTATTATGTTATGTCTAGTTAGAGGCTGATGTTTTGTACATTTTTTGTATGAGGAAGTGATGTAGCTTGCCCTGATTTTTTTGTCAGCTTTAATATATTTATGCCAGAATTTTAAAAACAAAAAACAAACCAACAGACAGAACCCAACCTCTTTTCTTGTTTAAAGTGTGCACTGAGGAACTACATCTATGGACTTGTTGATGTTGTTATGTGATATTTGTACACAGACTTTTTTTTGTTTTATATACATTGAAATAAAATAATTATAATAATTCACTTTTACCTTTTGTTAGCATAGGAAACGCTTCGGACAAAGGGACAGATTCTGATTGCAGGAATCTTAGTGTAAATCTGTTTTAGCTGCATACAGATACTTCAGATTTGGCTAAGATCAGGAATCTAGCCCGGAGGGTACTGACAACAAGTGATAAACCCTCGGGCTCTGATTCAACAAGTTACTTAACCATGGGCTTATCTTTAAGTATGGGAATAGTCCACTTGAAATTGATGGGACAGCTCATGTGCTTAAAGTTAGGAAGGTGTTTAGACTCTTGCTGTATCAGGGCCTGATTGAGCTGGGGCAGGAGGAGGATTGTGCTAATTCTTAGAGAATAACTAAAATAATAGGGTCAGTGTTTTTAATGGATTTTTGTGAGAGTAAGTTGGTCACTTTAAAAAATGCTAGAATATTCTGCAACGATGACCCACGGTACTCCAATTGACAATAGGATTGGTGCAGGGCCCACTTCCACTCAGCTATACGCACACAACTCCTACTTGAAGTCAGATGTGCATATTTAAGGGCAGAAATAGGGCCATACAGGCGTGAGGCCATTACTGTGGATTTCCACAGTATTTTTCTGAGGTGGGAGTGTCCATCTTTCATAACTGCATTATGGTGTGTGATAGACCCAGGCCAGTTGGGAAGAGCAGAGTAGTAGAAGGGAGATATACTGGCCACTGGATAAGCAGTTTCCTGTTCCCTGAGTGACCAGAGCAGGGGCTGCTCCAGGCTAATGAGAACACCTGACTCCAGTTAACCTGCTAAGCACCTGGCTCTAATTAAGACCCCTCTGATGCTATAAAAGGGCTCACTCCAGTCAGGCCAAAGGGAGGCAGGGAGCCAGAGGAGAGGAAGTGCGTGTGAGGAACTGGGTGCAAGAGGTGCAAGGAGCTGAGAGTGAGTCGGTGTACTGCTGGAGGAATGAGAAGTACAAGCGGAAGGTCCGGTGGTGAGGACAAAGAAGGTGTTGGGAGGAGCCCATGGGGAAGTAGCCCAGGGAGTTGTAGCTGTCGCACAACTGTACCAGGAGGCACTCTAGACAGCTGCAGTCCACAGGGCCCTGGGCTGGAACCCGGAGTAGAGGGAGGGCCTGGGTTCCCCCAGACCTCCCAACTCCTGATCAGACACAGGAGGAATTGACCTGGACTCTGGCTTCTACCAGAGGGGAAGGTCTCGGGGCTGTTTCCTGACCCATAGGGTGAATCTGTGAGGCAAGCAAATCCGCCAATAAGCGCAGGACCCACCAAGGTAGAGGAGGAACTTTGTCACAGGTGTCATAACATGAAGCTTGCACTTAATCTGTGTCCTTAGTTACACTGGTCCAAATGAAAAGCAAAACCACTAAAGTCAAGGGAGTTATTTGGGCTTTGGACTGGTGTGACCAAGAGGTCAGTTTGGCCCTGATGATCTCCATGGGGTCTGGCACTGTTTCACGCTGTTTCATTCAGAGCCTCCAATGAGCCATAAGAATAAATGGCACAGTCCATAATAGCTGAGTCTGCATTTTTTGTAAATCATATCGTACAGAGTTTTTAACAAACCTGCTCTTTTACAGTTTGCACAGTATTATTAAAAATAAACTAAGGGGAGCTCATTTACAACAAACAGAACCAGAGCAATAGTTTCACTTTGTGGCTTTTACTTGTTCCTAAGGTTTTCCTGCCTCTCGTGTTTCTAGCATGGTGATAACTGATATATATCCCTTTTAAGGAATGGAGCCTCTCTGTACTTTCACTGGAATGTTTACCTGACTCTTTCAAGTTGGTTCTTCTTGGCTTTTTTGTATACCGTATTTTTTTTCCAAAACAGATTTTGGGTGGGGAGTCACAAAAAAACCTTGCATCCAGGGTTCTGTCATTTGTTTTTTGAAGAAATGCTGGGATGGTTATTTGTATCTTGCCTTACCCATGATTCATCTGGCTTGGTATTGTCTTGGGAATCTACTTTTTGCCTTGGGAATGACAGAATGTAGACATGGGACTGGTTTTAGTGTTCCTGAGCAACCTACGGTGGAACCACTGATAGGTCTCAGGTTTCCACGCTCAGGCCTTGATCCAAAGCCCAATGAAATCAGTGGGAGTATTTCCACTGACTTCAGCGGGTATTAGATCAGGCCCCTACATCCCGCTGTACCAGGAAGAGGATTACTTGCTAGCAAAGGTTCCCAGGAGCGAATGCTCCTCTCTATTGCTGCTATCGTAGATGTGACAAACCTGTGCTCTCTAACCTGCTCTCTGCAATAGCAGTTCAGCCATTTTCAAACACCAGTAGAAAGGAGGTGAGAAAGAACCATGTTTCCGTCAGCTGGGTGAGGTAGATTCAAAGTGTGAAGGTCTGCCTCTTACCGGTTCTGCCCCACTACAGCTGAAACCAGATTAGTGAGAAAAGTTCTACCATTGATTCCCTGACATGGATGAACGGAGACTTTTTTTTAAGAACTGTCCTCTCCAGGTTATTAGAGAGACAAGGTGGGTGAGGTAATATCTGTTATTGGACCAACTTCTGTGGGTGAGAGAGACAAGCTTACACAGAGCTCTTCTTCAGGTCTGGGAAAGGAACTCCAGGCATCCCAGCTAACTAGAAGATGGAACAGATTGTTTCACACACACAGTTAGCACATAGTCTAAGGGACCATTCAAGATAGAGTGCATGTGTATAGATGCTAACTACTTACGCTAAACGACGTGTTACCCCTTGCATTTAGCTGTGTCACTGGGAGTATCATTCCCAGACCTGAAGAAGAGCTTTGTGTGGCTTGAAACCTTGTCTGTCTCCCCAACAGAATTTGGGCCAGTGAAATATATTACTTCATCCACCTTGTCTCCCTAATATCCTGGGAGCAACACGGCCACAACTGCACTGCATGCAACAATGGAAGCTGTCTAAGTTAAGGTACAGATCTCTCCTGCTTAGCCATGGCTGCACTTTGATTTTCAGACCCTTAATTCCTTACTGCAGCTTCTCTAGTTAAGGCTGCAGTGTAGAAAAGGTTAGAAAATAAGAGTGGTCAAAACACTCAAGGCCACTTGTCTACACTGCAGTCTCCACTGGTCAAGCTGAACATGGTGGGAGTTACGGATTCAAAAACTCGTAATGTAGACAAGGCCTAGGTGGTCTCCAGCATAGTTTAATTGTGCAGCTGCATGTCAGAGAGAAAAATCCTCATTCCTACTTCTCAGGGAAACTGTTTCACTGCCTGTGACTTGTAGGGCTGGGAAATCAGGGCCAAGTTTCCAGTGAATCTGGTCAAGGGCTGGTTTGGAAAGGTGGTAACTCTACCGATCACAGTCGACTTCCGTGATTTCAGTATTTTTCCCCTTAAAATTTGGGATTCGCTTGAAGCAAAAACTCAAGCTGGGAAGCAAAGCTGGAAAATTTTGCATAGAACTCTGCAGATAGAAACCACTACCAGATTCTGATCCAGTTCCCACAGATTTCAGTGAGAGCTGGATCAGGCCCCAAGTACATGTCTGCCTTCTACTAGATCAAATCATTCTTGTTCATGCATTTGTGTTTCCCACCTGCTATTGGCTGCAGGCCTACAAGAGAAGATGTCCACGTTGTAGTGGTTGGAAATGCACCCTCGCCCCCAACGTGGTGTATTTCTCTTTCAGTTGATATCCGGAATTCACAGATTGTTACAATAGTTCTTGATCGGGTTCAGGAGGGCATGGGGCACAGAAACTTTTCGGTCCAGGGCTCCCTGTTTTCAGAGTTTGCTGATTCCTGTTGGGCACAGGTGGTGCCAAAGGAATTTTTGGATCTCTCTCCAAGAATGTTCCTGTGCTGCGGCATGGGGTTGGGCTTCACCTCCCCACATCAAGGGCAAGACGAAAAAGGTGGTCCATGAGCAGGGGCAGAATGGGGACCCCGGGGGCTCTATCAGGTGCCCAGCGCCTGGATAAGACAGCAGGGTGCAGTTCTTTCTCCCATGTCTCCTCATCCTCTCCATCACTTCCTCAGCATATGCTTTGCTGTTGTAATTCTGGTCGCTTTCTCCCACGACGAAGAGGAGCTGACCCTGGGCCTTTTCAACAGGGATGATGCTACCTTGATTTGCCTCTGCTCGAGTATCCCCAATGACACTGAAGAAAGAGAGCAGCCCCAGGGGCATTTGCCGCACACACTCTAATTTGTAAGGTATTGGACTGATGTGGAGATCACGGTAGCGCAGTGCAGTCCCATGGATGGCATTGGTCCCGTTAATGCAAACGGTAGCTGTGATCTGTGGTAGGAACGTTGCCATTGCCAGGGCAATCTCAGCACCTTTGCAGGTTGCAACCACACCAATTCCTGCTCCTCCCACCTGAAAACACGCCATAAAGAAATACATTAAACATTAAATTAATATCCAGCCTTTGTGTGTTTGTTCTTCCCTTTAATAATTCCTGTTCTCTGATCAAGTGGCACAACAGTGACAGTCTTATCTAAGTATATTTAGTGTGGCCATCACTAAGATATCTGGATCTTCACTAGTAAGTCAAGATAACATAAGCATCCAACTGACATAAGTTTGAAAGATAGATATTCACCACTGCACCTTAAATTATGCAAGGCAAACACCAAGACAGCAAATGCAGACTGTATTTGCGCATGGCCAGTTAGATGTATGTAAATATTCAGCTTTCTACATGCAATTGTGCAATTAAATTAAATGTGCAATTATAAGTATTAACTGCAAATGTCCATCTTGCGATCTCCATCTCCAGAACTATGTATCCACTCCCCATACTTTCCAGTTTAAATGTGGCTGTCATAATTACCTTGGAAATTAGCTCTCTGTCTCCCTACCACCACCATCACCACCTCTGCTTTTAAAAAAAACAACAACTTTGATTACATATGTGCTTGTTGATAGCTGGGCAGACATTTGAGATAGCAGGCAGGGGCTTGACCTAGTGATGTTAACTCTGCTGAGCAATATGAGGGAAGAGAATGGGGTTGTACCACTAGCCATGTCATCCTTCAGAAGAAGATGAGGTTCTGTCTATTCCATCTCCCTTGGAAATCCCATTGCATTCCCTGCTCCCAAAAAATGTTAGATAAAAAGCCTATTGCCTTGCTCAGTAACAAGCTGTAGTGCCGAACGCTGGGTGGGACTCAAAATGATAGGACATGTTCCTCTTTGAACGCAGAGCTAGTTTTACTACAGACCCAACAGGACCCATTCTGTGAAGCAGAGAAGATCGTGATCTAGTCAGAAGGCCAAAGATAAGATGAAGTCTGGAGCACCTTTGAGCATACTCAACAGGAGGAGAATAAAACTTGCAGTTGGTCATCTTTGTCTTCCCTGGAAGGTGTGACAGTGGGGAAGAATACCCCGTTGATGGCGGGGCTAGCAGGGAGTTGCAATATGGACCAGGCAGTAATTCAAGATATGTCTACACTGCAAAAAAATGGTGTGTTCTTAACTCAGCTTAGCTGACCAACATTAGCTAACTCGGGTTAAAATAGCAGTGACGACACAGCAATTCAGCTTATGACTCAGGTTAGTAACTCAAGTTAAAGATTATATGGGAGAATGGGGATGACCTTGAACTACTTACCTGAGTTAAGTCACGTTGCTGTGACCTCACAGCTCTTCTAACCTGGGTCAGCTAACCCAAGTTAAGAACACACTGCTTTTTGCAAGGTAGTTATATACTTAGAGACACAAGCTACACCTTATGGAGGTTTGTTGGCTTTCTTCAGCAGTGGTTGTGATAGGGAGACAAGATATAGAACTTATCCGTGAGCAGAAAGTACCTTTGGATGTTCCAAGAGTATGTTGGCAGCTTCCTCAAAATATTCCAGATCCACCTCATCTAGAAAACTGGGCAGGTCTTCATACGCAAAGTAAGCTAGGGCCAGTGCAGCAAAGCCACGACTGGCAAGGAGGCTGGCTCGGAATTCAATGAGTCCACCCATGCCACCAAACATGTCAATCAGCCCTGGAAAAGGACCTTCCCCTGAGGAGAACAAGGAAGATAAAATGAGTGAAAACCAGAGACTTAAACAAGGAAAAGGAAGCATGGATTCACAGAATCATAGAGGATTAGGGTCGGAAGAGACCTCAGGAGGTCAGCTAGTCCAACCCCGCTGCTCAAAGCAGGACTAACCCCAACTAAATCATCTCAGCCAGGTCTTTGTCAAGCCGGGCCTTAAAAACCTCTGAGGATGGAGGTTCCACCACCTCCCTAAGTAACCCGTTCCAGTGCTTCACCACCCTCCTAGTGAAATAGTTTTTCCTAATATCCAACCTAGACCTCCCCCATTGCAACGTGAGACCATTACTTCTTGTTCTGTCATCTGCCACACCTGAGAACAGCCAAGCTCCATCCTCTTTGGAACCCCCTTTCAGGCAGTTGAAGGTTGCTATCAAATCCCCTCTCACTCTTCTTTTCTGCAGACTAAATAAGCCCAGTTCCCTAAGCTTTTCCTCATAAGTCATGAGCCCCAGACCTCTAATCATTTTCATTGTCCTCTGCTGGACTCTGTCCAATTTGCCCACATCCTTTCTGTAGTGGGGGGCCCAAAACTGGACACAATACTCCAGATGTGGCCTCACCAGTGCCGCATAGAGGGGAATAATCACTTCCCTCGATCTGCTGGCAATGCTCCTACTAATGCAGCCCAATCTGCTGTTAGCCTTCTTGGCAACAAGGGGACACTGCTGACTCATATCCAGCTTCTCATCCAATGTAATCCCCAGGTCCTTTTCTGTCCTAAACTGCTGTTTAGCCAGTCGGTCCCAGCCATGCCTGGGATTCTTCCATCCTAAGGGCAGGACTCTGCACTTGTCCTTGTTGAACCTCATCAGATTTCTTTTGGTCCAATCCTTCAATTTGTCTAGGACCCCCTGGACCCTCTGGACCCCTACCGTCTAGCTTATCTACCTCTCTCCCCAGATTAGTGTCATCCGCAAACTTGCTGAGGGTGCAGTCCATCCCATCATCCAGATCATTACTGAAGATGTTGAACAAAACCAGCCCCAGGACCAACCCCTGGGGCACTCCGCTTGATACTGGCTGCCAACTAGACATGGAGCCGTTGATCACTACCCGTTGAGCCTGATAAGCTATCCAGCTTTCTATCCACCTTTTAGTCCATTCATCCAATACATACTTTTTAAACTTGCTGGCAAGAATACTGTGGGAGACCGTATCAAAAGCTTGGCTAAAGTCAAAGTATATCACATCCACCGCTTTCCTCATATCCACAGAGCCACTTATCTCATCACAGAAGGTGATCAGGTTGGTCAGTATGCCTTGCCCTTGGTGAATCCATGTTGACTGTTCCTGATCACCTTCCTCTCCTCCAAGTGCTTCAAAATGGATTCCTTGAGAACCTGCTCCATGATTTTTCCAGGGACTGAGGTGAGGCGGACTGATCTGTAGTTCCCCAGATTCTCCTTCCCTTTTTTAAAGATGGGCACTATATTTGCCTTTTTCCAATCGTCCGAGACCTTTCTCGATCGCCACAAGTTTTCAAAGATAATGGCCAATGGCTCTGCAACCACATCAGCCAACTCCCTCAGCACCCTCAGATGCATTAGATCCGGATGCACAGACTTGGGCATGTCCAGCTTTTCTAAATCGTCCTTAACCTGTTTTTTCACCACTGAGGGTTGCTCACCTCCTCCCCATACTGTGCTGCCCAGTGCAACAGTCTGGGAGCTGACCTTGTCTGTGAAGACCGAGGCAAAAAAAGCATTGAGTACTTCAGCTTTTTCCCACGTCATCTCTCACTAGGTTGCCTCCCGCATTCAGTAAGGGTCCCACACTTTCCCTAACCACCTTCTTGCTAACATACCTGTAGAAACCCTTCTTGTTACCCTTCACATCCCTTGCTACTGCAACTCCGATTGTGCTTTGGCCTTCCATTGTACACCCCTGCATGCTCGAGCAATATCTTTATACTCCTCCCTAGTCATCTGTCCAAGTTTCCACTTCTTGTAAACTTCCTTTTTGTGTTTAAGACCAACGAAGATTTCTCTGTTAAGCCAAGCTGGTCACCTGCCATATTTGCTATTCTTTCTGCACATCGGGATGCTTTGTTCCTGTGCCCTCAATAAGGCTTCTTTAAAGTACAGCCAGCTCTCCTGGACTCCTTCCCCCTCATATTAACCTCCCAGGAGATCCTGCCCATCAGTTCCCTGAGGAAATCAAAATTTGCTTTTCTGAAGTCCAGGGTCCGTATTCTGCTGCTCTCCTTTCTTCCTTTTGTCAGGATCCTGAACTCAACCATTTTATGGTCATTGCTGCCCAGGTTGCCACCCACTTCTACTTCCCCTACCAATTCTTCCCTGTTTGTGAGCAGCAGATCAAGAGGATAATGGGAGCTAATTGGTTCCTCCAGCACTTACACCAGGAAGTTGTCCCCAACCGTCTCCAAAAACTTCCTGGATTGTCTGTGCACTGCTGTATTGCTCTCCCGGCAGATACCAGGGTGACTGAAGTCCCCCATAAGAACCAGGGCCTGTGATATGGAAACTTCTGTTAGTTGTCCGGAGAAAGCCTTGTCTACCTCATCCTCCTGGTCTGGTGGTCTATAGCGAGTGCCCACCACATTGCTCCCACCTCTAAACTTAACCCAAAGACTCTCAACAGGCTTTTCTCCAGTTTCATATTGGAGCTCTGAGCAATCATACTGCCCTCTTACATACAGTGCAACTCCTCCACCTTTCCTCCTCTGCCTGTCCTTCCTGAACAGTTTATACCCATCCATGACAGTGCTCCAGTCATGTGAGCTACCCCCCCATGTCTCTGTTATTCCAATGACATCATAGTTCCTTGACTGTGCCAGGACTTCCAGTTCTTCCTGCTTGTTTCCCAGGCTTCTTGCGTTCCTGTACAAGCACCTAAAATAACTAGCTGGTTGCCCTACTTTCTCAGTATGACTCAGGAGGCCTCCCCTATGGCACCCTCCTCCTTGTGTTTCCTCCCGGTATCCCACTTCCCCACTTACCTCCAGGCTTAGGTCTCCCTCCCCCAGCAAACCTAGTTTAAAGCGCTCCTCACGAGGTTAGCAACCCTGCCTGCAAAGATACTCTCCCCTCTCTTCGTTATGTGGATCCCATCTCTTCCTAGCAATCCTTCTTCCTGGAACAACATCCAAAGCCCTCTCTTCGACACCACCTGTGCAACCACACATTTACCTCCACAATTCAATGGTCCCTACCTGGGTCCCTACCATTAGGGTCCCTGGGCCGGAACCCGGAGTAGAGGGAGGACCCAGGTTCCCCCCCAACCCACCACTACAGGAACATCTCCGGGGAAGGGAAGACAGGTCCCTGTCAGGACAGGAGGCTAAACTGTTCTGAAACACGCCTCGTAGGGACAACAGAGACTGTGGGAGTTCTCTCGCCAACCTCCTTGCTGGCTTATGATGAGAAGGGCTCAGTAGACTGTAACCCTGGCCCTAGAGGGAGAAGGGCTACGTGGAGGGTTGCAGTGAGCCCCTGAGGCTAACATAAACCGCCTGGAAGCGCAGGACCCACGGGCACAAGGTCAGAGCTCTGCCGCACTAGCCAATGCAGCTGAGATTTGCTGCATTTGCTAGTGCTCATGACAAACTGCTGGGAAAATCTTCAGGCCGGGAATTAGTCACAGAAATTATCTGGCAAACAAATACATTGGAGGAGATTGCAATCAGTTGGCAGACCCGTCGTGAAGAGAAAAAGCAACCCTTGCTGAATCAAGTTCTCCTTTATGGCCCATTCTCCCCATTCTAGAACCGAGGAGATGGGGATTGATTCTCTCACCTGGAGGGAGGAAGAGGGCTCCGCGGATTCTGCTGCCTCTGATCTGGACCCGCTCTACTCCAGGTGCCACGTACCACCTCTCCACAGTCTGGCTGGCTGCAGGCTGATCGCGGGGTGAGGAAAACAAATGATGGGAGTCGAACAAGTCCAGGCGGACCCGGAAGGGACTCTGCATCACATCCCGCTTTATCAGCCTATGGAACAGCTTTTCTGGCTTCAGGCACTGAAACAGACCCATGGGCTGCACACCTGTGTAATCCCCTCCAGTGGCAGCAGCCCACTCCAGGTCCACTTCTCCAGCCTGATCTGACCAGTAGAGTGCTTGGGAGTAGAAGAGCACCCCTTTCTCATCGGTCAGAGAGGCTTGGAGGGTCACCAGCTGGGAGGGGGGCAAGCCAGAGACCTGGATTTTCAGTGGTTCATCAGCAAGGGATATCTTCGGGGTGACTATGAGCCTGATCATTGCTAAAGCAGGGGCTGCCGATAGCCCTCATGTACCTGGGAAACAAGGAGAGATGAAAGGATGAAAGTAGGAATACCAGATGGTTAAACTACAGTGTGCTGAAATAGGAGGTAGGCATGGAAGATTCCGATTAAGTCAGGCCATCCAGCCCATTGCCTGGTAATACTTCGTCTTGCTCACAGCAAATGCAATCACAATGGTGTGAATGCTTGTGCACCGTGAGAAGCACTTGTGCCTGTGGCTATGTGGTGTAATATGAGGTTTCAGCAGCAGTCACCACAGCATCACTGAATCAAAGGTCTGAGTGGAGCTCACGGTTCAAAGAAACTCATGAAAAAACCATGGAACAGCTCATCTGATTGTGGGGCTCAGGATTTCTGGATGCCACAGGGATTGTTGATCATAGAACAAGGGGCTCATCTGCTAGTTCTCTGCTTGGAATAGTTTTTACTGCAACCTCCACACCCCATTAAGATGTAAATAGCAATGTGCTGGAGGTGCAAGAACCATGTGTGATGGGTTTGGTCACAGAGACCCCCTTGGGACTGTCACCTGACGTGCTGAAACTACCTCTGAGCCCATTTCCCCTGTTAGTTTGGGACTTCCAGAACCCTGCCTTGTTCAGCCAGACATGCTAGCCTGCTGCAACACAGACCCAGGGTCTGAACCATGTCCCCAAAGCTGCAAGTTTTAACTGAAAACCACTCATCAGGTACTCCTGTCTCCCAGCACCGAGACACCCAGCTCCCAAGAAGATCCAAACCCCAAATAAATCCAATTTTACTCTATATAAAGCTTACATAGGGTACACTCATAAATTGTCCACCCTCTATAACACTGATAGGGAGATATGCACAGCTGTTTGCTCTCCCAGGTATTAATCACTTACTCTGAGTTCATTAATAAGATCACTTTTGTTTATTAAGTATAAAAAGTAGGATTTAAGTGGTTTCAAGTAATAAGACAGAACAAAGTAAGTCACCAAGTAAAATAAAACAAAACACGCAAGTCTAAGTCTAATACATTTAAGAAACTGATTACAGGTAATATCTCACCCTCAGAGATGTTCCAATAAGCTTCTTTCACAGACTAGACTCCTTCCTAGTCTGGGCCCAATCCTTTCCCCTGGTACAGTCCTTGTTTCAGCTCAAGTGGTAGCTAGGGGATTTCTCATGACTGGCAGCCCCCATTTGTTCAGTTCCACCCCCTTTTATTGCTTTGGCACAAGGCAGGAATCCTTTGTGTCTCTCTCTGGGTTCCCACCCCTCCTTCTAAATGGAAAAGTGCCAGGTTTAAGATGGATTCCAGTTCAGGTGACATGATCACATGTCACTGTAAGATCTCCTTCACAGCCTAGTAGCTGGAAGACAGGTACATAGGAAGGCTTGCAGGTAAACAAACCCACTCACAGCTTATTGATTCTGAAGCACCTTTAATGGCTTCCACTTAACATGTTTACATTAGTAATACAAGTTTATATCTTAGGGTCTGGCTACACTTGCAGCTGTACAGCGCTGGGAGTTCAACCTGTCTTCATACAGCTGAGTAGGGAAAGTGCTGCAGTCTGTCCACACTGACAGCTGCCAGCGCACTGTCATGGCCACATTTGCAGCTGCATTGGGAGCGCTGCATTATGGGCAGCTATCTCAACGTTCAAGTGGCTGCAACGTGCTTTTCAAAGGGGGGGGCGTGTGTGGAGTGTGACAGGGAGCGTGGGGGGAGAGAGAGTGGATTTTTGGAGCCAACACTGTGTCAGCACCCTGCCTTGCAAGTTCCAACCCCCCCCCCCCCCACTCCTCTCTCACTCACTGAAAGCAAACAGCAGCTGTTTATTTTTCCTCACAGACCCGATAAGCAGCCAATCTCTGAAAGGGACCCTCCACCCCCACACCGCCCACCGCCTCTCTCTTCAAGCAAACAATAGCTGTGGGCGTTCCAAAGGGAGCCCCCCTGGCTGCCTCTGCTCATTCACAGCAAACAGGAGCTGTGTTTGTTTTTTGATAAGCAGCTCCTGGAGCCCAGAGTTCACAACAAAACGAAGAGAGGCATCACAACAAAATGAGGAGAGGAACCTGCACTTAAAAGGATTATGGGGAGTTTCCAGTGGTCAATCACTGTGTAATAAGGTTACTCCCTGTTTACACTGGAGCACCAGCGTCTCAGACACTCCGCAGCAGCTGTTATTCCTCTCGGGGAGATGGAGTACCTGCAGCGCTGTAGCCATGGAGATACAGCGCTGTATGTGCCTTGCCAGTGTGGACGGGGAGTGAGTTACAGTGCTGTGGGCGGCTTTATTGCGCTGTAACTCTCAAGTGTAGCCAAGGCCTTACTCTCCTAACTCCAGACATAGAAATAATACAGGCAAACAAATAGGATGAACACACTCAGTAGATCATAAGCTTTGTAATAATACAATATGAGACTTTTTGCATAAAGCATATTCCAGTTACATTATATTTACACTCATCAGCATATTTCCATAAACATATGGAGTGCAACGTCACACCACATTTCTCAGGGTTTGAGGGAGAATGTGTTGAGATCACACTGAGTAGAGACAACTTGTGTTTGAAACTTGTTCCTCTTTTCTTTCAGTATGTTACAGCGCCAAGACAATTTAGGGACTGGTGCTCTGTAAATACCTAAAACAGAGCGAGTTAGAGGCCAGGCTCATCTCTAGCTGAAACTGAGGGTTTCTGAATTATGCGGCCTTAGAGGAAAGGTTTGAGAGCTGATTATTTTCCAGAACGAAGCAGAAAGATACTATGAAAGCCTGTATCAGTTAAAGCATTTATTTGATGCCCAAAGTGCTCAACTTTATTTGTGTCAACTGGTTCTCTGCTTTTTCTGTTTTCTTAGGTACTGAGTGCCCCTTCTGCAGTGATAGCAGAGTTTGAGGTATAGCATGCTGGGCAGAAATAGTAGTAATGCTTTGTACTTCTCTAGCATCTTCCGTGCCAGGACCTCAGAGCATTTGACAAGCATTCATGCAAGCATCTGTGTTTGTGTTTTCATCCTCCAGAGCATCTTCTGCCAGAATGCACTGCCACGCGCTAGAAACGATTGCTCATTTTCCAAATCCACAACTAGGAAAAAAACTAATATGTCCAGGTCTCAGCGTGACTTACATTTGTGGCACAGAGCACTCAAGTGCCATGCCTATCAGAGCCAGGACTGCTTCCACACTGCCCTGACTCCTAAATCCATTCTTTGTATTAATGATGCCACTTGTTTTGGGAACCTGAGACTTTGCCTTTAGCTAATTACCCGT
The DNA here is from genome assembly GCF_020497125.1 of Mauremys mutica. NCBI lineage: Eukaryota > Metazoa > Chordata > Testudines > Geoemydidae > Mauremys > Mauremys mutica. The sequence continues at coordinate 116,946,023 of NC_059077.1, forward strand.
TGCTTATACACAGGACATTCTCTCTTAATTATTTGCTAACACACACGCTCACAAAGACATTTCCTGAGTATATTGCTGATTCCACAGAGGCTCACACACCTACCCTCAATCCCTAGAGGCTCACAAGACTGCCTCGCTCACCAAGCACAATTCTCTTCCCCTCTCCTGGCTTGGGATGCAGCTAAGGAAAATTAGCCTCCTGCAAACTTAAGAACGGATTTTTTACACGTATTTAGCCCCCTGAAGATGCAAATATCAGTGAAATCAATGGGAGTTAGGCACCTAGTGAGCTTTTCAAAAGCACCTGAGTGCCTGGCCGCAGCTTGAGCTGTGCACAGTTTTTAACAGCTGGTCCTTAGCGCCCCCGAGCTCAGCAGTTCTGCACAAGCCTTTGAGCCCAGTTCCTACCTGCACTCTCTAGCTTCACAAGCTGTGACTCCTCTGTTCCCAAAGACTTCTCTGGCTCATTGCAAATCAGCCTCACTCATCTTTTCCATAGCGTCCTGCAGGGCTATGGCTCAGCATGTTTCCACAGTAGCCCTGCAGGAAGAGCTTTTCCCCCTGAGAAGCCCTGGATTATGGCTGGATTATGTAGTAAGTGACCGCTTCTAAATTAAAAGGGGAGAGGCTGGCTGGACCAATAGATTCAATCTCCTCCCCTTCCTTCCCACACTCCCAACCTTCCTCTTATCTCCTTCCCGCCCCATCTCTTTGCTAATCCAGCCCCTTTTCCCTCCCTCGAGCTTCCTGTCCTGTCCCCTCTTGTGAGCAGGAAGGCTCCAGAGAGAGAGAAGGGAAGTAACAAAAAGGAGGTTTCAGAATGGCGCTGCCAAGGGAGATAATTGAACCCCATAGTTTACCATCCCTGGATCTTTAGGCTAAAGACCCTCAGGTAACTTGGTTTAAAAACCAGTTTCTGTCCACTTAGTATAAACATTAAAGCTCTCCAGTGCTTTCTGTCAAGTTACGACTTTGGTGCTTTTTGCCATCACTTTTCCTACACCTGCTATTCCCCAGCATGCCACTTGCCTGCTCCCTTTCTCCTCCCGGATGGCTCAATTGCAACAGTGAAGCCATTCCTATAGATCAGGGGCGGGCAAACTTTTTGGCCTGAGGGCCACATCAGGTTTTGGAAATTGCATGGAGGGCAAGTTAGGGAAGGGGGGGGCATGGCCTGCCCCCCCCCCGCCACCCCGCCTTCTCACTCCCCTGATGGCCCACCCCCAGGACTCCTGTCCCATCCAATCCCCCCATTCCCTGATGGCTCCCCGGGACCCCTGCCCCATCCACCCTCCCCCACTCTCTGTCCCCTGACCGCTCCCAGAACCCCTGCCTGCCCCCTTCCTTCCTGACCCCCTGCCCGGACCCTGCCCCATCCAACCACTCCTTTTCCCTGTCCCCTGACTGCCCCCTGCTACCCCATCCAACCCCCCACTCCTTCCTGACTGCCCCCCTGACCCCATTCAACCCCCCTGTTCCCTGCCCTCTGACCACCCCGACCCCTATCCACACCCCTGCTCCCTGACCACCACCCCAAACTCCCCTGACCCCTTACCACACTGCCTGGAGCACCAGTGGCTGGCGGCGCTACAGCCACGCACTGCGCAGCACAGAGACGGGGTCAGGCCGGGCTCTGCGGTGCCACTGCCCCAGGACGGCAGGGCGGGCTGAGGCTGTGGGGGAGGGGGAACAGCTGCGGAGGGGCTGGGAGCTAACCTCCCAGACCAGGAGCTCAGGGGCCAGGCAGGAGGGCCCCGCGGGTCACAGTTTACCCATCTCTGCTATAGATACATAGTTTATCATGTACTTTAGGCTCCTTGAAATTAGGGCCCTCCATCAGAATATGAGAAACCCTATGGGATTTGGTCGTTCTCCATTCCAATACTTTTTGCAAGGTACTTGCAAACTTGACTCATAAGGACCCACTAACAAGACTCCAGCATTTAGAACATCTTTATTACAAAGGCATAATGTAAACGTAATAGGCAGCAGGTTTAAAACAAACAAAAGGAAGTATTTTTTCACACAGCGCACAGTCAACCTGTGGAACTCCTTGCCAGAGAATATTGTGATGGCCAAGACAATAACAGGGTTCAAAAAAGAACTAGGTAAGTTCATGGAGGATAAGTTCATCCTCCATTAGCCAGGATGGGCAGGGATGGTGTCTCTAGCCTGTTTGCCAGAAGCTGGGAACGGGCGACAGGGGATGGATCACTTGATTACCTGTTCTGTTCATTCCCTCTGGGGCACCTGGCATTGGCTACTGTCAGAAGACAGGATCCTGGGCTAGATGGACCTTTGGTCTGACCCAGTATGGCCATTCTTATGTAAATTGTTTAGTAACACTCACCATGTTCTGAGTTAAGGATGCTGCTAGTGCAGCAGGCTGTATATAGCTACGCCTGTAGTTAGTAAACACAGTTATTAAGGACCCAACAATGCCTTTGTGTTTCTTCATCTTATTGGAGCTGTAGGACTTATTCTGAGGGAGTTCTATGGCCTGTGTTATATAGGAGTCAGAGTAGATGATCACAATGCTTCCTTCTGGCCTTGGACTTTATGAATCAGCCCACAACCATTTCCTGCCTCCCACAAATTATGGTCACATTTATATATTTTGGGTTTGATACATGCCCTCTATTTACACACACTATGTGATGTGCTGATATCAAGGGTATTTGCATTACTAATGAAGATTTTTCATAGTTTACGTGAGGATAGTTTAGTTGGGGTTGGTCCTGCTTTGAGCAGGAGGTTAGTCTAGATGACCTCCTGGGGTCTCTTCCAACCCTAATCTTCTATGATGCATTTACAGTTCCTAACATGTAGTATGATATGGGTATCTCCAGAAGTGTACTTGTGCTGAGTCAACTCTTCTAAATGTGATGCAGTGTATACTGTCCTGGCTCGGGTCCACATTAACCCTTTCTGAGCAGTACCTGGAGGTGGGCCAGGCCTAAGTAATGATGAAGCCTAGCTGGGGAGGAGCTATAAACAAACAGAAGGGGGCTATAGGGAGAAACTCTGCAATCGTTTTCTTGGCAGCAGGCAGTGAAGAGGCCTGGAGGGAAAGAGAAAGCTCTTTCGCAGTGAGGAGAAAGTCCAGGGAAGGTTTTGTAGGAAGGATAGTAGCAATAAGTCTGGTGGAGTGAACCTTGACTGCCTGCCCTAGGGTCCCTGCATTAGAACTCAGTGTAGAAAGCAGGCCTGGGTTCACCTGAGAAGGTGGTGTGAAGCCTCTAAGGTGATATGGACTACTAGATACCTTGAGAAAAGAGTGAATGGATTACTGGGCCCTGAATTGATGGTGGCAGACTGGCTGAAAGGATCACACATTTATTTGTTAGACTTCCTATTACCCTGGAAGAGGCAGGACTAAATGTGACCTGACTTGAGAGCAGAGGTACAAGAAGAGGGAGACCATTGCAAGGACCAGAGTGATTGTCAGCATGAGGTGCTAGAGGAGAGCCTGCTATGCCATGCCCAGTCACAAAAGGATGCACCTATGGTGAGTTAACTCTTCTACACACCTCTCCCAGCCCACCCACATACATAGCTACCAGAAGTAGCATTGTTTCTACTAAAGTGTCATCCTAAACCATTAAAAGAATCACCATGAAGCAAAGCTGGAACTCCTCTGGACTGGGAAGGGAAGATGAACTTGGGAGTATGAGTTCCCTAGTAACTTTTGGGGAACTGTGATAAAGTAATAACTATGAAATTTGTTGATTAAAGCAACAAAATAACCTTTGTAATAGGAATCCGCAATTGAAAGCAGAAGCTCCCCACTGTACTCCAAAACTTATGACACTACGTATGTGTTTGCACTCAAATAAAAAGTCCTAGAACAGGAGAATCCAAGCTGTTCTATGCCTACTCCACAATGCTGCATTATCTGTTAATACAAGTTCCTGCAAATGCCTCCTACCCAAAGGAATCCACCCAGGCTTACCATGTGTGATGGTGTAGATACATTCATCCTCCCCCAGACCCATGCTCTCACATATCTACAGATGACCACCCTTGCACTTAAACTTGTCTGTGAAAGACAGAAGTCACACATAATCAATACCAGTACATTTCCACACCTTGTCATTTATTTTACATTTCCTTACAAAATGTTTCCATTTTTGTTTCATGTCATTGATGGGTATGTACATCAAATCACCACCACTGTCTACCCCTGCTAACTATTGGAGACACACTTACACTGTGGTAAGGAAAACTTCTGAATAGAGAGAAAACTGTAATAAGCAACCGCCGAAGGGACCAGAACTCAGTTTCCTAGCATATGGTGGGAGCCCTTAACTAGGAAATGTAATACTGAATCTTGGTGATACCTGAAAATGTTAAGACAATGGTTGTTTTGAGTTATTCCTCGTAGGGTGTGTCAACACAGCAAGAGAGACATGCAGCCCTGAGTCTAAGCCAGTTGACCCAGTCTCTGAAACTATCTGCTAGTTTTGTTTGTTTTTGCAGTGTTGTTGTACCCTTAAATAAGGAGTATGGCCCGGAATAGATGGGATACAAATGTTCTCTTTACTGACCAGCTGTCACTGTTGCATCATAACAAAAGCTGCTTTTTTTTATTTTTTAAGCAGTAAGCAGTGTCCTTGAAATCTGAAGACATTTAAATGAACTCCCAATGGCATATATGATGTGTAGACATCACCATGATGAATCTCACCTAGACATCATCCCAGACTGGCATGACTCAGTGTTCCCACATAATCTTTAGGTTTGAGGGTAGCTCTGCAGTGCATAGCTCATCAAATTTTGAGGCATCTTTGACCTGCGTGCTGTAGAAAGCTAAGACATCCCCAGCAGTGCACATTTGGTGGAGTCGTGAATTGGGGACCGTATGGCCTAGTTCTGCAGCCAGTTGCGCCAGCAGGCGATACTTTAACTTGCTTTCTTTTAGTGAGGCCTTCTGCCAGTCCTCAGAGAGTGAGGGTCCAAAGATTTCCCTGACATGAGACTCAAGACGACTCTGGAGATCCTCTGGGGGAAGGTACTTCCTACTGCGTGGTGGGGGACAGACCAGGATGGGTGGTTCTAGAACAGCTGTTTCAACCACCTCTGGTTCTCTCACCTTCTTCCTGTTAATCAGAAGGAAGTATTTTAAATCTCTCAGCTGCTACTGAATTGAAGTGTCCTTTTCCATTTAGGTTAGATTCCCCTCCTCCCCCCATTCACACTCATTTTTGGTTTCGCTTCCATAATTTGATAGCCCTTGCACATGCCTGCACTGAAGACAGAGCACGCTGTTTCCTTCGCTGATTTGCCTATACACTCAATACAAACATTAGCACTCTGAGCCTAGTTCCCAGCTTTTTCCAGAACGCCACCTTCAATAATATTCACCGAGCAAGTACCCCGGCCACAGTCAAACAGGCCAGGAGGTGCTTCACTCCTGTCCTGCTGTTGCTTCCTAACCGTAGTCATTTGCACTTTCACAGCATCTTTGTGAGGCCTCAGAAGGAGGCGCTGGCAGCGACTGCGGGGGGGCTGTAGCAGCTGTCGGGCAGCCGGGCCCTGGGGGTAGGGTGGCCACGCTGCCCGCGGAGTCTAGAGTTGAGGGCTCGTCTACACGACGCAGCTTCTAGCGACAAGGGGGTGGCGACACAGGACCCCTGAAAGACACAAGTTTTGCCGACCGCGTGGCAGTGCAGGCGAGCCCTACGTCAGCAGCACAAGCCGGGGGTGGGCGGGTGAGCGGTGTTGGGTGCCCGGCGCTGTCCGGCGGATCCCTTCCTCGGCCGGCGAGGGAGCGCGAGCGCGTGCCCGAGCAGGGCCAACCGCCGGCGGGCCGCGCGGACCCAGGCTGCGAGGGGGGGGGCGGGGCTGGCGCGGCGCGGCGGACGCTCGCCCCCCGAGGAGCAGGCGGAGCACTCAGGCCCCAGCCCAGCCCCAAGCCGCCGCCCTCCCCACTCCGGGCCTGGCCCCGCACCGGGCGCCTCAGGCCGAGAGCAGCTCCCTCGGGGTTACCTCATGCCGCCCCACAATGCCCTGCGCGGCGGGACCCCTAGACTCAGCCGCCTCCAGGCACGCACGAGCCCGCAGGAGGCAGCCATCTTGGAAACGACACAGAGCGTCTGCCCCGCGGCCCGGCGGGAGAGGTAGGATTGTTTCCGGGAGCGCGCGCGCGCGCGCTGCCTCGTGGGAAAGGTGGTGCGCGTGGTTTCGGTTACGTGGGCGCGGCGCGACACCCGCGGAGCGCTCTGGGGGATGTAGTTCGCGGCGAGGCGAGAGGCTGCCGGCGGCGCGAGGCTGCGGCCTCCGGCGGCTCGGGCGCTGGGTGGAGCTGAGCGGGAGGCGGCCCGGATGACGTGGGCGGAGTCTCCACATGGCGGCTGCCGGGGCGCTTGTTGCCATAGAAACCGGGCTGTGGCCTCATCCGTGCCCATGGGGAGCTGCTGCTGGTGGCCCACACGTGCCTCCGTGTCAGCCTGGGCGCTGCAAGGCACCAACCTTCCGTCTCCCCCCCCCTCCCAGCAGGGCCTGGTTGCCGGCACAGCCCGGCCACGGGGCACACAGCCCCACCCCTGTGCCAGTGACAAGCGTGGGCACACACAGCTACACATGTGTCCATGGAGACATGCAAACCACACGCCGGTGTATGTGCACAGAGCTACACACACATCTGCATAGCCCCACCCAGCGTGCCACATCCCCGCTCCTCCGCCTACCTCCCAGCATTTCCTGCCCGCCGCCAAACGGGAAGGAGCGGGAACATGGGGTGCTCAGGGGAGGAGGCGGGGCCGGGGATTTGGGGAGCGGGTGGAGTGGGGGCAAGGGAAGAGCGTTGAGCCCCCACGGGAAAGAGGGGAAGTAAGCGCCTGTGCACATCTCTGTACACGTATAGACACACTCGTATTTCCACTGCACATGTCATGCACATATACGTATAGGTGTATATCTGTGTAATGCTGACAGACCCCGGGCATTGGCAGGTGGGATGGAACGTGGGACCTCAGTGCTTGAGCCTCTACCGCATGAGCTGAAAGCTTAGCTGTTAGCTAAGGCTGTAGAGCAGACTCATTTTCTCTCTCTAAGTGGTCTTGGTGCCACTAGGTGAGACACACCACCACATCCAAACAGGGCCGGATTAATTTTTTGTAGGCCTGGCACCAAACATATTTGCGGCCCACCTCATCAGGGAATGAAGGGGCCAGGGGCAAAAGCACAGCAGGCAGGGTGGATTTGATTTAAATGATGATTTAAATCTTTAGTCAGAAAGACTCAATTTAATCATGGTTTTCTACGTAAAAGTGCATTCTTGTTGGTTGTTATAACCTTAATACATATTCTTCACAACTCAGAGATAGATGTAGGTTTCATTTTTAGAAGGTACACACTATACATTTTTAAACAGTGATTTATTTTGAAAACTTTTCACATTAGTTTTACAGCTATATCAGAAAATGAATGATTGTTTGGTTATTTCATTTACCAAAGGTAATTGAAGCAGATATTTATGAAGTCATTGGGAGATGAACTATCTGCAATTCAACAGGTTAATCATTAATATTTGGAGGATTTTCTTGCCATGCTGTATTAGGAGGAGAACATCACCACACAGACATTTAAATTCTTTTATTTAACTAAAACAACAACGTTAAGTATTCTGGATTTTTTTCTTCAAGGGCAAACATAATATTTTAACAAAGCATATGTTCCCTTGCTTCTCACATTTATCTCCAGACTTCTTCCCTTATCCAGATCTATTCCACCCCCAACAATCTTCTATTCATTGATCTTTTTGAAACTTTTCACTTTTAGAGAGAGGTAAGGGATTGACTCTGTGTACACAAATTTGCAGAGGGACAATAGCGTTGAAGTCTGTTATTCCTCCCCTTTATTTATTTGTTTGTTTGTTTGTTTAAAAACATTTTTGCTGTTAACAAGCATGTTAGCTCTGGAGACACAAATCCACAGTTTGAGAACTGCAAAACTGAGCATCTCTGATGGTACCTTCTAGACTGAGCACCAAGGCAGTCCTTAGCCATAGGCAGAACAGGCAGCCTCCTAGGGCACCACTAGGTCTGGGGGCACCGCTCTGCTGGGAGCCCAGACAGAGGGGAAGCAGTGGAGCATGTAAGAGCAGGGCTGCTGGGTCCTAGAGAGAGCCGAATGCAGCACAGTCTGAGGGAGGGGATTGGCTGCTGGGGTCTCTGGGAAGGGGCAGGAACTCACCTGTAGGGTGACCAAATGTCCCGCTTTTTGGGTGTTTTTCTTATATAGGCTCCTATTCCTCCCCACCCCCCGTCCTGATTTTTCACACTTGCTGTCTGGTCACCCTAGGTGGGGATAATTGGTGCCTATATAAGACAAAGGCCCAAATATTGGCCCTATACAATCAGGAAATCTGGATCACCCTAGCTGGGGAGCGCGTCTCTCCCCCGGGCTGGCAGTGATCCATCTCATCCAAGGGGAGCTGCACAGGGCAGGATGAGCTGCTGTGGCTCCATGGGTGCCCCGTCCCTGAGATCAGATGCTGTGCTCACTTCACCATGGTCTGTTGCCCATTGGCGTGTGATCGGACCTGAGGGTTTGCTGCTGCTGTTGCCACTCTGCACCCCAAGAGGTGGATTTTGGGGTCCTGCAGTTTTCCACCTATCTCCTGCAGCTGTTGGACCAGCAGGCTGGGGGGTGAGCTAAGCATGAAAGCAGTACTGTGTTGCCATTTAGATTGTCATTTAACAAATTTGTTCACCAAAAATGCTTGCTAACAATCCTGATTTCAATTTCAATATTTAAAAAAAAAAATCAGTATCTTAGCCAAAAACAGAAAATTAAGTTGTTGACAATTATTTGTGACAAGTTTGGTATGGGGAAGGGAATGGGCCAGTTTTCAGCAGAGAAACAAAAAATGTTGACTGACTTTCCTATAGCCCTGTTACTGCTAAATAGAGCCCTCCAACAACTGTAATATGCTCATCTCCTTACTAGTGTACAGAGCAGGGCTCAGCAACCTATGGCACATGTGCCAAAGGTGGCACGTGAGCTGATTTTTGATGGCACACAGGGTCCCAGCTGCTGGCCCCACTCAGCACCCGCTGCTGGCCTGGGGACTCCCAAGGAACCCCAGGCTGGCAGCAGGCTGAGCAGGCCGGCGGCTGATACCCTGGCTGAGCCACTCAACCTGCTGTCGGCCTGGGGTTCCATTCACTTAGCTGGTAGGCAGGCTGAGCGGGACTAAATTCAATGAAATAGGAAAACAAGAGCAACTAATGACAAAGTGCAAGAACCTAGAGCAGTGGTCCCCAACCTTTTTCATCTGGTGGGTGCCAGATGAAGGATCGTGGCGGTGGACGAGCATCTGCCAAAATGCCGCCGAAATTTGGCAGCATTTCAGTGGCGACGCCTCTGGATGATGATGCTTGTCGGCTGCAAGCGGCGTCGCTGCCAAAATGCCACCGAATTTTGGTGGCATTTTGGTGGATGCTCGTCCACCGGCCAGTACGCAGGTGCACTGAGAGGCCCCTGTGGGCGCCATGGCACCTATGGGCATTGCGTTGGGGATCTCTGACCTAGAGAGCCTTCTGAAGCACGGCAATCATTTTGATTTAAATGGACTTGAACTGTATGAAGAATTGAGTACACTGTTGCCACATACAAAATTGATGATGGACATTGTACAGTTTATTCATACCAGCAAACTTGTTGACATATATCCTAATGTGTACGTTGCCACTCGTATTCTACTGACAATTCCTGTAACAGTAGCATCAGGAGAACAGAGTTTCTCAAAACTAAAGCTCATTAAAAACTATCTCCGCTCTACAAGGAGTCAGGAACACTTGACTGGTCTTGCTATTCTTGCAATCAAACGAGACATCACTTTGTCTTTGTCATACGATGACATTATTACTGATTTTGCAGCCAAAAAAGCCAGAAAGATTGTTTTTAATTAAAAACAAATCCTTGTTTCAATACCTCTTCATATCAATTTCCAATAAAATGTTGACAAATTAAAAAAATTATATTATTTGCATCATTCTGTCAAATCAGAATTTTTTCTATAGTGCTACTTCTTTAGTGCTAGTCCATCAGCATTACAGTGTGCTTCATTAAGTTAAACTGGTTTTAATAACATGCATGTGGCAAGTTTTCCAGTAGTGTAAGCTTATGTTTGTGTTGCTAAGAGCAAAACAGGCACAGGGGCACCAGTTTAATAATCCTGCCTAGGGCACCATAAATCCTAAGGACGGCCCTGCTGAGCACTAAGTCACATTGGGTAGATAGAAAGATTAACCTAAATAATCTATACAGAAGCCTGTGGAATCCCATAAGATCGGGTCCCCAATCCGTGAACTATTAGAACTCATTTACAAAACTTTTCTTAAACATTATATGAATATATTGTCTTATACTATAGAATTAGAATTTATAAACCCTATTCCACGATGAGACATAATGTATGTTAATTAAACCTATCTTTAGATAGGTTTTTTCCTCAAAAAGCATTTTATTAAAAAAAAATCAGATTTTTTTGATGTTTTTTAAAAAATAATTGATTGTTATCCACCCTGACAGCGGTGCATGGTGGGGGGAGGGGAAGGATTGGTCCCCAGCTGGAGCGAGACAGGGGCCAAGGCCAAGATGAACTCAGTGGGGCATTGGGGGGAGGATTAGTCCCTGCTGACTGGAGCAAGGCAGGGGCCGGGGGCAAAAGCATAGCGGGGTGGGAGCTAGGGTTGGTCCCTGCACCAAGGGAGGGGCTGGGGGTAAACTGCATGCGCAGCAGGGCTGGGGAGGGGGTAAACAGGATCCCACCCACCCCTGCCCACATAGAGTGGGTACCTACCTTCTCCCTGGTTCTAGCCCATTCTCTTCATCTCTCTCTGCACTGAGCTGCCCCTCCTCCCGTGTGACAAAGTGGGAATGTTCTTAATGTTTTCTCTGAATACTGTGTGTGTGCCTCAGTTTCCCCTATGCATTTCTTAAGTATCTAGGTGGTGGGATAAGGATGTGTGATTGTTGCAGAGCCCTAGACAGGTGTGATGCTGTCTGCACAGAGAATGGCTGACAGGGGTGCAGGGTCTGGTCAGGAGTTAGAGTGAGGGGCTCAGAGCTGGGGCAGGAGGTTGGGGTGTGGAGTGCTTACCTGGGGCAGCTCCTGTTTGGTGCGAGGGGTGCAGGTGGGAATATTGTGTGTGTGTGCAGGAGCTCCCGTTTGGCCACTCAGGATGGGGGTGGGTATGTGTGTGTGGTGGTGCAGGAGTCAGAGCTGGGGTTGTGGGGATGTGTGGTGGGGTTCAGGAGTCAGGGCAGGAGGCTGGGAGGTCTGAGGGGGGTGCAGGAGTCAGGGCTGGGGTTGTGGGGATGTGTGGGGGGGGTTCAGGAGTCAGGGCAGGAGGCTGGGAGGTGTGAGGGGGTGCAGGAGTCAGGGCTGGGGGTGTGGGCTGGGGTCGTGTGGGTGCCCCCAGCCCTTTGCCCTGAGCAGCTCACGGCAGGGGGCTGGAGGGGGTATGCCCCAATTCCACCCCTTTCCCCAAGGCCCCGCCTCTGCCTCCTCCCCGACCAGCGGGGGCACTGCAGCCCTGCTCCTCCCCCTCCCTCGCGCCGGCAAACAGCTGTTTGGCAGTGCTGGGAAGGGGAGGGGTGGGAACACGGCACGCTTGGGGAGGAGCTTGGCTGCCTCCGGAGCCTGCCCTGCTGCAGCAGGAGCCCGCAGGACCAAGTTTCTGCCTGCTGCCCTTGCAGGAGGGGATGGGGGGTGGAGAAGAGGGGGCCAGGCCGGGGCCCCTTTGGAGCATGGGCCTGGCGCCAGTGGCGCCATGGTAAACCGGTACTTCACCCAGAAGGTGTGTGGGTTACATATGCACACTCCTACACATGCTATATGTGAATGTATGGATACGTACACGCACTACATACTTGCCTACACACGCACGTACTGGGCCATGTGCTGGCTGCTGCCCTTTGCAGGTGGTGGGAACACACCTGAAATGCCCGGTGAATGCGGGCGGGACATGGCTCATTTACCTGAGAGGGCTGCTCCTCTCACTATGGTGCAAAATGGCGCATGGCACACAGTTCACATGCTCCCATCATAGGGAAGGACCCTTGCACGGTCACTGCTGCAGTATGGATGGAGACTTGGCAATTGGGCCCAGGAGATGTAGGAAACATAAAAGGTTTGGAGAGATCCCTGGTGAGGGGTGCAGGTTGTAGCCCATTAAGACCCCCAGTGATTTCTGAGCATTGTACTCCAGGAAAGCCATACAGGCAACAACCCCGAGAGAACTGTGATCTCCATGAGCTACCAATGCACCTCTGAGGGTGGTAATAGTATTGCCAAGTCTCCTGATTTATTTATGAGTTTTCTGATTAAAAAAAAAAAAGTTTTTCATTAAACCCAGCTCTTGATCCAGAGATATGATTATGTGGGAATCTCAGCTTTCACGTTTTTGTTTGTTTGTTGTTTGTTTTTTTAAGGTAAGATTCTAGCCCTCATGAGTGTGGAGAAAAACTGGAACATGAGTCCCAGTACACCCTAAAGACTCAAAAAGAACCCAACATGTATTTTTTAATACATCTCAGGCTTATCTCATTATTGAGGTCTGACTCGAAATTTTTGAATGATTACAGTGACAATACTGAGGTGCTGTTATAGCTGCAAGCCTGAGATGGTTGTATCAGCCGTGCTTTGGTTCCTGGGTATACGTGTGGTGTATGTGCTCGCTCACATCATTAAATCACTTTGGGCAGCCTACTGACTCAGCAATACATTAGATTAACAAATCCCTACTCGGGGTACCTAGAATAGAGCCAGAAGGCAATGAGGATAGTGCATTACACATCACCACATACTCCAGGGCTGACTTAAGCCCACCATTCCTTATTGGTTGGGCTGCCGAGCAGAGGAGCAGCAGTTAAAACAGTTGCAGCATTCTCTTTTGAGTGGCAGAGGTGTTTTTCAATCTTGGGAACACTTTGCAGAGAAATGTAATATTTCCGGGGAAGAAAGGTACTGTTATGTTTCACACAACCATGAGTTACATAGGGTGACTGTGACCAAAAGCACCCCATAGTCACACCCTACACACTATTGTAATAATCTTTGTACAAAATGTGCTTGTGAGGTATCGTTTGAAAACTTATAACTTGCTGGTCAATAACATCCTGGTGAAATGTGTGTAGCAGCATTATATGGAAAGTTATGAAATCCCCCAGTATATGTTATTAGCACACATTCAAAACCACACAGCCCTGCCTAGGCAAAGGTTGTTAAACAGGTCTATCCTAAACAGAGGAATGTGTGTTTTACTTCAATTTACATATCAATAGTAAAGTGGGTCCTCAAGATAGCAGGGAGAGGAATTGACAGAAGATGAAGCAAATGTGCATTTCTGCAAACACAGGTGGGAAGAAAGATGCCTCCTTCACCACCCTACTCCATATTGCCTCCTTTACTGTTTGAATAATCTTTGCTTTGAGGGATAATCTTCAGAAGAATCCACTTCATGGGTTCACTAGACTATAAAAGGAGCAGAGAACTCCAAGTGATCTCTCTTTTTCAACTAAGAAAACAAAGGCACCAACAACCTTGGGCCCTGGGGAGAGATCCTTACCAAGGAAAGGGTCAGTCGCCATCTTGCTGGCAGACTGTGCGTGAGAGGCGATCTTGAACAAAGCCTTGCTAGATTAAGTTTTAGACTTGTAGATGCATTTCACTTTTATTTGCTTATAACCGTTTCTAACTTTCTCTCTCATACTTGAATTCACTTAAAATCCTATCTTCTTTTGTTAATAAACCTGTTTTACCTGAAGGCCCTCTGAACTCACATTGCAGGATCAAGGCCTAAGTCATTATCAGAAATGCAGAATTTCATTTAAAAAAATATATATATCTGATTTTGATCTCATGGGCAGTTCACAGGCAATTATTTTGTCTGGTTTAGTTTGTGCACATAAAATGCAACAAGCAATTGAAAGTAAGCCCAAGGTGTATAGTGTATATGTGCACTTGTGAGAAAGAATTAAATCTTCACACACAATTACAATTTATCAGCTGCATATAATTTCACAGTTGTGGATGCTTTATTCATAGCCCATAGATTGAAAACAATATCTTGAATATGTAATACAGGAGTCCAATGTACTCTCTCCAGCTGCAGAGTGTGGTTTTGGAGGAGGCATGTTGCTTTATTTGCTGGTAAACAGAGAAAACTGATGGCATGGGGTGAAAATTGATGCCCGCATTCCCATCTTTCTCAGGAACAAAGTAAAAACCCTCTCAGGGGGAGAGAGCGATTTGGTAAATTATCAATGGCAGTAGGGGCTAAGTCTGTAAAACAGGTACCATTTTCTTGGATAAGATGAGGTGATTTTCTCCCTACATTTTACGATTAAAATGTGCAGTGGAGCCCATAGTTTGAACCCACATGATTTCCAGTTTCCTTTATGGGGTTAGGATTTTTCCTTTTTCGGTCTCCCTAGAGGGACAGGGTGGTGGTGTATTCCCACACCCTAGTACGTGTAGCTGGCAGTGAAAAGGGACTGTTTCGCAGCTGCATCACTCTTTCCAGAGACAATATATTGTCCTTTGGATGCTAACCCATTAATCTGAAAAAAACAAAAAGGAGGGAGAAACAGTTAGTTACCCAGAGGAGAGTAAAATAAAAAACAGGGAGAAGTAAAGAGCACAGGGAAATAGGGAGTGCTTCTGTGAATTCCCAAACAAAGTTTACAAGGGAGAGTGGAGAATTTAGGAAACAGATAAGATAAAGACTGTTATACTTCTAAGGCAGAATGCTAGTGATCAAAAGTTATTGCTATCTGATAGCTGTGTGTTGGCCTATATACAATGAGCTAACCATCTCAGACAAATTTACCCATATTGTAAAAATGTCCACAGAAATGACCTTTAATTAGCATCCTAGTTGGCAGTCTCAGCAAAGAGACTGAAGATTGATTGGGTAAGGAGAATAAACCACCCATTTATTCTTACAGATGTCTCCAGAGTAGATTTGAGGACTATTACTGGGGCTTTGAGGGGCAGCTTGCACTGCAGGTTCCTGTGTTAGACCTGTTGGCGGGGCGGAGGGGGGCTGTCATTCTTGGATGAACATGAAACACAAGGACGGAGCAAAGCAACAGGAATCTTTAAAACTTGGGGAACGTGTCCCCATATATCACACCATGTGTTGTACAGTGTTTCTCTGAAGTAGGGTGAATGTTCTTTTAAAGACCTAGACTTAGAACTGGAGGGTCTGGCGTCGGCTCAGTCATGATGATGAAGTGAAGGTCCCGTACCTGTGCCCGTTTGCAAAATGCCTCCTGCGTAGCCTTCTTGTTCTCAGGTTTGCCAACCCATGCAGCAAGTGCTGATGCCTGCAGAGCCCGTCCATATGAGAAGGTCAGCTTCCAGGGTTTGGGCAAAGGGCACTGGTTGATGGCATTGAGGTTGAGAGAAGCTTCCTCTTCACTTTGGCCTCCAGACAGGAAGCAGATTCCTGCGGGAGGAAAAAAAAAAGAAGTTAGAAGTTTAGAGACCACTGATTCACTCTGATGTCCTGAGATGAAGCAGAATCTTGTAGTGGAGGCAGCAGGAACATAAAGAATCACATATCACAAATCACGGTTTTCCCAAAGAAGGCATTTAGGTGAGACTGAAGCGAATAAGGTCAACTGTATATCCACAGATATTGTATCCTATCAGTCCTCAGTGAGATTGCATATGATTTGCCCAGTCAAATCTACCACTGGTGTCTGCTATTCGGTCCATAACTGGAGATGCAACAAATTCTCTTAAAATCTTTCAGTGCAACAACCACACAACCCAGCCCCCCTGGGAACAGAACAGGTCATTAAATGGAAGCAAATAGAGACATATATCTTAAACTAAACAGGGGAGACATTGTGGTCTGACCCCTCCCCCCAAGGTCTTCCTGCACCTCAGTACATGAGCCTTGATGGTTTCAGATCACGATAGGTCCTACAAGCAACCCCAATAAGCGTTTGAGGCACTTGGATGGATGATCCTTGAATATGCATGGAGAAGCAATGGATAGTAATGAATGAGTTACCAGGAACAGCAGCAGGAACAGTGCGATGGAGGGCAGTGACTGTTGCCATGGCTACCTCCTGAGGGGTGTACTTCTTGGGGCAGGAATGCCCAGCAGTCACCATATTGGGTTTGAGTAGTGTTCCCTCCAGGTAGACATGATGATCATTCAGGGCCTTGTAGACAGCAGCCAGGACCTGGGAAACGATGAGAACAGGAGGATCATTCAATGCTTATTCATGTTCGCTCAATGCTGGGCTTCACTCCCATTTGATTCACCAGAGGGACCCAGGTCTCCAAACCTGCTGGAGGGGGACAACCTATTTCTGGGGTGAGGGTGGAATCCACTGTCCACGTTTTATCCAGGCTGGACTTCAGCCCCCCTTCCATCACTTTACCAAGAAGCCCACCAAACCTGCTATGGAGAAGTATTTGTCCCCGAGGATGATAAAGGAATTCATTCTCCATAGTCATGGAATTCTTGGCTTTAGCCCCTCACACCTACCTTACTTTGGAATGGGAAAGTTACAAAATATGGAATGGCAGTGGAAACCTGGATGATACTGCTTCTCTTAGAAGAGTGAGCCCTTCTTAGCAGGGAAACAGGTGGCCTCGTGGCTAGGGCACAATTCCCACCTCTGCCACTTACTTACTGTGTGACCTTGGGCAACTCATTTAACCTTTCAGTGCCGCCTTCCCTCCCCCACCCCACCATCCATCTGTAAAATGGAGATAAGAAAGTGCTTTGAGACTTATGGATGCAAAGTTCTGTTTAAGAGCTAAGTATTATTATTATTATGCTGATTGATGAAAATGGGACATGTCTGGTAGGTAAGAATCTTACCTTCTCTGTAACATACTGACAGTGCTGGAGGTCATGGTCTCCATCGGGTAGGACCTCCGGTTCTACAATGGGCACCAACCCATGCTAAGAATGGAAAAACAGAAGTCAGTGGAGGTCTGGACAAGAGACTGCCCTATAAGGTGACCAGATGTCCCGATTTTATAGGGACATCCCGATTTTGGGATCTTTTTCTTATATAGGCTCCTATTACCCCCATCCCGAGTCCTGATTTTTCACACTTGCTGTCTGGTCACCCTACTGTCCTAGCAGGGATAGTCTGAGAAAGGGCAGTAAAGCAAAGAGAACTACCAGAAAAGAGAAGATACCAACACACTCTGTCAGCATGACGGACAAAGAGGCCTCCTCTCAAACACATGGGAACTATTTCAAAAGACAGTAGGAAAGGGCACAACTTATTCCCACATCACAGGAAGGGAGGGAACTATTTCACACACACACTGAGAGTTTTTACCTGCTGGCAGATGCTGGCATAGCGTGCCAGTGTGGTGGCATTCTCCTGGATGGCCAGAGTGGAGGGAGTTGTGTCTGTGATCTTCAGCACAGCACGCCACTTGCCAAAATCAACGCCATCCTTCTTATACTGGGCGCAGCGCTCAGCGAGCCCATCCAGCCCTGCCGGTATTAAAGGGAAAGGAAGGTGCCTTATTTTGCGCCTTCAGATATATGTGGTTGGGGCTGAACTTTGTGTCCTTTACGCAACCTTGTTGCGTAAAATAATTATTTCAAATTATTGTGGAGGTGGGGATGCAGGGCCAGTGTGGGGGTGGGGGTGGCCTGTGGGTCCTACCTTCTCCTGGAGACTGCTATCCTGTGGTCCTTGTGCAGACTACCCAGGGGCATGCAAAATGTCTCCACTCTGTGCATGGCCAATGCAATAGCTGCTCACAGTATGGCCCTCAGGGAATGGGCTCTTAAATTGACAGAGCTAGTCTGGTAACTAGGGAAACTCTAGGTATAATCTGTGGTTAGCAAAGCCTCTGGGATAATAATAATAGTAATAATGCAGGACCCATAATGTTAGAAACAGGAACTGCTGCACAAGGTCAGAGGATTAGTACATAAAATGTGGTATCCTGATTCTGACTGTGTAAAACCTGATACCTCAGGGGGAAATGACCACCAGGGGCGGCTCCAGGCCCCAGCACACCAAGCGTGTGCTTGGGGCGGCATGCCGCGGGGGGCGCTCTGCCAGTCGCTGGGAGGGCGGCAGGCAGGCAGCGTTCGGTGGAGCCATGGGACCAGCGGACCCTCCACAGGCACGCCTGCGGGAGGTCCACCGGAGCCGCGGGACCGGCGACCGCCAGAGCACCCCCCGCGGCATGCCGCCGTGCTTGGGGCGGCAAAATGTCTAAAGCCGCCCTGATGACCACTACTCCCATCTAATTCCACCCCCCAAAATACACATGAACAACCATATAATGTTAACTTGGGGGGGGAGGGGATAAATCCTTTCTGATCCCAGCTGGTGATCAGTTTTATGCCTTGAAGCAAGACAAAGAGCTCTTGTGACTTACTACCCTTCTGCCTACTTATTACCTTGCAGCCACTGGTGCTGCTGGCAGTGCTCATCGAGCCAAAAGGGATGTTTCTGGGCAGGGGGAGGCCGCTCTCTGCATGCTGGCTGGTATCTGGAGGGCTGTGGTGGTGGTGGAGTGCATTATGCCTAAGTGTCTAAGTGTGGAGCAAGGTGTGCCAATGAGCACACACCCTCCCACACCTTTGGAGGTACTATGTCGCTCCTGCCCTCTGCAAGCACGATGCTTCCAGCCACTGCTGCTTGTGTCGTGCACCTGCTTCTCCGGGCCCCACATGGCTTTCACTTTGAGAACCACAGCTAAGCCCTACTCCAGTCATTTACATCTCTCCTTGTCAGGAAATGCAGCCCCATTCTTGATGGCTTAGAGAAAATGTCTCACCTTGAATGGTGGTTTCTCCATTTGTTCCTGCAAGCGGGGCTGTTCCTTTATCTAGCTACGGAAGTACATGGAAAGGAAGATGCGTTAACAATTAACAGATCGGTATAATTTCTGCCACTGTAACCCAGAGCTAGTACAGACTCCTCAACCTTCGCCAGCAGGAGTCACTGTAACAAATGGTGCAGGACCTCGGTGGGCAGAGGAAGAGACAGAAAACAAGGGCTGGGGAATGGGGAAATTGCAGGCGAGAACAACGCATGACAATGAACAAACAGAGCACTGGGAGTGGGAAGCAGAATTGTTGGCGGGAACAACCCAAGAACTCTAGGAGTTGGGGAGAGTCACTGGAGAGGATGGACTCAAGAGTCTTGAGGACAAGGGGATGGAAGGGTGAAGCAAGAGCTCTAGGGGGTGGGGGATTTGCTGGATAAAACAGGTCAGGATCAGTGGCTGTAGCTGTGGCTTGGCTAATAGTACAGGAGCATTGGCTGCAGGGGTAATGCGGAGAATGGTGCCAGAATGACAAAAGAGCATTGCTTATCAGCGAGAGCCCTGCCTGGGCACAGTTCCCACTTTGCAGGGCTCTGGGGCTATTATGCCAGCAGGGCCCTTGGAGATATTCACCTTTATTCCCACCACAATGCCTTTGTCTTTGATGACATGTGGGAATGGCTTTCCACTGCTGTCCTTCTGATAAAGGGTCTCATGGAACAAGATCACGCCCCCAATGCTCTGATTCATGGAGGAATCCGAAGAAAAGAGGATCTCTCGGAAGGCGCGGCGATTTTCCTCTGTGTTCTCCACCTTGATCCTCTGCAGTCTGCTCCCCATAGTACCTGGCAAGAGGGGCCAAAGGTCAGAGAACACGATATTGGGCATGATTGTCCTTTCACTTATCTTGTATACTTGCAAGGATGAAGTAACTGAGAATTAGGTCTTCTGTGTCTGTGCAGACCTGGGCTAATCTCCTCAGCCCATGCCCTCATAGTTCTGTCTATGGACCCCAACCCTGCCCTGATGGACCGCTCGCTCCTGAAGAAAGCTGGGGATTCATTTACTCCTGCCTGGTATCTCAAATTATTTCAAAAGCAAAATGGCTTGAAGGACACTAAGAAATATCAATAACTGTTCAACTCACCCACAGATTCATCTGCAGCCAGGATCCCCTTCCCTGGAGCCACAATCCGCTGAGCTATGTCAGACAGGGCCTTCTTCTGCTCCGGGGTCAGCGCTGGAAACTGGTGGGCCATGATGGCTATTCTGGAGGAGACACATAGAGACACCCATTGTTCCAAGCTGAGTTATGCTGTGGATAGTGTTTGTAAAATCACATTGATTGGATACAGACACAAAAATCACATGTATCTCCTTCTGGTGAGAGTGAGGTTCTCTATATTCTTAGAGACATCTATATAGCTAGGTATGACCCCACCATTCCCACCCCTCCTTTAGCATAGGAGGAATGCCTCACAGACTATTCCTGGGAGGTAGGGAAGTGTCATTATCCTCATTTACAGATGGGGAAGTGAGACACAGAGAGGCTAAGTGACTTGCCCAGAATCACAGAGATGTCTGTAACAGCACTAGGCTCCAGTACCTTAACCATTAGACCATCCTTCCTTTCAGATCTTGGAATGAGAATCCACATTAGTGTGCAGTGAAATCCACTTCTTCAGGCTCTTCTTCTCCCCAGAGGTTGCCGTGTAAATGCCATTCCATGTGGGTGTTAAAAATACCAGTTCAGTCTCTTTTTCCCCCAGAGGTGGCAACAACTGTCCATTCCAGCAGGGGCTGGAAATCCATCTCAGGTTCTTCTCCTTTGCAGTTTGTCTTCACATGACAGCAGGGTAGACTGCAGCAGCTACTGCTAAATGTCCTCACTGAGCCCCCATGGGGAAAGGAATCCAAGTGTGGATTTATGTATATAACTGGACGTGCTCAGAGCCCAAAGGCAGTTCAGTAAATAGGCTTAGAAGGATTAGATTTTTTTAAATCGGTAAATGTCAATTTCACTGGACACACAGAAACTGACAAAAAGATATTTCCAGCCATAACAATAAAAATGTACAGATCAGCAAAGCAAGAAAAATGCTTCTTGAGAGCTTCAGAGTTTGATTTAAGGATACTTACTTTGCATATTTTGACGTGATATTGACAATTCATGTTACAGCTATAAAGCTTTAAGTTTTTGAATCTCAACATCTACAGTCATTAAATAATTCTGACCCCTCCCCTTCATAATTTCCCACAACTGAAAATTTAAATTGATAAAATAAAATAATCTTTTAAGATAAATATTGATATTATCGCTCAAAATTTGAAGAAGGAAAAAAAAAGAGAATTCTGCCAAGCCTGTAGTTAAATCATTAAAATCTGGGACAAAGTAACACACATTAATTGCTGACTGGCAAAGTTCTTTGTAAAGCAGATTAGATACTTTGCTCTCTCTATCTCCCACGTGGTACACTGTCTGCTAACAAACCCCTCCTCCTCTTCCCTAGCCTGCCTTGTAGGTATTTGCTTGTATGGCTCAATGCTTTCTCACCCCTTCTTTCCTGCTGTGTGTCTATAATTTGTATGCCTGGGGCTCCTCTCAGAACTGCATGAGGTGTTAGCTGTTTCATGGGAAAGCAAATCAAATGTGGGATGAATTAATCCTACTCTATACAAGATCCTGGATTGCAAATGGATCCTAATCCAGGAGAACACACCTGACAGGTTGGGTTTGTTCTTTGGGTGGACAATGAGAAGTATATCTGTCCCAGAAAAAAAGACTTCCTAGAGGCCTTTATAGAGAAGTATGCTGGTAGTGGGCTGGAACACATGACTTATGAGGAGAGGCTGAGGGAACTGGGATTGTTCAGCCTGCAGAAGAGAAGAATGAGGGGGGATTTGATAGTTGCTTTCAACTACCTGAAAGGGGGTTCCAAAGAGGATGGATCTAGACTGTTCTCAGTGGTAGAAGATGACAGAACAAGGAGTAATGGTCTCAAGTTGCAGAGGGGGAGGTTTAGGTTGGATATTAGGAAAAACTTTTTCACTAGTAGGGTGGTGAAGAACTGGAATGGGTTACCTATGGAAGTGGTGGAATCTCCTTCCTTAGACGTTTTTAAGGTCAGGCTTGACAAAGCCCTGGCTGGGATGATTTAGTTGGGTTTGGTCCTGCTTTGAGCAGGGGGTTGGACTAGATGACCTCCTGAGGTCCCTTCCAACCCTGAGATTCTATGATTCTATTCTACAGTAATGCTTACATTATATAGCTCTGTGATCACACCTCTGAGATCCAGGTCCTTCCTCATGTATGTTATGGCCTCATCTATCTGTCATCCATCCTTTATAAAGGTCTTAAGAAGAAGAAAAGTCCCTGTTCTGATTATTATTGTAATTATTTGTATTACAATCCTTGTAGCCCCAACAAAGATTAAGTGCCACACAAACAAACGCAGAGCGAGACAGTCCCTGCCCCATACAGCTGACATTCTAAACAGACAAGACAGGCACATTGTTGGAGGGGGTAACACAGAAGCAGTGACTTGCCCACAGTCAAAGAGCAGGTCAGTGGCTAAGCCGGTAACAGACCCCCAGTTTCCTGACTCTAGGTCCAGTTCACTACTATCACAGGCTGGCGGGGCCTTTATGGGGAGTCAGACTCTGTCTTGCCTGTGACCTAGCACTTGTCCTGATCTAGTAGCTTAATTACCATTAGTGACCCCTGCTGTGAAAGGTCAAGGAGGAGGATGTAGAGATAGAACTGACTCAGAAAGAAGAGACAGGGAGTTCCTTCTCTCTAGGTAGGGTCTGGTGAAGGTAGTCTAAAGAAGCCTCAGAGATGGAGTTATATTCTGTGGTGAGTGTCCTGGAAAAAGATCGGGTGAATGTTCCAGAGTAGGAACAAGGAGGGGAGAGGACCTAGGGAGAAGCCTGGGAACCAAAGGAGAGGCTGGGTTAATCACAGCCTACTGGGAAACAACACTAGGGGCTCAGAGGTAGGAAGTCGCCAGGGAAACAGCAGCAGATGTGAATGGTGTAGTGGTGCTGAGTACGCCCCAGGGCCTTGTCTCCCACAGCATGGGGCCAGAGTTAGAGCCGTTTGGGGGTGGGGTTAGAGAGCTAGGCTGGCAGGGCAATGCTGTAGATTAGGATTACACCACTAGAAGGAGCAGACCCATTTTAACACAGTGTCCCTGGGCTGGAACCCAGAGCAGAACGTGTATCTGTGCTCCCTCATCAGCCTCAAGGAGGGGGCCTAGAAGCCTCAACACAAGGATTGCTGAGCACAGGATGGGGCTGAGGTGTGAGCCCAGAGGATGGGTTGGGCAGTAGCCTGCGAGGGGTGAAACGATCTCTTGTTACCCCAGAAGGGGTCCGAACTAGACATGACTTTGAAGGGCTAAGTCATGGCCACAAACAGGCCATTGCAGGTTCAAGGAAGTGATCAACACGGGATGCAAGAGTGAAGACTCCTGCAATGCCATGACATGATGACAGGGGGTGCTATTGTGGTGAGTGGAGCTGCTTGCATCTACCCCTTAGACATGTCGCTTCCCATTTAATTCTCTAATTTACATGCTTAGGCACCAATCCTTGAATCCCGCTGTCTTCAATGGGACTCTGTGCAGACCAGCTTTTAGCATGCACTTGGGTGTCCTAAAAAACTGCCTAAACAAGAGCTAGCACTGATGAATAATAGCTCAAAACACTTCAGAAGCTCTACTGCAAGTCTTAGGGCCAATCTGGGGCACCCTTACTCAGGTCAACAAGCAGTAATTCACATGAGCAGTCCCAATCACTTTAAGTGTTCCCTAAGGCGAGGGTTGTACAAGATGGTCCTTTGTGTGCCGGACCCTTACTACAGGATACTGTAGAATCCTGCCAGGGGAAAGATATATTTAGATTTTGTTCCCCACCATGTTCTGAGGTCTTGGAAAAGGGTCGGGACGTATATCTACACCCTGTGCGTATGGCAAGGAAATCTGTGATACGGTAGCTGGAATCTATCTGTTAAGAGTGGCAATGAGCTGGTGTAACAAGTGAGTAGTTAGCTCTCTGTGGTGCACCGCAATTGTATGGGAGACAGCTGTGAATCGCAGTATGGGATGGTGGTTTTGCTGGAAGTTAGACCAAGGCATGGTGATTTCTAGGTGCTCTGTATACCTCCTTAGCAATGATCCTTTAGCCGGGAAAATTTGAGAAAGGTAACATAACGCACACACCACCAGCCAATCAGAACCTCGCTTTTGAGTTTCAACTTCTAAAGCCATACACTGCTGCTGCCGTAAACCAATGAGCCATCACATGCCTGTCCACAGCAAATGGCAATAGTAAACAAAGGAGTCTGATATCAAACAGAGATGAGTTGCATGGCAATAGTAAACAAAGGAGTCTGATATCAAACAGAGATGAGTTGCAAGAGCAGATGAAAGTTCCCGGTTTTGCATAAATACCCCTTCAAAATGCTAAAGAATGGATGGATGTGCAACAAAACCACATCAGGAAGCCTAGAAGTGGTCATTTATTTTGGTGAATAGATTTAGTTATCTATTGCCAGCTTCTGCTACTCTTACACTTAGCAATACCTTCTTTGAGAGCAGGGCCATTGATTTCGGAAGTGCTATTCAGGCAGTAAAGTATTGCTCATTACGAGCAGGGATGGCAGAACCTGGCCCATCATTGGTCATTGCTCAACTATGGCTGCCTCATGAAAAATAGGCTTCCATAAATGTATCAACAGAAATTATAAAGGCCGTTTGAAGAGAGAGCATGGTCCAGTAGATAGGAAATTAGACTGGAATGCAGGAGACATGGGGTCGGCTTGGCTCTGCTACTGATGTTGCCAGTATTTTTATCTGCCAGACAGTTGTACCTCATCGGCTTAGTGGAAAAAGGCCAGTCATTTCAAGTTACGGGCCAGATCCCCAGCTGCTGTAAATAGTTATAGTCCGAGTGCCTTCAGTGGAGCTATGCTAATTTACACCAGCTGAAGATCTGGCCCATGAGTGTTATTTTCCTGTTTATTGTAATTGTTCACAAAACGGAAAGGGAGGAGGAAGAGCAACAACAAAGGAATATATGTACAGAAAATGCACACAATCAGATGCAGTGTAGTGGCTAAATGGAATGTTCTGCAGAGCTTTCCAGCAAGCTTTGCTGGTGCTTTAAACAAACAGGGCTGTTTGTCTAAGCCAGTCCCTGGCAGGGAGGCAGCTGGACCAGAAAAACACGGCAATGAAAGTCAATATTGCTGTGTTGGAATTTAGACCTTTCCCCAGTATGCTCAGTGGGAAATATTGTCACAGACATCAGCACAAACATTGCATTCAGTTAATATTACAACAGACTGGGCGAAAGGGTAAGCGCACGTGGGGGATGGGAGAGGGACTATGGGGAAGGATTTCAGTGTTGTCAGCATGTTGCACCTCAGACCAGGTTAGAAGCCTCTGTTCTTTCTCTGTGCCTTTCCCTGGGCAATTACCCTCAGCACTTTGTTTCTTACAAACAATCAGTGTCAGGTTTAGAATCATTTGCCCATCAGCCTCCTACCTAAACTGGAGAAACCAGTTGTGTTATAACATCTGGGTTCTGGACAGCAGGAAAAAGAGGATGCAATTGGCACAGGTGTTTTCATGACTGTTTTTTCTCTCTCCTTTTATATAAAATATGTCAAATGTGCAGGGAACATGTGTTGAATACTTGCCCTCTCCGAGTGTGTGCAGCTTTGTCTGCACAATTACTTGTGAGCACAATTTCTCAGCACTTGTGTACACACACATTTACACACACAAAACCCCATTTGTATGCACAAATCTGTGTGAGTAAATTCTACCATTGTGCACACAAATGGTAGTGCTTAAAGTGTGTGAAAGTGATTTGAATGAGTAAAAGCTGCATGTGTACAAATGGATGTGGGTGGGGGTTTTAAAATGTGGCTCATAACAAACAGGCAAAGAGTACAACACCTGAGTGTGATTTCAGGTTCAGCTGTTTGTTGGGGACACTTGGATGGAAAATTTAACCTTTTGCATAATGGAAACAAAATTAATAAGTGCTTGTGCAATGGCTGGCATCTTGGCCAACAAGAGGGATTTAACTGGGGACAGCCAGAGCTAAACACATGAGTTGCTTGAGCTATGGAACCAGGCTTCCCCAGTGAGACCTGCAACAGATCTGCATTCTCTGTGGCTCATGTACAGAGGGTGACATGTGACACACTGATACGTGTGTTAAACTTGGAAGATGCAAACGGCTCTAAAATGCTTAATACTTGTATTATTCTATTGACTTGAGAAAAAATATTCCTCCTAAACAAAAGTGGGGAAAACCCTCTCATTCCAGGGGAAATGAGGAAGGGAACTGCCTGAAAATATGGCAAAGAAAATAAGTAAGAAGCTTTAAGAGAAGAAACAAAGAAGCATTCGTGTGGAATACAAGGCAAATTGTCCTTTCGGAAATACGTTTAGAATAAAAAAGGCTGTTTGACCCAAAACAGATGGGAAGGAAGAGAGAAAGTAACACGACACTAAAGAGTGCATGAGGGACAGAGAGGCAGCTGTTAGAGGAACAAGTCAGGAATTAACCATGCAGGAAATGAGGAACGTAAAGCCATGTAGGGGCTCCCTTTCCCCCTCTTGTACTGCAGTCTTGTACTTCCATTCATTCTGCTGCTCATAAGACACAAAGTCAGGGCACTGTCCTACCATGCCCTGAATGGGAACATTATCCAGAAATGGTTAAAGCACTGAACTTTACACATACAAGCCTACATGCTGAACATTAAATTAACAGCCATGTTTACAAAAATGAAATAACTGCTAGAGAGAGAAAAGCCATCACAGTGTAAATCAACATCTCAAGCGGCTTTGATGGTGGTCAGTATATACACTGCATTGTCCCACAGGCATGAAGACAAAACTGTAGATGTAAAGCATGTAGGTTAGGGGGTGGGTCCACTCTACCAAGTGTCAGATCTGGAAAAACACCTGGATTAAGGATTCAGACTGCCACTGCTTTAGGAAAACGAGTGAGCACGTTTGCTGAAGATGGTGATTTTGTCCAAGTTCTCTCAAGTAGCTGGAAGATCAGACCTCCCAATTGCCTAAAAAACCTGATTGCCAGCTGTTTGGCTTTCTGCACCTGTGTGCAGGTAGTGGGCATACATACACCAGGGTTTTTCATATAGCAACTTGTAAGGTAGAGTTTTGCTAACAGACTGCTAAATATCTATGGGTGTTGTTGGGGAGAGGAGAGGGAGCGAGGCACTTTCTCCCCCTTTTATCCTTTACTTTGGGGGCTGGCATCAAGTGGCACTTGCACCAGACCAGCTACGGTCACATCCCCTCCAAATTGGGTGGGAGGGTGTAGGGCAGGGGTCTCGAAGTCCCAGCCCACGGGCCATCTGCAGCCTGAGAACCTCCCCACTGCATGTCTGCTACAGGTGCCGCCCCCCACAGCTCCCATTGGCTGGGGGAGAGGGATAGAGATACCATTACAAGTCACCAGGCAGAGTCAGCCATGGAGGCAATATTATTAGTTGCCGGGCAGAGTCAGCCATGGAGGTGGCATCATTAATTGCCGGGCAGAGTCAGCCAGGGAGGCAGTGTCACATTTTTCCACAATGAATATAAACAAGTCACAATACCGAACACAACTATCTGACGCACACCTTGCTGCAACCCTGAAGGTTTCAACTGCTCAGTCACGGAGGCCAAACATCAACAAACTGTCAGAACTGAAGAGTTGCCAGGTGTCTGGCAAACACTAAAAACTCTCTGGCAGGCGAAGAATTGTATCCAGTTTTATGACCGTTTTATTATTTCTAAGAAATTTGAAATAAAAAATACAATGTAAATGTTTTCTTTTCTGAACACCATCTTCAGTGACATTATTGGCTTGCTGGGAGGATTTGAGGACTTGACACTGGCCCTAGGGCAAATTGAGTTTGAGACCCCTGGTGTAGGGTATGTGACTCCACAGCTCCTCTCCACTGGCCAGCAGAGCTTATGGCTGTAGAGGGGAGTGGACACCACACTGCATTCCCCTCTATGCTCAATGCTTCTGCATCTCCTTTTTGGTGAAGGGCACAGGGAAACAGGTGCCCTGAGGACTAGAGAGTGTCTGGGTCATATACAGGGCTATTCCAGAAGCTGGGAGATGGTTTGGATAGAGCACTCATTTTCAGGTGCTGAGGACAGTTTCTTCTTCTTGGTGGTGGTGTCCTGGGTGGTGCCATGCCCTGGTGGGTAGTGGTACTAGTGGTGGATTGTGGGAGGGTTCTGCCATGCTGGCAGTGGGCACTTGTCCCTGGAGAGTGGAGAGGTGGAGAGTTCTGGCAGGTCTGCTAGAGAGTCTAGTGCCTAAGATGCTAGCAGGGGACAGTGCGGGTGTTTTGGGTGAATTAGGAGGTTGAGGATGCTAGCTTGGGGATGACGGATGGAGTCAGCAGCTGCCATTTGTGGAGATTAATGGAAGGAGGCACACATCAGAGCCCTAGGGGGGCTCCTATTAGGGCCCTAGTGGGACTCCGGGTGTTCGCTACTTCCCACCACCCAACACAGATGTAATGAGGTTGAGTAGTGTCCGCAAAAGAGAAACTAACAACTAATTATTCCTCAAGAAAGGCTTTTAATGACTTACGACTATAAAGGCAACACAGACAGAATAAAAAGATCAGAATTAAAGACCAACACTGAATGAGGATTAATATAAATGACAAATTATACTGGAGACAGGCACAAGTACAAGTAATATTATGTATTAACTACTTATTCCTATAAGTACATATATATAAGACAATTAATATTGGAAACAGTTACAAGAACATGCAATGCTGTTATTTTTGATTAGCTAACAACCTTTCAGGCATTATATCCATCTCCAATAGCATATAATTTTATATGTGATACTACTACATTGATTAACTATATTTTACCAATCTTAACATATATATCTCTCTTTATCTAATCAATACACTTTTACTAACTTTTATGCTAACTTTATGGTAACTTATACTGAAGACAGGCACAGTGACTTGCAAAGTTACTATGATTTATAGTCTGTTGACCTTGCCCACACCGTACCCGTTTCCAGCAAGGCACAAATACATATACTGTTGCTATATAATGATTTACTATTAACTACTACTACTTTTAAACAACTTAAACAATTTATTGATAAACTTAACCTATAGTATTAATACAGACTTACGATTAACCAGCTTGAGCATTACCAGACCATTTTACCTAATACCTCACCCTATTTTCATCCAAAATACGTTACCTTTCAGTTGACCATTCCCTGCACTGGCCAGGCACAGATAGTCAGTGAAGCGCAAGTCCCTTTGGTTCAGGGGGGTGTATGTGAGCCTGACAAAGAGCGATCTCTTTTAGGTCAACAACACACACACTCATTTGCGCTTCTGCATTTTATTTATACAGTACTTGCTGGCCGTGCTTTTGAACAAGTCAACCAATCAAGGTGGCCAAATTTTACAGGGTGGCATTTGCAGTTGTTTTTAACTAATGAACTGTGCACCTTTGACCACAACTAGCCACAAAAAGGAAAGATGAGCTGGTCAATTTGCTAGACTTAAAAAACCCTAAATCAGCTTAAAGAAGTGTCTGGTTGCAGAGCATAGTAATCACAAGTCTGTATCAATCTTTACAGAGTTTCCTTCTTAATCTATAAAGCTTCCTAGATAGATTATGCTTATGCTTGCAGGATTCTACTATACTCGCTTCTTACAGCTTCCAGAAGTTTGAGGCCTAACAGTACTTAGCCTGACACAACTTGGCAGGGCTTATGCACATTAAGCACACCATTGAGCCTATTCATATTGTGCAGTTCTGAGCAATTTACTGAAGATGACTGTTCTCATCCTCTGTATTCAAAGGGGTCCAACTCCACTGCTAGTACAGGGGAATATTTCTGCCAACAGCTTCTGTTATCTCTTTTCATGTAGTCTTCTCCTTTCAAGACTATCCTATGTCCCCTTGTCAAAGTCAGTCTCACCAGCACTACTGCTATAATACTTCCGAGGAAATTAAACACCGAAAGCAGGTTGTAACACGTCATCAGCCCTGACTGCGTAATGTGCATTCAAGGAATAAAAAGAGGATTGCGTTCTGCAGCTGCACCCCAGATTTTCCCACATGCACCTACACGAATCATCATTTAAACAAAGTAGCAGAAAATGACACGGACACAAACACACAGGCTATTGATCCAGTCTCCTGAATTAAGGATGAGGATTATGTGTTCGCATTCCACTTCTTCCAGGTGTTCTTTGTTACAAAATTAAGTCAAAGGAGTTAGCAAGTGCATCAAATGGGGCTTATTACATTTACAGAAGATAGATGAGAGAGAGAGATCATTGCAGAAAAAAGAAAAACTAAGAAAGAATGCATTTCTTTCCTGATTTGCACGCAGTTCCTGACAAAGCAAAATCCACTCATTTACTTGCATCCGAAGAAGTGGGTATTCACCCACGAAAGCTCATGCTGCAAAACTTCTGTTAGTCTATAAGGTGCCACAGGATTCTTTGCTGCTTCATTTACAGAAAAGATACATATTCTCTCTCTCTCTCTCCACCTCCCTTCCCCCATTCAGATCAGAACTGAATCAGTAATTTATTATCACTCACTGTTTGAAGATAGTCTCTCCTTCTTTGCTATACGGTCCTGCTGAGGTAGCTGCAGCCAAGTAGGTCCAATCTCCCAACTCCCAAACTTTTTATAAAGTTCTTAGCAATATTTGTTTTCCCTCCTCTTCAGACTGTTTGGGGTGGTGTCACTATGCAGCACCTCTGATTGGCTGGGCGGGTTTATGGTCCCTCAGCCAATCAGATTCAGTCTCTCATAGCCACAGGAATGGAAGAATTCTAGTTTTGTTTCTCTCCCAGTGAGAATGACAAATTCCATAAAGATTCTTTTGACAGATCAGTTCAACAGCTTCCTCATCCCTTCCAAGCCATAGTACAGATTATTGCAAGACCTACACTGGAACATGCTTACAGTGAACCTGGCTAGAGCTTGCATTTTAGGGCCAGATCCTCAGCTGGTGTAAATCAGATAGCTCCATGGAGTTCCAACCCTCTGGATCGGTCCCTTGGGGCCAGGGAGCCTGTGTTCCCCTGTATTTTGTATATGGCCTTGCAAAGTGATGAAGCTCAGTATGTACTCTTAGTAACAGAGTCAGTCTCTGCTGGTAATAGTGCAGTGGGATGAAAGTCACGAATTGCTTCAATGCACTGCAGTGTGCAAATTGGAATTCTGTTTGTGGGGTAAATTCACCCTAGGAGGACTGGTGAGCACAAGACCTATTTAACACTTAAACCCTCAAATTAGGCTTATGTGGTGCATACTATTCACTGTGAAAAACAAATGAATTCTCTATACACAGCTTCCAGGGCATCTGTGCTCATACTGCTGATATTTTCAGTTTGTCAAATCACAACAGAACAAAGCTGATTTCATATTCCAGGTAGCCCACCGCAGTGGGTTGGACACATAGTAGAGGGACTGCGTTAAGCCAACGTCATACTCTTAGCAATGGCACACACGGTAGCCTTGGACGTTAGAGCTTGTTTTAACTGAACAATGCAATGTTTGCTCAGACCCTGACGTTCTCTCTCTATTTTTTATGACATGTGTCATAACCTTCAGGTGAGCAGCAGCTGCCAGACACTTGTTGAAGGAATTGTGGCTTCTCATCAAAGGAGGGCACCTTCACAAGGCCAGCATCCTCCCACACTAAGCCCATCCACCTCTTATGGTGTGAGACTTGGGCCATGGCAATGCACAAACAATTCACGCTAATACAGGGCTAAACCCTCAGCTGGTGTAAATAAACATAGCTCCATGAAAGTCATTAGAGTTATAGTGATTCGCCCTAGCTGAGGATGTGGCCATTATTTCTTCCTTTCACTCTCTACTTCCTTCCTGATAAGCCTGTTTACAGAATACCATGGATGTATATCCACTGTGGTAAAATCTATGGCCAGAAAACCCTAATTGCCTTGTGGAATCTGTTTCATTATTTGAGACATCTCTCACCTGGGGACTCCGTCCCTTCCAGAGAGAGAGACTCTGTGATCTAATTAACTGTTCTTCACCTCTAACTGCTGTGATCCTATATCATAACAATCAACATTTATCATGACAAGCCCTATTAAAGGGATCTGGTGGGGGATAAGCGGGACGGGGTAGTTACTGTACCAACATGCGCCTTCCAAATTTGTCTTGCACCTTTGAATGCCCCAGAGAAAACCCAGCTTGGAACCTTGTCTCTCCTGATCCTTCTGAAAACTCAGCGGTGCTTCAGGGTGTATCGTTC
The DNA here is from genome assembly GCF_020497125.1 of Mauremys mutica. NCBI lineage: Eukaryota > Metazoa > Chordata > Testudines > Geoemydidae > Mauremys > Mauremys mutica. The sequence continues at coordinate 116,978,145 of NC_059077.1, forward strand.
CCCGCATGATGGAGATATGATATGACAGGCGCCTTTAAAAGAAGTAGGGCAGAAAGGAAATGACTCTGGGCAGAATTCCTAAAAGTCTTGCTGGGTATTTCTGAAAACACAGAGTAACATCCCATCGCCCAATGTGCATTTTTAAAAATGGTTTTGTTTTTCTGAGGAATTTGATGTCCCTCACCATGCAGCTCCCTCTGGGCTGAAATCCAGCACTACAGTAATTACAGGCCTAGCAGCATCTCTGAACAGCCAGGAGGAAGAATTTAAAAAATTTAAAAATACTCTGAAAGTGAATAAATATGGAGCCTCAATTCTCCCTCCAGTTAGGGATGTCAACTTTCTACCCGCACATAACTGAACACCCTTGCCCCGCCCCTCCTCCGAAGCCCCGCCCCACTCACTCCATCCTCCCCTCCCTCTGTCACTCGCTATCCCCACACTCACTCACTTGCTCATTTTCACCTGGCTGGCTGAGGGGGTGAGGGCTCCGGCTGGGTGTGTAGGCTCCAGGGTGGGGCCGGGGATGAGGGATTTGGGGTGCAGGAGGGGGCTCTGGGCTGGGGCTGAGGGGTTCAGAGGGCAGGAGGGAGCTACAAGCTGGGACAGGGGGTTGGAGTGTAGGGGTGTGTGATGTCTCCAGTGGGGGGGTGAAGGCCCTGGGGTGGGCCTGGGGATGAGGGGTTTGAGGTGCAGGAGGGTGCTTCAGGCTGGGACCTAGGGGTTTAGAGGGCAGAAGGGGAATCAGGACTGGGGCATGGAAGGGTGTCAGGGTGAAGGGTCCGGGCAGCGCTTACCTCAAGCAGGTCCTGGAAGCAAGCAGCACATCCCCTCTCTGGCTCCTACGCGGAGGCGCAGCCAGGCGGCTCTGCGTGCTGCCTTGTCTCTTTCCATTGGCCGCAGTTCCCAGCCAATGGGTGCTGCGGAACTGGCGCTTGGGGTGGGAGAGAGAGGAGAGACATGCTGCTGCTTCCGTGAGCCGAGCGAAGCCACGGCAGGCAGGGAGCCTGCCTTAGCCCTGCTGCGCTGACCAGACTTTTAATGGCTCAGCCAGCGATGCTGACCGGAGCCTCCAGGGTCCCTTTTTGACCGGGCATTCCGGTCGAAAACCGGACACCTGGCAACCCTACTTCCAATCCTAGAGAGAGTGGTCTTCCAGTCAGGATTGGGAGTGAGCAAGCATTCCTGCCTGAGGTCACACTAAGCCTCAGCCACATTAAAATCCAGAGCCATGATGCAAACAGCTCTAATGGGAAATGTGTGCTTACGGTGTAGAGGCTGGAGCAAACTCTAGAAAGCTAGTGTGCTCCTTGATGGGTAAGAGCCAGCTGAGGATCTGGCCCAATGACGACAAAAAGACGGTTACTTACTTGCACCATAACTTTTGTTCTTTGAGATGTTTATTCTACTCAGGTGTGCACAGGTACTGCTAGGCAAAATTCTCCGGCTTTGGTGTGCGTGGCACATACACCCGAGAGGAATACATCTCTGCAACCATTTGAAGAAGAACCAACATTTAGGATTATTTTAAATTCTTTGGGTCAGGGTCTGTGTGTGTGTATATATGTTTCTATAGGGCCTACCCCAACATGTCCCTAATACTTCTAAGACCGGCCTTACTGGGTCAGACCAAATGTCCATCTAGCCCAGTGTCCTGTCTTACGACAGTGGCCAATGCCAGGTGCCCCAGAGGGATGAACAGAACAGGTAATCATCAAGTGATCCGTCCCATTGCCCATTCCCAGCTTCTGGCAAATAGACTTTAATTCCAGAAGGGACTTTCATGATTGCAGGCCACAGAACCTCACCCACCCACTCCTGCACTAGACCTCTAACCTCTGGCTGAGTTACTGCCGTCCTCAAATCTTGATTTAAAGATTGCAAGTTACAGAGAATCCCCCATTTACTCTAGTTCAAACCAGCAAGTGACACGTGCCCCATGCTGGAGTGAAAACCCTCCAAAATCTCTCTCAATCTGACCTGGGGGGAAAATTCCTTCCCAACCTCAAATACTGATTGAGACCTTTACATCCTACCCTAATACAAGTATTTAAATAAAGATTGATGATGATGCAAGGAAGGAAAACTGTGCCCTAACCTTGGGGGAAAGGAACGTGATGTCTGAAGTTGCCTCACACCATTTCATAATCTGCCACCACATCAGAAATGGACAAGAAGGTTAGATTAAAACCCAGTCTGCACCGTAAAGCCTGTCCCTAGCCTTGGCAACACTTGCACACTTGGTTATGCCCATACAGTGAATGAAACGGAACTTGAAATGTACTGACTGGTGGAAGTGTGTGTGAGCGTGTGTGTGTGTACACGTGGAAACGCAGGACTGACAGCGCCCGGAGAGGGTGCTCTGTGCGTGGTGGGGTTAAAGTGTGATCTGATGTAGAACAGTATCCATGCGTGACTGTTTACCTTTCATCTCTCCTTTCACGCTGCGGAGAGCTGCCATGTGGCTGTTTTCTGTGGGTCTTGCTCAACTGTCTCAAAGTCCAGCTGGTTTGTCGCTATCTAATCAGGGAAGTTGTTTGTTCAAGTGGTCTGTTTCCCCACTCCACCCCACAATCCTCATCTCAGAAACACTGGCCTTTAATCAGCGTTATGAGAAATCTTCCGCAGTCCTGGCTCCACAGCAATCAGTGCAGCCTCCTGGCAAACCTGTCAGGGAGGTAGAGATGTGGGGTGGCTCTGCCTCATGTCAGCAGGAGCACCAGCAGGCACTGTGGATCCCAGATCCCCTTATCTACAGAGGGAATGGGCTTGCTGCACCATCCCTGCGCAGTCCTCTCCTCTCTGCATCTGGCCAGCTCCACCAGCATGTGCAGAAGGGGAGAGGCCATCAGCCTGGCCTCTACCCCACCTGCTTGTGGATTACTTACACCCAAAGGGGCACTAGGAGGGACTGCAGTTGCCCCGTGCCCTTCATGGAAGGCGCAAGGGGGAAGGCTCTTGGAGTCTGCCCTGGACTCACACACAAAATGGCCCCCAGTGTTGCCAATACCCACTAATACAGACACAGTTTCCCATTAGCAGACATGCCCCTCCTACACGTATGCAAAGACTCCCCTCGACCCCAGCTCTCTTCAACAGCCACCCCCACACACATGCACCAAACTTCCCCTTCTACACATACTTCCCTGCACACAATCACAGGGCCCCCATGTTCACACACACAATCATACACTGCACTGTTCCCCGCCCCAGTCCTTTCATCCCTTTACTGACAATCACAACACACACCCTCTGATGTGCCCACAATCACACTCCCCTTTCCTCATCTATGCCCAATTATACCCTCCTTATACATAACCACAGCTCTTCCCCATGAGCACAACCTCACACACAGGTCCCTGACACACTCACACAGCATCAACATACAGATGTGCCCTGCACACGGAAGGATGTAGGGGAGGAGGAGCGTCTTTGGGCTGAGGGGCAAGACACTGGGCTGGGGCTCAGGGTTCTGTTCCCTTGTCCGCCACAGACTGTGTGAGACCTTGGCCAAGTCACTTAGGGTATGTCTACACTTGGAGCTGCAGGTGTAAATTCCACCTCAAGGAGACATACCTGCGCTAGCTCTGATTGAGCAAGCATGCTAAAAAACAGCATAGCTGCAGCAGCATAACCAGCAGGATGGGCTTGCCACCCCAAGTACATATCTAGCATCTTGGCTGGGTACATCTTTAGGGCAGCATGCCACTCACACTGCTACAGCTACGCTCTCTTTTTAGCATGTTCAGAGCTGGGGGGGGTATGTCTCCTCCAGCTGGAGATTACACCCCCAGCTCTGAGTGCAGACAGACCCTTAATCGCCTTGCACCTCGGTTTCCCATCTGTAGAATGGGATCAGTATTTCTTTCTCCCAGGGGTGTTGGGAGGACAAAATCCATTAGTGAGGCACTCACATGTTTTGGGGAGGGAGGCCAAATAAGTACATAGGGTCTCTTTCTAAGCATTTTTAAAACCATTAGGAATTTTTTTTTAAATGATTAGTAAAGAGAATCAACGTGAAATATATATTGTGTGTGGGCCTGATGTGAATAGAAAGACTCCCACTGTGGGCTCTGGAGAAGGCACCAAATGAGCAATGCATTGCTTCAGAGACACTGTCCCAATGGAGAGGTACATTCCTGCCCCTAGCCAGGGCAGACGCTTCCACTAGGCGACTGTAAGCCGTCGCCTAGGGCGGCAGGATTTGGGGGGTGGCATTTTGCTGCCCTCGGCGGAAATTCGGCAGGGGGTGGTGGTGTCCTTCCGCTCTGGGTTTTCGGCGGAAATTCAGTGGCAGGTCCTTCACTTGCTCCGGGACCTGCCGCCAAAGTGCCCCGAAGATGTGGAGCGGAAGGACCCCCGCTCAGAGGAGGAGTGCTGCTGAAACCGTGGCGCCGCTCCTGCACCTAGCAATGTCATTTGGCTGCGTAATCTTAAGAGGGCTCCCTGCCTTTATCTAGCTGCAAGCCGGCTGGGTATAATAATCCTTGCTTGAATGAAGACAGAGGGCTTGAGTGTTTAAACAGAGCTAGCATCCCTTCCCAGGGGCAAACATGCAACCTTTGTATCCCTGCTTCTGGAAAGCCCTTAATGGCTGTGCCTTGTGGGCTGCCCAAAGTGATTTCGGCCAGTTCTATGTTAAAAAGCTAGGTCAGCCCAGCTATGTTGCTCAGGGATATTTAAATCTACATTTCCAAGGGATGTAATTAAGCCACCCTAACCCCCAGTGTAGACAGTGCTAGGTTGACGGAAGAATTTTCAGATTTAAAAAGTCTGATGCAGCATCCACTGAAATCATTAGAAAATTTCCCACTGACTTCAGGGGGCATTGGCTCGGGCCCATAGTGGTAAGGAAGAAAAGTAACACGCTGACAAAATGTTAAATCATTTCCCACACCAGAACATTTATTAACTGAGCATTATCACTTGGTTCTCTCTCTCTCTCTTTTTTAAGCCAAACAATTTGTAACCTCTTGCTGTGGGCTTTTCTTTTGCACTAACATGAACAACCAAACACCAAAAAATGGGGTGTTGTTCTGGATCCATACAGTACAAAGATTAAAAAACAAAGAAGAAAAAAAAACATACCCCACGTCTGAAACATTCAACAGTCAAGGCAGCATAAATAGTCACCTTTCCCTCTATGTGCCCAGGCACTTAGTGGAATAAATTCACAATGACCCCCAAATTCTACAACCTGACAAAGAACACCACTACCGAGAAGATACTTGTGTGTGTGGCTCTCTGCGAGGGAGACACGGGGAAGCCAGATACCAGCTGCACTCAGTCTGGGAACAGGTTTCAGCATCTGTCCTGACGGATGCTGGTGACTGCTGTGTGGAACCTTTGGAATTTTCATCAGGTGAAAGCTCTTACAGTCCATGCCCTTGTGCAAACAACAGTGATCCTCTAAAAGAATCCCAGCTGATCTAGCAAGAGGCAAAGTTCAGGTGCTTGGGCTGGCATTGTTCTGTGCTCTAGTGACACCCTGTGACTGACTGCCCATCTCCTTTGTGCTGAGCACTGTACAAGTCAGTTGCCCCTCATGGCCTGAAAATGAACTGTAGCCCACGAAAGCTTATGCCCAAATAAATTTGTTAGTCTCTAAGGTGCCACAAGGACGCCTCGTCATTTTTGTGTGAAACTTACTTCTTAGGGGGCTTGTGCAAATATTTTCTTTGGTTTCAGTCCACATGGGTTCGCGCACAGACAGACATCTGCCCTGACTACTCCTAGTTTTACCATGAGTTACCATGAGTTTGACAAACAAAATAAAGAAAACTGAAAGTGGAACTCTTTTCCCCCAAAAACTATTTCACTTGGTTCATTCTGAAGCCAGGAAAATTTGTGATTTGCACACAGTTTCACCCAAACGCCACCTCAAAACTGGGTGTAGGTCTCCTCATATAGTGCCTGGTCCAAAGCACCCTAAACTCAGTAAAAAGACTCTCTCTGACTGCAATGGGCTGTAGATCAGGGCCATGGGGTACAAACCTTTCAAAGGCAGTTTTGAATTTGTAACAACCCCCAATTATTTCTCATGTGGTTTCGGTTTTCAATGCACACAGAACAGTTCTGCTAGAAAGCAGCCAACACTTAGAAACCATCCAAACTCCCCGCCAGTTGGATCAGAAAATTAGTTATTTAACATGTGTATTTAGAAGTGGCTCCTTCAATATGACACATTACTGAAACTTGCTCATCTGACCATGCCCAGCGATTCATGGTAGGAGCAGTGAACTGTGTCTTCTGCAGCTGTCAGCTATATCTAACTGCAAGTTGAGGCAAGATAAGTGTACCGTGACACCATGCTGCTGCAACTGTTCCTTCACCTTTCCTGTAAAAAACATGATCATGCTGGATCATTCATTGGGCTGCCCAAAGCAAACTGGAGCTTCTCTATGCTGCAGGTGGAATCCATGGAAAATCAGGATAGGTGGCAACCCATCTAGGGCCAGTTTTAAGGGCTTGCACTCAATAAAGTTAGCAAGTGAGCTCCCGGTGATACAGGATCAGGGCCTAAATGGGGAATCTGTTCTTCCTCACCAGTGAGAGGTAGCTGTATGTGCAATCTCAAAGGTTGTTCCGAGGAATGTGAGGCTGTGTGTGAGTATGTGCATGGGCCAGCGAATCCAAGCCACATACAGCAAGCGGGAGGTGGTTTGGTTTTAGTGTTCTTGGCTCCATAGGGGACCCAGGCTGAAGAACATGTGTTAGGGGGCTTATTCCTTCACCCTCTCACTTCCCTGGTCCTTCGCACATGAACAGATTCCATGTTCATTGGGGTGAACTTCCAGAAAGCCTGATTCCAGTTTCCTTCCTTAGTGTCCCCCTTCCCAGCTCTGACACCACAGAGCCTTGCCTGTGTCCCTGTTTCTGTTCCCATCCCCTGTTCCCATTTCCCCCTTTAGCAAAACATGATCCCAATTCTCCCAGCCCCAGTCCCTGTTCCCATTCCCCCCCTCCACTTCCTGATTGACTGCAGACTATATAGTAAAACTTGAATTCTGCTTAGCTGTACCTTAACCAATCATTTTACTGAAATTTAACTAACCAATTCTAACATATCGTAACATGGTTATTTAACCAATTATATCCCACCTCCTTAATTGGTTTACACCCAGCAAAATTAATTATACAACAGACAGAAACAATCACAGAACCAGACAGAGACCATGCAAATAAACATACAAAACAATACAGAAGTGAGGATTTCACAACTACAGCTATACAGACATAAGGGTTTTCCAGCTGTGTCTATTGATAAGTGAGTTCTTGCCAGACAGGATGCTATCGAACTAAATTTCCTTTTACATCTTCTAGGCTCTTTCCTTTCTCTGGAGGTGATAGATCGGATCACCTTCCTAACAGCCCCAGACTGCCTTATTTCAATGTGACTAAACAGGGCCTCACACTGTCACAGTAAGAGAAGGCCCTTACACAGACAGACAGTGATTTTTGATTCTTTCTTTTATATCTCCATAACTAGCTAAGTGATAAGAATACACCTAAATTCTTAAAGTATAGGCCTTTGCAGACAGGCCTGAATATCTGTATCCTAACAACATGGACTCTGTGTTTCAGATCCTCTGCTCCAAGGTGAAAGGAGAGCTTTGGGGGAAAGAGGCGTGTAACCCACAAAGGAGAAGACCCGGAGGTGCTGAAGCAGCATGAAACGTGTTCCCAGAATCATGTGCAGAATGTGGGGTAAGGGGCTCATTATATGCATCACGCCTCTTGTAAAGGTCTCTTCATGTTTTTATTTGAGGATAAAATAGATCATCGGGGTAATATATGGAGAAGTTTGGGGGAAACAAGGGCTATTCTCCAGCTCCATACTTCCTCCTAGGTCAGCTTGTGCCTGATGCACTCACCCTGGCTGGCATTTCCAGTATCTTGAGACTGAGAGATATGTGACCACAGGAGTGGCATTGACTAATGTGGAGGGAATTGAGACAGGGCCACTGTAGGTAAGGAAGGACAAGTGCGGGGGCGGGCGCGCATGGGGCTAAAAAGACAAAGGAGATCTCAAACATCAGCGGACTGTCTTGGGTCTGTGATACCAGAGACTGGTTTGTTGGACAGTGCTGTAGGAGGCACATGCAAATGGCCTGTGTGTGTGCGTGTGTGCGCGCGTATTGGGGTCTCCCCCCAAAAATGACTAAGGATAGTAGCAAACCTTCCCCTTCCCTGAAATACTCCACCCTCCTTTCACTTCTTCAATATAAAATAAATAATGTAGCTATAGGTTTCCGTAAACTTTTTTTTAAAGTTCCTTTCCCTCCACAAGGTGGCGTTGGTAGTTCTGAGCACAGTTGCAACTGGCATGACCTCTGGAGTCACACCTGATATGTCTGTCCAAGGACAAGGCTCCCTTGGCTCCCAGTTTTTCCATAAAGGCATTTCTCGGTGGGTCACAGTAGTTTAGGGATGTTATTTGGCCTGAGGCTGGAAAACATCCCCACGTGCCTGACCAGATTGGGCTCCACCACGTAGGCCCTCTCATCCTTGGTGCGCAACAGGGAGTAGAGTGCAGTGTCCTTGGCAAAGCCCGGACGGCAGTGCAGCTCCTGAAGGTAACCTAAGACACGGCGGGCGGAAGAGGCGGAGAACACCATGGCGGGCATGCAGCACTCGGTGACTGGCACCACGTTGTAGAGCACAGGGGCCAGCCGGCGCAGCTCCAGCAGGTAGTGGCGACCCACCAGCTCTGCTAGTGCCATGCTGTACAAGGCAAAGAACAGGACAATGGGCCAGGTAAGGCTTGGGCGGCCAGACACCCAGGAGTATGCAAAGCTCAGCAGGGGGCCCAGAAACATGCCCAGGCCGAGCCACTCCAGGATCCTCATGGGCTCTGGGTTAATATAGCGCTGAAGCCGCTCGGGATGGTACAACTTCAGGTAGAGGGCATCTTTGAGGTGTGGCTTTGAGAGCCGTTCCAACAGCAGGTGCTGCAGGAGGGGAAATATCTCCTCTTCGGGAACAGCATCGTCTTCCACCAGAAGGATGTACTCTGGATTGTAGGCCAACAGCGACTGCTCCATGCAGAATGCATAGTCCCGCTTCTCTTTCTCAAACTGGTTCACTGCGGCATCGGGGTCCTCCCAGTTTTTGTAGCGGCTGACCATGGCAAAGAAGTTACCCAACAGCCTGGCATCCTGGTGGTTGCCCGGGTCCTGCTCCACGTTACAGATAAAGACCTGGTAGCTCTGGCAGCGAGGGCCACACTGCTGGAGGAGGCGGTGGAAGCGGGAAGCTACCTGCAGGACGTAGTGGAACTCATTCCGCCTCTGCACGGTGACGATGGTGATGAGCAGCCATGGTCTGAGGGTCTTGTCACCTGAGATCTCCGAGGAGTTAGGAGTCCGCAGGTCCTCAAAGTAACGGAGGGCAGTCTGGCCATCCTCCTGGTTCTGCTTCAGGAACTCCTCGCTCATGGGGTTCAAATGCCAGCGGCGTATGTAAAAATAGGAGTGGAGGAGCCGGTGGCAAATCAAGGGAGCCAACACGCCGAATGTCACCACAGTTAAGGTAAGGAACTGAATAATGGGACTGGAAAAACGGCACCACTTCCCATAGAGCCGCAGTCCTCGGAAGAGCATGGCTGCTGGATACAGGGTGTGGCCCCCCTGTGCTCATGCCCCAGTTCATTCACTCCTCTGCTTCTGTTTGGAGTCGCAAGCCATCAGTGGTGCAACATAAGTGAGGCCCAACCAATGCAGCCAACCTACAGGGAAAGAAGGAAACATTTAAAAATATGCACAAATCAACCAGTATCAAAGGAAGAATTTCCAGGCCTAACAATCTGGTGAGAGCAAAAATCTGTGACGAGCTTGTGGGGAAATTAATGCCATGCCACTGAAGCAGCAGTGGGAAAAGGTCCCTGGGCATCATGCTCAATGGGTCCCATACTGGGACAGCATAAGAAATAATAGGGTGACTTACGAAGGAGCCCAGGGGTCCATCCTGAGTCGCTGAGCTCATTGGGGCTACTACATCACACGCCATGGCTAGAGAGTCCCATGAGACTGCTGGGGATTCTGATCTTGTTAGTAACATTATTATTATGGAAGCACGTAGAGGCCCCAACTGAGATTGGGACCCTACTGTATTGGGTGCTCTACATATACCTGTGTCTGCCTCAAAGAGCTTGCAATCTAAGTAGACAACTCAGTCTCAGTGGAAGAATGCATTATTAACCCTATTGTCTAGATGAGGAACTGAGGCACAGAGAAATTACATGACTTGGTCAAGGTCACAGGGTGAGTGTGTGGCAGAGCCAAGATCTAAACCCAAATCTCCAGAGTCCCAGCCCAGTGCGGTAACCAGGAGACCATACTTCCGGTCCAGATAGAAACATGTACTTCTCTTCTGTAGGTCGTGATTTCACAAGTACGTATGCCTGTTTTATTCTTTGCTTCTCTGGGGTGCTGTGAGGCTCAGTGCATTGTGGAGTCTGATGGCAGTAAAGGAATGTCTGAACCAGGCTCAGGCACATAACCATGAATCTCCCCCTCCTTCTATTAAATAATGCAATTACGATCCCCTACTCTCAGGTTGCTCCCTCTTTCTGGACCACTTTAAAGAGGCAGATCAAGCCTCTCAAGCTATGTCTACACTGCAGACCTTATAGCGGCACAGTTGTACACCGCTGCAGCTGCGCCACTGTACGGTGTCCCGTGGAGCTGCTCTACATTGGCGGGAGAGAGCTCTCCCATTGGCATAATTAAACCACCCCAATGAGTGGCAGCAGCTATGTCAGTAGGGGAGCATCTCCCGCCAATACAGTGCTGTGCACACCGGCACTTTTGTTGGCAAAACTTACGTCGGTCAGGGGGAAAAAGTTTTACCGACAAAAGTGCTATTATAGATGAAGACTCAGGAGCAACTGGATGTATCTTCTGATTGAACAGTTAACTCAGATTTAGAATTAAGAGTTTGCATTAAGCATCTGAAATCAAAGCTGAACCAACCAACCCCCTCTAACTCCCTAAAAATTAGTATGTCCATCTACTCTGCCCCCCTCTTCTGGGCTGCCACTAGCCCACTATTAACTGTCTCAATGCACCTAGTTTACACAAAGTTAGTGTAACCTTTGGGTGGGCTATAGTTCACTTCATTGCCCTTCTCCAGTGCCTAAAAAAACCCAACTCCCATAGAAAAGTAGCTGGAGACCCAGAGATCAGGCTCTAAGGATTTTCAGCAAGGATTGCACAGGGTCAACCTCCCCACGTTCAACTCCCAAAAGGAACTAAAGAAATGAATTTAATTAAATACATTTGTCCAATCTTATGGTAAAGAAACAAATAATCTAATGTTTACAGCATAACATGCCTATTTTATCATTCACAGACATTACTTTCAGTTATATATAAACATAAATAAAGAAAACAAATTAAAATCTGACCAGTTCAGTCCCCACAGAAACACAGTGAGAAGAAACTGAAAGTTCCCCAAAGCTTAGGTTTTGTTCACCTAAGTCTCAGTTAGAGTCTTTGATCACCAAACCTATCAATCTGCTGAGTCTAAAACAACATCTTCCCTCCCCTGGCTTGTAGGCACCTTCCGCTGGTATCCAGGCAGATGCTTCCACTGCTGAAATCACTGCTAGCCGGTCAGCTGACTGATTAACCAACCATTCAGTGACCGGTATAGATTTAAACAAAACCCTGTTACAAGAACATACAAAACTGAGACTAGCAAAATAGAAATGACTCTTTCCCCATTGCTACGTTTAAAGAAAAGTTGCTGAATCGCACTAGTTGAGACAATTTAACTAGAACAGTTGGGCCCAAATCAAAACCACAAAGCCTACAATTAAAATAGAGGTGGTTGTTTTTCCCTCCCAATGCCCCCTGGCTATAATTAGCATTGCCCGGCTTCCCCGTTGGAGGGTAACAATATCACTAACCTGCTGCAAAGTGCTCCAGAGTTAGGGACACCAGCCTGCTCCTGGCTCAGCTTCTCCCAACTCACACAATCTGACCCCTGCAACAGGGAACCTATTGGAGCAGACCCAACACTACCCTCCACACTCAATTCCTGAAGCTTCTGGATGTGGAGTGCTTAATCTGCCTAGCAACAGTGACCCAGGCACAATTCACTCCTACCTCCCCACAGTGGGTCTCTTAAAGAGAGATCTCCCTATTAGGCACATGGGTTACATTAGCACATATAGCTGCTCAGTGCGTAGCAGTAATTTTCCTTTCTAATTGTCCTTTTGACACGTCTTTATACTTTCCTTCTCTGTCCTTTAACTGGCTTTCCTTCTCTGATACTCTTCTCTTTGACTCTGCCTTTTTCCTGCTTCCTGTTAGCCTAATTCTCTGTACCACAGCTCTCTTTTCCAGTTCAGGACTTCCTGCTGGGGCTGCTGCACTGTTTGCTATCTTCTCCTCTCACCAATTGTTAAATCTCAGTTAACCTCCCAGGTCTAACTTCTGTTACTCACATTCTTGCCATGTGATGTAACTAACGTTCTGCTTGAGGCTTGATGCTGGGGGCCCTTTTGCACCCTTCTGTTAATTAGTGTTGTTCCCTCATTTGTTCAGGCCCTGCTGTGAGATGCTACAGGAGCATTGGTTTCATGGTCATCTAGCTCCCCATCACAGACAGGCTATGGTACCAGTTTCCATACACACTGATCTTCCTTTTTCCTCCTGGGGATGGGCACCAGAATCTTGGAGGCTGAATGACTTTGCCCAGGAAGCAGCAGTGCCCTGTGAGCAGCAGAAGGTGCTAGCTGAACTTTGATGCGTAGTTTTGGAGGAGACAGGGCTTGGTAGCACTTGCCCATCCCAGAAGAAAGTGGGGTTAGAGGTGAGGATGCTGGCTGCCAGAAAGTCTGACAGGGATCGGTCAGTCACTATAGGGATGGGCCAGTTGTTACTGAGCACACAACGGGCCTAATTCTGGGACCACGTTGTGACTCCAGCCAGCGTGATGGGATTTGCAGTGCTTACTGTGAAGATGGTTACTTCCGGCAGCATGAACAGCACTTTACCATCCTTAGATGAAAGGCCTTATATTGGTATAAGTGCAAACTATGATGGATTTATCCCACCTCTGTTTGTTTTCTCTGGCTGTGTTTCACACCATGCTCCCTCTCGCTGTAGGATAGTCAAGAACTCCTGGCTAGACAATGACATTACAGTGCTATGTCACTCCATAACTCGTGACAGTGCATAGACCGGGAGGTGGACCTGCAGGGACTCTGGCTGATTTCTTCATTGGCGGTTCTTCCCTTCTCTGATAACCGGGTATTGTTTTATGTATAACCTATTGTGCTGAATGTATGAGCTTTGCAAGGGTATTAGAGCAGAGAGTTGTACTGCTGTTCTGCATAGGGGCCCAGGGTCCTCAGGGCATGAGGACCTGAAAGCCCAAGGACCCTAGGGACTTGAGATCCACTTCTGAAGCTATCTTGGGCTAATTTGGTGAATGTACTTCCCCTGCTCCTCAGTTTGTCAGGCACAGCGGTGAAGGGAGCACTTGCATGTGTAGGGATATTAAAGAAGGTTTATATTGAACATGGTTTATATGAAAAATGAACATGGTTTATATGAAAAATGATTTATTGTTAGAAATAATTTATTGTTAATTGATACTTTATAACTTAAGGTTTATGTTAGAAGTAAATTTGTGATTCCCAGCATTTAGCCTCTAACCTGCAAGCCACCAGCTGTGTCTGTGTAAAGCCTGCTCAAAGAGATACTTGGTATAAAACTTGTTAAGCTCAAAGAAATACTTTGTATAAAACTTGCTAAACATTAATTAACTCTAAGTAAGTCAAAACAGTAGCTGTTATAGTGTATAGATAGAGACCCCCACCCTCTGTAAGTTTTCATCTCACTTTATCTTTGCTTGTTAAAAGACAGGGAGTCTCACATAAATTGGTAACACCCCAAAAAGTAAAGAGACAGTGAAATAGATGTGATTAAGATAAAGAATGTATGTGACTGAATGGTTAGGGAGTCACCAGCCTGAAGAATTCAGTGTCAGCTGAAGAAGGTGTCAAGTGGGATCAATCAGATGACCCCCCGGAGGGCAAACTGGAATCCACCCACCACACCTCAAAGGAAGGAAAAACAAAACATCTAATAACATGGAGCCAGCCATCTGCTGATTGATTTAGCAACAGCAGAATGAAGCAACTCCTATGAACTAACATAGGGAAAAATCCCTATAAAACTGGACTCTAAAGAATAAGGACTTTGAGTCTATGGTTCTGATACCAACCTCCAGGAGCATCAGATGCATCTGACACAGACTCGGCTCCATTCTCATGACCAAGGTACCTGGCCAGTAACTTGGCATGAGCAACATCTAGGCTGGTAACTATAACATCTATACAGAACCTGAATGAGTGATTGTGTGAATGAATATGTGTGTGTGTGTATAAGGAATAAGTAGTGATAGAAATAAGTAGAAAAACATTGTCTTTTGTTTTGTTATGGTATTTACAATAAATGTGGCATCTTTGCCTTATCCCTCTTAATAAGATCCTGCTGGTTTTTATTATATTGGTATAACATTTTGGTGGAGAATGCGGAAGGGGGATTATGGTATTTTTGCCTCACTTATTGTAAACCAATCTGTGTGCACACAACTGGCTCTACAGAGCACGGTTCTATTCTTGGTTAACCAAAACTGCTGGCCCCCGTGTGGGTAGCAGGAAAATAAAGAGCTCATAAGATTGTTAACAAAACCTGCTGGCCCCCGGGTGGGTAGTAGGAAAAGAAAATATTGTTAACAAAAACTGCTGGCCCCCGGGTGGGTAGTAGGAAAAGTAAAATTGTTAACAAAAACTGCTGGCCCCCGTGTGGGTAGTAGGAAAATTGTTAACTAAATCTGTTGGCCTCCGTGAAGGTAGCAGAAAAAGAAATATACATATATATATATCAGGAGCAACAAGAGGGTCCCAGGGACCAGACAGTGCTGCTCGCTGAACAAAATTTAAAATGTTTAAGAAAAGGCAAGGGAAAACAGTCCCAGAGGAAGAAATGAAGTCAAAAGTAGCTTCTACCTCACCTTTTATTAAAGAGATAACGCCTTTTCAGAAAATTCTCCAAAGATATGGGCACAGTCCTTGGACTGAACAAGCCCTTGCAGAAGTCTGCACCATTTTGAACCTAGAGGATAGATTGGCCCAATATATCCTTATATGCAAACCCCTAAATGCAGTAAAAAGAGATGCTACAGGGATCTGGCTGCTGTGGAAGGCTTGTAATGACAGCTACCTCCACCTAGCAGCCTGTAAAGAGGAGAAAATACCTCTAAAAGAAAAACTATCCCAATTGAAAAAAGGGGTAGAAAATTGGAAAGTAATGGCTCATTGGGAAAAAGAGGCTTGGGACCCCCAAAAAACATGGGAAGAAAATATGTAAAACAACCATTGTAAGCTGCTCTTTTAGGAATTAGGGGCTATAGTGCTTAATATTTATCAGTTTGGGTTTTTTTTGTTGTGGTTGGTTGTTGTTCACAACTGTTGGGAAAATGTAAAAACAAAAAAAAAACTGCATCAAGATTTTCAAGCCTCTGCTGCAAAAGCAGAGAAATAAAAATGTATGTAGTACTCAAACCCAGTTAGATGCCCTTAAGGTTGGGTACAGAGAGTTAAAACAGCACTCTCAAATCCTACAACAGCAGTAACATCAGAAGAAGGAACATTTGAGACCCCAGAAGGGGCAGGTTTTTGGGACCCCTCTGGAGAGTGGGAAGGGGAATATTTGGGTAGATTCCTCCTCCCAGGGGCAGAATGCCATTGCAACAGTTGCAACAGTAACAACAGTGCTTGCTTCTGCCTCAGACCTCCAGGCCATGGCAAAGTGGCTGGGGATTTTAAAATAATTTGTTTTTTTTACACCACATAATTAGCATTTGTGCAGCCCCAAGTACCAAACACACTGTGGCAGAGACTAAGCAGGGTCTGCCATGTGGAAGCACTGTGCTAATTTATTTTTAAGCTTTTATCTTTCAGGCTCTAAAACCAAAACATCAGGAAAGCTGGTACCAGCTGAAGAGTTATAAAATACCATGGTTATAGTGTCGCGACAAAGTCTGTGTTCAGTGTTCTGTGTTGCATGTTCTCTGTTGCATGTTCTGTGTCTGTCTCTAGTGGTGTCCTGTGCTAGCATTGGGTCCAAAAAAAAAAAAAATACTACACTAGACAGAGCAAATGTCTTTTCCTCTCTACTTCCCCTATGTCCATCCAACTTATCAGTCACCACTTGTGTCCAAAAGACTTTGGTCCCCAGTGCATCAGGTTTATTTTTTGTTAGGTTTTCCACACTTTTCTCTATACACTCTGGTTCTACTTCCCCAAGTCCTAAAGGGTAGTTCTTGGGTCCCCATAACCTGTAAGACCTTGGCCCATAATTGCAGGGCCCCATCTTTCAGGTCCCCAAAAACCTCTTAAGTACAACTGTTAAAAATAGGGAATTCTGCAACATTTTAGCAAATAAATGTTAGCTTAAGTCCAAATCAGCTTAACCTTGCATGACAACTGTGGTCCTCCAACAAAATCTTATTTGTTGTGTGTGCTTAAGGAGGTCCTGACCTCAGTAACTTTTATTGTTTGATGGCTATTGCAGCATCAAACTTGGGCCTCATCTTATGTGTCAATGTACCCAATTATTGTAATGCTTATGGTTTTATTGTATTCCCAATTATAATAACTATAATTGTTTGGATTTGTGTTTAGGTTATATCTGGTGTTTAGTCAATTGTAATGGTTTTAGTTATATTCACCTGGTTATAATTGTTTGGTTTGTTTACAACAGATCACCTGTGCCCTACCATGACAACAACTACTGTAATAATCATAGATCAAGGGGCAGAGTGTTATCAGCCCCCCCCCCCAGTAAATAAATGTAAATGCAATGTCAAATTACAACCTACCACTGGTATGATATATTCTCTGAATGGTCCCCAACCACTACTGGCATCTTATCAGTAATGCTACATCCCTTGATAGTTGTCTTAGTATTAAATTGTATTTGTATTATTGAAATGTTTAGCATGTGCTTTTGGATAAAAACAATGTACAATAGATTGAAATCACAAACCCATGTTGCCTCACAGTACCTTCTTTTAAACAGGTTACATAGAAAGTGACACTAACGAGTATATGTATATCGTAGTGTCAAAAGGGGGATTATGTAGGGATATTAAAGAAGGTTTATATTGAACATGGTTTATATGAAAAATGAACATGGTTTATATGAAAAATGATTTATTGTTAGAAATAATTTATTGTTAATTGATACTTTATAACTTAAGGTTTATGTTAGAAGTAAATTTGTGATTCCCAGCATTTAGCCTCTAACCTGCAAGCCACCAGCTGTGTCTGTGTAAAGCCTGCTCAAAGAGATACTTGGTATAAAACTTGTTAAGCTCAAAGAAATACTTTGTATAAAACTTGTTAAACATTAATTAACTCTAAGTAAGTCAAAACAGTAGCTGTTATAGTGTATAGATAGAGACCCCCACCCTCTGTAAGTTTTCATCTCACTTTATCTTTGCTTGTTAAAAGACAGGGAGTCTCACATAAATTGGTAACACCCCAAAAAGTAAAGAGACAGTGAAATAGATGTGATTAAGATAAAGAATGTATGTGACTGAATGGTTAGGGAGTCACCAGCCTGAAGAATTCAGTGTCGGCTGAAGAAGGTGTCAAGTGGGATCAATCAGATGACCCCCCGGAGGGCAAACTGGAATCCACCCACCACACCTCAAAGGAAGGAAAAACAAAACATCTAATAACATGGAGCCAGCCATCTGCTGATTGATTTAGCAACAGCAGAATGAAGCAACTCCTATGAACTAACATAGGGAAAAATCCCTATAAAACTGGACTCTAAAGAATAAGGACTTTGAGTCTATGGTTCTGATACCAACCTCCAGGAGCATCAGATGCATCTGACACAGACTCGGCTCCATCCTCATGACCAAGGTACCTGGCCAGTAACTTGGCATGAGCAACATCTAGGCTGGTAACTATAACATCTATACAGAACCTGAATGAATGATTGTGTGAATGAATATGTGTGTGTGTGTATAAGGAATAAGTAGTGATAGAAATAAGTAGAAAAACATTGTCTTTTGTTTTGTTATGGTATTTACAATAAATGTGGCATCTTTGCCTTATCCCTCTTAATAAGATCCTGCTGGTTTTTATTATATTGGTACAACACATGAAGGGCCGGATGCTGCAAAGCCTCACTCGCACAAGTACATGGGTGTGGGCCCATTGATATCAGCAGGGCTGCTTGTGTCTGCAAGGCCCTGCAGGATCAGGTCCCGCGTCTGTGGGTGGGGCGCACAGTCAATGGTGGCATTAACATTCTCAGAGTAGAAGAAGGAAATCAGGCTCCCTCCACCGAACAAACTGGAAGCCAGCGCTGGAGGAGCTGTGGGCCCGCAGCAAGCTGTTCTGGCTCTGTAGTTTTCAGGAACACATACTTGGGTGCTAGGTAATCCCTGTCTGAGCAGGTCCCTGCCCCCAAAGATGATCATTATCTGAGGGTGGCCTGTCTGAGGCAGGAAAGAGCAGGAAGCGGATGCCACCTGTTCTTCACCCACCTTTCAGGAAAGGCATCTTTGAACTATTTGGGAGAGAGAGGAATGCAGGACTGGCTGCCAGCTCATCAGATGCTTGGATGGAACACAGTTTGGTGAATCAGAGGTACCCTGAGACCTGTGCCCTGGCATAGGGTCTCGCTGTCTTGGATCCTTGCTATACACACACAGCCATTCATCGGGGTACCATCCCCAGATCGAAGTCACCGCAGAGATGCTTGCAATTCCCTGTCTTTCTCCTGGCCTGGAAAGTTGTGTTGTGGCTCCATCTACTGACTTCCTGTTCACATAGCAGGAGTAGAAGGGACACCGAGACATAAACAGGTGAAGAAGGAGGGGAAGCACCACAACTTGTGGGACTGGAGCACAGCCAGATGGGAGCAGAGAGGCGGTTTCCTGGGTATGTAGAGAGATGGGGGTGGGGGGACTGAAGTCACAGGGGCCAAGAGAACTAGACCGGCCCCATCATCTCTAGAATGGCCTGCCAAAGGTTAGCAGGCCCTTTAAGGAAAGTCAGCCTCCGCCTTACCTGTTACTTAGCAGTTACCCCCCAGCAGATCCTGATCTGGTGGCTTAATTACCAGTAATGTCCCCAGCTGGGAAAGGGTCAGGGAGGACTACATAGAAAGAGGCCATGAAAGAGGAAGACAGAAATAGGCCATTGCAGAGCCAAAGAAGTGGTCAACTGGGGTGCTAGAAATGAAGGACATTCCCCCCCCCCACCAGCCAGGGGGCGCTACAATGGTGAGTGGAACCGCTTAAATGGACAGTTCCCAAAGTTCAGGGTTGTTGGAGTCCGCACTTTTTAGAGGCTGGTTCTGGTCCCACTCTCAGGCATGAACCCAGATGTAGACTCTCATTTCAGGCTCGTCTCTACTTATTAGAATGCTTCATATTTTGGCATTACCCCCATTTTTCAGATGTGTTATCAATGTTCTCACTGAAATACTGTTTTTACAGTTCTCTATGTAATCTCTCTTGAGATTTTAGAGATATTTGTGGTGGACTTTAAATGCATTTTCAGTAAAATATTTATCCAGGGCATGACTGGATTTTGTAATTTTTTTTAAACCCTCCCCCAGGTACAATGGCTGTATGTACAAGGACTCCACATCCTTCCAGAGATGTGGCACTGCGTACAAATCAAATCCCCTTCCTGTATTTATCGTATCCCCATTTACTCTGAACTACATTGTGCCACTCAGGCACAGCCTGAAGTCAGGGGGGAGTAAAGCATCCATACTGCCCCTGTGGTAGCTCAGAGACACCCTGCCTAGCAGGACTGCGGTTGTGCTGGGGGGTGGAGGAAGGAAGACATATGTAACACCCCTCTTCAGGGTGCAGCATATTCTCCTCAGTGTTGATGTGGAGGGGTGGACAGCCATGGTTCTGCCGCCTCCACGCCTGCTCCGTGGGGAGCCCAGATATGGTCACCACAACAGAGGGATTCCTTACTTCCCACTACGTGCTCATGTAAAACAAGGCCACAATCTAGTCCTTTACCATTAAATGGCACCTTGGGTAATCCCACTCTGCCACCCTAAAATGTGTTCATTGGAAAAGCTATTCTTCCATTCCCCTCCTACCATAACAAAACCTGTTCTCCAAAGTCACTGCTTTAGAGTTTCACCTGAAAGTGACCACACTTCCTGATGAGCTCTCTTTGTGAACCATATTGTTACTCCTTTTTGACCCAAGCAGCTAGCCAAAGTTTGGGGCCCTGGGCACGTTCCAGGTAGGAGTAGAAATTGGTGACAGACTGGTATTTCTCTGATGCAGTTTGCTTATTTACACAGAATGTACAGAGTCCTGTGTCTCTGAACACAGTAGGAATCAAATAGTAAGAAACAACTTCTTTTGATAACAGAACCAAGAATAATCTTCTCCGCCTGTGCTCCTGACCCAAAAACCTATCCTCATGCTTCTTCCAGGGTCAGACACTGTGCTATCAGCTGCTCCTTCTGCCGGTCTCTCCTAGTTTATTTTCTGTTCTGCCTACACGCATGCCCACATGCAAACCGCCCCAAAACAATATTCAGCAAAAGCTCCTGAGCAGGTTCACATATAGTAAAAAACTCAGAGTTACGCATACCTTGGGAATGGAGGTTGTTTGTAACTCTGAACAAAACATTATGGTTGTTCTTTCAAAAGTTTACAACTGAACATTGTCTTAATACAGCTTTGAAACTTTACTATGCAGAAGAAAACCATCTTAATTTAAATGGAGCAAGCACAGAAAGTTTCCTTACCTTGTCAAATCTTTTTTTTTTAAACTCCCCCCCTTTTTATTTAATAGTTTACATTTAACACAGTACTGTACTGTACTTGGGTTTTTTTGTGTTGTTTTTTGTGGGTTGTTTGTTTTGGTTTTTGTCATTGCTACTGTCCAAATGAGGTATGTGGCTGACTGGTCACTTTGTAACTCTGGTGTTCATAACTCTGAGGTTCTACTGTACTCCTTTTGTCTTAGGTGAGTGCTTTTCCTTACTGTTATGTTAACTGAAGGCTATGTTCACACCTATCAAACTTAGTGAGGTTTTAACTCTACTTAAACAAGGTTTCACCCAGCTCATAATATGCAGACCCTCAGGATAAAAGGTGTGATGGAAATATCAGCTGTTGGGATTACAGAGGTGTGTAGCAATGTGTGGTTGTCTCATGGGAAAGTCTGACTTGTGCCCTGCTCCTGCAATTACACCCATGTGAGCAGAATCTTGCATCTCCACCAAGCCCCTGGGCATCACAGGAGTTTCAAGGTCCACCTACATGGGATTCAATTGCAGGCTCAGGGCCTAGCAGCCCTAACTACTAACCCACTTTGCTAGAGACAGACGAGTTCTGGCTGTGGGGTGATGTTTTTAGTGTGGCGATTTAAGCAGAACTCAGGTAGTTAAAACCCATTGAAATATACAGAACTTTTAGAGGTAAACAGTTGCAGCTACACCTGCAAAGTCCCTGCTGGCAGACCAGCTTAAACCCATAAGAAAAATAGAGAGTTCCCTTTGTTCTCTCTCCCACTTCATGTACCACTTTACACCATCAGCTAGCTCAGAGGTGAGCAAACTACGGCCCGCAGCCCACATCCGGCCCGCGGGACCCTCCTGCCCGGCCCCTGAGCTCCTGGCCCAGGAGGCTACCCCCTGCTGTTCCCCCTCCCACAAAGCCTCCGCTCGCCCCACCACCAGCGCAATGCTCTGAGCTGTGGGCTGCGAGCTTTTGCCAGGCAGCGCAGCCGCAGAGCCACGGCCTGACCCAGTGCTCTGTGCTGCGCAATGGTGTGGTGGCTGGGTCCAGCTGGGCGGCGCGGCTGCCTGTCCTGGTGCTCCAGGCAGGGCAGTAAGGGAGCAGGGGAGTTTGGGGGGAGAGTTAGGGGGAGGGAGGTGGATAGGGGTCGGGGCAGTCAGAGGGCAGGGAACGGGGGTGTTGAATGGGGGCAGGAGTGGGGGGGGGGAGTCAGGAAGGAGAGAGGGGTTAGATGGGGCGGCAGGGGGCAGTCAGGGGCAGGAGTTCCGGGGGCGGTCAGGGGACAGGGAGAAGGGGTGGTTGGATGGGGCAGGGGTCCCCAGGGGGTAGTCAGGAAGGAGGGGGGGTTGGATGGGGTGGTGGGAGGTCCAGGGGCTGTCAGGAGACAGGGAACAGGGGGGGTTGGATGGGGCAGGAGTCCTGGGGGGGCGGCCATCAGGGGCGAGAAGCAGGAGGGGTCGAATAGGGGGCAGGACCGGGCCACGCCTGGCTGTTTGAGGAGGCACAGCCTCCCCTAACCAGCCCTCCAGACAATTTTGGAAATGGGATGCGGCCCTAGGCCAAAAAGTTTGCTCACCCCTGAGCTAGGGGTTTCAAGTTCTGCTGGATCCTTGGGTCTCAAGCATTGCTAGAGACAAGATACTGGACTATGAGGACTACTGGTCTGACCTAGTATAGCAATTCCCACCCTAAATTCCGATAGGCTTGAGATTAGTCAGGAGAGATCATTTTCGGGCCAGACTTTCTGAAGAGCTCAGCACCCAATTGCTCCCACTGAGAGTAATGGTATCTGTTGGGTGCTATGCACTCATGAAAAATCTGGCCATTTAATTTAGATGCCTAAGTGACAACTAAGCTGTTATAACAAATTAGGCCTTCACTGCAAAACTCTATTTACAAATACAAGAACTAAAATATCTCTGAGGCAGCAGCACTCTATCTTAGCTAGAGACTGGTCAGTTAAATGTGGCCTGTGAATGACTGCTATCAGCTGTCACCCTGCTCTCTGTTCCTCACCATCCACTTCAACCACGCTTGAAAATGGTTGTCATGCTGATGTAGACAAACCTAAAGCATGACTGACCCCTGCTAGAGTTAGCGATTGGCCAGGCTGGCTTATAGCAGGTGTTGAACTTGTTTGGCTTGGTCTGCAACAGTGGGACAGTAATTTTCCACACCAGTCAGAAAGGGCCGTGCTTTGTCCAAGCTGGCTTTGTTTCTTAGCCTAGACAAGTGCATGGAGATTGATGGAGAAGAATTAAACCTTGTTTACCTCTATTTGAACAGGCTTACTGAAAGAGAGTACCGAAAAAGGAAGATGAAACCAGAGTCAAGCTGTTAAATAAGTGAGAGTAAATGGGTGTGGTAGCCAGAGGTTACCCTTACAATTTTCCCTGAGTAAACTATGCCATCCCAGGAGCAGCCCAACCACCGAATTATGACTCAGTTATAGTTCCTTCCCCGTTGCTGCCTTTGCTTCAGGGGTGAAGTTAATCTGCTTTGCTGTTGGCCAAAAAGCTCCTCAATACTGGCTTAGCTCTGCTGATTAGCACATTGGAGGCAGTGGGGCTCTGACTCTCCATCCCAAAGGGCTGGTGCTCCAGCTCTCAGTGCCCCATAATGTCCCACTTCAGTTGGTGTAAACGCACCTGGTGAGGATGCATACTGCCAGCAGAAGGAGCATAGTGTGGACACGAAGAACCGATTTAATTACTGCGGTGTCTGTAGGTCGACCTACCTTAAGTCGACTTAATTTTGTAGTGTAGACATGTCCTGAATAAAAAGAATACAAGGACTTTTCATTAGAGAGGGCCTGGGAACTTCCCCAAGTCTGGAACATGGAGGTTGATATGGGCTCATCTCTACTTTTAATATAAATACAGATGCACCTTTTATTCTCAAATCACATATGGATGCCCTCCTATCATTTGCTCTGCACTACAGGAATTTCAGACCTACAGGTGGCTTCCTCTCCCTGGTGTTATCATCGTCGTTTGTATGATGTAGCAACTAGAGGCCCTGACTGAGATCGGAGCCCCCTTGTATTAGGCACTGTTCGTAAATATAGGAAGAGACAAGCCCTGCCCTGAAGAGCTTCCTGCCTAAATAGACAAAACCTGACAGACAAAAGGTAGGAGGGGAATCAGAAGGGTGTAGAGGGGAAGTGACTTGTCCAGGATCACACAAGGTGAAGAGCTGTTCCTACCTCCCTACATCCTGGGCATTTAACACTCAATACTAGCAAAACCTCTGCATTAGCCACATGCATGGCAGTACAACTCCCCATTCCCCTGCCTTGAGTGGTTGGGCTGGGGGGCAAAACAGTAGAATGGGGTCATCACGGCACCACTCAGGAAATGCTGCACCCAGGGGTGAAAGTAAGCTAAAGGACTTACTGGTACGCCAGAGTCCTGAGCAGGGGCGTGGCCTCGACCAGAAGAGGCGGGGCCTTTAAATCAAGATTTAAAGGCCCCGGGGCTCCGGCTGTGGCTGGGAGCCCTGGGGCCTTTAAATCATCCCCAGAGCTACCAGCTGCAGAGGCTGCTGGGAGCCCCAGGGCCCAGAGTTGATTTAAAGGGACTGGAGCTCTGGCCGCCACTACAGCGGCAGGGAGCCCCAGGCCCTTTAAATCGCTGCCCGAGCCCCGCTGCTGGAGTCCTGGGGTAGTCCAGAGCTCCAGCGGTGATTTAAAGGGTCTGGGGCTTTGGCCTCTGCAGGGAGCCCCAGGCCCTTTAAATCGCCAGCCTGGGGAACTTTACTGGCTTACTTTCACCTCTGGCTGCACCTTTATTGCCTCTCAGTTATCTAAAAACAGCCTCAGGCACACACTTCCTTGTGATCAAAGGCCATTGCTGATAAGTCTGAAAGCTTCCAGTCAGGACAGATCAGCAGCACAGAACAAATGTAGCAGGTGTGAACCAGAGGATCCAGATTCCAGCCAGTGTTCAGAGGCAAACATTAGCCACCTATTTTGAATGAGACAGTTGAAAATCTTAAGCAGCATTAGGTCATTTTCTTTGTACTCAACTCAGAAGGATTCAGAGCTCTGTGGGCAGCCTTTCCCTGAGTATAAAACAAACCATGTGCCACCCCCGCCACCCTGCAAGAAGTGACAGCAAACATGATGCTACTGGCTCTGGAGCAGAGCGCTGATCCATGTAGGCCCATCCCTACAGCTAGTAAGGGAGGGTGAATGGGAAAAATAGAGCAGCTGGAAAATACATTGTGGACACACATATTTTACACATTTGAGAGGCAACAAAGCAGCAGGCTTTGACTAATGGTAAAGTGGACCAGCTTGTTCCCCTGTTCTCCCAGCAAATGCTAGTTGAGGTGTTGAACTACTGTGCATTTATGGCAGTTCAGAAGTTGTGCATGAAGCCATCTTCCCAGTGACTTTAGAGAGAGCCCTCACCAATAGTTCCGCTTACAGATATTCCCCCCACCCTCCTCCCCACACACACTGTTACTAAGAATATACCCTATGTTTTACCATACAATCACTGTGGTTGCAAACTTCCTAATGCAACCGTTTTTAAACATCTCATACTTCAGCCCTTGTTTTTCCCAGTGCTTCCTTCTCCTTCTGGAGTGTTGCCAGGTAGCATGATGTGACCCTTAAAGCACTGATCGCTTGGGATTAATGGCAGCTCCCTTGGTGATGATGGTCAAAGAGGAGGGAGTGTCAGCCCTTCCCCGCCTCGCGCCACAGATGTTATTTAGATGCCAACAGGCAGAAAGCCCCTTGCAGGGATGTTGTACTAGGAAATCCGGGCTACGTTCACTCAGACTGATTTAAGGAATCGTTTTGGGAAGCTGTCACTTGTTCCTTACACTAGATCTTCATTACATTTTCATCCAGAAAGCTTGTTCTCCCATGCCCTGACCACTATCCATTTACACCACTCCTGGCCACCAACCTGCTAGCAAGCACAAACCATCCATCTTGTCCCTGCAGGGGCTTCCACAGCTCCTCTTCCCCTGCCCTAGTGATCAGGACGCACTGCAGTTCATTCCCAGAACGACAGTCCCTCTCTCTATATATATCTTAATTCAAGGAAAACAGCTTTTTGCAACCATTAAGTTTCTGCCTCCCCCTTTCCCCCAACCCTCCGCACAATCTCCCCCACAGGAGCCGTACAGCGGGCAGGAGCAAAATAGAATGTTTTCAGACTAGGCAGTGTGCCTTTCATCTGAGAAATCAATGGTCCTTTGAGATCATTAAGCCTCCTGGCACCCCTGTATAAAAACAACAAAAATCAAACTCACCATAGCAGCAAAAGCCATAACGGAAAAATAGCACAGAAGCTGGGCTGGAAAATACAGGAAGAAGGAATTATCCGTTTTCCCATCTGGATTCTTGCCCAGCACGTAGAGAAGGAAAGAGCTAGTAATCCTGAAAACCTGAGCCGCTGGCTTTATGTAAATCCTGGGTGTCTCCGCTTTCCTGTCCAATGTTCCCTAGCAGCACAGGATTCCACCCTCCACGCTTCTTGCCTCTGCTATCCATTTTATCTTGTTGCTCACTTCTCGCCTGCAGTTTCCCTCCTCCTTCTCTCTCTCAGGCCAGGAGGGTGGGATTAAACAAGGCACCTAAAACCAAACATGACCACACGAGACAGAGAGAGAGGGGGGCAGAGAGAGAGACCAAAAACGAGAGAAAAAATAACTAAGACAAATATCAACAAAGCCAAGGACTGAGCTCCTGTTGCAGCTAGACTCACTGGATTTCTGCTATGGTCCATTAACATTCCAGTAGGACTAATGAAATGTTAACCCCTTCACTGTTGGAGACAGCTGCAATTCCCTGTTCTGGCTGGTAATCCAGTCAGATTACCCCCTCCTTGCCCTTTGCCTACTCTGGACAGGATTTCAAGTACACTGATCATTCCCTGGCTGTTTAAAAGCTCCTTCCTCCACCTGATCCTTTATGACATAACCCTGTTGCTCTTCTGTCATGCACCAGGTTACCACTATATTCTCCAGAATAAATGTCTTTCTTGATTTATGCAGTGTTGTTGTAGCTGTGTCGGTCCGAGGATATTAGAGAGACTGTGTGGGTGAGGTAAAATCTTATTGGACCAACTTCTGTTGGTGAGAGAGACAAGAATTAGGCCTTGTCTACACTATAGCATTTTATTGATGTAAATTATGCCAATGTACAGTTGTAATTAAACCACTGGGGTGTGTGTGTTCTGTGTGTGTGTGTGGGGGGTGTATGGGAGAGAGAGAACCAGTGTATGTGCTGGGGGGGAGAGTGAGTGTAGTGTAGGCAAGGACTTAGAGCAGTGGCTTTCAAACCATGGGTCACAATCCAGAACTGGGGACTTAAAAATCCTGTTGGCAATGCTGCCCGGCTAAGGCAGAATAGGGCCTGGCCGAATTCGGGGCACAGCGCGGTCTGTGGTACCAGGATAGGCAAGAAGCCTGCCTCTGCACCCCGGCTGCGTTGCTGAGCGGGAGATGCCAGAGGTAAGCCCACGCCCCAACCCTCTGCCCCAGCCCTGAGCCCCCCCAAACCTGGAGCCCCTTCCTGCACCCCAAACCACTCATCCTCAGCCCCACCTCAGAGCCTGCACCCCCAGCGCAGAGTCCTGGACCCCCTCCTGCACCCCAACCCCCTGCCCCAGCCCAGAGCCCCCTCCCACACCCAGAACCCCTTATTCCTGGCCCCACCCCTGAGCCTGCACCCCAGCACAGAGCTCTGACCCCCTTCCCACACCCCAAACCCCTTATCCCTGGCCCCACTCCAGAGCCTGCAACCCCAGCCCAGAACCCTGACCCCCTTCCCACACCCCAAACCCCTTATCCCCGGCCCCACTCCAGAGCCTGCAACCCCAGCCCAGAACCCTGACCCCCTCCCACACCCCAACACCCTGCCCCAGCCCAGAGCCCCCTCCCACACCCCAAACCCCTCATTCCTGGCCCCACCCCTGAGCCTGCATAAGAACATAAGAACATAAGAAAGGCCGTACCGGGTCAGACCAAAGGTCCATCTAGCCCAGTATCTGTCTACCGACAGTGGCCAATGCCAGGTGCCCCTGAGGGAGTGAACCTAAAAGGCAACGATCAAGTGATCTCTCTCCTGCCATCCATCTCCATCCTCTGACGAACAGAGGCTAGGGACACCATTCTTACCCATCTTGGCTAATAGCCATTTATGGACTTAGCCACCATGAATTTATCCAGTCCCCTTTTAAACATTGTTATAGTCCTAGCCTTCACAACCTCCTCAGGTAAGGAGATCCACAAGTTGACTGTGCGCTGCGTGAAGAAGAACTTCCTTTTATTTGTTTTAAACCTGCTGCCTATTAATTTCATTTGGTGACCCCTAGTTCTTGTATTATGGGAATAAGTAAATAACTTTTCCTTATCCACTTTCTCAACATCACTCATGATTTTATATACCTCTATCATGTCCCCCCTTAGTCTTCTCTTTTCCAAACTGAAGAGTCCTAGCCTCTTTAATCTTTCCTCATATGGGACCCTCTCTAAACCCCTAATCATTTTAGTTGCTCTTTTCTGAACCTTTTCTAGTGCTAGAATATCTTTTTTGAGGTGAGGAGACCACATCTGTACACAGTATTCGAGATGTGGGCGTACCATGGATTTATATAAGGGCAATAATATATTCTCAGTCTTATTCTCTATCCCCTTTTTAATGATTCCTAACATCCTGTTTGCTTTTTTGACCGCCTCTGCACACTGCGTGGACATCTTCAGAGAACTATCCACGATAACTCCAAGATCTTTTTCCTGACTCGTTGTAGCTAAATTAGCCCCCATCATGTTGTATGTATAGTTGGGGTTATTTTTTCCAATGTGCATTACTTTACATTTATCCACATTAAATTTCATTTGCCATTTTGTTGCCCAATCACTTAGTTTTGTGAGATCTTTTTGAAGTTCTTCACAATCTGCTTTGGTCTTAACTATCTTGAGTAGTTTAGTATCATCTGCAAACTTTGCCACCTCACTGTTTACCCCTTTCTCCAGATCATTTATGAATAAATTGAATAGGATTGGTCCTAGGACTGACCCTTGGGGAACACCACTAGTTACCCCTCTCCATTCTGAGAATTTACCATTAATTCCTACCCTTTGTTCCCTGTCCATTAACCAGTTCTCAATCCATGAAAGGACCTTTCCTTTTATCCCATGACAGCTTAATTTACGTAAGAGCCTTTGGTGAGGGACCTTGTCAAAGGCTTTCTGGAAATCTAAGTACACTATATCCACCGGATCCCCCTTGTCCACATGTTTGTTGACCCCTTCAAAGAACTCTAATAGATTAGTAAGACACGATTTCCCTTTACAGAAACCATGTTGACTATTGCTCAAGAGTTTATGTTTTTCTCTGTGTCTGACAATTTTATTCTTTACTATTGTTTCAACTAATTTGCCCGGTACCGACGTTAGACTTACCGGTCTGTAATTGCCGGGATCACCCCTAGAGCCCTTTTTAAATATTGGCGTTACATTAGCTAACTTCCAGTCATTGGGTACCGAAGCCGATTTAAAGGACAGGTTACAAACCTTAGTTAATAGTTCCGCAACTTCACATTTGAGTTCTTTCAGAACTCTTGGGTGAATGCCATCTGGTCCCGGTGACTTGTTAATGTTGAGTTTATCAATTAATTCCAAAACCTCCTCTAGTGACACTTCAATCTGTGACAGTTCCTCAGATTTGTCACCTACAAAAGCCAGCTCAGGTTTGGGAATCTCCCTAACATCCTCAGCCGTGAAGACTGAAGCAAAGAATCCATTTAGTTTCTCCGCAATGACTTTATCATCTTTAAGCGCTCCTTTTGAATTTTGATCATCAAGGGGCCCCACTGGTTGTTTAGCAGGCTTCCTGCTTCTGATGTACTTAAAAAACATTTTGTTATTACCTTTGGAGTTTTTGGCTAGCCGTTCTTCAAACTCCTCTTTGGCTTTTCTTATTACACTCTTGCACTTAAGTTGGCAGTGTTTGTGCTCCTTTCTATTTGCCTCACTAGGATTTGACTTCCACTTTTTAAAGGAAGTCTTTTTATCTTGTGCACCCCCAGCACAGAGCCCTGACCCCCTTCCCGCACCCCAAACGCCTTATCCTCAGCTCCGCTGGGTCGTGGGCATCAACAATTTTCTTCAACTGAGTCACCAGAAAAAAAGCTTGAAAACCATTGCCTTAGAGTTTACACAGCACTTTTCTTCAGGTCCGGGAAATGTGCACAGAGCCAGGAGCGGCAGGTTTGTATAATTTCTGGTGGTGCCCAGAATCGGTCTAAGTCGTGCCCCTCCCCCCCAGGGGTCAGGAAGGAAGTTTGGGTATGGTAGGGGGGAGGGGTTGGGCTCTGGGTTGGGGCAGGGGGTTGAGGTGTGGGAGGTGGTTGAGGTCTGGGCTGGGGCAGGCAGTTGGGGTGCAGGGGATGGGCTCTGGGAGGGAGTTGGGGTGCAGGATCTGGCCTGGGGCAGGGGTTGGGATGCGGGAGGGAGTCTGGGGGGCAGGATCTGGGCGGGAGTTTGGGTGTGGGGTCTGGGCTGGGGTTTGGGGTGCTGGAGGGAGCTCAAGGCTGGTGTACAGAGGGGTGAGGGCTCTGGCTGGGGACATGGGTTCTGGAGTGGGGAGGGGCTGGGGATGAGGAGTTTGGGGTGCCGGCAGGCTGCCCCTGGCTGAGGCCAGAGAGGAGGACTCCCCCCAGCCCCCCATCACTGGTAGCAGCAAGCTCTGGGGGAGGGACCCCCCTCTTCCCCCCAGGGCCGGTGCAACCATTAATGCGACCTAGGCGGTCACCTAGGGCGCTAGGATTTGAGGGGCGGCATTTTCTTCAGCAGCAACCGTGGCGGACGGATTTTCAGCCGCCCCGGTCACTACCAGCATTTAGGCGGAGGGAGCTGGGGCAGGGGAGCATGGGAAGGGCCGCCTGCAGCAAGTAAGGGGGAGGGGTGTGACACGCAGGGGAACTTCCTTCCCCAGCTCACCCCTGCCCTGCCTCCTCCCCGAGCGCACCGTGGCCGCTTCACTTCTCCTGCCTCACAGGCTTGCGGCGCCTAAGCTGATTGGGGGGTGGGGAGCTGCTGCAGGGGGAGGTGCCTCAGGGCGGAGGGGGGGAGCTGCCGCGGGGGGGGGGCCTCAGGGACGGGGGAGGGCGCAAGGTGGAAGTTTCGCCTAGGGCGTGAAACATCCTTGCACCGGCCGTGCTTCCCGCCCCCAGCAGCACACTCACCCTGCACCACTGGTACTGCATGTGCTCCTAGGGCTCCTCTCAGGTCCAGGAAGCCCCCTCACTTCCCCGTGGTGGGTGTGGGGAGGAGGGGGGCAGCTGCCATCCTGTATGACCTCCTCCCCTGCTGCTACCCCTCACCGTAGCCTCACTGGGGGTGGGAGTGGGGCTGCCCCTTGCCCAGCATGGGGCAGGAGCAGTGGCTGGGGGCAGGCAGATCACGGGGTCAGACACTCACCAAAGCCCCAGCAGCTACTCAGGCGAGTGAGGTCCAGACGTCTCCCGACTAGAAATCCGAGTGTCACCTCCCGGTAGGGAAGGGCTGGCAATCATGTGTGCGCCTCCTCCCCACCACAGGTGCAGCAACTGCCTCAGCCAGCCACTCATGCTGGTCTTGCGCTGTAGCCTCGCCTTAGGCAGCAGCAGCCGGAAGCGCAGGCGAGGGAGAGCAGCTCAGAGCGGCAGGGCAGCCGCCCGCTTTCAATCAGGCAGCAACACTCTGGGGCCCCAGGAGGGTGGCAAGTGGGGGATGCTCGTGGAGCGTAACAGACAGGGCCGGGGGAGAGATTCCGCTCCAGACATTCCTGGCCCTGAATATTCCTGGAGGCCGGGCCTCTGCGCAGAGTGTCACAGCTAAATACAAGGTGGAACGGATTGTTTAGCATAAATTAACACCTCTCCAGTCATAAGAAACATGGGAAACAAATGCTGGTAATAATAATAGGGCTCAGCTTTTCCTAGACGTGATAGCTGATGAATTCCTTCATCAAGTAGTTGCTGAACCGACGAGGGGGGATGCTATTTTAGATCTGATTTTGGTAAGTAACGAGTACCTTGTTGAGGAAATAGTTGTAGGGGACAACCTTGGCTCGAGTGACCATGAGCTAATTCGGTTCAAAATAAATGGAAGGATAAACAAAATTGCATCTGAGACTAAGGTTTACGATTTCAAAAGGGCTAACTTTATTAAATTAAGGCGACTAGTTAGGGAAGTGGACTGGACTAACATATTTAGGGATCTAAAGGCGGAAGACGCCTGGGGTTACTTCAGGTTGAAGTTGCAGGAGCTGTCAGAGGCCTGTATCCCGAGAAAGGGAAAACGGCTCGTAGGTAGCAGTTTTAGACCGAGCTGGATGAGCAAGCGTCTCAGAGGGGTGATTAAGAAAAAACAGAAAGCGTACAAGGACTGGAAAATGGGAGGGATCAGCAAAGAAACCTACCTTATTGAGGTCAGAGGGTGTAGGGAAGCAGTGAGAAAGGCAAAGAGCCGGGTGGAGATGGACCTAGCGAAGGGGATTAAAACCAATAGCAAAAGCTTTTTTAGCCATATAAATAGGAAGAAAACCAAGAAGGAAGAAGTGGGACCGCTTAAAACTTTAGACGGAGTGGAGATTAGGGATAATCTTGGCATGGCACAATATCTAAACGAATATTTTGCCTCGGTCTTTAATGAGGCTAATGAAGGGCTAAGGAATAGTGGTAGAGGGACTGATGGTAATGAAGATATGGGGGTAGACATTACGGTATCTGAGGTAGAAGCCAAACTTGAACAGCTTAACGGAAGTAAATCGGGGGGCCCGGATAATCTTCATCCTAGAATATTAAGGGAATTGGCGAGTGAAATTGCAAGCCCGTTAGCGATGATTTTTAATAAATCTCTAAACTCGGGGATTGTACCGTTCGACTGGAGATTAGCTAATATAGTTCCTATATTCAAGAAGGGGAAAAAAAGTGACCCGGGTAACTACAGGCCTGTTAATTTAACATCTGTAGTATGCAAAGTCATGGAAAAAATTATAAAGGAGAGAGTGGTTACGGACCTTGAGGCCGATGGCAACTGGGACAAATTACAGCATGGTTTTACGAAAGGTAGATCGTGTCAAACCAACCTGATCTCCTTCTTTGAGAAAGTAACAGATTTTTTAGACAAGGGAAATGCGGTGGACCTAATATATCTTGATTTCAGTAAGGCGTTTGATACGGTACCGCATGAGGAATTACTGGCTAAATTGGAAAAGATGGGAATCGAAATGAAAATCCAGAGGTGGATAAGGAGCTGGTTAAAGGGGAGACTGCAGAGGGTCGTATTGAAGGGTGATCTGTCGGGTTGGAGGGGGGTTACCAGTGGAGTTCCTCAAGGTTCGGTTTTGGGTCCGATTTTATTTAATCTATTTATCGCTGACCTCGGAACCAAAAGTAGGAGTGGGCTGATAAAGTTTGCGGATGACACCAAGTTGGGAGGTATTGCCAATTCGGAAAAGGATCGGGATATCCTCCAGGGAGATTTGGATGACCTTGTAAACTGGAGTATTAGTAACAAGATGAAATTCAATAATGAGAAGTGTAAGGTTATGCATTTAGGGATGACTAATAAGAATTTTAGTTATAAGCTGGGGACGCACCAGTTGGAAGTAACGGAGGAGGAGAAGGACCTAGGAGTCCTGGTTGATCATAGGATGACTGAGTAAGCAATGTGATGTGGCCGTTAAAAAAGCTAATGCGGTCTTGGGATGCATTAGGCGAGGTATTTCTAGTAGAGATAAGGAGGTGCTAGTCCCGTTATACAAGGCGTTGGTGAGACCTCATTTGGAGTACTATGTGCAGTTTTGGTCTCCCATGTTTAAGAAGGATGAATTCAAACTGGAACGGGTACAAAGAAGGGCCACTAGAAAGATCCGAGGAATGGAAAGCCTGTCGTATGAAAGGAGACTTGAGGAGCTCGGTTTGTTTTCCTTAACCAAAAGAAGGACAAGAGGAGATATGATTGCACTCTTTAAATATATCAGAGGGATAAATACCAGGGAAGGAGAGGAATTATTTCAGCTCAGTGCTAATGTGGACACGAGGACAAACGGATATAAATTGTCAGTTAGGAAATTTAGGCTTGAAATTAGACGAAGGTTTCTAACCATCAGAGGAGTGCAATTCTGGAACAGCCTACCGAGGGAAACAGTGGGGGCGAAGGACCTCCATGACTTTAAGATTAAGCTGGATAAGTTTATGGAGGGGATGGTATGATAGGATAACGGGTTCAGTCAATAGGTCAATAACGTGCCACACTGGTAATTAGTACAAAGGGTCAATGTTGGGATATTGTTAGCCCTTTCCAGAGGGTCTGGCTGGAGAGTCTTGCCCACATGCTCGGGGTTCAGCTGATCGCCATATTTGGGGTCGGGAAGGAATTTTCCTCCAGGGTAGATTGGCAGTGGCCCTGGAGATTTTTCGCCTTCCTCCGAAGCATGGGGCAGGGGTCGCTTGCTGGTGGATGATCTGCTACTTGAAGTCTCTAAATCACGATTTGGAGCATTCAACAGCAGAGTCAGGGGAGAGAATTAGTTCAGGAGTGGGTGGATCGGCTTATATGGCCTGCATCTTGCAGGAGGTCAGACTAGATGATCATAATGGTCCCTTCTGATCTTGGAGTCTATGATTCTATGATAAGGGGGAAAGCAGCTGGGGGATGGGGGGTTGTTAGTGGGTTATAGTTTGTTGTAATAAGCCATAAATCTAGTGTCTCTATTCAGTCCATGATTTCTAGTGTCTAGCAAAGTTATGAATTTAATCTCCCACCCTTGTCTTTTGAAAGCGTTGTACAGGTTTCCTTTGAGGAGGAGGACTAAGGTGAGATACAGAGTGATCGCTTTGTGAAAAGTGTTCACCCACAGGTGATAGGGTATTTTTGTCTTTTATCAGTTTCCTGTGTGAGTTCATTCAAGAATCATTGTCTGGTTTCACCCACATAGTTGTTATTGGGGCATTTAGTGCACTGGCAGAGGAACGCTACATGTTGTGATAGGCACGTTTAGGACCCAGAGGTCTTGAAAGATGTGTTGTTGGGGGTGCTGATCACTGGAGATGTATCTGCACGTTTTGCACCTGTTGTTTTGGCAGGGTCTGATGTTGCTTGGCATTGGTGTGTCCTAGGTTGTGGGGAGCTTGCTTCTGATGATGATGAGATTGGAAACCCCCTCCAACCACATGCCCCTAGATGTCACCTACCACCCTACACTGGAACCCATATGGGGTATCCTCAAACAACTACAACTCATACTCGATGGGGATCCCCTCCTGAAAGAAATCTTTCCTGAACCCCCTCTTCTGGCCTTCAAACAGCCCCCCCTCCCAGCTTCTCCAAGCTCATATTATTTAACAATTTACAGAGTTTTCAGCCACTGTTCCTTTGAAAGATGTGGTCGAAAACAAAGTTCAGTTTTGCTATATCCCAAGTATACCTCTGTGATTCTGTCTCTATAGGGAAATTTCTGCAGAAATTTTTAGTGCTTGATCTAGCACAGAAGAGAGTGGCTGTATATTTGGGTTAAATTATTTTCATGCTGCTGGCCAGCCTGTGAACTCGCCTGTTGCTAGAAAAATTCTGCAAATACAGCAAAAAATAATGTGTGTATTTCCCTTTAGTACACCACATGCTGTTTAATGGAGGTATTGTTTTAGGGTTATCCAGTCACATGATCAGAAAACTCTAGCCAGGATGTACTCATCTAATATACATGAATTTTATTGCTCCATTTATATTGTTCGAGCCAAGGAGCATTATAGGCAGAGGTAATTAAATTATGCATGCCTAAAATCCTCCTTTACTGTAGTTTCCAAAAATATATCCATATATTCCAAAACTTCCTGTTGCTGAGTTAATGCCAGGAACAGCCTGAAAGGAACTGCAGCATTCAAGGTGAAGATGCAGTTGAGTAGCATTGATTGTGTTTTGGTTCCTATAGAGATCTGTTCTCCCAGGAAATGGTGCGGTCACCACACGGTTGATTTTGGATCAGACAGCCTGAGCCTCCTTTATTTTATACGAGCATAAAAGCAAGGAGAGTCAGCATGGCCCCATGCAAGGTGGCAAGCTGCTCATAACTTGTTATAATTTGTTCAGTAAAATTAGGTTTACAATCACTGTTGCTACTCACCCAACCCTGAGCCTACGGGCAAATCCTCCACCAGAAACCCATGATAAAGATTTCAAAAGGCCTCTTACCTTTCAAATGGGCCCTGGGTCTGGTGGGAGATTGCCCGCAGTCCTCCGGTCTGGGGAAGTCATCTGTGGATCCCAGACGAGCCCCCAAATTGTTGTGGAAAATTGACCACACGATTGATTTTTGGATCAGACAGCACATCCCCCTCCCTCGGGACCCTTTTGTAAATATTCAGATTGATTTTATTCAAATGTTGTTTAAATGTTGTAAT
Source organism: Mauremys mutica (assembly GCF_020497125.1). NCBI lineage: Eukaryota > Metazoa > Chordata > Testudines > Geoemydidae > Mauremys > Mauremys mutica. The sequence goes on from NC_059077.1 coordinate 117,014,378, forward strand.
TGTAAGTATGTGTTAGTTTTAGTAATGTATTTCCTTGTAAAAAGGCAAATGCCAAAACTGTTGTAAAACTTTGGCATACCTGTGAGTAGCAACAATGATTGTGAACCTAATATTACTGGACAAATTATAACAAGTTATGAGCAGCTTGCCACCTTGAATGCGGCCATGTTGACTCTCCTTGCATATATGCTCGTATAAAATAAAGGAGCCTCAGGCTGTCTGATCCAAAATCAACCATGTGGTCAATTTTCCACAACAACAGGTTGAAGAAGAACACATTGCCCCTGGAGTGGAAGGTGGTGAAATTTGTGATGGTCCTTCTTTCCTATGGATATTCATGCCAGAGCCTCAAACCCACTCCCAAGAAAGTTCTGTCTCCTGCACAGACAAGCTATCTGCTTACTTGATTATTTCAGTGGGAGCTGAGGATTCTCAGTACCTCATGGGATGGCAGAATATAACTACCAGAATGAGATTTGGGAGGCAGATGTAATTTAATGAATTGGAATTTGTCTAGCCCATAAGTGTTAACATCCTTATTCTAACATAAAGAGCCAAGTGGTCTTTAATGAGATCTGCCTACTATATAACAGCAGTTAAAAAAGCTTCTCTGTCTTCTGAATGCAATATAGACTGTATTATAATCACATTATACTGAACAATGATACACTCTCTTCTGGAGTGCTAGGTTTGTCTCTCTTTAAGAAAGACATACAACTCAGACTGAAAAGGTCCAGACAATGTCAATGAAGATGGGTTAAGTGGGTCTTTGACATGAGGCACTGCGAAAACTAGGATTAGTTAGCTTTGAAAGAAGAAGCGGTAGAGGACATCACTGAAATACAGTATTTACGATTTTGAAAGTTACAGTAAAAACTGATCCGCCCCCTTATTCTTATATGATCCCATAATAATAATTTAAAAAGTTTGGTTCTTAATGGAGTTAGTGGCAAAACATGTGATCAGCTGATGGAATTTGCCATTGCAGGAAATCAGAGTGAAATGCTATAGCTGGATTTTAACAAAGGCTGGATAATGTTATGGCCATTAATAACATGCGTGATAAAATAAGGATAATCAAAATTCAAGCGCCAGTGGCTAGGTGTGCTGTGCAGATTGAGGTTTGTCTTCCTCTGAAATAATAGGCATAGGCCTGAGAGAGAGAGGAACTAGATTTAAAAATCTGATAGCTCAATTTTCTAAGTCACATCCTGTATTCTAGTTACCTGCAGTAATATTAGCACTTTCATGTTCAATTCCCTGCACAACCATTAATTAATCCTCACAACATTCCTGTCATGTCTGTTAATGCATCACTGTGGATGTGGGAAAATTACACCAATTGAATCTATTTCCCTATGTTAAGTTCTCCTCACACCTTCTATGGGCCATCTTAATTATCACTTCAAAAAGTTTTTTTTCCTCCTGCTAACGATAGCTCATCTCAATTGATTAGACTCTGCCTGTTGGTATGCATACTTCCACCTTTTCATGTTCTCTGTATGTATAAATATCTCCTGTCTGTGTGTTCCATTCTATGCATCCGAAGAAGTGAGCTTTAGCTCACGAAAGCTCATGCTACAATAAATTTGTTAGTCTTTAAGGTGCCACAAGTACTCCTGTTTTTTTTTTTGTTTAAGCCAGAGAGGTGAACTAATTTGCCCCAGTCACAGAACAATTGCAGGCTGATCTTATGTTTCCTACTGCGGACCTCTGGCCCCTGCACATTTGCATCACAAATTATCAACATGCAGGGTAGCATCTCTAGGCATGCAGTGCCTGCTAGCATGACGCTGGCCCGTGGCTTCAATACTGACTCAGAGGGAAATCTGCCACCTGCTGAATTGTATCGCACAGTGCAACTTAATTCTCCCTCCATAAATGGTAAAAGAAATGTGCTGCCATCAAATTAACCCCGTAGTTACAACCCTTCTACCCGCCCCGCCCCGTGTCTCCCCCTTCCCCTTGGTTTGGCAGTTTCGCTCCCACACCGCTGCAGGGCTAGTGGCCATGGGACAGGAGGAACATAGACCAAGATCCTCCAAGGCATTCAGGCTCCTCGCGCCCACTGGTTTCAGCGGAAGTGAGGCGTCTAAATGCATGAGAGGATCTGGGCCATGGGGCCAAACCTCACCCCGTTCTTCCCACCGCCTGCTGCGGAGCCTCTCCTATGCCCCATCCACGGCTTTACTCTTCCCCTCGGCCCAGCCACTTCCTCCTGCCCACAGGCGGGGCTGCAGGGCCCTCTGACCTCACACACCCAGACACGGGTGAGAGCTGGAAGCCATGGCAACTAAGGGCAGAAGGGCTGCAAAGCCTACCGAAGGAATGCAAAGGGCGCTGGCAGCCATGTTTACTGAGGGCAGCCTGGCTTCCCAGCCTACGGACGGGCATGGGCGATGGCAGCCATGTTTACTGAGGGCAGCCTGGCTTCCCAGCCTACGGACGGGCATGGGCGATGGCAGCAATGTTTACTGAGGGCAGCCTGGCTTCCCAGCCTACGGACGGGCATGGACGATGGCAGCCATGTTTACTGAGGGCAGCCTGGCCTCCCAGCCTACGGACGGGCATGGGCGATGGCAGCCATGTTTACTGAGGGCAGCCTGGCTTCCCAGCCTACGGACGGGCATGGGCGATGGCAGCCATGTTTACTGAGGGCGACAAACGACGTGAGAAGCTGGCGGGGATTGGCTGAGCTGCTGTCACCGACCGCTTCCTGCAGGGTCAGGGGTGGGAGGCCGGAGGTGAGGCGCAGTGGCCGGGCCGGGGGTGAGTGAGTATCGGGGGGCGGCTCGGTCCCGGGGTGCCTGGGCTGGGGGCAGCGGCTCGGTGGGGAGCGCAGTGCCTGGGAGGGGGAGTGCGGGGGGGGGGAGCTTGGCCCCTGGGTGGAGGTTGCGGGGAGGGGGAGCTTGGCCCCTGGGGTGGGGGGAAGGAGGAGCTTGGCCCCGGGGGGGGGGGAATGCAGGGAAGGGGGAGTGTCGGGGGGGAGGGGGAGTTGGCCCCTGGGTGGAGGTTGCGGGGAGGGGGAGGGGGAGTTGGCCCCTGGGGGGGGGTTGCGGGGAGGGGGGAGCTTGGCCCCTGGGTGAGGGGGTTGCGGGGAGGGGGAGTGTTTGGGGGGGAGGGGGGAGCTTGGCCCTTGGGGGGGGTTGCAGGGAGGGGAAGGGGGAGTTGGCCCCTGGGTGGAGGTTGCGGGGAGGGGGAGCTTGGCCCCTGGGGTGGGGGGAAGGAGGAGCTTGGCCCCGGGGGGGGGGAATGCAGGGAAGGGGGAGTGTCGGGGGGGAGGGGGAGTTGGCCCCTGGGTGGAGGTTGCGGGGAGGGGGAGGGGGAGTTGGCCCCTGGGGGGGGTTGCGGGGAGGGGGGAGCTTGGCCCCTGGGTGAGGGGGTTGCGGGGAGGGGGAGTGTTTGGGGGGGAGGGGGGAGCTTGGCCCTTGGGGGGGGTTGCAGGGAGGGGAAGGGGGAGTTGGCCCTTGGGTGGGGGTTGCGGGGAGGGGGCATCTCACGGGGAGGGGGACTTGGCATCTGTGCTGGTGTGTGTGTGTGGGGGAGGAGTGTCAGGGAGAGGAGGTGCGGGACTCGACCTTGGGATGGGGGAGAAGGGTGAGTATCAGTTGATTGGGGTGTGTAGGGATCAGCCCCTGGTCTGTGTATGCTGGGGGGTCAATATCACCTCTGTCTCTGGTCTGAGTGGGTGGGGTCATTTGTCAGTGTGTTTGTGGGGTGTCAGTCCCTTATCTCTGTGTGGTGGTGGGGCTGTCACCTCTGAGGGTAAGAGGGCAGGCACAAATATTTTCTTAGAGTGGTTTTTTTTCCTGCCAGCCTGTTGGTTCTGGTTTCTTGTTAACAATGCTCTCTGTGGAAAAACGATCACCCAAACAACAAAAGCATGTTCTGCTGAAAAAGGGGGAAATTGTTAAACACAAGGAACTGAAAATCTTCCTTCAGTCAAATTTTAGAGAGAGAAGAAAGTGGGAGAGGGAGAGACTTGAACTTACAGAGGTTGGACATTACAAGGCTCTTTATAGGACATTTCAAGGGCCGTGTGGACCTGCCGTAACAATCTGTATGAAGTATCAGAGTGGTAGCCGTGTTGGTCATGAGCTGTAAAAAGCGACACAAAGTCCTGTGACAAAGTGGGTATTCACCCATGAAAGCTCATGCTCCAATACTTCTGTTAGTCTATAAGGTGCCACAGGAATCTGTATGAAGGTGACTTCAAAACCTGAGACACTTGAAAGGGTCACTTAAAAAAGAACATATTGCAAAATAAGGCTCTGATTGAGCAAAGCACTTAATGCAGTGGCTCTCAACCTTTCCAGACTAGTGTACCCCTTTCAGGAGTCTGATTTGTCTTGTGTAGCCCCAAGTTTCACCTCACTTCAAAACTACTTGCTTACAAAATCAGACATAAAAATACAAAAGTGTCACAGCACACTACCACTGAAAAACTTCTTACTTTCTCATTTTTACTGTATAATTATAAAATAAATCTATTGGAATATAAATATTATTCTTACGATTCAGTGTATAGAGCAGTATAAACAAATCATTTTCCATTTGAAATTTTAGTCTGTACCGACATTGCTAATGCTTTTTATGTAGTCTGTTGTAAAATTAGGCAAATATCTAGATGAATTGATATACCCCCAGAAGACCTCTGCGTGCCCCCAGGGGTACACGTGCCCTGGTTGAGAACCACTGATTTAACACACATGCCAAATTACTTTGCTCACATGTGCTTGCAAAGCAAGTGGTTGCTGGTTTGGAACCTAATCCCTTAGCTGTATTAGAAATACCACTGTAAATGATTAAGACAGAAAGAAGTTTCAAAACGATATTTGTTTATGCTATGCATTTTATTTACCTTTTCCTTTTGTTCAGCTTGTAGGTAGAGGCACATCTTCAGCTCCTGTGAATGGGCTCAGCATCAGAGAGGTCAGTTGGACTGTGTCCATTTACATCATCTGAGGATCTGGCCCTGAAAATTAACAAGTCAGTTTCATGCAGTTTCTCCTGCACTAATACAGTGCTGCAATGTTTGGGTTAAAAACAGTTCCAGAAATGTTTATTGTTTTGTTGTTGTTGTTCTTTTTTTAAATTTCAGTGTTGGGGGGGGGGAACCTGTAATAGAAATGGTGGTCTTGAGTTTTGCAGATTATTATTTACAAAATTATTTTGGGGCCAAATTAAAATGGAGAGTGGCCCTTTAAAGATATTATGGAAACGGCAAAATTCTTCATAAGATGGACAAACTGTAAAAACCTGCGCTTAGAATCTCTTTTCAATTCAGTAGGACTTGTAGAGTCTCTACCTGTCTTTATATCAAGTGGCCAGCACCCTCAACTCCCGCTGTCTTGGATCTGACTATGGTGGGAGAAATTTGGTCAATAAGGATTGTTATGGTGCCACTTCCCTGATGTAATCTCATAGGCTTATCTAACAGTTCTCTTAAAAATGCAACTGAGGGTCATTTTATAAAAGCAATAAGATGTGGGGAGGCCAAGGACTGAGCAGGCACAGAGGCTGACCTATGCTTTCTTGGCTCTGGATGTAGTCCCCCGGCTTAGAGGTGGGACAGTGTGGGGAAACATGCTGCTGCTTTCGTTTAAGTCTTCAGGATCATCAAGCTAATGCCTTTCACTAGCACTAGGTCAGTGGTTCTCAACTTTTGTACTGGTGACCCATAGTAAGCCTCTGAGTGGAAGCCCCCTGTAAAGTAAAAACCCTTTGAAATATATTTTACATCATTATAAATGCTAGAGGCAAAGTGGGGTTTGGGGTGGAGGCTGACAGCTTGTGACCCTCCCATGTAATAACCTCATGACTCCCTGGGGGGTCCTGACGCCCAGTTTGAGAACCCATGCACTAGGTTCAAATGGCCCCTAACCCATTCACATGCACTTTATTTTAAACCAGTAAGATATAGGGAAACTGTGATTACACAGGGTATTCAACCAAGTTATGGTGTGTTTGCAGCCGGAAGTCTCCACTCCTTCCTTTCTCAATATGTAGGTCAAGGAGTATTAATAAGCTTGTAAAAAGCAATAGGTTTCAGTGGATTTAAAAGGAATATCCTCAGACTTTCTCTCCAGTGTTCCTATTTATAGCATTCAGATGTTGGCAGATATGAAAAGATCTGCTGCTGAGCTTTGCCTGTGCACCTCAGCCCTGAGCCGCAGCATTTCCTTCTTGCACAGTTGTAATAGAGTCCGAATGTGCGGTAGACATATGGGGTATAAGGAGGAGTGTTACCAAACCCCTTAATCCTGGGTCAGAATTAGAATGTGAGAATCCTGATGGGGAACGTCACTGTACCAGTCCCTGCCACATCTGAGATCTCTTTTGTAAGCCATCAGATGGAGCAGTTCTGTCCCCGTTCTTGTTGTTTGATGGTATTTTTTATGATTGGTGCATTTTTTAAGTCTTTTATTTAAGATCCATTAAAACAAAAATTGAGAGAAACAAGTAAAATACATTTGTATATGAGAAATTAACATTTAAATATCTATATTGTAGTAGGTCATTCAGGATAGGAGTCCCATTATTCTGAGCACTGCACAAATATGTAAGATGCAATCCTTGCCCAAAAAGCTTATACTATAAGAAATATTCAGGTCTTGACAGTGGTCTCAGCCCCTATCCTAAAAAGCTTACAGTTAAAATAAAAAATAAATAACACATAGCTCTTATATGTCACTTTTGAGCAGTAGATCTCAAAACATTTTAAAAAGTATTCTTAGATTTCTTTGCATGTACATATCAAAGTTAGATGACCGTATCCACTTGCAAAGCTCTAATTTACTTCTAATCTAGGATATTCTCTCCAGGAGCCTGATCCCAAAGACCATTGAAGGCAATAGGAGTCTTTTGTTAAGGCACTAACAGGGTTCAAGGATTTGTTCTGAACTTGTTGGAGTAATCTCTGTTTATTGTAGTATCTCATCATACGTTGTTCTGACATTCATAATACTAGCCCAGCCAATTTCTTGTAATGTTTACTTTAAATTCTTACCTTCCAAATCCTTCATGCGGTCTGTTTCTGGTGTATACAGTCTGCTGTTGTGTTTTGTGTTCCTGTGGTGCGTAAAGCATGCAGATACTATAGTGATAGGCATGGTAGAAATCCTTACAATAGTACTGGTTAGATGGTAGATGTTTATTAAACTTGTTCTTTTTGTTTCAGGAAGAGCTGGGAATCTCCACTCTTTACCCACAATGTCTGGGATCGGCAACAAGCGGGCGGTGGCAGAGCCTGGCCCCTCTGGGCCCCCAGAGAAAAAGGCAGGGGTCGAAGACTCAGGAACTACAGTGGAGACCATTAAGTTAGGAGGTGTTTCCTCAACGGTATGTATATCTACGGCACCCCACACAACCTCTTCCTTAATGGACCCCCAACTCATTGATGCCAGCCATGTCCTGCCAGTAATACAACCAACCTCCTCACCTCCATGTTATTTTGTTTTCATCCTCACCCAAGCCCAAAGATCTTGCTCAAAGGCCCTTTTATAGAAAGGGGTCGAACAGGCCTGTGCTGCATTAACTGCACTGATGTGATTCTCACCTCTGCACAGGAGGAGCTGGACATCCGAACACTGCAGACTAAGAACCGAAAGCTGGCGGAGATGTTGGACCAGCGGCAGGCCATCGAGGATGAGCTGCGTGAGCATATTGAGAAGCTGGAGCGGCGGCAGGCCACCGATGATGCCTCTCTGCTGATTGTGAACCGCTACTGGAGTCAGGTGTGCAGCATGCTCAGTCGAGCTATCTTGTTCTCTCTCTTGTCCTGGTCTCATTCACTCTGATGCTATGCAAGTTATGTATCTTCTCATTTGTCCCTTCTTCCAGTTTGATGAAAATATCCGCATCATTCTTAAACGCTATGACCTGGAGCAAGGTCTTGGAGACCTTCTGTCTGAAAGAAAAGCCCTGGTGGTGCCAGAACCAGAACCAGACTCAGACAGCAATCAGGAACGTAAGGATGAGAGGGAGCGAGGTGAGGCCTTGTGCCATGTAGTTATCTGTGGCAGTTTGGGAAGATGGACTTCACTGAGGGAAGTGTTGATGTTCTGTGCCTCTGGGAAAATGAATGATTTGCAGATACTGGTGACTGCTTCTCCCACTACACACAAATATACACTCGTCCATTTCTTTCACCTCTGTCTCACAGGGGAAGGGCTGGAGCCAGCATTCTCCTTCCTGGCTACCCTGGCCAGCAGTACCAGTGAGGAGATGGAGTCTCAGCTGCAGGAGCGTGTGGAGTCCTCCCGCCGAGCTGTCGCCCAAATTGTGACAAAGTATGACAAGCTTCAGGAGAAAATGGACATGCTGTCTCACAGGCTAAATAGTGGAGGTATGACAGAGCCGGTTGACTGTGAGGGCCTATGCTTGCAAATTCCAACTTTCTTAACACATTGAGTCAGGGATGAACCAGTTCCTGCCATGTAAGTGGTAAGGGCCAGATTTTCCCCTCTCAGATTTGGGCATCAAAATGAAATGCCCAGGTTTTCTAAAGCACTCAGCACCCATCAGCTCCTCTTCGAGAACAGTGAGGTCTGTTGGCTGCTGAGCTCTGTTGAAAATCTGTCCCTCCGTGCTAAAGTCCTTCTTCAGATAGTTAAACTACTTGAATGCTGAAAACTGTGCCTTGTATGTGGGGTCTAAGTGGAGGGCACCTCCAATGCTGAATCACCTGTTTATCCACTTGGAAATATTTAAGTCCCAGTGGAACCTTATAACCCTGAACATCTGCTACTACACAGAAGCTGCTGCCAAGAGCAGCAGTGTGGAAATTATATCCAAAGTGGGAACGATGGAAACTGGTACCATCCTCCTTCCTTTCACAATTCACCAGCAACGTGGGCTGCTGGTGGACAGTTCTTGGATTCCTTGTGGTTTGAGGCAATAGTTCACCTGGACAAGATGTTAGCTGTCTGATTCCTTGGGTATGTAACTATTTGACACAGAGATGTATGATAACTACATTGCGCTGAGGGAAGATTGCCAATTCCAAATGGGCTGATTTCTTGAAAAGGTTCTTTGTGTAAGGTTCACATGAACTCAAGAAAAATTCTGCAAAAGCAGCTGAGATTTCCATGTCTTTCACCTCAAAATAAAAATGAGATCAGGTTCTCTCAGTTCCCAGGCTCTGTTCCTTGAAAAGTCTGTGAAACTGGCCTGGGTTTTGAGTTTGTATGTTTAGGAAAGCCTCACTCAGTTCTGCACAACAGACAATGAATTCTTGCTCTGTCAGTAATTTTCCCCGCTTCCCAGATGTGCCTAAATGTTGCGGTATACATGGTATTTGGGAGCCTGCTAATTGAAATGGCATAATAGATAAGGGTTGAGCAACTGTCTTCATTCAGATTCCCCTCCCCATTTCTCTTTCCACCATCCTAAATAGGTTTATTATGTTGTTTCCCCTTTGCTTGCTGAATTGAAGACACTCGCTCATGACTCCCCTTTCATTATCTCCCTTCCCCCCACACTTCCTTCAGATGCGTCACTGGTGGATGAAGCGGTCCAGGAACTAAATTCCTACCTTGCACATGAAAATGGGCGGCTGCAGGAACTGGCTGATCTACTCCAGGAAAAGCACCGAATCATGTCTCAAGAGGTACAAGAAAGAAAAACAGAATCTGTCTGTGTGTTTGTGCTTATTTGATCCCTGTCTGGAATACTGAACGATTCTGGTTACTGTCACCCAGGAAGCATGTTATTGCCACGGAGAGGGTGAACTGTAGAGCACCAGGGATGATTAGCAAAGGTTAAGGGAGGAGTAATTTAGTTTTGGATAACTGTAATGTGCACTGTACTTCTGTGTGATTCTGAAGCAGAATCATGTGGTAAAGTACCTGGCAAACTTGACTGGAGCAATAAACTGATAAATTAAATCCAAGTGTTAGAGGGACGCCTGGTTTTATTGCTAGAGGAAAAGGGGATTGAGGGCATAGTGGGGGGAGAAAGCAGCGGGGAGGTGCTCCTAAGATGCTCTTAAAAACATCTGGCAGGTTGGAGCTGACATGCTTCTTCTGTTCTGGTGGTTATTTGAGGTGTAAGAGCCTTCATTACAAAAGGATTCTACCTGCAAAGAGTATGAACTACTAGCCAGGTTTTCCTTTGGAAATTTCAGCTCTTGAAATTCCAGTTCTGGCCTGTCAGCTGAACACTCAAAGGATGTGTGTAAGAAACAATTACAGACATTTAAATGCAGAACTCAGTGCCCCAACGTGTAATGCATTTAGGCAGCAGCCACCTAACTTCACCAAAAGCCGCAAGCTTCTTGAGTTCTTCACTTCCCATTTTTTCCTTCACTGCCCTTCACTGGGGTTGGCTGGCCTGAAATTTTGAACGGCTTCAGTGCCATCCTGCCCCTTTTCTCAGAGTGACTCCTGAGCAAGATACAGATGCCATGGTAATGAGCACTGCAGAATTGCTGAAGACTAAAAGTAAATGGAGCCAGGCAAGACTGAGTGAGTGAAGTTAGTGCAGGGCAATCCTGGAAGGCTGTGAATCAGACACTGCGGCTTATCCTAACCCATGCTCCCCTTTGTCCCTTGGCTGCAGTTCTCCAAGTTGCAAGAGAAAGTAGAGATGGCAGAGTCGCGGGTGTGCGTGCTGGAGACCATGATCGATGACCTTCAGTGGGATATTGACAAGATCCGCAAGAGAGAGCAGCGGCTCAACCGACACCTGGCCGATGTGCTGGAACGGGTAATCACCAAAGAGATCCAGGGCTAGAGCAGATCAGAGCTCAGCAACACCTGTTAACATCTTCATAGGGAATATTGCTGAGAGAAAGAGAGGGGAATCTTTATGGATCCTTCCTCTACCTTACTAAACCACTGCTAATTGGAATGGCATAATAGACATGAGCTAAGGATGGAGTGACTGTCTTCTGTTTGTGTGAGTGGTTTAGGAAGTGGGGCAGGATTCAAGCACTACACACTTTTGTTATAAAATCTTTATCCTCATTGCAGGTGAATTCAAAAGGTTACAAGGTATATGGAGCTGGGAGCAGCCTCTACGGGGGTACGATCACCATCAATGCTCGCAAGGTAAAATCTAGGGCCGTGGGGTTGGCGGGGTGAGGGGAAGCTTTGATTGGTGAAAGAGAAGAAGGATGGTTCAGTGGTTAAGGCAGTAACCTAGGGCTGTGGAGACCGGAATTTGAGCCCCTGCTATGCCACAGACCTCCTGTGTGACCTCAGGCAAGTCACTTAGCTTCTCTGGGCATCAGTTCCCAATCTCTAAAACAAGAATAATAGCACTGCCCTATATATGTCACAAGAGTTATGAGGATGAAAACATTAAAGACTGTGAGGTGCGCTGATACTATGGTATTTTGGGTCATATGACTACTATAGATAGATGCAAAATGGTTTTTTTCAAGACATTTAAAAAAACTCTTGTGTTTCTTCTTCAGTTTGAGGAAATGAACGCTGAGCTGGAGGAGAACAAGGAGCTGGCTGGGAACCGCCTAAGTGAGCTGGAAAAGTTACGCCAGGATCTCGAAGAGGTGACGGCACAGAATGATAAACTGAAGGTAGGAGCAAAATTCTCTGGGGAGCATGAAGGTGGATGGATGTGATTGGCTCCTCTCTATTTCACTCTGTTGAATCTGTGTAAAACCTCATTAGTTCCTTCTGTGAAGCTAGATTTTCTGGTCAGTCTGTCTCTGTTTCAGGCACTTTCTCTGTGCTTGGGTGATGTTTTACATGCAATAGGCCAGGATGCTAATGGGAACCTGGGGTTTTGCTGTGACTGGCATTCCTGGCATAATGGTGACACCATGTGGTCAATAAAGGGAATCATAGCGTCTGTTCCCTGTTCTGTGTGTTGGTTTCATCGATTCACTGTATCTTCAATGACCATCTGTCAACACTAATAACTGCCCAGAAGGACAGGGGTTAACTTTTTTCCCCAGCTCATAGTCTGATTGTGAGAGAACTAATGCAGAGCTCAGTGCTCAACAAATCCAATTATCTGACTGCGAGAGTCTAGTGAATGGAAGTGAAAGAGGAGAAAAGGGGGTTTTAGAGCTTCTCCAGTGGGTGGAACAAACTGACTCATAGAACTGTTCCAACTTGATGCTACTACATTTTTAAGACCCCTTGTTTGTTTGTCTGTTTTTTCAAAATTGCTTGCACTGCTGCCTCTGTGAAATGAATTGTTGATTTCTGTCTGGCTCTTAGTAGTCCACATTATAGAAATCATCCCCCCAACTGACAGCCCGGGTGACAGGTAGGCACATGAAGAGAAGGGAGTTACCTTACAAGTGGAGAATCAATGTTGAAGGCCAATTTAGTTAGCGTGGAGGTGGTCCAGTCCCAATAATTAATGAGGAGGTGTCAGTACCAAGAGAGGGGAAATTGCTTTTGTAATGAGCCAGCCACTCCCAGTCCCTATTCAAGCCCACATTGATGACATTAAGTTTGCAAATGAATTGTAGCTCTGCAGTTTCTGTTTGAAGTCCGTTTTTGAAGTTTTTTTGTTGAAGGATGGCTACTTTTAAATCTGTTATTGAATGTCCAGGGAGATTGAAGTGTTCTCCTACTGGCTTTTATGTGTTACCATTCCTGTTGTCTGATTTGTGTCCATTTATCCTTTTACGTGGAGACTGGTTTGGCCAATGTACATGGTGGAGGGGCATTGCTGGCACATGATGGCATATCACATTAGTAGATGTGCAGGTGACTGAGCCCCTGATGGTGTGGTCGATGTGGTTGGGTCCTATGATGGTGTCGCTAGAGTAGATCTGGGGACAGAGTAGGCAACAGAGATTGGTTCCTGGGTTAGTGTTTCTGTGGTGTAGTTGTCTGTAAGCGAGGATTGGCTTGCCTCCCAAGGCCTGTGAGAGTGGGGGGTCGTCTTTCAGGAGAGGTTGTAGATAGGAGGATAGGTTCCAGACTTCAGAGAAACTGCTCATCTACAATTCATTTGCAAACTTAATGCCATCAATTTGGGCTTGTATAGGGACTGGGAGTGGCTGGGTCACTACAAAAGCAAATATTCCCAAATAAATCTGTTAGTCTTTAAAGTGCTACCATACTCCTAATTGTTTTTGTGGATAAAGACTAACACAGCTACCCTTCTGATACTTTAATCAGTACTGAATCCATACAGATAAACTCCAGCAATGGGATAGTTCACAAAGCCATTACCTTGCCCTGTGGAAGTTCTTTCTAGTCAAGGGAAGGATGTGGAAGGAGAATGGGCTTTGGAGTTCTGTTATCTTCCTGTGTTTGGCATCCACTCTGAGGTAACATTTCTTTCCTCTCTGCTTCTCTTCTTTTCTTCATGGGACTGTATGTCTCACCCAGGTGGAGTTGCGGAGGGCGGTGGAAGAGGTTGTGAAGGAGACTCCTGAGTACCGCTGCATGCAGTCCCAGTTCTCGGTCCTGTATAATGAAAGTCTTCAGCTGAAGGCACATCTGGATGAGGCACGCACTCTGCTTCACGGCACTCGCAGCACACACCAGCGCCAGGTGGAACTCATTGAGGTAACCCCTTCATTCCTCCGTCTTCTCCTCTTTGAGATCTCCCACTCTGCCCTAGCCCTCTGACTGGCCTTGGAGTGGACCAAGCCCTCTGCAGTGGTCTTTGCAGGCTCAGTTGTTCTTCTGTTTTTCTAGGAGGGTAGTAATCCTCTCCTCCTTGATGAGGAAATGTGAGACACGTAGATCATAGCACTAATCTCTCTCTCCCCATGTCCCCTCTTGCTCCCCAGCGGGATGAGGTCAGCCTCCACAAGAAGCTGCGCACAGAGGTGATCCAGCTGGAGGACACTCTGGCACAGGTCCGCAAGGAGTATGAGATGCTGAGGATAGAGTTTGAACAGACACTTGCTGCCAATGAACAAGCAGGTACCACGTTTTTCCCCCTTTTGTTTGTAAACAGAGGTTGCATTTCAGAAAGCTAAGGCACAAAATTAGTCATGACCAGCACGGGGCATAAACAATACGAGGAGGTTCGAAAAATACCTTAGAAGTAAGAGAATGATGGAGGAAAGTGTTAGTCCACCACTTAATGGGGAAGGAGAGCAAGGGTCTGGAGTCATAGTGGATCAGACTTACCAGGAGTCAAGAGTGTGATGCTGTTGCAAAAAAGTCAAATGTCCTTCTGGGATACATTATCAGGAGTGCCAGGGGTAAGCTACAAGGAATCATTGTTCTGCTTGGCACTATAAGGCCTCAGCGCTAGTACTGTGTCTCGTTTTGGGCACCACACTTTAAGAAAGATATGAACAAACTGGAGAGAGCCCAGGGGAGAGCAACAAAAGTAAGAGATTTAGAAAACATGGCATATGAGGAAAGGTTGAAATAATTGGGAATGTTTAATCTAGAGAAGAGAAGGCTGATGGGGGATGTAACAGTCTTCAGATATGTAAAAGGTTCTTATAAAGAGGAAATGATCAGCTGTTCTCCATGTCCACTGAGGGTAGGACAAGAAGCAATTGGCTTAGTTTGCAGCAAGGGAGATTCAGGTTAGATATTAGGAAAAACTTTCTCACTGTAGGGATAGTTAAGCAGTGGAACAGGTTACCTGAGGAGCTTGTGGTATCCCTGTTCTTGGTGGCTCTTAAAAACAGATTGGTGTGACATTATGCTCAGTTCATGCAGAACTGTGAGCCACTGTGTTACCACTCTGCCTTAGCAAGAATGTGAGCTTTGCTCCTGCTAAGTTGTGTGTCAGTTCCCTGACACTCCAGCCTGTCTGCCTTGCCAGCAAACTCTTCAAGTCTCTGCCAATCAGTGAACCCCAGTTCCCCCAAGACGTCTCCCAGTAGTGTCCAGTCCCTCTCATGGGACGCTCATGGCAATTAAGAACAGGAGTATTTGTGGCACCTTAGAGACTAACAAATGTATTAGAGCATAAGCTTTTGTGGGCTAAAGCCCACTTCATCGGATGCATGTAGTTTTGTAAAACTATTTCCCCATGCTTATTCTCCCCCCCACACACACAGTTCCTTACATCTCCTTGTCAATTGCTGGAAATGAGCCATTTTCATTACCACTACAAACAGTTCTTTTTCTCTCCTGCTGATAATAGCTCACCTTAACTGATCACTCTCTTTAGTGTGTGTGTGTGTGTGTGTGTCTTCCTACTATATTTTCCACTGCATGCATCTGATGAAGTGGGCTGTAGTCCACGAAAGCTTATGCTCAAATAAATGTTAGTCTCTAAGGTGCCACAAGTACTCCTGTTCTTTTTGCGGATACAGACTAACATGGCCGCTACTCTGAAACCTCACAGCAATTAAGTTTGCTGTGTCCAAAGAGACAGACAGGCACACATCACAACATGTTAGGTTAGCTGAGGACTCACACTTCACTTTAATACACAGCCCTGAGATAGTTTTGTACTAAAATAAGAATAAGTTTATTAACAAAGAGCAGAGATTTAAGTTATGCTAAGCAAGAATAAAAGAGACAAATATTGTTACAAATAAAAGAAAACATGCTTTCTAGTGTCTAAAACTTAATTTTAGCAAGTTACAATCTTTGTCTAAGCAATTTTCTTTCTTACATCAAGTTGTCAGCATCCTTAAGGCCTCCATGCTAGGGGATCCAACTTCCACAGGGGTGCTGTACCCAATGTCCCCTCAGTGGTGGATAACGAAAAGATCTTTTTGCTCTCCTTATATTACTCAAAGTCCATTGTCTCTGACTCAGGAGCCAGGAAGGCTTTCTAGGGTGCAGATTCTGTCCCCCAGTATGATTGTTAACTGGTTTTCTCCTCTGCTTGTTTAGCTTCATGAGTTTGTTTACCTTGCATGCAAAGGTACTCATTGTCCTCTGCCTGTAACCAAGCCAGTCAGACAAGCAAAGACACATTTCTTTGTCTAGAGCAGGCTGGGTTCATGCGATACCTCCCAAACACATTTTAAAAACATATTTTCAGTGCACTTCTATAAATCTTTGTACATAACCTGTACATACACAGAGATTTCTGGGACCAATGTGTCACCAGTTTACATATGATACATTATATGACACCTTTGCCCCAACACACAGTTGTCATAATGTACAATGTGTCAGGCCCGATGTGAGTGAGTTTATTGGAGGGGACACTCTACCAGTTGGCATTTAGGGGCTCCCAGAGTCACAATTGGACTAACACCTGTCGGGGTGATTCAGGCAGGTGGATGGACTAAACGATCTCTTGAGGCCCCTTCTAACCCAACATTTCTATGATTTCAGCAGAATGCCTTCTTTGGAGCTTTCTCTGCTCCTGTTAAATACTTGTTTACACTGTTCTGTCTCAGGAAAAAAATGCTCCTTAGACGTATAAGACAAACAAGTGTCAAGTTATCTTCTTGTCTTTCTGGCTGTGGCCAAATGTTCCTACAAGGATTTCCAGTATCTTTGGGAATGAGTTGGTTATTGGCAGTGGAGAGATTGTGTAGGGAGAATATCCCTCTTACACTATCAGAAGCTCTCTTTCTGAGAGAGGGGATTTTGTCTAGGAAATTGGCTTTATTATCCTGGCATATTTAACTTTCACCAGAGAGGGGCGAAAAGGTATTTTTAAATAGCATTTAAATAAGAGACTTCTGATGGGGTAGCACTGCCTTCTCGTACTCAGCTTCTCGATGGGAAGAAGAAATCTGTGAAGCAGTGATGCTGAGAGAGACCTAGAGTGGTGAGTTGCAAGAAGATATGGTAGCAAATAGGACCAGTACAGTTGTCCAAGCCACCATGCCACGGAGCAGGGAGATGAGTCTTTCTCTGTGACTATACCTGTCCATGGCACATTTCATTCCCTTCTGGGTACATCATTACCAGAAATATACTGATACACTGGAAGGACTTTTCAAAAGACTAACAAAAATACTCTGAGGTCTGGAGGGCAGAGCTGATTGTGGCCTGTGGTAACTAGTGTGTGTGTATGGTTTTTTTTATAGGTCCAATAAATCGGGAGATGCGTCACCTCATCAGCAGCCTCCAGAATCATAACCACCAGCTGAAGGGGGAGGTGCTGAGGTACAAGCGCAAGCTGAGGGAGGCCCAGTCTGACCTGAGCAAGGTACCGGAGCTGGAGATGCTGGGAGAGAATGGGGAAGATGGAAGGGAGGGATAGCTCAGTGGTTTGAGCATTGGCCTGCTAAACCCAGGGTTGTGAATTCAATCCTTGAGGGGGCCATTTAGGGATCTGGGGCAAAAATATGTCTGGGGATTGGTCCTGCTTTGAGCAGGGGGTTGGACTAGATGACCTTCTGAGGTCCCTTCCAACCCTAATCTTCTATGATTCTATGAGAGGGAGGAAAAACATGCTACAGCAAGCATAGGCTACAAGTCTGTCTCATAGTTTGCCTGTGTAAATGTCTCTCTGGTGCCCCAGGGGATAAACTGCACAGTTTGCTACCGGGCTCTACGCAGAAGCCGCTTCTTGCATTTCCACCTCCCACAGAGTGGACCTTCTTCCATGGCTGAACTGTGCTCTGTAAAAGCATTGGCAATAGCATCTGTGAGGGAAACATGCAAGGGAATCCTACAGGGCTGGCAGTGAGAAATGTGTTCTGGCTGAGAACTTTTCCCACTCACTTGATTGGTTTCCCTTTGTTTCTTCCCCACTGCTCCCCTCTTTCCCCCCCCACCCCCCACCCCAGACTCGCTCCCGCAGTGGGAGTGCCCTCCTGCAGTCCCAGTCCAGCATTGACGAGATCAAGGAGGAACCACCGGAGGTCAAACAGGAGCCTGATGATTCCTCTGCCCAGGCGTCTGTGCCCAAGGCTGCCCCCGAGGATGCCAGTGATGCCAAGGCCAAGCGAGATGAAGAGGAGAGGGAGCGCGAGAGGCGGGAGAAGGAGAGGGAGCGTGAGAAGGAGAAAGAGAAGGAGAGAGAGCGGGAAAAGGAGAAGGAAAAAGAACGGGAGCGGGAGAAGCAGAAGCAGAAGGAGTCTGAGAAGGAGAGAGAGTCCACCAAGGAGAAAGGGAAGCATGAGGATGGGAGGAAGAAAGAAGCTGAAGTGATCAAGCAGCTGAAGGCTGATCTCAAGTAAGAAGTACTGTTGAAATTCTTGTTCCTGTTTTCCAGCATCGTGCCCTAATCTGGGGTGTCCAGAGAGCCTAGCTAGAAACCCCTAATTAACTCCAAAAGCTAGTGTCTTAATTCTGGTAAAGGTAACTCTTTCCTTGGGTCACTGGTGTTATGATTGTGCCCAAAGGACACATAGGGGAGGTGGTATTTAGGTCCTCCTCCATCAACAAACCTAACTGGTTGCAGATATCTGTAAGGGGTGGGGCTTGTCAGGTGCAGATTTCAAATCAAAGACCATGCTCCTCCTTGTCTTGGATCAGTGACTGAGCAAGTCTAGAGTTTACTACCAAGGTAAGTTCCTCTGCTGCTCTCTTTCCTTCTTAGTCTGAGTCCACTTTAGCATGTCTCTGCTCATCCTCCGGTGTATGTTTCTGCATTGTTCCATGTACAGTATGTACATGTGCCCAGGGTAAGATGAGCCCAGTAGTCACACACAAGCCTATGCTGGAGGATGCTGAGAGAATGTTGTTCTTGCTTTCAGGCAGGCAGCATCACACCACAGCATTTCTCCCAAATATTCAAATTGGTGTTTTTCTTTTACGGTTGCCAGGAAAGCCCAGGAGAGCCAGAAGGAAATGAAGTTGCTGTTAGACATGTACCGCTCAGCCCCAAAGGAGCAGAGAGACAAAGTGCAGCTCATGGCAGCTGAGAAGAAGGCCAAAGCTGAGGTAACAATGTTCAATCTCCGTCCTCCTTTTTCTCTTGCCCCTCACGATCTAATGGCTGTTCTTGAAATGCCCTCCTCAAGCTTGTTGGAGGGCTGTTGTTTCCTCTTCCTGACTCCAGAATGTCCCTCCCCTTTTTTCTCTGTCAGACAGCTTAAGGTTGGGACAGACTCAGAGGTGAAAGTAGGCCGATACGGCGTACCGGCAAGAGCCAGTATGCCGTGCCGGACTGGACTGCTTCCGTGGTAGTGATTTAAAGGGCCCAGGGCTCCAGCTGCTGCGGGGAGCCCCAGGCCCTTTAAAGCACAGCTGGAGCTCCAGCAGCTGGGCTCGGGCGGGTATTTAAATGGCCTGGTGCTCCTGCCACTGTGGGGAGCCCCGGGCCCTATAAATCCCCGCTGGAGCTCCGGCAGCTGGGCTCGGGCGGGGATTTAAAGGACCCGGTGCTCCAGCTGCTGCGGGGGGCTCCCAGCCACCTCTGCAGCTGGTAGCTCCAGGGCGATTTAAAGGCCCTGGGGCTTCCAGCCACAGCCCGAGCCCCAGGGCCTTTAAAACTTGAAAGGCCCCGCCTCTTCCAGTTGAGGCCGCGCCCCCGCTCAGGACTCCGGCAGTACCGGTAAGTCCTTTAAGTTACTTTCACCCCGGACAGACTGGGAGTGCAGGCAGATGACTGGCCTTAGAATGGTCCTTCATCATTGAGGTTGTGAGGTGTCCATCTGGCTGCTGATTCATTCGTCTACCTTTTTGGCAAAGTAATGTTACTATCCTACATGATGATGTGTATCTTATTGGCTCTCTGGTGTGTGTAAATTAAATAGAGTGGTTTGAATAGCAAGGGGGAAAAGGCTCCCTGAAGGGGTAGAACTGGGATGAAAATTAAACTTGAATGATTAGAGAGACATTTATTATAGTGCAGTTTGCCTGTGGAATAATAATCTCCCAAGGGAAAAGGTACAAGCCCCATCTCTTGAGGTATTTAAAACTAATCTAAATAATCAGACAAAGATTTGTGATGAAAAGTGAAGGACACTATGTCCCAGTGACGTGGCAGAGGGAACGTAGATAGGCAGAATGTAATTATCTGTACAGGATTAACCAGGAGAGTAGGGTTAACGTATTTACTCTTATTAACAAGAAAGTGCCATGGAATCTTTAATGGTGGTGTTGGTCAAGAATTCAGTTTGTATCTCATCCTGTAGATGGAATAAATGGGGCCAAAGAGTTAAAGGTGTTAACGTGACCCTGTCACTGTTCAACATCACACGTTTTGATGGCCATGGCAAGCACAGCCCCTTTTTTTAACCTTTTGTTAAAGATACACGGAAAAAGGAAATGCATTTGATATGTAGAGTATTACGCAAGGCTTTTATTTTAACATAGCTTGTTCCCTTCCCCTTAGCTAGAGAGAGTTTTTTAGAGGGAAACCCCCCTACTGGGCAGTTTTTAGATGGTATTAAAGATCGCAGTAACTGTTCTTTTGGGGAAAAGAGAAGAAGTTAGTTGAGAGGGGCTGGAGCTGCTGTTAAAGTTCAATCCATTTTCTGAAAGACAAGACGAACAAGGTGGTGGGGAGAACAGCAATGATAGACAATGCAGCTTCTGTTTGTGGTGGTGAGTTTTTCCAGCAGCAAGGCTGCAAGTAAAACAGGTATATCAGGTCTTATCAACCACTCAGGGATCTGGCAGATTTGTTCCAGTATCAGGTTGTTTAGAGCATTGCTTTTAGTTGCCCCTCTGGTCATAGGCTCACAGCAGTGTTGCAATATATGCACTCTGGGCCGGCTAAACCAGACTCTTGTCAGATAGCTGGGAAAAGAACAGGGCGAGGAAAGAAAAGAAATAAGGTGGGGAAGGAAAAGGACAAGTGTGAGAGAGACAGTCTTATATCCCAGGTAGTGTTTGGGATTTAGCCAGAGCCAGTGAAGGTGGCGATGTCATTTGCATCCCTTTCTTGGCCGGGTCTGGTCAGGACATCTCTTGCGATTGGGTCAGTGAAGGCCCCGTGGCATTGCAATAGATCCTTGGTTCCCAGGAGATACTAGGGGTGGCAGCTTTGATGGTGAAGCTTTCTCCTTTTCTTTCTCCTTTCAGTTAGCAGTTGTCCCCCTTTGCTTTGCCTTTGCTAATTTTTACCCCCAAAGAGGCTGTGGAGAAAGCTAGTGTACTCAATGCTATTTTTTGCCTCTGTCTTCACAGACAAGGTCAGCTCCCAGACAGCTGCACTCTGCAGCACGGTATGGGGAGGAGGTGACCAGCTCTCTGTGGAGAAAGAAGTAGTTCGGGACTATTTAGAAAAGCTGGACGAGCACAAGTCCATGGGGCCGGATGCACTGCATCCGAGGGTGCTAAAGGAGTTGGCCGATGAGATTGCAGAGCCATTGGCCATTATCTTTGAAAAATCATGGTGATCGGGGGAGGTCCCGGATGACTGGAAAAAAGCTAATGTAGTGCCCATCTTTGAAAAAGGGAAGAAGGAAGATCCAGGGAACTACAGGCCAGTCAGTCTCACCTCAGTCCCTGGAAAAATCATGGAACAGGTTCTCAAGGAATCAATTCTGAACCACTTAAAGGAGGGGAAAGTGATCAGGAACAGTCAGCATGGATTCACCAAGGGCAAGTCATGCCTGACTAACCTAATTGCCTTCTATGATGAGATAACCGGCTCTGTGGATGAGGGGAAAGCAGTGGATGTGCTATTTCTGGACTTTAGCAAAGCTTTTGATACAGTCTCCCACAGTATTCTTGCCAGCAAGTTAAAGAAGTCTGGGCTGGATGAATGGACGGTAAGGTGGATAGAAAACTGGCTAGATGGTCGGGCTCAACGGGTAGTGATCAATGGTTCCATGTCTAGTTGGCAGCCGGTATCAAGTGGAGTGCCCCAAGGGTCGGTGCTGGGGCCGGTTTTGTTCAATATCTTCATTAACGATCTGGAGGATGGTGTGGACTGCACCTTTAGCAAGTTTGCAGATGACACTAAACTGGGAGGAGTGGTTGATACGCTGGAGGGTAGGGATAGGATACAGAGGGACCTAGACAAATTAGAGGATTGGGCCAAAAGAAATATGATGAGGTTCAACAAGGACAAGTGCAGAGTCCTGCATTTAGGACGGAAGAATCCCATGCACTGCTATAGACTAGGGACCGAATGGCTGGGCAGCAGTTCTGCAGAAAAGGACCTAGGGGTTACAGTGGACGAAAAGCTGAATATGAGTCAACAGTGTGCCCTTGTTGCCAAGAAGGCTAATGGCATTTTGGGTTGTATAAGTAGGGGCATTTCCAGCAGATCGAGGGATGTGATCATTCCCCTCTATTCAGCACTGGTGAGGCCTCATTTGGAGTACTGTGTCCAGTTTTGGGCCCCACACTACAAGAAGGATGTGGATAAATTGGAGAGAGTCCAGCAGAGGGCAACAAAAATGATTAGGGGGCTGGAGCACATGACTTATGAGGAGAGGCTGAGGGAACTGGGATTGTTTAGTCTGCAGAAGAGAAGAATAAGGGGGGATTTGATAGCTGCTTTCAACTACCTGAAAGGGGGTTCCAAAGAGGATGGATCTAGACTGTTCTCAGTGGTAGAAGATGACAGAACAAGGAGAAATGGTCTCAAGTTGCAGAGGGGGAGGTTTAGGCTGGATATTAGGAAAAACTTTTTCACTAGGAGGGTGGTGAAGAACTGGAATGGGTTCCCTAGGGAGGTGGTGGAATCTCCTTCCTTAGAGGTTTTTAAGGTCAGGCTTGACAAAGCCCTGGCTGGGATGATTTAGTTGGGTTTGATCCTGCTTTGAGCAGGGGGTTGGACTAGATGACCTCCTGAGGTCCCTTCCAACCCTGAGATTCTATGATTCTAAGACTTTTTGAGGACCCCAAAGGGAGTGATGGGTGGAATAGCCCATCCCCTCATTATTTTGCCATCAATTAGGCCTAATTTCCAACCCACCAATTTTGGACCACTGATTTCCAGTCCCAAACTTTTCTTGTTTACTAGGCATGACTTTAAAACAGTCCTTGAATTATATCAGTGGACCTTTTTGTTTACATTAATGTAATCTATTTATTTCCCTTTTCCCATCAACATTGATTGTTATAGGTTATTGTGACATCTAATCAGCTCTCGCTCTTCACATTTAAAATTAGTTAGGGTAAGTTTGTGGGCCAGTTATTACAGCAACACCTCCAATAGCATCCTACCTCCTAACGCCAGGCTGGGGAACTGGACTAGATGAGAAAATGGGTCTTTTTCCCTTTTTATTTTAAGAAAGGTTTCTCCGTGTTGTTGGAAAATTGTGTGGAAAGTTGATTCCTTAGCAGAGTCCTTTCTTGCTGTTCTATTCCCTGCCTACTCTGAGCTCTTTCACTCTTCTCCCCATCTCAACCCTTTTTTTTCCTTGCTGTAGCTGGATGAGCTGAGGCAGAGGGTGAAGGACCTGGAGGACAAAGAGAAAAAAGAAAGTAAAAAAATGGCAGATGAGGATGCCCTACGCAAGATCCGGGCAGTGGAGGAGCAGATCGAGTATCTGCAGAAGAAATTAGCCATGGCCAAGCAGGTGAGAGGAGTTTATGGAAATGCCCTCTTAGTAAGGCCTTCTTGTGGGGCAAACCTTATCAGGAAATGGCTGGAATTAATCAAGAGAGAGCACTTCTACCCCACATCCACCACCTCCATCAGATGATATTCCAACTCTGCCCATGGCCATGTACGGCAATATCATCATGGTGTAACTGGGACAGAGTGAGGAAAGAGTTAATTTCTATACACACACATTGAGCTAGAGTAACACTGCTGAGGCGAGTAATGCGTGGGGTGAGTGAGGAGAGGGGAGAGTCAGTCTGTGGTGAGGTAAGATGTTTCATTTTTAAAATACACTTGATTTATATAGAGCTTGGCTAAACAAGGACACTCAGGAAAATTAATCCAAATTAACAAATTGTGAATGCATAGTGGATTAGTTAACTGCATTAAACTCCTGTGTGGCCACTCTTATTCAGAATTAAAGTGGCCTTCATTCTGTTTCTTAATCCACTTTGGAATTAAGACAAGCCCACAGTTTATATGATTTAGAAATAGCAGCAATTGGTGTAGTCTATATAACACAAGTACCAATGAATAAGGAACAGATACTTTCGCTGATGAGGAAAATCCTGCGTTACGAAGGCAGGATTGTGTGAGGGTGACTTGAGCACCAGTACTTGGGGCATGTCCCTGTTCCTTGTCAGTTAATAGTGGAGATCTTTGATCCCACCTTGCCTGTTTCCTTTGTGAATTTTAAGATAGAATTTGTTAAGGGGGCTGGATGGCTCAGGGGAGCAGTAATGAGCTATGGAGCCATTGAGTTTTAGATTAATTGACCTAAATTGAAATTCAGCCCAAAAATGTTACCACCTGATGGCTGTTCATCAACTAATTTTAAACAGGTCACTGGTCTCTGTCTAGTTCCTAGTGGAGAGATGGCATGTAACAGTTAGAGCCAACTTTCACCTTTGTCGGCTTTCCTAGCACAGAGATCAAGGACTGAATGCCTATGGAGACTGAATTACCAGCTGTCCCCTAGTGGAGCATCCTTCAGTTCAGTGGTGTTACCTGTTGTTTGGGTAAAGGGAGGTTATCATTCTCCAGGCTGTTGATCTGCATCTTTCAGCAACACTAAATTCTGTTTCTTAAAATAAAGATAAGGGGGTATTAGGGTTTCAGCGCCCTATAGTGGAGGGGGAAAGAGATTCCAATTACAGTGTGTTTCCATCTCTGTTCTAGGAGGAAGAGGCCCTGCTTTCAGAAATGGATGTCACTGGACAAGCCTTTGAGGATATGCAAGAGCAGAACATTCGCCTTATGCAGCAGTTGCGGGAGAAGGATGATGCCAACTTCAAGCTGATGTCAGAACGCATCAAGTCAAACCAGATCCATAAACTACTGAAGGAGGAGAAGGAGGAGCTGGCAGACCAGGTCCTGACCCTGAAGACGCAGGTAACCAGAAGAGGGGTGATGAGAAAACAGGCTGGGTAGGGATACTCCCCCAATGGATCAGGACAAGCTGCTGCTTAGACTTGATTTAAACCTCTTCAATGGTGCATTGAAAGATGCCAGTGGTCCCCAAAGTTTTCAGAGTTGTCCCTTCCTTTGCCCCTGTCCCCGCTGGAGCAGGGCTGCGGCTCCTGAGGCGGAAGGGGGAAGGGGTCCACCGCTGGGGGGCGGTTCTGGGGTTGGGAGTGGGGCCGGTAGTGGAGTTGCGGAGGCAGGAGAACAGTTGGGTGCAGAGGTGAGGTTGAGGACAGGGCCAGGTGTGGAGCCGGGACTGTGGCTGGGGGTGGGGCGGGGCTGGGTGGCGCTCCCTCTGTTCCCCCCCCCCCGAATGTTCCTCTGTGCCCCTCCAGGGAGCACACCCCACTGTTTGAGCTATGCAATGAGAGATTGTGTGTAAACGTGAAATTTCTTAGAGCGAGGTTCACCACTACGTAGGGCTGGGAGAAGGAAAGGGTGAGGGATTTTTTTAATCACATGAGAAAAGGTGCTCCTAGGTGCTGTCCCTCCCACAGCCCTCTTCTTGGAGCCTACCTGGAAATGTCCATTGCTTTTGAATAATTCTACTAAGTGCTCTTCCAAAGGAGAGGGATAGATACATTTAACAACTAGTTATTGGGTGTTTGATTGCTGGGTTTAGAAAGGTTCCCACCTCGGAGCTGTGGGAAGATGTCCCCTTGGTTGAATGTATAGTTTGACCTCTGTTAATTGTCCATGTGTCTGCAACCTGAGAGAGAGAAGTGGGGTTGTAGGAGTGGGAGGAGAGAAAACACAGTGATAGGGAAATGTGATGGTTGCAGCATATAGTTGTGGGAGTTGTGACATGGGAAGGAGGAGAAAATTCAAAAACAAAATAGCAGCAGCACACGTTCTAAATGTTTCTCTCCCTTCCGCCACCCTTCCCGTTTGGAAGGTGGATGCTCAGTTACAGGTTGTGCGGAAGCTGGAGGAAAAGGAACACCTGCTACAGAGCAATATAGGCACTGGAGAGAAGGAGCTAGGCCTCCGAACCCAGGCGCTGGAGATGAACAAACGCAAGGTGAGCATGAACCCTTGACTCACAAGGTTGAGTTTTCTTCATCTTGTGGCAGGTGTGCAAAGCTGCTAGCACTGGATTTCTCTGATGGCTTTTGGTGTTCCATGTCATTACACCATTGTGGCAGAAGGCAGAGGAATACCAACTAATGTTCTAATTAAGGCACAATAGACTGATAAAGAATTCAAGGAACGAGAGCAATCAAAGTGGTTTCTTGAAAGACTGAGAAGAGAGCTGAGGTTAAAAGGAAAATTATCCTGCAAATGGAAAAAGAGGAGGCAGCCAAATGAATATGATCAGGGTCTGTTAAGGCCTGCAGAGAAAAGATAAAGACAGTAAAAAAGCATAATGACTTCAGAGGAATGAGAGAGGGCAATGAAAAAAATGTCTGCTAATAAGGAGTAGAATTAGATGGACTGGTATCCCTGATTCTACCCCCCTTTCTAAATCTCTTGTCAAGAAAAATGTTGGAAAGAAATCTGAACAACTGTTAAGGAAGGAAGATAAAAGTATCCCTTTGTAACCAACAGTCAGCTGTTCTGGATGTCGCATCCTATGGTATGAAGGGAATTTAGCTAAATGATTTACTGATCCACTGACAAATTAAAAAAAAATCATGGACAGCTAGTGGGGTGCTGGAAGACTAGAGCAAAGAAAATGAGGGACTGGTCTTCATAAAAGGAAAAATAATGATTGTTGTTGTTCTCTGTCTGGTTTAAATAGCAGAACAGTCACAAAATATCTACAAGGTAATGGAGCCAGGAGCTCCAGGACCATGGGGACATACGGCTACCCACGTTTGAAGGGTTATAAACACCAAGGAGGGGCATTAGTCCTGCTCTGTGTATCTCACTAAAGAATTCAAGTAAGAAAGGGAAAGTTTAGGCTGACTGTCAAGAACTTGTTGACAATGAAATCTTAGGTTGTTGAGCAGCCCCTCAAGGGAAGTCCTGTAAATCACTTTGCTTGGATCTTCTAAAACGAGAGTGGAGGGAAAACCCTGATAGTACTGTAGGGCCCAGTCTTGGGTGGGCAGGGATTGGGACTAGAAGATTTTTCTAGGTTTTTTCCATCTCCAGTATCTCTGATCCTATGGCCATCTCCTTCGACAGGCAATGGATGCAGCCCAGCTTGCAGATGATCTCAAAGCACAATTAGAGCTGGCTCAGAAGAAGCTCCATGACTTTCAGGATGAGATTGTGGAGAACAGTGTGACTAAAGAGAAGGATATGTTCAACTTCAAACGGGCTCAGGTACGTGCCATATACCACAGGCCCTCACTCTCCATCTCTAGTCAGTCTGCCTCTGCCTGCCGGAGTGAAACTTCAAAAGGGTTCATATCATACTCCCCCCCCCACCCATTCTCTCTCCTCTCCAGGTATTTTCAACTTCATTTTGTTTCCAGCTCCATCCATAAGTCATTTTGGCCCCTGCCTGTGTCCTTTCTCTCAATTCCCCAACCTTCTGCACTCAGCCCCTGAGCTTGGCCCAGTTTGAGATCTGACAACATTCCAGTACAGATCTAATCTAATCGCTTTCTTCTTGTGAAAGGCTGTTCTACAGTGCACTGGGCAGAGGGGGTTGGAAGCAGTGCATTGGTGTATTTTACCATGTACTTTAAGGGCCCCAGTTCTGTACCCTTGAAGCACAAGCTCTCTGGAGAAATGGCTCCAATAATTTATTTGTTGGTCTCTTATCCTCCTGCAGGAGGACATCTCCAGGTTGCGTAGGAAGTTGGAGACCACAAAGAAACCCGATATGGTGCCCAACTGTGATGAGATCTTGATGGAGGAGATCAAGGATTACAAGGTGAGAAACTCTGTCACTCTCCCCTGTTTACTCTTTCCTAGCCAAAGGGTTTAGTCTTCAAATTCAGTCAGTACTGGCCTTCCCTAGCTGTGTTCTGTCAGTGAAGGCCAGATCTGAGCTGGAGGAACCACCTTCTCCTAGGGCAGAAGGTAAAGTCTGCTTCCCATGGTGGTGTATTTTCCACTTGGGGCACCTGAAAGCTCTGCAAAGGTCTGTCACGTGTGGTAGCTTAGACTCTGACCGCAGCATTTTTCTCCTGCAGGCGCGTCTGACCTGTCCGTGCTGCAACATGCGTAAGAAGGATGCTGTGCTCACCAAGTGCTTTCACGTCTTCTGCTTTGAGTGTGTGAAGACGCGCTACGACACCCGGCAGCGCAAGTGCCCCAAGTGTAATGCTGCCTTTGGTGCCAACGACTTCCATCGGATCTACATCGGCTGAGTCTCGCCACGGAGAGACAGAGGCACCTCTTCCGCCGACCACCCAGCCCCTTTCTCTGATTGTCTGTCTGTCACCAGCACGGCAGTCACTGCTTCTCCACCAACCCACGTTCTCTTCCAGAACAAGTGACCCTGGGTTAGGGAGTGGGGAGAGGCAGGTTTTGGATCTCTGCTCATCTTCTCTTCCTTTCTGCCTTTCCCTTTAATCTTGATGGGACTTCCACCCCACAGTGGTCATTCCCACTCACCCCCTCCACACTGCTGAGTCGGGGTTGCTGCTGTGGAGTAATAAAGCCTAACTCAACCCTAACCCCAGGTGTGATGGGAATTGCCCATGGCAGAATAGAGATGAGTCTGAGGCCTTGAAATAGCCTTGGGTATTAAATGGATGATGTTAGGGTAAATTTTTGTTTTCTATTAAAACCTTTTCCCCTGCTTACAACAAACCCCTTGGAAGGTGGGAAATTTGTGTCCTTCCTAGAAATGTCCCTCTCGGTGTGTTTGTGTGCTGGTGATTGTTTTTGTAGGGGTGCTTGTGAGGGCTGGGCAGCATACCTAGCTTTTTCATTCTTGTAGGCTTGTTCAGCGTGAATAGCCTACCAGTTAAAGGCCCTAAGGCAGGAGGGAACTTAAGCACAGGGGTGGCTCCAGGTACCAGCGCAGCAAGCACGTGCCTGGGGCAGCAAGCCACAGGGGGCAGCCTGCCGGTCACTGTGAGGGCGGCAGTCAGGCTGCCTTTGGTGACATGCCTGCAGGAGGTCTGCCGGTCCCATGGTTTCGGCGGCAATTCAGCAGTGGGTACGCTGAAGGCGCAGGACTGGCGGACCTCCCGCAGGCATGCCACCAAATCTGCGTTACCAGTGGACCTCCCACAGGCGCGCCGCCGAAAGCCGCCTGACTGCCATGCTTGGGGCGGCAAAATACACAGAGCCGCCCCTGCTTAAGCACATGTACTATTGACTTCAGTAGGAAGACTCGTATGCTTAAAGTTAGGCACGTGGTTAAGTACTTTTCTGATTCAGGGCCAGGATGTGCAAGGAGAGCCGTAGAAGAAGCTGGGGCAGCTGATGCCTTCCCAACCCAAAGGCTTGCTCCATACACCTTAATATCAGGAAGGAGAGAGACGTACAGGAGAATCCTCCAGAATAGGATTCCATTGATGAGCCCCATTTGGTCTGGATGAAATATGGACACTTTTCTGTCCCCTCCCACCTGACTGGGGCCTCACTAGCACTGTCCTTATTTTCCAGAAGACGTTTTGTAGTGGTTACTTTGGTACAGCTTTGCCACAAGGACTATTCTTGTACTACACAAACTCCAATAAAAACTGTGGTTCCATTTGTTTTGCTGTTTTTCTTGCCTGTGAGTAGATTTTAATTCTTGCTCCTGGTGCAAGATGAACTTTAAAAAGCCCTAATCCGGTCATTGAAACCACTTCTTTTAAAAAAGCTCTTGGCTTCCACAGCAGAAAGAGCTGCTCTTTCTCCTCTAGTTATCTTTTACTGCGCCAGTGCCCCTCACTCCTATCCTGTTACCCTGGAGCCTGGGCTTCCTTCAGCAGGGATCGTCTGTCGAGCTAACTTGAGCAGGAATTTTGCTGTGTCAGGAATTTTGCTAAGGTGTAATCACCTTACTCTTGTTTTACCACTGACCTCCAAAGTTAGCATTTGAGCCCCATGTCTTTGGAGTGATAGGGTGGTTCCATAATTCACTTCACTTCTTAATATAGTTAGTGAGGGGGTGTAAACCCCATACTGGTCCTGAGAGCTGTACCAGGTGCCTGAGAGCTCAATTATCCCTCCTGCTGGCACCTGGAAGGGAGTTAAGTGGGTCAATTATCAGGTCCACCTGGAAAGGAGTCAGGTTGCTTTACAAGGATTGAGAAAAGCTCAGTTAGGCTGGGGCCCAGCAGAGAGGAGGCTGTGAGTTCTTGCTTTTGCAAATGGGCTGATTGAAATGAGGGGAGAGAAACATTGGAGAAAAGCCACAAGAAGAGGGGATTTAGCCCCTCTGACGGTTTGCAAAATAGGGGCAAGACTGTACGGAGACAGCTGTGGGGTCCAGCCTGAGGAGGGTGGAAGTGATTTAAGTTTATATTTTTGGTTTGGGATTTGTTGGAGAAATCCAGAGAAGAATCCTTCACATGGTCCTGCAGGCAGCCCGAGAGGACTATAGATTCACAGTGAACCCATGAAGGGGCTGGTGGAGAAGCCTGCAGATGACCACGGTAGGAAGTTACCCAGGACAGAAGCAGGGGGGGGTCTGAGTAGCCGGACCTTACCTGCTTAATACAGGGTCTCTGGTCTGAAACCCAGAGAAGAGACTGTCTGGGTTCTCCTACCAGCCCATAGCAAAGACCCCAGACACCGGGGCTGGAAGGACTAACGAGTCAGGAGTCATGCCAAAGACTCTGCTTGAGACTGTGGGACTATGTTTTGTTGCATTTTCTGTTACTCTGGGAGTGCTGATACTTCAGTGACCGACCAAAGGGCAGACACGTAGGAAGAGGCAGAGCTGGAGCAGCTGCCAGCAGGCGGCAGTAGAGAAGGAACTTACTACACCATGCCCAGACACCGGGGGCACACCAGTGGTGAGTCTATTTCTACAGGCTAATAAACAATTATTTTGCAGCTTTAGCCTTCTTGAAAGGTGCTGGAATGACAGCCGGAGAATCTAACATTCTCTGTTTTTTCACAGACTAGTTAAATCATTAGCTGCGGCAGTGTAAGCGTTTACTCCACTATTGTATTTCAATCTGGATGTGAGGGTTCTTAATACACTTTTGTATTTCTATAGCATCCTCCATCTCAAAGCACTGATAAATGTTAATGAATGAACTCTCAACTTTATTAATAGGGAAGCAAAAGTGTCAAAGGGGGTAATTCAGGCGGTGACTTGCTTAAGGTCTCATAGTCTGTGGCAGTCATTGAAAAAAAGCTGCTGTGCTGCAAACCACAAGTTGTTTATTTGTATTACCATAGCGTGTCGGAGACACAGTCATGGCCCCACTGGGCTAGGTGCTGCACGAACACAGAACAAAAAGATGGTACCTGCCCCAAGGAGCTTACGTTCAAAGTCCAACCTTCCTTCCCTCCACCATCCTTTGCTTATACGATGCCTGGCTTCTCTGCTGAGACTTGCTGAAGAGGGTGCTTAGGAGTATCAGTTATGAAAGTGTTTGTGATGTAGACACCTGGGCTGAAATCACACTTGGTCTGTGTGTATAATATTGAACAACTCCTAGCAACAAACTTACTGTCGCAACCAGGGGAGGGCAGGTTTGAACTGACGACACAGAGCTGTAAAGCTCCCTATCCCATTCCCAGTCTCTTGAGCCATGTCATTTTAAAATAAAAGTTTATTGGGGTTTTAAAAATCAGTGTGTAGGAGTCACTGATGTATGTACTGGTAGCTTCTGGCTCTGATGATTGGAACAAAGCAGGGTATTTGAAACTATCCGGGTTTGTTTCACTCTGAAGGTTTGGGAACACTTTTACTCTTTCCCTCAGGGAGATTAACATTTTCAAAGTGAGGTTTTAAAAAGCCTGTCTGTGAAGTAGTGAGTTCTGATGCAAGTAAAAATGTCTAGAGTTACGTTGGAGCTATGGAAGTGACTGAAAAATGTCCTGGGGGGGGGGGTGTATTTAGACTTGCTTTTGTGGCTTCTATATCAGAATTGTTCTGCTTCCAAGTCAACTGATGATGTTTCTAAGACCCAGCACTACAAACTCAATCTGGGATCTGACCACTGAGCTGTTCTTATATCAGCACGAGCGAGAAAGTATTTGCAGACAGAAGTTAGATATAGTGCATGAGATTCAGTAAACTCCGTCCCCCTGTTTGTATGAAAGGTGGCTCTGCAGTGCTAACAGAAGTAAAGTAAGAAAATATGGCTCAAAGACTCAAAGGGAACATCTATGTTATTTTGGTGCAGTCATTTTTCTGACACCCCCAGTTTAAAGGAGACTGGAAATCTACACTAGAGTGAGCAAGAAAGAGACCATCTCCTATTTAGGGCTTTTCATCAGTAGATCTCCAAGCATTGTACAAAGGAGGGAAGTATCATTAATCCCATTTTACAGATGGGGAAACTGAGGCACAGATGGGGGAAATGATTTGCCCCATGTTACCCAGGAATGCGTCAGGTCCCCTGAATCCTACTCCAGTACTCTATCCACTAGACCATACTACCTCCTAGCAAAGGCAACTGTGTCAATAGGTAAAACACATACCTGCCTGGGGTGTAGGGTGTGTGTGGTCACAACACAACAGTTTTAATGTTTGAAAAACAGCTATTTTTGGTCAGAAGTTTTGAAAAAAAAATTTAAAATGAGAAATGTCGTTTTCTGATCAGCTTTAATAACTATATTTTGAATAAGCTCCCCCTTTTCCCCAGTTACTGCCTTTCATTAGGATCTTTTCTTGTTAGCGAGAGAAGAAATTGACCAGGATTGTTTCTATGGTATTCTATGCCCCCCCCATTACCCTAGTGTCAAAGCACCTCACACTCTTTAATACATTCATCCTCAGGCCCCTGTGTGAAGTAGGACAGTCTTGCTTCACAGGTGAGCAGCTCAGCTGCAGATAGGCTAAGTGACTTGCTCAAGGTCACATGGGAAATCTGGCACTGAGCAGAGACTTGAACTCTGATCTCCTGAGTCCTGTATAAGCACCCTGACCAATAGCTCATCCTGCCTCTCTTGCTGATACCCCAGGTTTTCTCCTCCTAAGCCTAGGCTGCTATTTTGGTGTAAAATGTAATGATTCTGTGCGGCAGCTGTCTCACTGCAAACTGTGGAGAAGGGCACATCTTAGTCCTAGAGACTCCAGCCAGTGGGCAGGAAGTCAATTCACGGGTAGTGAGATTTTCTTTTTGTTTAATACAGCTAATAGCCCTGCACTCGGATCCACAGACTGGATCTCCCTTCTTCTGTTTTTCTCTGCTGGCCTGCGTGGCACGCCCACTGCTAGTAGCAGGAGTTCTGTCCGTGCAGGGAGAGCAGGATATTGGCTCCTAAACAGCCTGTGAACAGCTGAAAGGAGGCTTATGTTCTGGTGCCAACAGCTTAGAAAACATGAGGTTTGTGTTCTGGAATAAATGCTGCTTTGCACAAACTATGTGTTGACTTGCGGAGCTTCTGCACCCCGAGGCAATCAGCTTGTCAAGATTTAAAAGAAAACAATTGCAAATTTCTATCTATGAATAATAATAGCTGTATGTAGTGACACCAGCTCGGAGAACTTTCTATGTGCTAACAACTCTGATGCTTCAGGGCACTATGGTGATCAACAGGTGGGGTCACAAAGAATCCCCCTCCCAACTCCCTAAAGAAAAATATAATAATGCACAATTAGCTGTGTAAGAGTTTTTAGTTAAAACCCTTTGTGAATAATCCAGTACCGGCCGTTGGCAGAGGCAGGGTCCTAGATTAACTGGACTATTGGTCTGTGCTGTGATGGTGAACCTTTGGTTTATCCATTTGTTATGTACTGCGATATGCTCAGAGGAGACACATCTCCCCATTTCTCTTGTAATCATTTAATAAACTCACTGGGCAATGAGGAACAGATTGATCTTTCAGTGCAGAGCTTTACAGAACAGGGCTCTGTGGCAGATATTGCAAGCTGCTGCAATGTCTTTGGGGACCATGTAGTATTCAGCATATGAACTGTTTATATATCACCATGAGACAGGGATTGTATGCAACCACAGGGGGAAGTTCACCACAGCCTCTCAACCAAAAACAGTTTGGGGGGTGGGGATGGTGGTTAAAGTGAATCACTTAGGTTGTAAACACTTCCAGGGAAGTACCATCCCCTGGGGAGGCTTGTGTATATACTAGTTCAAACTGGGTTTTCCAACAGACAAAGAAAAGGCTTTTGGTGCAAAAAGGCTGGGTTTAAACTGAATCAGGGCCTTCCTTGTGATCCAGCAATAGCCAGGACCTTCTGCCCAAGGGATTGGGAGCCCAACCCTTATAGAATAGGTCAAAGTCTTTCCAACCACTAAAACCCCATAAGACGACTCCTGGTATCTTTTGTGTGTGTTTTAAATCTGTTTGGTTTTTTTTCTGTAATGCTTTTACCTTCAGAGTAAAGGTGCTTGCTGGGAAAGAGCTGTGGTGCCTTGTTACTGCTGGCAAGACACGGCTCAGAGACTTCAGAGAGAAAACAAAGCACAGTGCTGGCCTTTTAGGCAGTATCACAGTACAAGAAAGGGGGCTGTATGGCTTTTATACCCCAGTCAGGAGGGAGAGAGACGTGGGTCTCTGCCTACGAGAGATGACAGCTGGAAGCCTGAATCCTAAAGTGGGTGCCCTCAAGGGAGCATCGAGGGGCAATAAAGGTTGAGTTAACCCAGAAATTGTGACCCCACCCCCCTTTAATCAAAGCTGGAATTCCCTGTCACTTCTACTCCACTCCCTCATTGCTCTGATGGGTTAGACTAAAATGGTTTCAGCATCTCATGTCTTTTCTCCCAAGTGCTCCTGTCTGTATTCGAAACACAGGTCTCAGCGACGGGGTTGTCATTCTGACCACCTCTTGCCTGTGCGTTCAGCATGGCTGACATTTTCAAACCCTGGGAATGCTACGCCATATAGAGTCCTGATCTGCCTTTGAACCCTAGTCTGGTCTCAGGCAGCTGCTTCTATCGCTGCAGGCACCAGTCAGCTGCCTGGAATTTTTTTGGGGGGGAAATCGTACCCTCAGATGAAATCTTCAATCTCTATTGGGGAAAACACTCCCCTCCCATCTCAAGGACAATGATCCAAGTGGGGGCAGAAGCAATTTCGTTAGTCAGCTGCTACCTTTCTTCTCCCACTTACGATCCCCTTGTTCCAAACTCACTCTTAAAGGGATACTGGCAGTTTAGTGCTAATATCTATGTCTGCGACACAGCCTAACATTATGAATTACGGGTGGGAGTTTCAAATGTGCTCAGCATTGGCCTAACTGCTTCCATTCAATTGGAGTGTTACCGTTGGCTTCAGCAGGAGCAGGATCTGGGTCTTACTGATTTTGGGGTAAACTGTGGCTTTGCCATAAGCCCTGAGTAAAGTGCAGTTGCACTGAGCAGTCCAGGAACCAGACTTTGGGCAACATTGGCTGAAACACCCACATAGCTTAGGTTCTGAAGTCCCATATTCAGAATTGACTTAGAAGTCTAATTCTTATAGACTTTCATTGAGCAGTAGGTGCCTAAGTCTCTTTTGGAAATGGGACTTAAGAACCTAAGTGACTTAGGTGCTTCTGGAAATTTTACCCTGTGGCTGTACAAGTTGCAGTCTGGTCCCTGGTTCTCACCTTGCTCCGGTGGGGAAGTAATTACCTGTTATAACCTGCACCGAGTACTTCCTTCTGTATGCTGACTCAGCCACATAGGCTAGCATCTTGGAGGGGTGGGGAAAGCCAAGGCTCAACCCCCTCCGCACCTATCCCTGCGGCAGGGTAAGGCGTAGATTCACAGAAGCTGTTCCTTTCCTGTGCTATCACCTGCAACGGGAGCAGCTCTCACAGGAGTCGGATCCTGTGAGATTCTAGTCAGGGTCACATGCTGGCTCTTAGCAATTTCAATAGCATTCAGGATGCAATTATTTCAAAAGCATTTCAGTTTGCCTTTAATAGGGAAAAACAATATTTTTAAAATGTCTAAATGTTTCTCTAATAGGACTGGTTGGAAAATGAGGGCCTTGTCTATAGAACACTGTGCAAGGTTTTTTTGTGTGTGTGGGGAAAAACTGATAATCAAAAGTTTTATTTTGGAAATGCCACCATGGTCTCTCCTATGAGGAGTTGGTTAGGGCCTCTTGTTACCATTCACCTCTAGGGATGGGGTCCCTGGCCCGACTACATTGCATTGCACCATAGTGTTACCTCTTGCTGAGCCACTACAGAGCATCATGGGAGATACAATCCATCAGGGTGACCTGGCCTGTAGAGGAGAATGGGCACTTGAAGCAGCTAAGGTACAAGTCCCAGGAGCATTTCTGAAAAAAAGTTTTTTCAGGTTTTGGCTGAAACTTCAAGGTGTGAATGCACGTATGGGGTGTGTTGTTGTTTTGCGCAAATGTGAAGTTTACAGCAGAAAGCAGACCCCCCCACCCCGATTTTGTTTAATTGAAAAATAGTTTTCTGTCCAAACAGCCCTGATGGGATCTTTCCGCCAGCACCAGCCTGTAAACCCAAAGATTTTCAGCAGCGTACTAGTGTATAAGGATTAGAAAGACAAACTGACTGCTACTGAAGCTGAGGGATGTACAAACATTAACCACATTGTTTACTTTCACCACTGAAACTAGGCCCTGATCCTACACCCACTGACAGCTTCACTGTGCACCCTCAATTAAAATATTCCTAGTCACTAGCCCAGGTAGAACAAAATTTCTCCTCATGTTGCCATGATGGCTTCTATCCTTTCTTTTCCAGTTGTCTTTTTTGCAAAATAAGGAAACAGTGAAGATAGGACCACGAGACACTGAGCGTGATCGTGCTGTGATGTGTGATAAATCACTTCAGTTGCTCCTTTTCCCCCATCCCTCATTTGTTTTTATTTATGTAAGGCCTGATTTTCAGAGACACTGGTTACCTGTCTCTCCCACTTCCTCCAGTTGGAGTTGGGGCTGCTAAGCAGTTCCAGAAATCACACCATTTGAGAAGAATTTCTTCAGGACTGGGATTTTGTCTTCTACAGTGGGATTTTTCAAAAGCACTCGGTTAGCCTAACTCTGCTCACACTGAAGTCAATGGTCAAACTCTGACTGATTTACCCCCATTGACTTGAGTGGCGACAGCTGAGCTGCCACTGGGTGCTTTTTAGAATCCCTCCTTGCATGTCTAAAGCACTCTGCCTGCACGGGGAGCCCTGTGAAAGTCGCAGTTCTGGGCAGATGAAGGGGGGTCTTCCCCTATAGAGATCATTGCAGGATCAGGGCCAGTAGGCCTGATTCTCTACAGCTGTGCACACAGAGCAAAGTGCATGTAAGCCCTGCTACCCTGAATTAACACCAGCTGACTAAACAGCAGAAAATCAGGCCTAATGTAAATGTTAAATATAATATCAGCCACTGGCTCAATTGACTGTAGGAACATGAACTTGAGTTCAACCCACCAAAGCTGCATCTTAATCAAGGACCACCCACCTCTACTGCTTCCCAAAATATCTGTCATTCAAAGAAAGGCTTGAAAAAGCATACTTAGGTTAAGGTCTATAATTACAGCTTACTTTGCAAAAAGATTGAATGCGAGCCAGGTATGAGATGATTAGAATCCATCCACTTCTGGATGTGCCGTGCACTGGGAATAATCCATCGGTTCTTGGGCTGCCATGGCCTATACTAAATAAGACATTAAAAAAATTGTCTACATCAGTTCTTCTCAAAGTCGGGCCGCCGCTTGTTCAGGGAAAGCCCCTGGCAGTCTGGTCCGGGCCGGTTTGTCTACCTGCCACGTCTGCAGGTCCGGCTCATCACAGCTCCCACTGGCCGTGGTTCACCACTCCAGGCCAATGGGGGCTGCGGGAAGCAGTGCGGGCTGAGGGATGTGCTGGCCGCCCTTCCCACAGCCCCCATTGTGGGAGCCACAATCAGCCAAGCCTCTGGACACGGCCGGTAAGCAAACCGGTCCGGACTGCCAGGGGCTTTCCCTGCGCAAGCGGCAGCCCGACTTTGAGAAGCACTGGTCTACATCACACAGGCTGTTGTCCCAAAGGGGGTGTGGTCAACCATTATTTAAAAGTTAATAGAAATCCTGTTTAGATAAAGATTATCTGATGGCACTATCTATTTAGCTGTTGAATGGCTTAAACTTCTCCCCATCTTCAAAATCCAAGAGGCAAATCATTTCAGAGAGGTGCATTCATAATAAATTCCCTTATGATGACAGGTCTGATTCGCTCATGCTAAGGTCCCTTGATGCTGCTCTGGTACTCACGGTGCAGCCCCTTAGGGGCCTTATTGTAAATGGGCATCAGGTCCTTTGTCACTTACTGCACACGCGCTCTCTCTCTCTCTCTCTCTCTCCAACAAGGGACACGAGCTTCTGACCATTTTAGATTTTTTTTTAATTAATGCACAGAAAGGGCTAAAAAGTGGAAACTTTTTTGTTTTGGTGCCCTGTGAAGGAAGCAGGACTGGTGCGGTCCGGGTGCTCGCCGCTCTCCTAGCGTGAGGCTGCCCCTGAGATGTTCACGGCACGAATGAGAGATTCTTTCTTATGAAAGAACCAGAACCCTTCTAGGAACCAGGAATAAGTTTCCTGCTGCTGTTGCAGCGTCCGCTCTGTGGGACGGAGGCTTTATGAAGAACGTATTGCTCTTTTTTTTATTCCCAGGCCTCTTTTCCGGCTTTACAAAAGTGCGTTGTAAAGTGTACAGGGGCCCTGAGGGGTGGTGGCCTAGGGCTCTGCAGTCCTGTTTGTCCTCTGATACTCCTCCAACTCCGTTTTTCTCTTCATGGCTAGCTGCAGCTCCTGCTTGATCGCTTGAATCTGCTTCTCTAACTCAGTCAGCTCTTGGATCACTGAGGTCCTAGCACTATTCAGGGGATCTGCTTTCCCATTCGTTGTCAGGGGTGCTGGAGTCTCTCCCCTCAGTTGGGGTAGGGGTATGTCTTGGTGCTGTCTGAGGGTCACTTCGTTTTGCCCTTCCTCGCTGCATATGTATTTCCTCCGGTGACAGTTGCCTGGGTTGGCCGTGTTCCACACCGCATGCTGGCTGTTACCCGGGTTGGACCTGCACAAAGAATCGCTCTTTAAAATGAAACCATAACAGTTGCAGAGAAGGGTTTTCCCTGAGGCCTGCCCAACGTTCCCCGACTGTGCAACATCCACCATTAAACACCTGAGCTGCATTTCCAACCTCACCGGCAGTTCAGTTTATTTCCTGAAAAATGGCTTTACAGAAGGGCTCTGACTCCAAAAAGCTCAGCCGACCTGATTAACTTTTTTTTGATTAACCTTCTGGCTGGCACAAATCATTTTGGCTGAAGAGGAAATATCTGAACGTGCGGTAATTTATATAGACCTGCATCTTCAAAGGGCTTAAAAACAATGACTGACTAATCCTCCGCAGTGAAGTAGGTAAATACCATCCTGTCCCATTTACAGACACCATTTTGCAGATGATGAAGAGGTTCATCTGCCCAAGGCCATAGTGAATGTCAGAGCAATGTCTAGATCTCAAGAAGTCCTGCTGCCCACGCCCCTTCTTGGATCACTAAACCATGTACCATGCGTGTTCGGTGAACTTCATTCCTAAGCAGCTAAGTAGACAAATAAGGAACTTCTAATACATGGCTCCCACTGGCAGAGAAATTGGCAGTGACACTGCATCCTGGATGCTCATACAGGTATACAAATAATCAGACTAAGCCAATCTGTCGGACTCCCTAACTGCCTGGAAACCACTGTGGCCCAGCTACTGGAGAACTTCAGTGATTCAGTCTTGAATGTTTCCATGCTACCAAAGATGCCTGCTGTGAGAAATACACTGACTTATTTAACAAATGAAATCCACTTGAGTACCCAAATGACTTGCTATAACAGGAGAGGTGGAAGAGTGAATCATTCTTATTAGGGATGGACCCAAACTGAAACCCAAGGTCCCCCCCAAATCCCCAAACACAGAGTTTCTTTATCCAAATCCAGATCTGGATCTGACTTTTGCAGCTGGCTCCTAATTCTGATAATGGACTGAACCAAACCCCATGCATCTGAACACTCCTGGCCATTGAGACATTAGAAATCTGGAGCCAGATTGCAATTTGGTGATTTGGGCTTCTCTTCAATCTCAATAAAACCAGAGCCAGTGAAAATCAGGAACATGAAAAAGTGGCGTATGTCACATTGATCTCGTATGGGATCAAAGCTGAGGAGGGCTGACGGGGATTGTCTAACTAGCCTGCCTTTAAAAGGAAGGAAAACTGGCTATGGATCTGAAATATCAGCTTGAGTGAAAAGTTAAAAGCATTTCCTAAATTTATTTTTTCTTCTTTTAGTTCATTAAAACATGTTCAGCCCAATGCTCTAGGTGTACATACAAACATTTTACCCACTGCAATGTGATAGAGTCTGAGTGCAAAAACCTTCGCAAATCCCCCGCCTGCCACCATCAGCCATCCCTCCCTCTGCCCAGGGTGAGCTGCATGTGGTGTGACAGGAAGGTGACCCATCTCTGGCTGTGAGGAATAAATGAGTGTCATAAACAGATAGTTAAGGGTTAAGGTCTCTTTTACCTGTAAAGGGTTAACATGCAGTACCTGATGACCACCTGACCAGAGGACCAATCAGAGACAAGATAATTTCAAATCTCTGTGGAGGGAAGCCTTTGTCTGTGTTCTTTGTTAGAGTTCTCTTTTTGGATCTAAGAGAGGCCAGACATGTCTCCAAGTTCTCCTGGAGTAGTTCCTACTATTCAATAGTGAGTATTAATTAGAAAGGCGGATTAGTTTTATAATCTGATTTCTACATTTACAATTGTGTGTTTGCTGAAGGAAATTCTTTATTCCTGTTTGCTGTTACTTTGCTTTTACTGAGAAAGAAAGGGGGAGGGGGAATGCTCTCCAGGTTTATAGGTTAGACTCTGTGTATTGTTCCATCTTGGATTACAGAGCCAAGTTACTTTCTTTTTATTCTTTAATAAATCTTTTCTGTTAAGGACTTGGTTAATCTTTCCTTGGGTGGATTCTCAGGGAAAGGGGAAGAGGGAGGCATCCCTCTGTAGTGGATCCCGGTATCTCTCTTAGGAAAAGGGAGGGGGGAGGAAGCAGGGGGGAATGGTTTAATTCTCCTAGGTGTAAGAACTCCATGGATTTGGGGCTCTTGGGATCCCCAAGGATTTTGGGGAAGGACTGTGTCCCAATACACGTACATTATTGGGCGGTGGCAGCTTTTACCAGATCTAAACTAGGATTTTAGTTTAGGGGAACCAATGCAGGTCCCCATTTTGGAACCCAACAGCTCTAAGTGGGGGTGAGACCTATGACAATGAGAAATGGGCCTACTGTGGTGGACATCTCACCGATGGCATTCACCATCCAGTCAGGAACTGTTCGCTGGGAGCTTTGCTTTCCTTCCACTGGTGCAGTCCTGGATGGGAAAAGAAGTGGTCCCAACCCATTTCAGGCTTTAAACCACAGCGTGACTCCATCACTTCAGATTACACCCAGAAATCAATGGGCAGCTGGTTGGTGCAGGCCATGGCGCGCTCCTCCTCAGGAACACCCCAGAGGCAGCAGGTAGCCTTGTCCTGCATTCTGGGTGTGTTTAGGAATAGCACTCATGAGTGACTGCCTCGATCTTTCTCGCCTCTTACAACCCAACACCAAAAGAGCCTTCACAGGGCTCGCCTGGTGCTGCTCGTGGTGGTGGGGAGTGTGAAGAGGGGATGGAGGCAATCGCCTGTCATGGGCTCACCCATGTAGAGTTGGAGGTAAGCGGGTGCTGAGAATGAGTGAGAATGTGCAGGTCTGCAGGTAGTGTGTTAAAAAAGCCTTTCTGAAAGAGATGCCTGAAGAAGATATCAGAGGACCCGTCTTGAGGGAAATAACTCAACACGTGTTAATTCCATCACTTTTCCCTTTCTGACCATTTGAAAGAGGACAGCCTCCTGGAGGAATAAGGGTGTTCCCATCTCATTAATTGAGGAGCACAGCACTGTCCCTTCCAATATCAGGACTCATTACAGCTGCGTTCCAGGTTACTGGGAGCCTTGAATTTAATTAACCAGAGTCCCGTCCACAGTGCAGTTAAAGGCATGATAAGCACAAGTGTTTTTGAACAGGCTTGTTGCTAGCAGGGTTCTAATTAGAGATGGCAGAAGTGCCTTTATATGAAAAAGCAACTTTTGTGATGTTCTCCCCTCCTGCACACACACACACACACACACCCCTTAATCATTCTGTGTAGGAGTCAGGGCCTTGGCTGTGTGAGAAGCACAAGGTTTATTTTGCACCAGTTGGCTTCTGAAAGCAGCTTGTGCCTCAGAATGTTGTGCTTTTGAATTTATGAAGCTGCCGTGAGATCAAACTGGGCTTGTTATGGGGAGAAGACAGAGGAAGAGTGTGGCCAGTAGAGAGAGATACTGGCTGGCTCTTCCAGGGGAGTCAGGCAACCTTGCCTGGGATGGATCAGGTAGCCCTGCAGCTGATCCTGATCAGATGGTCAGAGTCAATTATCAGACTCCCCTGAGAAGGAGTTGGGGAGAGTTCTGCTGGGAAGGAAAGTACAGCAGGCGAGGAGGCAGCTCCTGTAGTAGACCCAGGAGAGAGTCAAACCCCAGGTAGAAAGTCTGTAGGTACACGGGGAATACGGATCCAGCCTATGGAGTCCCAGAGTGGGGGAAGGACTCCAGGGAGGAAGCCCTGAAGCTCAAGGCAGGAGCTGGGCCTCCAAGGAGAAAGTCTGGAGGGTCATTGCTGTACAAGAGGGAAGGGTAGCCCAGGAAAAGCAAAGGACCTTTTTGTTCTGTGTTTCCTTTGGGATTATTGTCAGTTTGTTACTAGTGGCCTGCCTGCCTGCCCAGAGGGAGGCCAGATG
Organism: Mauremys mutica; assembly: GCF_020497125.1. Classification (NCBI taxonomy): domain Eukaryota; kingdom Metazoa; phylum Chordata; order Testudines; family Geoemydidae; genus Mauremys; species Mauremys mutica. The sequence goes on from NC_059077.1 coordinate 117,056,910, forward strand.
TGGGGTGTTGTGGAGGCTGACTAGGGTGACCAGACAGCAAATGTGAAAAATCAGGACGGGGATGGGGTGTAACAGGAGTCTATATATGAAAAAGACCCAAAAATCAGGACTGTCCCTATAAAATCGGGACATCTGGTCACCCTAAGGCTGACCCTCCCTCATCTGTCAATCAACCAAGAATTTTTTCTTGGTGTCATTTCCGTGGCACCAAAATTTAACAAAACCCGTGAGTAAGTGCTTGGATTGTGGCCACAGAGAGGATCTTTCCCGGACACTACTCATGGAGATTTTCGCTGTAAGTGGCCAGGGTAGTATCTTGACATCTCTCTGCATCTGTACTCTGTTGTCTAGAAGTATTTCCTAGCAGTTCCACATCAAAAAGATGGTATTGTTATGACCGGTGTCACTAGGTGGTGCTGTTGCCTGAAGGATATGTCTATACCACAAATGAAGGTGTGAATATAACAGGTAGCCATATCCTTGCTAGCTTTAATCGAGCTAGGTGGGTTAAAAACAAAACAAAACAGTAGTGAAGAAATGTTGGCATGGGATAGTCCCATCATTATCAGCCCACTGGGGACTTTAGGTTGCTGCCCATGGCAGGGTCTGTTTGCTAAATCTTTACTACTCTTGTTAGCTAGATTAAAGCTAGCGCATGTATCAGTTGTGCCCATGCTACAATCACACCTTCATTTGTGATGTAGATGTATCATCATCTTTCCAATTCTTTTTCTTAGTGTGTGAGCAAGTGTTTAGTCTTAGGAAGATGTGCTGGCGTATTGTCTTTGGTTATGCAGTGTTCTGTGTAGACACAGCTTCTGGAGACATGCAGCTGTACAAACAGGAGGAGAGTTTGCTCTTTGAGTTGGTCTCTAATTAGAGTCAATGCCCGAGGTGGAGTTGCTCCCTGTGACTTGGGCTGAGCTGAGATTCCTGGAAGAAGGGATTGTCCTGCATGCTATTTGACCATTTTAGGACTGGTGTATATCTGTGGCTAGAACAAGTTACACTTAAGATATACCTAGATTCACAGCTGGGAATGAGCATGGCGGCTGGTATTGGGTTTTGGATTTATGATTGCAGTGTGGATAAAAACTACTAGGGAATCTGTATTAAACTAATAAATATCCATTTTCCGCTTCTCTTTGGGCATCTAAAGAACTTCAGCCTGTAACAATATTGTTAGCTAATAATCAAAGTACCATTTTTCTGTCTTGATTTATCTTTATCTCTGGGAGACATTTAAGTTCATGGTCAGATATCCAGTTCCACCAGATCTAGTTCCAAAATAAGCCCTTTTTTCTTACCTCTTTTCTACTCGTTTTGTCTTGGGCTGGTGTTTGTCCTCAGTGAATGAACTGTTTAACGCGCGATGCAATCTCTAGAAGAAGTGAGACAAGGCAGTAATTAAACACAAGAAAAAAGAGCCCCTCCCCTCCTCTGGGGGCAGGCAAACAATAGTCTTTGTGTGGACTCCACCTGAATGTAGCTTCTTATTTTGCACATTCCAGGATACAAACACAATGCCCAGCTCCTATTCGTTGTCATAAAGGTGTAAGCAGAGTCAGGATGAGCCCCACCCTGACATCTGGTGGTAAATTATGGGGAGTGCGGAAAGTGTTGCATTGGTATTTCGGTTATTTGCATGGGCACTCCCAACCCACTTAGCATACCGCAAAGCAGCATGGGATGGTTACTTTCACAGCTGTGGGAGCCCCCAATTTCGTTGTTATTGGGGCAGGAGGAATGAAATGTTGTCACCCTGATTGGGTAACTGGGGAACTACAAAATTGTCTTGTGATGGGGGGTTTCATTGTCAGCTGGATAGCACTTGCTAGATGGGGCACATGGGTTCCAAAACCCATTGAGAAGAGAGAGGCTGGGGACAGATATCTGTACTGGGTGGTGCAGGCTTCTTGTGTGAGCCAGATGCACCAGTTCCACCTGTGCCTCTCTCCACTGTGGAATGTCAGAGTTAATGTTTGATTCCCTTAAGAATCTAGATACAGGTTACTGAGCTGAACTCACTGGCACTGGGGCTCCCCTACTATGAGCTGGAATGACTAAGAGCTGAAATCACTAAAGAGCTGAACTTGCTGAGAGCACTGAGTACTGTGCTTATGAGTGGGGGAGCCTGAAGCAATACCATGGAGCAGAGCAGCTGGCAGAACGGAGTGGAGCAGTTTGTGCAGCCCTGGGTGAGTGGAGCCAAGCAGCTCGCGAGGACGGCCGGAGCAGATCACAGGACAGCTGGTGGACCAGAGCAGCCCACAGAGCCAGCGGAGCTGAGCGGTGGCGGGGACGGCTGGTGGAAGCAGAACCCCACGAAGAGGCAGGGCAGTTGGCCCCGAACCATGTAAGGTGCCCCTTTTCTACCCAGGCTGGGGAGGGGGACCTCTGCAAAGAGACCCTTGAACTCTGGGGCTGCACTGACCCGGGACAGAGACTTTTGGATTGTGGGACTTTTGGGACTGTGGGTGATTTGGGGGGTTGCTGGACTCAAGGGCCCAGAAAGAAGGACACGGCCCAATTTGCTGGAGTGGGTCTTTGCTCACGGTTTGACCCATGATCTCTAGTTAAGGTATTTTCCAAATTTAATGCTTGTTGTTGTTTATCTTATGTAATTAAACCTTTTCTGCTACACCAAGAGTCTGTGCTTGCGAGAGGGGAAGTATTGCCTCCTTGAGGCGCCCAGGGGTGTGTGTAAGATTTTCCCAGGTCACTGGGTGGGGGCTCGAGCTGGTTTTGCATTATGTTGTGGGGAAGGGACCCCTAGGTATTGAACCCGGCCCTTGCTGCTATCGTTTCGGCCCGGCAGAAGGGTTACATTTTTGGGGGCTCGTCCGGGATACCTGGGTCAGTACCCCTCGCAAGCACATGTTGAGTGTTCCACTGTATTGGGAAATAATTGTGTTTATATTTTGAGGAAATTACTGTTGGTATAATGGCTAATATGTCGGGTCTGATGGGCCCCAGTCCTGCAGCCTCTAGCTCAGGGGCGGCAGCCACAGCCTATGATTGGGCAAAAGCACTGGGGCATATATTGGAAAAGATTGTGCTGGCATATGCTACGTCAAACTCTTGTCGTAAGTTAAGGCTATTTGATGGGAAAGAGGAGTTTGAGCCCTGGTTGGAGCATACCACTGAAATGCTGCGGGAGTGGGCCGTACCCGATGTAGAAAAGCGAAGATGTCTAATAGAGAGCCTTAGTGGCCCAGCACTAGATGTAATTCGCACCCTGAAGCTAATTGACCCTGGGGTTAGTGTGCAGGACTGCCTAAAGGCCCTTGATAATACTTTTGGGAGCGTAGAGAGCCCTGAAGACAGTTACTGTAAATTCCTTGATTCCCGACAGCAAAGGGGTGAGAAAACTTCAGCCTATATACAGAGGCTGGAAAGACTGCTTCAGAGAGCTGTTATGAGGGGAGCAGTGACTGCTGAGCAGATGGATCAGACCAGACTGGCTCAAGTTGTAAGAGGGACTCAGTATCAGAACCCGATCCTACTGCATCTCCGACTAAGAGAACGGCAGGAACATCCCCTAAGTTACTCCCAGCTGATAAAGGAGGTCAGGGAAGAGGAAGAAAGGCAGACTGCCAGCGAGTGTTGGGAAGCCCAAACATTGGAACCAGGCAGCACAACGCCACTGCAAATGGCCAGTGTACTGATGGTGAGCACCACAGAGGAACTTGCCCAACAAATGCAGGTCCTGACGAAACGGATAGCTGAGCTGCAAAGCATGATTGACCGAGCTAAGGTTTCCAGGAATAAGGAGCCTCAGACTGTGACAATGGAGAAGTCAGTATCTAGAGCCACTGTCCCACCCCGGCGAAGGGGGAAAGGACAATTCTTTTGCTACCGGTGTGGTCAGGATGGGCACAGTGCTGCTAACTGCCATAAGGAAGAGAACCCCTCCTTAGTGTATGAAAAGCTGAGGAGCAGTTGGGAGAGACCCAGTAGCGGCCAGAAGGTCTGGGGACGGAGACCACCTAGACCTACAGGATTTGAAGATTCCCCCAAAAGAGACCGTCCACCTGGGATCCCTGCAGGACTGATAGGGCCGCGAGCAGAGGTCATGGTGAGGATTGAAGGGGTGGAGTGTAAAGCCGTGCTTGACACTGGATCTCAAGTGACTATTATATTTCAGTCATTCTACCAACAGATGCTTAGGCACCTGCCTATACAGCCACTGACTGGCATTGGTCTGTGTGGCCTCAGCATGGATGAATACCCCTACCAAGGGTATGTCATAGTGCACCTGGAATTCCCAGAGGAGGTTGCTGGGGTAAGGGAAGAGGTAGACACAGCTGCCTTAATATGCCCTGACCCTAAAGGGACCTCTGATGTGTCTGTGCTGATAGGGACCAACTCCAGTCTCTTCAAGGTGCTCGCGGATTACTGCAGACGACGGGCTGGGGACCAGTACCTGAATACCCTGATGATCCATACGCTTTGTGCTGAAGCCTATAGGAAAATTGAGAGTGCTAAAAAGGAGACATCTGAGCTACCGATTGGGGCACTGAAGTACATGGGCACAACCCCCTTAGTAGTGCCCGCAAGGACAGAGCAAGAAGTGCTTGTAATGAGTACCAGGCTGAAAGGCAGTAAAGGGGCACTAGCAATGATAGAGCAGCCAGTTGAAGGAGAGCTCCCGGAAGGAGTGCTGGTCCCCAGTGGAGTCATAACCCTACCTGCTGAAGCCCAGGAAAAGGTGACTATACTGATTGCCAATGAAACAAGTAGAGATATTGTTGTGAAGCAAGGACAAAAGATAGCAGACCTCTTCGAGCCTGAATCAATTGTAAAACCCCAGTGTGAGACTCAAGTTCCGACAATAGACCCAGCAAAGTTTGACTTTGGAGATTCACCATTGTCCGAGGAGTGGAAAGATCGCCTGAGGAGGAAACTTTGTGAAAGACCCAAGGTGTTCTCACTGCATGAGTGGGATGTGGGATGCGCAAAAGGAGTAGAGCACAACATCAGACTACATGACTCCCGACCTTTCAGAGAGAGATCTAGGAGGCTTGCTCTCTCCGAGATGGAAGATGTGCGACAACATCTTCAAGAGCTGGTTGCAAACGGCATCATTACAGAGTCCCGCAGCTCATACGCCTCACCCATTGTGGTGGTACGTAAAAAGAATGGGAAAATCAGGATGTGTATTGACTACCGCACCCTGAACCGCCGTACTGTGGTTGACCAGTACACAATGCCTCGAGTCCAAGATGCCTTAGACTGTTTGCTGGGAAGCCAGTGGTTCTCTGTGTTGGATCTTCGGAGTGGATACTACCAGATCCCTCTGGGTGAAGAAGATAAGGAGAAGACAGCCTTCATCTGCCCATTAGGGTTTTATCAGTTCGAACGCATGCCCCAAGGGATTTCTGGAGCACCTGCCACATTTCAGCGTCTTATGGAGAAAGTTGTGGGAGACATGAATTTACTACAAGTGTTAGTTTATTTAGATGACTTAATTGTGTTTGGAAGAACTTTGGAAGAGCATGAAGAAAGACTTCTTAAAGTGCTTGATAGGTTGGAGGAGTATGGTTTGAAGCTTTCCATTGACAAATGCCAGTTCTGCAGGACCTCAGTGAAGTATGTGGGCCACATCGTGTCCCAAGAGGGTGTGAGTACTGATCCTGATAAAATAGAAGCACTCACTACATGGCCCCGTCCAAGCAACTACAGAGAACTCAAGACTTTCCTTGGGTTTAGTGGCTACTACCGCAGATTCGTGAAAAACTATGCTACAGTTGTAAAACCCCTCAATGATCTTACCAGGGGATATCAGTCCAGCAAGAACAAATCTAAGACCAAGAATAAAGGGCCTTCCGTGCAGAGACACTATGGCCCCTTCGAACCCTTTGGGCCACGGTGGAATGAGAGATGTGAAAGGGCTTTTCGAGAAATCATTACTTGCCTAACTCATGCCCCTGTCCTAGTCTTTGCTGACCCAAGCAAGCCATTTATCCTGCATACTGATGCCAGTTTGGAGGGTCTGGGAGCAGTGCTGTACCAGGAGGTGGAAGGCAAGCGTAAGCCTGTAGCCTTTGCCAGCCGAGGACTGTCTGATAGTGAAACCCGCTATCCCACCCACAAGCTGGAGTTCTTGGCCTTGAAATGGGCCATCACTGAGAAATTTCGAGACTACTTGTATGGTGCTCAGTTCCAGGTGTGGACAGACAACAACCCACTGACTTATGTGTTAACAAGTGCTAAACTGGATGCTACAGGGCAAAGATGGGTGGCCGCTTTGGCTAGCTATGACTTCAGCATTCAATACCGATCAGGGAGAAGCAATATAGACGCAGATGCATTGTCCAGGCGTCCACAAGCACCAGGAGTTGCTGTGATACCCACGGATGGAGTGAGAGCTATTTGCAGTGTGAGTCGCCGAGAGCCGGAGACCCATGAGAGCCTTCATGGATGCGTTGCTGAAGCTTTGGGCCTGCCCCCTGAATGCGTGCCTTCTGCTTCAGTGAACTATATTGCTTTGGACCAATCTCCCTTGCCCGTGCTCAATGCGGCTGACTGGCAGGAAGCCCAGCTGCAAGATATTTCCATTCGTGATACGCTACTTGCCAAAAGGGAGGGGCGAGGCCCAGCTGCGGTTGTTCCACCTACCCCAGAGGGCAAACTACTGTTGAGAGAATGGACCAAGCTAAAACTGATTCAGGGAGTGCTACACCGTGTGACCACAGACCCTCTACAAAGGCAACGGAACCAACTAGTGCTGCCAAAAGAGTACAGAGGCCTGGCCATGAGGGCCCTGCATGATGACTTTGGACATTTAGGGATGGAGAGGACCCTGGAACTTACCCGCAGTAGGTTCTATTGGCCCCGGATGGCTGAAGATGTTCGCAGGAAATGTGAGACCTGCGCTCGATGTGTCCAAAGGAAAACTCTGCCCACGAGGGCTGCATATCTGAAGAACATCACCAGCAACAAACCTCTGGAGCTGGTTTGCATTGATTTCTTGTCTTTAGAAGTGGACAAGAGGAATATTGGGAACATTCTAGTAGTGACCGACCATTATACGCGATATGCGCAGGCATATCCCACACGTGATCAGAGGGCCACTACTGTCGCTCGAGTACTGTGGAAAAAATATTTCTCAGTTTATGGATTCCCAGCCCGGATACACTCGGATCAGGGACGAGACTTTGAGAGTCACCTTCTAAAGGAGGTGCTGAGGACAGCAGGAATTAAAAAGTCAAGGACAACGCCGTATCACCCGCAGGGTGACCCTCAGCCAGAGAGGTTCAACCGAACTCTGTTAGATATGTTAGGGACTTTGCGCCCAGAGCAGAAGGCAACCTGGAGCCAACATGTTGCATTTCTGGTGCACGCCTACAACGCCACCAAGAACGACGCTACGGGAGTCACCCCATATTTCTTGATGTTTGGGCGAGAACCAAGATTACCCATAGACCTGTGCTTTGGTGTATCCGAGGATGGAGATAGCTATGAAACTCATCAGCAATATGTATCCCGACTACGAGAAAAGCTGCGGGATGCTTATCACTTAGCTGCATCTGCAGCTCGGAAGAATGCAGACCGCAACAAACATCGATATGATGCTAGGGTACGTCTGCAAGAGCTCCAGCCAGGAGACAGAGTCCTGCTGCGAAATTTGGGTATTGCTGGCAAACACAAGATAGCTGACAGATGGAAGGCAATACCTTACTTGGTGATGGAAAAGCTAGGAGACCTGCCGGTCTACAAGATCAAACCTGAAGAGGGTCCAGGGCAGGCAAAGACTGTGCATAGAAACCTTTTGCTCCCTGTGGGGGAATTGGTGGGCAGCCCTTATGAGATGGGCCACAACAGGGCAAGTGGGCAGAATGAAGGTGCTGTACCAAAACCACCTTCCAACATGGACAGGCGGCCCCCTGCAGCTAACCTACCCCTACTCAGCACATCTGAGAGTGAGTCTGAGGAGGAAGACACAACCATGGTGTATCCTAGGATGAAGACAAGATTTCAGTCTCGATCAGCTGAATCAAATGAGAGCACCTCCTCTTCCACCCTAAACCCCATGGCAGAAGTATTTAGGCCTATTCCTGATACCCCTGAGCCACTGGTGGGACCCCCATGTGATGTCACGCCCGGGTTATTGGACAGCGGAGACATACAGGTGGAGGATGTCCTGAGCACCATCAACCCTCCACTGTTAGAACTGGAAATGCAGGGGCCTATGGCAGTATCTGAGGGGGACTCACAGGAAACTTCCCCATCCGTTACTCAAGAGGATGTTCCCCCTGCCACAGCAACAGAGATTCTCAATAGGCGAGACAGGGTAATAAGACCAGTGAAACGATTAACTTATGATGCACCTGGGGTGACTAGTGAGGAGCCAATACATTTAGCACACAGGCTTGTGGAAGCTAAAGTGGGCTATCTGAGGCCGTTTGACGGGGGCCAATAAGTTGGTACAGTAGGGAATGTGATTTATCGGGACGACAAATTCTCGGCTGGGGGGAGGATGTAAGCAGAGTCAGGATGAGCCCCACCCTGACATCTGGTGGTAAATTATGGGGAGTGCGGAAAGTGTTGCATTGGTATTTCGGTTATTTGCATGGGCACTCCCAACCCACTTAGCATACCGCAAAGCAGCATGGGATGGTTACTTTCACAGCTGTGGGAGCCCCCAATTTCGTTGTTATTGGGGCAGGAGGAATGAAATGTTGTCACCCTGATTGGGTAACTGGGGAACTACAAAATTGTCTTGTGATGGGGGGTTTCATTGTCAGCTGGATAGCACTTGCTAGATGGGGCACATGGGTTCCAAAACCCATTGAGAAGAGAGAGGCTGGGGACAGATATCTGTACTGGGTGGTGCAGGCTTCTTGTGTGAGCCAGATGCACCAGTTCCACCTGTGCCTCTCTCCACTGTGGAATGTCAGAGTTAATGTTTGATTCCCTTAAGAATCTAGATACAGGTTACTGAGCTGAACTCACTGGCACTGGGGCTCCCCTACTATGAGCTGGAATGACTAAGAGCTGAAATCACTAAAGAGCTGAACTTGCTGAGAGCACTGAGTACTGTGCTTATGAGTGGGGGAGCCTGAAGCAATACCATGGAGCAGAGCAGCTGGCAGAACGGAGTGGAGCAGTTTGTGCAGCCCTGGGTGAGTGGAGCCAAGCAGCTCGCGAGGACGGCCGGAGCAGATCACAGGACAGCTGGTGGACCAGAGCAGCCCACAGAGCCAGCGGAGCTGAGCGGTGGCGGGGACGGCTGGTGGAAGCAGAACCCCACGAAGAGGCAGGGCAGTTGGCCCCGAACCATGTAAGGTGCCCCTTTTCTACCCAGGCTGGGGAGGGGGACCTCTGCAAAGAGACCCTTGAACTCTGGGGCTGCACTGACCCGGGACAGAGACTTTTGGATTGTGGGACTTTTGGGACTGTGGGTGATTTGGGGGGTTGCTGGACTCAAGGGCCCAGAAAGAAGGACACGGCCCAATTTGCTGGAGTGGGTCTTTGCTCACGGTTTGACCCATGATCTCTAGTTAAGGTATTTTCCAAATTTAATGCTTGTTGTTGTTTATCTTATGTAATTAAACCTTTTCTGCTACACCAAGAGTCTGTGCTTGCGAGAGGGGAAGTATTGCCTCCTTGAGGCGCCCAGGGGTGTGTGTAAGATTTTCCCAGGTCACTGGGTGGGGGCTCGAGCTGGTTTTGCATTATGTTGTGGGGAAGGGACCCCTAGGTATTGAACCCGGCCCTTGCTGCTATCGTTTCGGCCCGGCAGAAGGGTTACAAAGGTCTCCTATTTTTGGAGCAAAAGTGGTTGATTTCCTGATGTACACTATTTTTAAAGACTGTCTACCAGAAAGTAATGTATCCATTAGATAAGATACCCCAAGGCAGAAAGATAAATATATTTCCCCCACTTTATTACAAGCACCATGCCAAAGGAGGCGAACCCACATTTTATAGATGCATAAAAAGCTTGGGAATCAATATACTGATAAACAAGATGTTACTTAGAATTCATGCTAGTTTGTAGCATATTAAAATTCAAACTGTCCCAAAGCTCAACAGGTTTTGGTTCAGGCTTTTTACACAAACTAGTTGTGTATCTTTAAGAAAACAAACACGCACTGAAGAACAACCACCCACCTCCTCTTTTTTTTTTCATATTCTAGTATTTATAGATAAACGGTTGCCTTTGCTTAATTTGGACTGTCCAACGATGACTCAGTCCTCAGATAACCAAACGAGGTCTTCCTTGAAATGCTTTCACCTGACTGGTGCTGTGTAAGTTACAGAGTTCCACAGCCATTCTCCTTTATCACTTGTTCTGTGCTACTGACAACATTCAACTTGTTGCTGGAGTCGGGCTCTCACTGGACTTCTAGCCGTTCACTCTAGGCAAGATCCTCAGCTGGTGTAAGAGGATGTAGCTCCGCTAAGGTCAATGGTACTGCATGGTGATGCACCAGCTGAGGACCTGGTAGAATTGAGAGGCGCAAGCTCTACGTTCCAGGGATTTGGAGCAATCACATTTTTGAATTGCTCCGCTCCGGCTTCAGCTTCAGGCAAAAACCTACTGGTCCGTGCTCCAGCTCTCGGCTCCGTTCCAAAGCCCTGCTTCGCTCAATCATACACAGAAATATGGCCCAGGAGTTTCCGTGATGGCTCCTATGAACACCTCTAGAATGCGGTAGGGCTAGAGATGCCGTCTTCCTCTGGCATATGGAAACATAAGCTTCAAGCATTCACAGGGGAAAGGGAGGGAAAAATACCCCACGACTGACCCTGCTCACCTTGGGAACGGCAGTCTCACAATGCAGCTAGCACAGAAAGCCAACTGCACAGTGTTTGGGTTATAAAACAGTAGCGATTGAGAAGCAAAAAGAAGGGGGGTGTTTCAGTTTACACTATGTACTTCGTAACTGTGAATACTTCAAGTCCCCTCTGATGCTTCTCTCTTCACTGTTAAATTAATCTTGATCTCAAACTCTCATATGTAGTCCCTGGCATCCTTCTAACGCCAACCATCACTGACCTTCTCTGGACCTCTTCTGTAACTTCCTGACAGTGGCAGGACCAAATTAAAAATGAACTCCAGATAAAATTGTACCATTATTCCAGATCTACTGGTAGTGTTATTGTATAGTTTCCTACATTGTTTTCTATCCCATTTTTAGTCCAAACGTGCGGGCCTAGATTCTTATACACACAAAGGCCTCTTTACACTACTAAGGGGCCTTAACGTAAATGAAAATAAGGCCTCCCATTTTCAGTGCAGCTGTATACTGAGCAGCGTATGTGGAAGTCTGGACTTCTCTTGCCAATGTGCATCACCATCATCACTCCTCCGAGCCACCTAGCCCGCTTGGAGGCTACTTTGAAAACTTTACTTGCAGTGCCACAAGTAAATGTTCCCATCCCAGTGTCTACTTCCTCCCCGTCGTCATTAAAGAGTGATTGACTGGTCTGAGAAATAACACTGATCATCTTTAATTGGTTCCCCTTGATACTCAGTAACAGAAGGGGTGCTAGAGACGCTGGACCTGCTCCGACCGAAGTCATTGGTAAAATTTGCACCAACGTCAACTGCAACAGGTTCTGTTAGAACAGCAAAGCTACTAATAATAATCTAGGCCAGAGTCAATGCCCATTGAAACCAATGGTAGTCTTTCCATTGACTTCAGTGGCTTTGGATCAGGCTTTTACTGAACAGCTCTGGAAACATTTGATGGAATTACCAGCAAGCCTCTCGAATACGTACCTGGCTTGTATGGAGCCAGTATTTCAGCTTGGATTTCTTTTTGATTCGTGGTAGGACCAGTCTGTGTACTACATGTTCTCCAATGGTGGTGAGAATGGACAAGACAAATCCAACGCATAACATCACAAAGAGTCCGGAGAAGTGGTTAATGCCCATTTGCAGTGTCTGTGCAAAATAAAAATAAATGCCTTCTTGGTGTATTTTAATATACAGAGTACACATTGCATTTTCAAATGTGTAAATATCTCAGTGAGCCTGCATTAGCCAAATCACAACAGGTGCATAACGGACTGATTCTCAGTCACACTAAGGCCCCTTTATACCACCCTGGCTGCCTTAAGAGTCCTTGCACTGTCAGAGTGGTGAAGCGGGACCTTGGTGTCAATGTGAATCTGCGCCACTAATATTTTTTCCTGGGAAAATTAGATGAGTGGCACATATGAGACACCTACACCAGTGGTAGCTATGCTATAATCTGGAACTACTAGCACTGCTTGGCTGAACATCATCCAAGAATCGAGGACCAAGGCTTTAGTCAGCAGAGAGTCAAGAGTGATCATTAGTGGTTTTGTTTGTTTTTTTAAAAAAGGCAATGGTAATGATTTTCTAAGTGCAAAAGAGGGAAGTAATCAAGGAGAAACTGCAAGTAGATATCCCATTCATGGCATCCTCAACTCCCTTAATTAACTAAGCTGCATATCCATCCTCATTTCATAGTCATGAAAGTTGACTGCAATTGAGGAAAAAGGGAACAATTTTCTCCTCCACCCTGTAGTTTACAGGAACTGGGAAGAATCCCTTTAAATAGTCTGTGAGCCCTCTAGTGGTGCTAGCTCTGTGTGTGTGTGTGTGTGTGTGTGTAGTGGGGAAGGGGGCTAGGCCTTGCATGTTGCGTATATTCAGTATTACTTAGTCACATCTATATACATGGTTATTTGGACCACATGGGGACTATGTGGTTCCTTCATGTTATAGTCTTTGGTGTAATAGGGAATATTATGTCTGTTCTTTAATCATTGGCCCCAAACCAGCTGAGGAATATTGCCAAGAATAAAAATCAGTGCTCATCCATTCAAAACAGATTTCCCATGGCTGTAAACAGAAGAACAGAATATACAGGTTAGCTAACTCTGGATTTCCAACAGAGAGGTAGGACTATGTGTCTTTAATTCACACTCTTTTGGAGTTATTCTATAACCCTGGAGTGTTAGGCCCCTGTCTATGCTGGGGTTTTTTGCATTGCTATAACTACATCCAAGTGCCAATTTCACTTGTCTGGACAAGTCCCTAGATTAATCTTTGGATACATTCTCGGGGTTTCTTTTAGGGTTACAATGACATTTCCAAACCAGTAGTGGATTAGTGCCAAATCCGCTGACGCTTAGTGCTGGAGGGTCTCCCCATGCATTTTGTTTCAGGAGATTTGTAGTGGAGTCTTTCCTTTTTCAGTGTTTTGAAGCACAATGATACAAGGTCAGAAATGCCTCAAATAGGCAACAAATCCTAAGCAATTCACACTGCTGGATTGCAGAGCTTCATTGACACACAAGTATGTGACCAGTGCTATCCAGCATTGGGATGATCAATATATTTGGGGTTCTCTGCTGAAAGCTACCTACTTGCTCAACATGCTGCTGGGCAGAATTTCTAGGAACAATGTGACTCTACTGATGGTGGTTCCAAGTGCTATAATAGGGAGTAGAAACGATTCTCCTAAAGAAAATAATTGCAAAACAGGAAGGATCATGAAAAACTCAGCAACATCTTTAGGAGTAGCTAAAAGGCTGAAAGCTAAAAGCTTCACCATCATGGATGGTGCCCCTACCCTCTCCTGGGATCCCCGGCCTTTGTCATCATGATCCCGAGAGATGTCCTAACCAGGCCAGAGAGAGGGACCCAGATGACCTTGCCATCTCTACTGGCTCCAGTTGAATCATAAACCCAACCTGGGATGAAATGGGATCGGACTTTAACAGCAGCTCCACACCATCTCGATTAACCCTCTTCTCTCTTCCCCATCTTTGATGCCATCTAAGAGACTGTCAAACAAGGGAGAGGCATTCCTTCTAAAAAACCCACTCCACCTCAATGGAAAGGGAACATGCCCCTTTTTGGAGGCCGTATGCGAAGTGGGTGTTGGTGTCCATGGCCAGATATGAAGTGGTGCAGCAGCCTGTCGGCAGTAGAGATCCTTCAGTAGCCTGATCTGCTGGCTTTGTGGCTGCTTTAGGCTGCCAAGCAGCCATGTCACACTTGAGAATCTGGGCCAGAATAATAAAACCTGGCCAACAAAGACCAAAACCTGTGAATAAATCATAGTCCTAATATCAACCGCCACCAGACAACTGAAGGGTCCAGAATGTTCATCCTTGATCTTGTTCCATTTTAACACTCTTGAGACTGAGGTGCAGAAAAAATAGACTGGGCCAAATCCGCAGCTGGTATAAATCAGCGTAGCTCCATTGTCTTCAATAGAAAGTGATTGGCCAGACACTCAGTAGTGCCAAACATTTTGTCAGCCCTACTGAACTCATTCGCAGCTTAGCTGGGTACAGGCGAAAGAAATCTCAGCAATGGTCTCTCTGCTGTATTGCTATTTGTGGTTTATGGTTCTTTAAATTGCCCCAAACAAGACATCTTTTTCTATTAGCCCATGAAATGCCAAAGCAAGCATGAAAAATACTTCATCTGGTGATAAAAAACACAATGAAGCAGCCACCCATCAAAGGCCACACTTTAGAGATAAATTTCAGGAATAAGTTAAACAGGACAAGTAGGAGGGGGAGGAAATAATTACCACACCATGGCTTGGAGAGTATGAAATGATTCAACACAAGGTGTGCAAACTATTATAAACAGCTAATTTTCTTAGCTGTTTATAGTGCACAACACACAAATCAAGAGAACAGAGATGCAGTGCATCTTATTATATGTTGCTGTCTTGTTTTACATCACCGCACTTCAGAACGCATAGCAGAACGACAAGCTTCACTGCTCACTGTGTATAATGCATACATGTTCAGCTCTGTTTTCAGACAGAACAGACAGAATTGAATAAACGGATTTTTCTATATCACAGCTGACTTCTGAGCAGGATTGAAATGTACAATGGCGTGTCCTAGGTCGTATACTGCCAGCAGAAATTCCCATATTTTTATTTGTAGCATATTTGTATTGCAGTAGCACCTAGAAGCCACAGATCTAGATCAGGATCCAATGTGCTAGGTACTGTACATCCACAGAAGAAAATGACAGTCTCTGCCTCAAAGAGTTTACAACCTAAGTTCAAGTGGTAGTAGCTGTGTTTTGGGAGCAAGAGGTTCTGAAATCTATCCCTGCTGTGGCCATGAAGTTCTGAGCAACCACAGTGGGCACTCAAGTGATAACTCTGCCCAAAAGATGGCCATAGATTTACGATGTTATTCATTACTCTCTCCAAACTGTTTGCTGCTAAGTAATGGGAAAAAACAGCAGTTAGAAAGGTGTAGAAATGCAAGAATTAGGAAAGTCTGTATCCACCTATTTATACATCCTTGGAGAGAGAGAGACGTACTAATCCCTCCCCTGCAATTCCTTGCAAAATGCTAACTTTTTTAGTTGTGTGTGTGCACATGTGCATTTTCCTTTTAAAAAGGTGATGGTTTGTGTTTAATGGTTCTGTGCACTCAGTGCGACAAGTCACAGGTAAGCCGACAAAAATATCAAGGTAGGGAGGAGAGCTGAGAGTCAGCAGCAGTCTAGATATTTCTTTAAGCTTTGCCTGGAAAATCAACAAGTCGTCTTACCTTCCTGCTAAGGGAAATCATGTTTTGTGTCCTCCTCCCTCCCCCTGGCTGTATTAGATTTGATGGCTAATCTCAGTCTGCTCTCAATGGACCAACCTTGACTGTTTACAAACCTCATGAGTCTTCTTTGCAAGGCTTCCCAGCAGCTTTATTACAGAGACAAGGTGGGTGAGGTGATATCTTCTACTGGACCAACGTCTGTTGGTGAGAGACACAAGCTTTTGAGTTTCCACAGAGCTCTTCTTCCGGTCACCTGGTCTCTCTAATATCCTGGGACCAACACGGCTACAACACTGTACAGCAGCTTTATCGCATTCCATGATGATTTGCTGTTGAGGGCTAAACAGCAGCACTAGTGATGTCTTTGTAATAACCATAATAAGTAACGTCCTTTCTATAGCACCTTCCACCCCAGGACCTGAACGTGTTTGACAAGGATCAGTGGCTTAACTTTCATACCTCTGCGAGGTAGGAATCCTTATCCCCCACTTCAGAGGGGGTAAGCTGAGGCACACAGAGGTTAAATGACATGCCTGTGGCTGCAAGAAGATAGCAATAGAGAAGGCAGATCTCCTGAAGCCTAGTTCTGTGCTTAATCATTAAAGCATCCTTCCTTCACTTCCATGGGGCCTCATGTGTGCTGGTTACTCTGGGTGCTCTCAGAGAGGATGTTGCATCAAAGTCACAAAATAGCCCCATTTGTCCAGGTCATCCTTAATTTGGCATGGTAAAGAACAGTAGCCACGGCACTGGTCCAGATCCTCAAAGCTACAGAAGTGTCCAATTGCTGTTCATTGCAATGGGAGTTAGGCACCTAAATGCCTTTGAGGAGCTAGACCTGGGACTTGAAGGGCCAGATCTTCTTCAGCTGGTACAAATCTGAGTAACTCGATTGAAGCCAGCCTGGCCCCAAGTATTTCCTTAGAGAAACAAATGTCTGTCTTGATAACGATCTCTCCTCTTCCCAGCCGAATCCATAATCCAATCCTTCTCAATAGCGGTGCAAGGAACGATAACGAACACTCCATCAGCCCTCGCTTTGAAATCCAAGATCACTTCCTTAGCATCACCTGCTGATGAATGAGGTGCAGCATCTTTGCCTGATTCATTAAGTAATGAGCTAAATGAGACCACTTGCTTTTTAGGAAAGGAAAGTCCTTGTTCAGTTTGAACAAGCTGCTTCAAATCCAAATCTCTCATCAATTTCCCAGTGCATTCTTTTGAGCTCTTCCTCGCTTTCCCAGTCAGCAGACTTAATACTCATATATGCAGAGCTGGGTGAATAATTGATTTTTTTCCCCCTTAGGTTGGCTGGCAATTTTTGAAAAAAAAATTGTTTGGGTTGAATCAAACTGTTGTGATCCAGCTGCCTCCTTCGAGCAAAATATTATTGACTTAGAACAAAAGCATTTCAGAGAAAACACATCTTAAAAGCAATAAATCAGAGTACACACATCTCTGGCCTTTCTCAGGCTTACCATTCCCTGGATCTGGAAGAGCCTGATTCTTTCTGACTCCTTCACAGAACCTGCCAGGGTTTGTCTACACTGCAATGGAAGACCTGTGGCATGGCTGGCCCAGGTCAGCTGACTTGGGATCATGGGGCTCAGGCTGCAGGGCTAAAAATTGCAGGGAAGATGTGTGGGCTTGGGCTGGAGCCCAGGCTCTGAGACCTGGTGAGTGCAGTGGGTCTCAGAGCCTGGGCTCCAGCCAAGGCCCCCTGTCTACACTGCAATTTTCAGCCCCACAGCCCAAACCCGGCAGGCCTGAGTCAACTGACCTGGATACTAGATATAATCTCAGTGTCAGCCTGTTTCTCAGACAGCTGCTCACCATGGGAGTCCATGTATCTCCCCATAAGCCTAACCTGAAGTGACCATCTCTTGAGATCCCAGGGGACAAGAAGTTTCACAACTCAATCTTTGTCCTTCCTTCCACCTAGAGGAATGGTTTGGTGACAGTGACACCTGTCTAGGAATAGCAGGACTGAGAACTAACTTACTGTACATGGGCCACCAAACAGACTGTAGAGAGAAATACCCTTCAGTCACTCCTGAGCTTGAGTTGAACTGGTTTCCTAGAGAAGAAAGTCTCTAAAGCCCATTACTATGCTGTTGAGACATCCACACCCCTTCTTCGAATGGCACATGCAATAATTACTCCATGTAAAAATACAGCCAGTGCAAGCTTTGTCCGATAAACCAGGATGAGATTTTGGATAATCAAATTGAGGTAAATTTAAGGAGGGAAATCAAGTCCAGCATCCAATTAAATAAACAAGAGAACCTCCCAAGAAATTACTGAAATGAAAGGAAGCCGTGCAACTAACAAGAGAGTCACACAGAGAAAACACTTGCTATCCAATGCCAAGTCCCTCAAATACCCTAATCCTAAAAGAATGCCACGGGAAAGAGAGAGAGAACAAACCAAACTCTCAATGGAGTATAAACTAGCCCCTTGTCTGCAATAGGGTTTCTATTGTTGGCCCCACCGCTGAATGGTACTGGTGGTTGCAATGGTGAGATGTTTGAGGGCAAAAGTGTAGCGTAAACAAGGGCAATGAGTCTTGCTGCAATGGTTAGAGCCAGGAATAATGTGCAAATATTTTCCAGGCTCGGTCACATAGCTCGACAAATGCCGCTGAGCCCTGATCATTATGAATCCTTCCATCCTAGTCTTTGTTCTACCCTCGCCAGAGACTTGATTTTTTTCAGTATAGAAAAATTCATTCAAGGCTAGAATGGGACTCTCAGACTTAATTTAATTGCTGCCTATGTCAATTTGGACCTGAGACTACTCCTATACTAGGCTCACTTGCTTTTCCCACGATTTAGAGATAATGAAGAATACCCTACAGGTAGGGACACTTACTGGTAAGTGTACCGGGCAATGTGCGTCAATTAAGTCAGTCATTCATAGGAGCCTCTACAAGGCAGGTCTTCCAAGAATGATTTTCTGGTGCTAGCCAGCATTGACTGACATGATAACACCTGGAGGGAGTTGATGGGCAGGATCCCCTGGGAGGCTAATTGAGGGGCAAAGGAGTCCAGGAGAGCTGGCTGTATTTTAAAGAAGCCTTATTGAGGGTGCCGGATCAACACATCCTAATATGCAGAAAGAATAGCGGGTGACCAGCTTGGCTTAACAGAGAAATCTTCGGTGAACTTAAACTCAAAGGAAGTTTACAAGAAGTGGAAACATGGACAGATGACTAGGGAGGAGTATACAAATATTGCTCGAGCATGCAGGGGTGTAACCAGGAAGGCAAAAGCACAACTGGAGTTGCAGCTAGCAAGGGATGTGAAGGGTAACAAGAAGGGTTTCTACGAGTGTGTTGGCAACAAGAAGGTGGTCAGGGAAAGTGTGGGACCCTTACTGAATGGGGGAGGCAACCTAGTGACTCAATGCTTTTTTTGACTCAATCTTCACCTATAAGTCAGCTCCCAGACTGCTGCACTGGGCAACACAGTATGGGGAGGAGGTGAGCAGCCCTCAGTAGTAAAGAACAGTTTAAGGACTATTTAACAAGCTGGACATGCCCAAGTCTATGCATCCGGATCTAATGCATCTGAGGGTGCAGAAGGAGTTGGCTGACGTGATTGCAGAGCCATTGGCCATTATCTTTGAAAACTCGTGTTGATTGTGGGAGGTCCTGGACGATTGGAAACATGCAAACATTGTGCCCTTCTTTAAAAAAGGGAAGAAGAAGAATCCGGGGAGCTACAGACCAGTCAGCCTCACCTCAGTTCCTGGAAAAATCATGGAGCAGGTCCTCAAGGAATCTATTTTGAAGCACTTGGAGGAGAGGAAGGTGATCAGGAACAGTCAACATGGACTAAGGGCAAGTTATGGCTGACCAACCTGATTGCCTTCTATGATGAGATAACTGGCTCTGTGGATGAGGGGAAAGCAGTGGATGTGATATATCTTGACTTTAGCAAAGCTTCAGATATGGTCTTCCACAGTATTCTTGCCAGCAAGTTAAAGTAGTATGAATTGGATGAATGAACTATAAGGTGGATAGAAAGCTGGCTAGATCGTCGGGCTCAATGGGTAGTGATCAACGGCTTGATGGCTGGTTGGCAGCCGATATTAACCGGAGTGCCCCAGGGGTCGGTGCTGGGGCCGGTTTTGTTCAACATCTTCATTAATGATCTGGATGATGGGATGGACTGCATCCTCAGCAAGTTCGCAGATGACACTAAGCTGGTGGGAGGGGTAGATATGCTGGAGGGTAGGGATAGGGTCCAGAGCGACCTAGACAAATTGGAGGATTGGGCCAAAAGAAATCTGATGAGATTCAACGAGGACAAGTGCAGAGTCCTGCACTTAGGATGGAAGAATCCCATGTGCTGCTACAGGCTGGGGACCGACTGGCTAAGCGGCAGTTCTGCAGAAAAGGACCTGGGGATTACAGTGGAGGAGAAACTGGATATGAGTCAGCAGTGTGCCCTTGTTGCTAAGAAGGCTAACGACATATTGGGCTGCATTAGTAGGAGCTTTGTCAGCAGATCAAGGGAAGTGATTATTCCTCTCTATGTGGCACTGGTGAGGCCACATCTGGAGTACTGCCTCCAGTTTTGGGCCCCCCACTACAGAAAGGATGTGGACAAATTGGACAGAGTCCAATGGAAGGCAACGAAAATGATTAGGGGGCTGGGGCATATGACTTATAAGGAGAAGCTGAGGGAACTAGGCTTATTAGTCTGCAGAAGAGTGAGGAGGGATTTGATAGCAGCCTTCAGCTACCTGAAGGGGGGTTCCAAAGAGGAAGGAGCTTGGCTGTTCTCCGTGGTGGCAGATGACAGAACAAAGAGCAATGATCTCAAGTTGCAGTGCGGGAGGTCTAGGTTGGATATTAGGAAACACTATTTCACTAGGAGGGCAGTGAAGCACTGGAATGGGTTACCTAGAGAGGTGGTGGAATCTCCTTCCTTTGAGGTTTTTAAGGCCCGGCTTGACAAAACCCTGGCTGGGATGATTTAGTTGGCGTTGGTCCTGCTTTGAGCAGGGGGTTGGACTAGATGACCTCCTTAGGTCTCTTCCATCTCTAATCTTCTATGATTCTTCTTTGTGAAACCATAAATCACCCTCCATCTGCTGGAGACTGGGCCCAGATTGGCATTTTTGGTGAATTTCTCCAGGAATGTAGTCTGAGTTTTGAATTCGTCATTACAACCCAAACCGGGCAGACAGGACTGGCTCTAGACACCAGCAAACCAAGCACGTGCTTGGGGCGGCACAATTCCAGGGGTGGCATTCTGGGTGGGTTTTTTTTTAATGTTTGTTTGATTTTTTTGCTTCAGCAGTTGCACTCTCAGAGGGGTTTTTTTTTTTTGGTGGCTTGGGCTGGCAAAAAACCTAGAGCTGGCCCTGCAAGCAGATGTCACTGGGTCTCAGCCTTAATTGCAAAGGTGTTTCACAGCTCTATTAATAAAGCATTGTGCTGGGGAAAATATTTAAGAAATAATGAATTTTACATGTATATTTATGTCATTGTAATAAAATATGTTAAAATTTTCATTCAGAGAAAATTCCAGCATTCAGGTTAAAAATATTACACATATGGAGAATGAGGGAGTTATCTGCATTTTCTAAATGAACATTGTATGCATCTCAGTTTATCTGTTTGCTATTATCCTGTCTGACTGCGAAGAGTTTACTTAAAGGATGCTAGTAGGGAGGAAAACAAACAACAAATGCAACAATGGCAAAGAGAAAATACAGCTGGAAAATAGGTAAGGTCCTGGAGGAAACAATGGTCATGTTGTGATTTTTATGTGCATTACCGTGGTACCTAGAAGACCCAATCATGCAACAGGACCCCATTGTTCTGGGGTCTGTACAAACAGAACAAAGATACAGTCTCTGCCCCAGAGAGCTTCAATCTAACTGGGGAATGCTCCAGCCTGGCTCCAGCATGGCTAGCAAGGTCTAGTCTTCCCACGCCCCAAACCAGGGTCAAAGGGGATACTAAAACCACAAAGATCCTGGTCTAGGGAGGAAGTGGGTTGAGTGGTCAGGGGTGGCTGGAGAGGAGTCTCTGACGCAGAGACAGAGAAAGCTGCAGGGGTCTGTCACTCCACGCCTAGAAGTAGGAAGGTCTGGCCTCAGTGGAGCTTCTCCAACACTGGCAAGGAGAGAATAAAGTGGAGGCAGGAGCCAGGCATATAGGCCTTTTGCTGTTTTCTCCCTTCTCTCCGCTTGCTATGTACTCTGGGTGACTGACTAATGCTTGGTTGTGAAGAAGCGATGTTTGAGTCCCTTTAAGCAGCTCGCTGGTTAAGTCACAGACCCCTGGAGGCAAACTGTTGGGTTAGTGCTGTTGGGAGCTGGGGGTGGGAGGCCACTGAGAGTCCCCTGCAAGAGGCTCTGTTTTTTGCTGCCCCAAGCACGGCTGGTCACGTGGATTCGGTGGCGCTTCTGCGGGTGATCTGCTGGTCCCGCGCCTTTGGCGTACTCACTGCCGAATTGCCAACGAAACCGCGGGACCGGCGGACCTCCCGCAGGTGTGCCGCCAAATGCTGCCTGCCTGGCACCCTCACAGCGACCGGCAGGGCGCCCCCTGCGGCTTGCTGCCTCAGGCACACGCATGCCGTGCTGGTGCCTGAAGCCGCCCCTGAGGGGAAGTGAGAGACGGGAAGTGTCACCTGAAGGGTGCGCTCAAGAGCGACTAAACGGGGTCTAAAGTGCAGCTCCCTCTGGAATTGTGACGAAGCTAGTAAAGCTGATGGGTTTGAAGATTCGCAGAAAGGGGCAACACACAGGTTGCGAACCCAGTCAAACTGAAATGCTCTTTTGAGAGAATGTTTGCAGACTTTTCTCCCCACTCTTCCCTTCTCTCTTCTCATATCCATATTCTTAGCAGGCCATTGGGAATCTCTGACTGCTTTGATAATGTCCCCATTTCTACCTGCCTCAGACAGATATGGTCTGAGCTGCTACCACAGCACCCAATGATCCTGACCCAGCTCTCTTAGCATCACACAGGACTGGGCTAAAACTACATAAAGTGCTTGATTGCAAACTCATGAATAGCATTTCTTTCAGTGGGCTTTGGCTCAGTCACAATGTTACTGCAGTGTTTACAGTGGATGGATGTGCAGGAGCACTTCTCTTATCAGTTGTGCGTGTTTAAACTGGTTGTAATCGGAAAAATGACAAGAATGACATGGTTTCAATATTTAGTCTCTCAATATCTGCGGATCTCAGGTTGCTATTTTATCCATTCCAGGTCAACAAATTGTTTGCTTTCCTTCCTGATTCATCCCTCATTAACTAAGTACAAGTAGCCCCTAAAAAGCATGTATGTAATGTTTCTTTAACAAAGGTCTGTGGAACCTTTTTAATGTTATAGCCACTAGATGTCTCTATAGAGGTAATTATGTGCTGTAGTTCTTAATGTCTCGATTGATCCATGCATGTTTACAGGGGACAAGAGAAAAGACCTACATGACCCCTCTTAACTGACACCCTCCCACCCTTCAAACAAACAAACAAAAAAGACATCAAATAAATGATTTTAAATGAATCCAGAAAATAGCAAGACTCAAGGAGCATCTTCTCCGCAGCTTGCCTGGGCAGGTCCTATCTATCTTTCCCTCTTTTAATCTATTCACTGTCAGTCTTACGGTGACACAGCCAAAAGTCCTGAGATTTTAGTGACAATCTTGATGGCCTGAGAAATCCCCCCGCAAACAACAGCCTCTTGTCAAAAGTAGAAAGAAACTCCGGCCATAATTGCAGAACTGACTCATGTTGGGGATGCCTAAAATCTGGATCTGGATTCTAGCTCTAGCCAAAAGTCTGATTCAGGAATTCAGTCGGCTCAATGAGATACTGATGCTACAGGTAAGGTTCCTTATATCCCCACTCTCGCTCTAGACCCTACACACGCAAATAAAATGCTCTAGATATGGTGTGGTGCAGATCTTACTGCTTTGGGTCTCAGGTGGTTTCTGCTTTTGTCTGTACTCATCTAATATATTCATCCAAAAATTGTCTGGATCACTAACAACTTTGGGAGGCTGCTTTTTTGTTTTTCGTTGTGTTTGGATGGGTGTGAAATGCTGTGATGGGTTGACTTGTAGAAGAGAAAACATGTAGCAACGTGTCCCACTCCTGAGATCTCTTCTGCCTGACACTAAAGAATAGGTTATGTGGCTGCACAACCGTTGTTTCAAAAGTCAAAGTTCATATAGCCCTAGACTGGATTAATTTCTCCAGTGGCTCCTGACAACTAGGTATGTCTCCAGCCCTGTCTCTTGCCCACTAGAACCCTACTTCTCAGTATGATGGCGAGTCCCTCGCCCACCTACATCACTGAAGCTTTCAGAATGAACAAGGGGGTTTAATGACTACTAGACATCTGTCAGTCAGTCCGTGAGAGCTGCATTGCCATCAGAATGCCAGTGGGCACTGATTCACTTTCATGAAGAGAGCTGGCCATGCTCCATGTAGTGCAAAGTCTGAACAGCCCCCTGGGGCTGCATGTCAATGCATCCGTGTGGGTGAAAGTGGAAAGAAGGAGGGAAAATTCCATGTTCAGCAGTTCCAGTATATTTTTAACAGCAGAGATGAGAGTTGTGGTCCGTATGGCACATTGCCAGCTGGTGGACCCTATAGGTCTTGTGACCAAATGGCCAATGTTCATATGGGGGGCTCTGTGCTTTTTTTGGGAGGGGGGCAGGGGGACCCTAAAACATCACCCTTTGCCCCTGCTCTTGGGCACCAAAGGCCCCACTAGTGGCCCGGGAAGGTGGTAGAGGAGGGAAGTGGGGGAGGGGTTTGGGTTTGCTCCTCACGCTGAGTCCCAGCCCCTCGCAACCCCTGTGGGTTTCTTACCCTCTTCTCCCTTGGGAGGGGTTATCCTCAGTCCTTAGACACTGAGGGAAGAGAGTCTCCTTTACTTTGGTTCTCTGGTCTTTGAGCTCTCACAACACACCTCCAAGCTCTGGTCTGACTGCTTGAAGCAGGGGGGGTTTATTAGGTTCCTGACAGGGCCTTAATTGACTACAGGTGCTCCAATTAACCTGTAGCAACTCTCCCTAGTCTACAGGGAACCACGCCTTAATTAGCCTAGGGCTTATATATTTCCCCTCTACCACTGCTCCCTGGCCGTCCCGTATCGGTCTCTAGTTGGAAGTAGGTGAGAGAGATGGAGGCAGACAGAGGTTAGGGGTTCTGTGAATCAGACACTGAAGTCATTCAGTTCATCCATTTTGTTGTCAATGTAACTGGGGGAGAGGCAAAAGAGCATTTCGCTGAAAGTTGAGATTCCCTGCTCCGTGGGGAGTTCTATACTCAGGCTTCTGGGTATACGTTAAAAAACCTCCATTGCTAACAACCACAGAACTACAGTCTGGTATGATTAAATCCCATGGTCAGAAACTCTAAAATTCAGTTTAATGAAGCTCCCTTACTATGGTCCCATGCTCCATGTAGTTCTATACTGGGGCTGAAAACAAACATTGCCCTGCTTCCATGGCAAAGCTTCCAAAGGACTCTTCAAAAAGAGACTTGTCAAATGTATTTGAGACTTGACTGCCCTCTTTAAAATGTAAAAGCTTAACAAGCCAATTTAACATTTCATAGGGAAGCACTCAAAAGTCAAGTTTGTCCCTGGCAGACAAGGGTTTTCAATTTTAAGCAACTTGTGCTAATTAACTGCCATTGCCTATTGGCAATCTTGATCAGGTTTAATTCAAGAGACTTGTTTTCAAATGTAAAATAACAGGAGGTCACAGAACGAACAGGCTGTCAAGAGTAGATATGCTGCATTAAAAACCTGGCCTTTCCCCAAGAACATTTCCCTTTGGATATTAATATAGTTTCCAGATAAACTAGATCAGAAATTGCCTGGACTAAGCTTCTCCCCTCCCGCCCCTCTGAAATTTATTTTCCTGGAATTTGGCTGAACATTAGAGAGACAAAAGTATAAGTTTTTATTGAGGGAACTAAAAAAGTGTTAATTAGGTTCATGTTGACTTTAATGAAAATACTAAACACTGATGCAAGCTGCAAAATGTAGATACGGATTCAGATCTACATGCCACCAAAGTTTGAGGATATTCGTTTCTGGGTTTTTCTTTGGGCCAGTCTCTAGAACATGCTATTAACAATTAGTGATGGATAAACTTCCAATAGCTTTAGTGGTTCAGTTAGATCAAGGAATTTAGATGCTCAACTGAATCTTTTGGGCCTGGGCAGAACTGGGGAAATGGAAATCCCACAAAATCAGGCTCTTGTGTGGAATTTTCTGGTCACTCTTCCAGATACCCATGTAACACTGAGGGCTGGGGTAGGGTTGGGCTGAATCAGCTGAGGAAGGGACAGTGGATCCATCACACTGTACTTCATATGAACAGGAATAGATAGCTTGTGTCAGGGTACAGCACTTTGGAACAAAATGTACGTAATATGATAATTTCTAAGCTACAAGCTCTTTCTAGGCTCCTCAAGACTTTTTGATTTCTTTAATTCACTTTTTAACCTTTTAACCCTTAGATTCTCCCAAGAAGACTACCTCTCTTCTCATTCATGTTAGACGTCTTTTTATTCTACAATGGACCATAATCTTAGCTGCTCTAAAAATTGTCTTAGATTCGTTGATTTCAGCAGAGTCACACCAGATTACTCCAGTTGAGGACTGGCCTTTGTTATACTTCAGTTTTGCTAAGTTATTAAATATGCACGACTTTGTTTGTGCAATGATAGCTTAAAGCCCCCTATTTTTAGGTTCTAAAGTTCCAATCTGCAAATAAGAAAGTGTAATTAGCTGAAATCTTTGTTACTCTTGTAGCAGAAGGTACCCTCTGAGTTATACAGTAGGCACAGTTATATTAATAGACTAGCTGAGATTCCCCCGGTCTGTTCTTTTTCCTGTGATATTCGTGCTGTCAGCTACTTCAGAGAGTGACCTATGTGAAACTAAAACTAGTCACTGTACAAGTACACAAAACTGATTCCACTTAACAACGTGTACCTGCATCTACAAAATCTGCCAAAATCTGGTGTTTTAACCACATGCTGCAACATTACACATTGTATTCTGCTCTAACACATGTATAGAACCTACGTGATGCAAGCATCACCATCCAATGCAACCATGCAATCTTACTCCTGTTATCTCTGTGTTCTGTTCCCTACCACATTGGTGCATTAGTAATCATAGCTCATCGAGCTACCTCTTCAAGTCTTCCAACCAGAGACTTTTGTCTGTTTGTGTAATGAACCTTCCAAATAATAAGCAGTCAGCGCAACCCCCGGACACTGTCATTTCTATGCATGCATCTGACGAAGTGGGTATTCACCCACGAAAGCTCATGCTTCAATACATCTGTTAGTCTATAAGGTGCCACAGGATTCTTTGCTGCTTTTACAGATCCAGACTAACACGGCTACCCCTCTACTTGTTATTTCTATGACCACTGAATGGATTGCTTACCTCAGTGACAGCAAAACTTCTTTTCCCACATGGTACTACCTTGTACCACTTGTCATGCAGCACATCCATGAAGCCATGGGACTTGTATTGGCTTATCAGCTCAGATATATTTGAGGTCAGTGGAGAATTTGGGGGAAGGCCAATGCCGTATCCTAGGAGAAAATACAAATACAAGGTTTTTCAGTTTGGTGGGTTTTGATTGTCTATGAGTAGTTGGTATCAACGCATCCTCTTCAGGTATGTGTGCGGCACAGCTAGATGCTCTGCTTTGCACTAGGACCCAAAAACCGGGTCCAAAGCTGTGTATTGGCTCATCTATAGTGTGAAGGGGCCCAAACCGAAATGAGATTTCACAATGCAAAACAGGGTCATGCAAACAGCATTTGTGCACACAAAATTACTCATGCAAATGACTGCACAATTAGAAGACTGCACAAAACAAAGGTGCGCAATTAGAAGCCAAAGAAGTTCACCGCAGTGATCCTGCAACATGCATGTGAATGTTTTCTGAATGCCTTCGTTTCAGAAACACAGCCTCTTCTATGCATTTGCTATGGGCCTCAGTCTCATTTATACCGCTTTGGGCGGCCCAGGGGAAGGGGCGGCATATCGGGCTCTTCGGCGGCAGGTCCCTCGGAGGGAAGGACCGGCTGCCGAACTGCCGCCGAAGAAGAAAGCGGCGTGGTGGAGCTGCTGCCGATCACGATCACAGCTTCCCCCCCGCCCCCACCATTGGGGTGGCAAAATCCCTGGAGCCGGCCCTGCCTCTTTACATCACTCTGGCAATGTAAAAGGGCCTTCAAGTGGGGGTAAATTCCAAGCCGGGCTGGCACGATATTTACCAAAGGTGGTTTTTTACCAGGTAAAATCATTGTTTTGACCATCCTGGGAAAAAATAGTTAGTCCCAGTTTAAGGCATTTTCTATTTTAAAAACTGTTTTGTTAATGCACAGCACATTACACTTAGTTTTAGTTCTATATTCAGATTGTGGTTACATAAGGCAATATATTCATAGATCAATTTAGGGTTGTACAAATAAAACTGCAGTGGGCGTAATGCTAATATATAGAATTATAATATTGAACTTCGGAACGTCTGCGTATGTTTTGGTTTGGTATTTTCTCAAGGAAGTTATACATGTCTTGACTCAAATTTCAGTTTCCACTCTCACAGAAACAAAATTCAAAAATCCATTCAATTATATGAAAATGACAGCAAGGCAGAGCTGTAGTCTTGAAGCATTAAGCAATCAGACACATGCGAGAGTTGCCGACTGGATCATTGTGTCATAAAGCGTTCTGTAGCAGGAGACCAATTTTGATGGAGTGGCTAAACGGAGACTATTCCTCAGTTTTGAATGGATGTATCTGAAGTTTGAAAAGATTTGTTCTGTGCTTGCTGAACTTGATGGACACAGATGCAATTATTTTTCTTGATTTAAGCCAGTATTTCCCACTGCCCCTTCCTATGCTAGTTTTTCCACAGGAAATTGCCATCCCTGACTTCAGCTACTTTGAAGCCACTTCACAGTGCCAGAGCAGCACAAGGTGGCCTTAGTGTAAATTGGAATCTGGCCTTATATTTCTTGATTAGAAGGTGCATATTACAGGTGCAGACATGTATGTGGACTCTGCAATGGAGAATCATGTAGTATTTACTGAATTATTTAAAAAATGTCCTGAGATATTGTGAGATTTTATTGCAATAAGATTGTATTGCTGTACCTTACAATAGCTCAATATCCAGTGGGCCTGATTCTCATTCACACTGACCAAGGCAGTGTCTACACCCACAGCTGGGAGTTGGGATTCCCAGCTCGGGTAGACATACAGATGCTAGCTCTGCTTAAACTAATGCTTGTGTATATCAACCCAAACTGGGAATTATACCTCCCAGCTCCAGTGTAGACATATCCTAAAATTCTTTTATGCTGCTCTGACAGTCTAAAGGGACTTTAAACAGGCACCCATGTATTTTATATCCACCTGAATAAACGTCCTTTTACACTTCCAGAGTACTGTAAAAAAATCCTTGGTGCAAATGAGAAACAGACTCAATAATTCTAATTACCGAATGCCACATTTTAGGGAAAAAACACCTGCTTTTTTAATTTTTAAAATACTCTAATTTGTGCACATGAAGCATGCAACTGTGCACATTAAACAAGTAACTGCACATGCACCTTGTCATTTGCCAGCTGGAAATTACCAGTTGCCTGTACAACTACTCTTTTGACATACGCGGCTCCATGGTTTTTGGTTTGCAGCTTAGATGCACACTCTTTAAAGTGTAGCCTCGTCTCACAAACACTGTACCAAAAATATTTTGTGGACAGAGACGGAGATGCAAACTGAACACCAGCAGGAAGTCTGCAGCCCCAGTGGCTTGCCACACAGTGAAGCGAGGTAGCATTGTGATGGGTATATAGCTGTCAAATGACGGCATCTGTGTACTGCACCTTACAGGTGACCTTGGGCAAGTCCCTTTCATGCTCTGTGCCTCAATTTTCCCATCTCTAAAATGGGAATAGTGATACTAACCTCCAATGGTAAAATGCTTTGAAATCTACTGATGAACAGTACACTATAAGAGGTGCTGGTTGGTTGTTTTTCTCCAAGTTCCTGCAGCCTGTATAACTAGCTGTACAGAGGAGACATACACACTGTTCCAAGGTTTTTACTTGTGTTCTTTAGTTTTCCTCAATCTTAAAGAGATACTTTCAGACTGAAAGCATATGGCTACTCCGTGTGTGGGGAAAACCACAAAAGACAGCACAAAATAACAAGTTCAGTATGCATCATAAATATGTGGTAGTTTGATGCTAGAAGATGTTGTTCCTGATTTTATTATTTATTATTTTTACTGTTTCTGACTTCAATGGATTCAAAGTTTTGTAAATTTGTAGCCATCTCCATAAAGCGAGTCATTCTCACATGTGCGCTTAATTAAGTGTAAACCTAACTGCTGATGCACAGACAGATTTATGACCATTATAACCCCTGGTGGGAAATAAAAATGGATTGCTTTTTTAGTGTCCTAGTGTGCTATGAACTGGCTACAACTTAGTGTCACTGTTCAATTCCAGCAAAAGGGATTTGCTAGATGGTTGGCATTTTTGGTGCCTCTAGATTGAATGATTAAACTACTCCGCTTCCACCAGCTTCATTTCCCGTGTTAAATTCCTGAATCTGTTTAGGTTCTGGGAGAGGCTGCTTCGCCTCGTGATGGTACAACTGGATTGATTATTCTTGGAAGGAGGGGGGAAAAATCATTTCCATGGACCATCCGTCACAAAAACAAAGCCCGAAGTGTAATAGCTGCTAATGTGTTTTGCAGGGCTCATTGCTAAGATTTGCTTTCCGGCTGCATTGTGAAGCTGTCTGTGTGTCACTGTTAATATACTGACATTTTAAGAGGTCAGGTAACTGGAGAGGGTGGATTAGTTATTTTAAATCAAGCCCCAGCTGAATAATCAAGCTGGCTGTTTGAAAGGGGGATTATGGGAATCCATTCTGGAGGGGGTGTGTGTGCCTACAGAGGGGGAATGGAGTCTTTAAATTTGCCAGTATTACGGGTGAAAAGTCTTTCAGTAGCTATGTTATTCCATCCTGAACTGTGAAAACGAGTCTCCCCTGTCTGACCGTGGTACAGGTTTCATTAGATACTGTTTTCTCCAAGTACAGGATCAATTTCTATTCCCTGCGGGAAGACTGCATACACAGGCTTGGTGCAGGGTGATCCACTGTGGGTGTGGGAGAAATTCTACCACCAAGCACTTATCACAGCTTTAGGGCTGCAGTAGCTCTTCAGTGCACGGGGACATGGCCAGTGGACCTACCTCGCCATTGACCATCAAACTATCTGCCTCTCCCTTGCAACAATGAAAAAAATAGTTCTTGGGGATCACAGCTCTATGGGCAAAACATCCATATCCCGTTTGCACCAGTCCTCCAGCATCCTATGTCCTGAGCGCAGACAACATGGATAGGTTCTGATGCCTTCAAGGCTTTCCATTCCCACACAGGAGCAAGCAGGAGTAGCCCCATAGGCACAGATAAATCCCAGTGGGAATGCTGTCTTCATAAAGAAATACCACCCCATTCCATAGCAATAGACCCAACTACTTACCATAGAGTTACTTTAATGTTTGGGGGCAATTATTTTAGAGCATCTCTAAGCATTTTCTTGTATAAGGGCCACTCCCTTACTCACAAAGCACCCTTTCAGCAGGCTAGATTCTCCTATTTAGCCTACATAGGGCTAGCCTGAGATTAAATACTTGGATGGCAAGCTCTTTGAGAGAGACTTGTGTTCTGCGCGTGTACTGTGCTTAACATAATGGGGTTCCCTGAGTGGGGCTCGTAGGGGCTACCACAATAATAAATAACGGTGAGACAGAGAACGTACGTTAATGTAATAGACAAGTGACTTGAAAGCTGAAATGAAAACATTGAAAGACAAATAAGGAGAAATCCTGGCTTCACTGAAGTTGATGGAAGTTTTGCTGACTTCAGTGGGGTCAGAATCTGGCCAATATTCTTTAATTCTGATGTCTGCATTCCATGTTGGCAGGCAGAATGTATTGGAAGGAGAAGGATACTGTCTGAAATACCTTCAATGGCAAATGGCTTCCCCACTGTCAAAAGTTTGCAGTCAGCATCTATTGACACTTCATAATCTAAGAGTGCTTTATCCATGATGAAGGCATCTAATTTCTCTGGATCATGCCTGTATTTAAGATCAAAGTAAGAAAACAGAATCAATAAGAGAAGCTGTACAGTTGTGTTCATTGATACAGAAGCGGTTGTTTCAGGGCTGGAAATGAGGAATATATTTGATCTAGTTTTTAGGAAGCTTCTGATATAAACCCAACAAGAAACCAAGCCAAAGCCTAATTTATAAGCCCAATAAAGATGAGGATCAGGGGCTATTGGGATAAACACAGAATTGAGTTAAATATCAAAGACTGAAGGGTTCATGTGCAGACAGGTTGCTCTGGCTAGCAGAATATTCATATATGGACCAGTTCTGTTCACTTGACATATCTTTGACCTGGAAGAAGGAAAATGCAACAGGGTGAGAATCAAATTGAGTTTCTTGCACAGTAGAACAAAGAGCACCGGGGAGGAAACCAAAACTCTCTAAGGCTGTCACTCAGGCTGGGTTTCCTTGTGCTGCATCGATCTACACTGTCTTAGAAATTAGAGCTGGGCAAACCCTACGAAAGGTTTTCCATGGATATACGCTGCTATTTTAAAATGTATGTCCTTCATCCAGGCTGGCTTTTCTCTTGTATTCGTGTTCTGTGAACATTCAGATGACTGAGTTTCACTGGTATGAATGTTTTATGGAAAGCAAATTTGAAAGTACTGAAGGCACGTGTGGAAATGGCACCATGTGTTCTCATCCAATCAAGGCAAAAACCAAGTGCCCAAATTCCGAACTGGCAGAGATCCACTGGCTTCCATGGAACTATACTGAATTACACCCGCTGGGGATGGGGCAGTGCCTTTGGAGTTGATCATGAAAACCAACCAGAGTGCCATAAAAATTATTTAAAAATATAATCACAGGCATTTTGTTATACAGATCACCATGGGCAGGTATTTTGCTGCCCCAAGCATGGCAGGCAGGCTGCCTTCGGCGGCTTGCCTGCGGGAGGTACCCAGTCCCGCGAATTCGGCGGCAGCCTGCGGGAGGTCCGCCGAAGCCGCAAGACCAGCGGACCCTCTGCAGGCATGCCGCCAAAGGCAACCTGCCTGCTGCTCTCATGGTGACCGGCAGAGCGCCCCCACCCCGGCTTGCCGCCCCAGGCACGTGCTTGGCGTGCTGGTGCCTGGAGCCTCCCCTGACCATGGGATCTAAACTGTGGTGATGATGCCCATGATTGCAGCCTCCTGTCTTGCAATGTATGTAATCAATTGCAAAACATTGTGGGGGAAACGTATTTGAAAGCACCCACCTTTCTGGAAGCATGAGGACCGATGGTGGAAAATTATAAGAATGATCTAGTGTCATTAATGTTCTTCTTTAAATTAATGGCTAATTCGTTTATAAATCTTTCTAAGGAATCTCTATTGCTATTGTGTGGGAGACACTGAGATTTCTAATGTGCGTTTCTATCTGTACTTTGCACCTGCCTCATGGATAGTGCCCACTGCCTAATGAATATCTTCCAAGCGCTGACACCTGCCAGGATTTATTTTGCCACCGGTTAGCAGGAGAAGGGTCATCTTGGCACTATACTTGCAATGGAAAGGGCTGCTTTGCCGGAGGACTGTGAGTGCCTCTCTGTGCTCTCCATGCTGTCATTGTTACATTGGCATTGCTCCATTCTAATGATGGAGAATGAGCTTGTGCCTTCTTCGCCATCTCTGCCATGCCAGTGCAATGCTGCTGATGCCTTGGAAAATGGAAAATCGGATATGATCCAGGCAAGCAAAGTTTTTTATCCTTTTAAAAAATATACAAAGCAGGATGAATCTAGAAAGCATGTACAGAGGACACTTAGAATAACTAAGACCCATTCAAGTAATTGGAAATACGTCCATTAGCTTCAAGGAGCTTTGGACTAGGGCCTTAGTGAAGCCAAGGACTGTGAAATTAATTACTCTTTGATCAGCCTGTTACAACATGAAGCTAGCATGCAGAGACTCACTTCAGGTGCTCCACTCCATCAGGAGTTGCAGGAACATTGTACCGTCTCATGTACTCGTGCATCTCTGGGAAGCTCTGCCTGACGTAGTCTTCAGCGCTGCTTTCTCGCACCGTTCCAAAGCGGAATCCCTGGGAAGGGTGGTGGAGCTAAGAAACAGGAACAGACAGACCAGCACAGTAATTTGTCTCACTCATGTTGAGTAACCTCCATTCCAGGGCCAGTCTTCTGTGCTCTGAAGACAGCTACACGGATTTTACAGATGTGTTTCACAGGCACCAACTTTTTTCTGCGCTGGTGGGGGCTCGTGCCCCCACCCCGACTCCACCCCTGCCCCAAAGTCCGTGCCCTAACTCCGCCCCCATTGTACCCCTCCCCAAATCCCGCCCCAGCGCCGCCTCATCCCCCAAGTGCGCTGAGTTCCCCCTCTTCCCCCCTCCCTCCCAGGCTTGCCGTGCGAAACAGCTGTTTTGGGGCGCAAGTGCTGGGAGGGAGGGGGGAGAAGCAGGATGCGGCGGCGCACTCAGGGGAGGAGGCAGAGGTGGAGCGGAGGCAGAGGTGAGCTGGGGCTGGGTGCAGAGCACCCACCAGTTTTTCCCTGTGGGTGCTCCAGCCCTGGAGCATCCACGGAGTCGGTGCCTATGATGTGTTTTAACGGGGATCATTACAGAGACACATACCATCTTCAGGACCAGTTAACGTCAGCTTAACCAGTTACATACTCTTGGGATCTGCTCTAGGCTTGTGAAAAAATTTCCCCTTGAGCCAGAGACCACCCCACATCCGGGTAGGGTTCAGTTTTGTTCTCTGTGTGAAGCGCAGCCTAGGTTTGAGGAAAGGGTCATGAGCTTCATTTAAAGAGAAGGTTGAGGGGTGACTTGATTACTGTGCCTGCATGAAGTGGAAAGGGAAACAGAGCAGAGCTGTGTGAACCCTGTGGGAGTTGTGGGGTGTGGTGTTTGGAGGGGGAACATTCACAGAGATTCTTAGATTTCAAAACCAGAAGGGACCATTGTGGTCATCTAGTCTGACCTTCTCCATAACACCAGGCCCTAGAACTTCCTCGGAATAATTCCTAGAGTGGATCTTTTGCAAAAACCTCCAATCTTCATTTAAAAATTGCCAGTGCTGGACCATCCACTAAGAACCTTGGTAACTTGTTCTAGTGGCTAATTGCCCTCCCTGTTTAAAAATGTAAGCCTGTAGGTACCTACATGGGGAATAAATACTTGCTAATGGGCTCTTCAGTCTAGCAGAGAAAGGGGTAACATGATCTAATGTCTGGAAATTGAAACTAGACGAATTCAGACTGGAAAGAAGGCTTCAAATCTTAAGTGAATCAAACTGCACCATAGAATCTCTATGGATAGAAATTCCATGACTAATGAATAACGAGTATGGCAGTAGGAATAGACGACTGACTACCTGACCAGGATGATGATGGTAACTGTGAAATGCGCCGGGAGATTAGAGAGGTGACAAAAACCAGAAGACCAATAATAATGAGGGATTTCAGCTATCCTCATATTGACTGAGTCCATGTCACCTCAGGATGGGATGCAGAGATAAAATGTTCTAGACACCATTAACGACTGCTTCTTGGAGCAGCTGGTCCTGGAAGAGGCAATTCTTGATTTAGATCTAAGTGGAGCACAGGATCTGGTCCAAATCGATGAATATACCTGAATTGCTCGGTAATCATTACCACGATGCACTTACATTTAAACATCCTTGTAGGGGGGAAGTGCCAAAGAAACCCACCACCGTAGTATTTAACTTCAGAAAGGGGAAGCCAAAAATGAGGAAGCCAGTTAAATGGACATTTAAAGGAACAATCACAAGAGTGATATGCTGGCAAATCACATGGAAACTATTTAAAAACGCCATCATGGAGGGTCAAACTAAATGTGTACCCCCAAATAACCACCACCACCCCCCACACACAGTCAGAGGACCTAACAAATGTCACAATGGCTAAAAAGCCTAGTAAATGAGGCAGTTAAAGGCAAATCCTACTGAGGAAAATAGAAAGGAACCTAAACTCTGGCAAATCAAGTGTAAAAGTATAATGAGGCAGGCCAAAAAAAGAATTTGAAGAGCAATTAACAAAAGACACACAAACTAACACAGGACATTCCCCCCCACCCCACTTCACATAACACAAGAACCAGGGGTCACCCAATGAAGTTAACAGGCAGCAAGTTTAAAAGAAACGTAAGGAAGTATTTCTTCACACAGTGCACAGGCATCTGTGGAACTCCTCGCCAGGGGATGTTGTGAAGGCCAAAACTATAACCAGGTTCTAAAAAGAATGAGATAAGTTCATGGGGGATAGATCCATGAATGACTATTAGCCAAGGTGGTCCAGGACGCAACCCCATGCTCTGGGTGTCCCTGAATCTCTGTCTGCCAGAAGCTGGGACAGGACAACAGGGGATGGATCACTCAAAAACTGCCCTGTTCTGTCCTTTCACTCTAAAACATCCGTCACTGACCACTGTCACAAGACAGAATACTCGGCTAGATGGACCATTTTGGTCTGACCCAGAATGGCCATTCTTATGTTCTTATGACTCAGTAGAAAGATGGACTGAACGATTATGGAAACTAAGCTAGGATTGAAACAAACTGGTAGGGCACTATGGGGAAGGTTGTAGTGCTGTATATGTTCTGAGCATAACCAAGATTTCAGTCTCCAGGGCTGTCAGCCCCGTACCTTTCAGATGCACTAAATTCACACACACAATCAGTAATTTTTTAATTGTGTTGTGTGTGTGCTCTGATTATAACTGGATTCGTTTCACTGTCTTACAGCCCTTGGTTTCTTCTTGAACTATTAGGAGGTTCAGGGAGTTGACCTTGGTAAGTTTCCAGTGTACATCAATTGCTAACTACCTGGAGTGGAATAGTGAGAAAACACCTAGCTCATTGCAGAATACAGTAAAGGCTCAGTCCTGCAGGCTGCGGAGCACTCTTGTGGGGAGCTGAGTGTCCCCCAGCTCCCATGGGAGTCAGAAGGAGTTGAGTGCTCATCACCTTACAGCAGTGCACAGGATCCAGACGATAGCGCAAAGGAAATCAAATGACGTTAAGGCTCAGTGAACAGTTCTCTGCTCACTTCCCCAGGAATCTCAGCAAGAGCTTTGCAAACGACACTATGCCAGGAAGAATAGGTCAGTCTAAACAGTCCTGCTCACTGTGGAGAAAAGCATGCCAGAAAATCAAACGTCCATCTGCCTGTCACATACGTGTCTAGTGTTAGACGACAGCAAGCTGGGATCCAGGGGAAAGGATGATCTTGGTGCAGGGGCTCAGATATTACCAGTATACAATAGAATACGGCATGGGCGATTAGTCCAGAAGTTCCTTTCCACCCCTCATCGATGATCCCATGGCTAAAAGTACATCGCTGCCCGTTGAACATAAGAGCTAGCCGACTGGATCAGGCCATTGGCCTTTTCATCAGTATCTTGACACTGACAGGGCAGGTCTACGGTGTTCTGGGGGGTGAGCCTTCCAGCACGGGCCCACAGGCTTGTGCTAATAGGCCTCATGCTCGCTCTAAGAAGAGCGGGGTAGATGTTGCTTTGACGTAGGTCAGTCTGGAGTTTGGGCTCTCAAGCCCTGCCTCCTTCCCCCTGCACATCCGCCCCGGGTTCAGAGCCCAAGCTCCAGTGAAAGCTCCTTTTAGAGCACTACCATAAACCCGGTTAGCATGAGTCTGTCTACCCGGACGCTGAAGGTCACCCCCGCATGCAGTGTAGCTATGCCCAGTAGCCAGGACCAGCTGCGTTGGTCTGTATTCTGTTGCTGTGGGGGTCTCTGAACACCTCATGGTTTTGGTAAAGTGCCAGAAGGCCTGAACAGCAGGGATTGGTTGGGCTGGTGGTTTGGTAATCCATTAGGGAGCCTAGTGTTGCCAGTTCAACTCCAGCTCAAGTCAGGAGTCTCTGATGACTCTTTATGAAATAAGTTAGGGCTCAGTCTGTTTCCAAGCAGACTGGTGTCCACATGACATAAACCAATCACCATGGGAAGCCCTGATCGGTGACCTCTTTTGGCATGGTATTGGGGGTCAATGATGGGCATGAAGACCGGACTCTCCAATCCTTCAAGGAAGATTTGAGGTGTTTGGTGAGTTTTAGGTAGAAGATTGTACTGCTGCAGCCCCTGCAGTATCTGCTCCGTGGATGAACTCAGGGTGTCTGTCGCCTGACCTCTCAGTGTGGATAGCTTTCACATACACGCTGCCATCAGTATCTGTCTTTTTAAAAAAATTCATATGTGAATTCAAAGTCAAATGAGTGACATTCAGCTCCATGCAGAGAACGAGCCCAAGGCCCTATTTTGAGGATCAGTGGGACCTCACTGGTGCATTGGACTTGTGCTGACTCTGTACATGGGTGAATTTCACCCAGTGTGAACAAAGCTTTTCTATACCTCTTTTCTTGGACTAATGCTGCTAGCTCACACTTTTCATCTGCTAAGTGTTCGGCAACAATTAAGTTGCATAACATCTGTGAGAGGTAAGTCAGTCGCCCCATTTTACGGGTGGGGAAACTCAGACTGAGAGTTTGATTTGCAGAGTACCTAAAACTTTCAGGGAAGTCAAGTGAAGTGTGTATGGAGGGGGGGTGGGAACTGTCTTCTCTGTTTCTTCAGGTACTGCCTTGACTCTGGGAAGAGAAAGCTCCCTCAGCCCCCTCGCCCCCCGCTCTCTGCCTTCTTCAGAGGTTAAGGGAAGAGAATACTGCTAACTCCAAATTAAGAGTGAACAGCAGCTCTCTTGCAATTTCTAGTAAAGAACTTTATGTGAGGCTTTGGGAAGAGTGTGCCCATGAATTCCTGCTCCACACAGGGGAGGTTTCATTGTACTTGTGCATGAGACATTAAGTGTAGCTGACTTCAGCAGAACCTGTCTCTGCACAAAGTGCTGTCATATGCACAAAATTAACTTGGAAAAAAATATAGACAAATATTGTTTTTCTCTAATCTCCTTCAGGCACAAGAATGTTAAGGGTTTTGTGTCTCAAAAGTACGTACAAAACTGTTGGATGAAAATCTGATTTTTTTTTTCAAGTTGACAGTATACCTTTAATATCTTCTTTTAGTCTTCTCTTGAGAAAACTCTGCATCTTCAAATTATCTTTATATTTGTTACAAACTCTTGAGGTTTCATTATGGCTCTCACAAAATTTGGCACGTTTCTTAAAGCCCCAGCTACTGGAGTCATGTGATGAGAGAATCTCAGCTTTCATTTAAAAAAAATGTTTCTAGCATTGATGGTTTCAGGGAGAGGCTAGAAGACATGACCTTTAGAGACTCAAAAAACATATGGCAAATAAAAATAACCCAAAATGTAGTTTGTTTGTTTTAAAAAAAAAAACCCTCATGATTTGTTGGGCCTGATTGATTAATTTTTAATGCTTGGTGTTGGCAATAGAGTGTAAGATAACTTATTTATCTAAAGGAAATTGCTGTAGGAAACCTAAAGTGGTATGTATTGCTAGTGTAACCAAAGAATACACTTTATTCCATTTTATATTTAATTTGAAATCTAGCCAAACTGAAAGGTGAATAATTAGGAGAGGCGAGATGACTGGTATCTCTCTACATTTACCCTGTGCGGTACAGTCACAGTATCTTGGAGACTTGGCTAGGAAAGCTTTTACTGCAGACCTGCCTTCAATGATTCAAGTCTGATTACATCTAAACGAACTAAAATGCTGCAGATTCAGCTCCAGGCTGCTGACATGAGCTTTCTGGCAAAAGTGTAGTTGGGGTTAATAAGACTCCTATCCAGTTAGATGCATTATTGTCTAGTGCTGTAAGAAATCAAAGGGAATGAAGCTTTGTACTAAGCTAGAGACAACCTTTGATGTACCAGCACTTCAGAAATCCCTGAGCAGCAATTCTGTAAACAAGCTACATGGGTAGCTACAGCTGGGTATGATACAAATGGGTAGCTCCACGTATGGGTACAACAGCCCTTTTGTTCATACCAGAAGCTCCCAGTCCTCCCTTTGAAGGCCTGAGGGTAGGAGTCATTCATGAAGAGGTACTCACTCCTCAGTGAAATACCAGTTCAGTTATTACATGGTCTCTCTTGATACTGTGTCCTCCCCAACAGCTCCTTGCAGCGATATTGTAACCAGGCACACGGGGATGCTATGGGTGGAGGACTCGCTAAGTATGGAGAATACTAATGAGAACTGTTTGAATGGGCAGCCCGCCAAGGTAGACATTTTGAGTAGGCAGTTTCCACTTGAGCAATTTCCCCTTGCTGGAGCTCTGAAGTGGAGCATGCATCCCGAAAGACGAAGAGGGGACATGCAGCTCAAAGCTTACTAGTCAATCAGCAAAAAGGAATGAACAAACGGAAATGTAGAGTTCAGTCAGATAATTCCCTTGGGGAGCCACACAGGCTCTTTAAAAATGAGCCAGATTTTGAGGTCCCAACACCACCACTTACACAGAAAATAAAGACATCTAACAGATTTTATTTGCAAATTTTAAACTGCTATTTAACATTCCCGATGTCTAAACATAGACTTTGCACTGCAAAATGCTGGGGTCTGGCCCGAAGCTTAAAAAGAACACCTGGGCTTGCGAAATACGGGTCAGGAGTGTGCATTGTAATGGGTGCTGTGTGTAAGTACATGTGCCCTGGATAGAATGTCGGTCTTTCTCAAGTGTTTATGAAGCTATCACCCTCTGGCTTTCCCAGAGGATGGATATAAGCTCTAGCACTCCAGAGGTATGAAAAAATGTGTAAGAACACAAATCTGACATAACATTAACACAAGTGTAACTAGGGCACACTGCTAGCCGCTCCAAGTGCAAACCCGCCTGAACCCTTTGGGTACGTATTCAGGACAGCTAGCCCATGCTGCTGCTGCTGCCGGTGCTACCGAGACAACACTACTATTTTTAGTGTGGTAGCTCAGATGAGAGCTAGCAGGCGTATGTCTAAGTGAGCTGGGAATTGCACCCCTAGCTTGTAGTCTAGAGGTAGCCTAAATGTGACAGGGAACTAAATGGCCTAGCGCATTCTAACATAAATCCTAAAATGACAGGTTATTGTGGACTTACATTGTGTGTCTCTGGCATTAAATGCCATCAGTCTGGTTGAGGACATGGTAGGCCCAGATTTTAACAGCCATACGTGTAGAAGTGTACGTGTCTGACTTGTGCTCTCATAACGCACGCCGTGCAGGCACACGTTGGAATCTTGACTTGCGCCAGTGCATCAGGTATTGCACAAGAGGAAGCTTGTGCATTCAGCTTGGCAGATTGGCCAAGTTCACATTCTGATTAGGAATTTGCGGCTTTCTGATGATCACATGCATTCTACCCCTATTATGCTAAATGAGACTTGAGGGGAGAAATATAACCAAGACATCCAGTGAGGTCTGGGGGCTGAGGACACTTTCTAGTAGAACCTCTGTGGTGAGAGAGGT
Source organism: Mauremys mutica (assembly GCF_020497125.1). Lineage (NCBI taxonomy): Eukaryota > Metazoa > Chordata > Testudines > Geoemydidae > Mauremys > Mauremys mutica. The sequence goes on from NC_059077.1 coordinate 117,097,991, forward strand.
TCACTGGTTGCATGGGGCACCAACCTAGTGCCCTCTGGTGGACCCTTCAGGTATCTAACAGGAAGTAGGGTAGGGAAGGATATGGAATCTGACATTTAGAGACTCTTTGGAGTGAGAAATTAAATCCAGTTTTATCCATGAAGTTCATGATGTAATAGTTTAATAAAAGCACTTCTCTGGAACCTGAGATTCCCTGCTTCCTCATGGTTACTGCAGCCATTGTGCATAAAGGACATGGCCAACCATAAGTCAGGCTGGTGGATCTTGTCCTTTGACCACAGCCATTTTAAACCCAGAGGAATGTTTTATGTTGTCAAGTGCTCAGCTAGGTTATAAATCAATTGCTTAAATGTAAATTACAGTTAATTACAAAGCAATGAGATTAACTTACCCTATAGCTATTTAAGTGTAGCAAATGCTTTAACAATATTTGATTAATGGGATACAATAACTGCCTCACTGAGTCTGGGTAAGATGTTATGCATCTCATTACTTTTTCAGATCCATATTTTTAGCACTATTTGGTTTTTAATCTGCTGCTAAAACTATCCAAATGATTTCACGAGCCTTTTATTTCCAAAAAATTGCTTGAACACCTATCTGTGCCACCCACTTCACAGTGACAAAAATGAGGTACACAAGCAAGGGGCTACCTGCCATAGGGTAGAGCAGGGGTCTCAACTTTTCTTTCTGAGGCCTGTCCCCGACCCTCCAACTTGCTATAAAAACTTCATGGCCCCCCTGTGCATCTCCAGTAGATTAGAAGTGAGGGCCGGCATTAGGGGGAAGCAAGCCGGGCAATTGCCCCGCAAAGCTAAGTTGCTTGGGCTTTGGCTTCAGCCCTGCATGGTGGAGCTCAGGCTTCCCTGGCCTTTCCTGGACCCCAGCGACTCTAATGCCGGCCCTGCTTGGTAGTTTATTTGGGTGGGCCTTCTGAAACCTGCTTGTGACCCCCCAGGGGGCCTCAGACCCCTGTGAGAACCACTGTAGTATAATACAGTATAATAGCAACTGCTAGTTGCTAGTATAATAGCAACTGCTGCCTCTCTTCTGTGGGGGTACTACTGCTGGGGAAAATGGTGGAGACAAATATTGCGGATATTGTTTAGCTCACAGTGTAGATGTGGCAATGGCTCAGGAAGTGTCTCATGGGTGCGGTACAGGGTTTGAATTAAAGGATCATCTTCACTCCCTTATCAGAACAGGTGCTGGTGGAGCTGAGTTGCAGATGGAGGAGGCATCCTGCCTCGGCAAGAGAGTGTTAAACCTTAGTGCCTTTCACTTATTTTGGAATCTACGCGGGCTGGTGTAAATCTGGATAGCAACATTGAGTTCAATGTGCAGTTATACCCAGGGCTTGTCTGCATGGCCAGTTAGTGCTTGGCAAACTAGTGTGCTGTAGATCCACACCTCCGACTGGAGCATGCATGTAAGGAGGGCAGAGTTTGTCCTTACCGTACAAATACTACCCCTTTAATTATACACTCCTCTCTACGTCTAGTGCTGCCGAGACAGTGCAGCTAGGAGAGCGGAGGCTGAGGAATCCGTCCTGACCTGACCCACTGGGGGGAAAAGAGCAGAATGCGATTCAGCAGTGGGACACTAATAGCAGCGAGCAGTTGATGTTAACATTGCAGCTCGTGATTATGGAAACAGAATATCAGCATGATGAGCTTGGTCTTATTCTGCTGCTTTGCAGGGCTGGAAAGGGCAAGCGATTAAACGTAAGCACTTAGAAAAAAGAATAAAGAGGAAATATTTTGTTACTTCCAATGGACCATATTCCTGGATCCAACAACACCTCAGTAGCACAAAGCACCATGGTCAAGCTGCCTTAAAGAGGCATTAGACTGGGACTCAAGCCACTTACTCTACCCTGTACCGTGTCTCCCCATCGGTGAAATGGGGATGATATGATTTGATTTCTCTTCAGGCAGTGATGGTTTCTTACGCGGTTTGTACAATGTCCAGCACAATGGGGCCTCACTCTCAGTTGGGGTGTCTGGCTTTCTGTCCCACAGATCGTGATAACAGTAAGGTGCCTTATCAAAACTGTAAGTGGTTAGACCTTAGTGGAGCAAACATACCATGGAAGTCAGTCCAAATGTTATAAAAGCCTGATGCTGGGACACACGTGCCTTGCAGTGTCAATGAAGGGAATAAATAGTGCTTCACATTGCTACTAGATCAATGACCGCTTGGCTGTAAATACAGCCATCCGCTTTTAGCCATCAGTGACCTGAGATTTCCCCATTGCTGACTGCAGAACAGGGCATGCTTGAGAAATTAGTGCTGCACTGGAAGAATTTGCTATTCGTTTTTGGCGTAAAGTTGGTTACACTGAATGTCTATTGTGGAGGGTTTACCGTATTGATGATTTGCTGCTGCTATAGTGGAGGGCTCAGCCCAGGAACTGAATGTTCTCTCTTTCCTAAGGCCTAGTTTCAAACAAGGCCTATCTAAATTAGGTTCCCAAATCCCATACGTAGGCACCAAATAAGAATGTAGGCACCCACATGAAAAAAGTAAGGCCCCGATTTTCAAGAAGTTCTCATTGTTCTCAATGGGAGGAGCTGGGTGCTGGGCGCTTTTGAAAAATCTGACCCTAACTGATTAAATTTCCCATCGTCTCAAACTGCATCAGACCTCCACTCTTTGCTTGGTTCCCAGCAATCCTGAGGGATAACTCAGTGGTTTGAGCATTGGCCTGCTAAACCCAGGGTTGTGAGTTCAGTCCTCAAGGGGGCCACTTAGGGATCTGGGGCAAAAATCAGTACTTGGTCCTGCTAGTGAAGGCAGGGGGCTGGACTCAATGACCTTTCAAAGTCCCTTCCAGTTCTAGGAGACAGGTATATCTCCTATTAATATCTGCTAGGTTGGCTGAGATGTTATTCCCTGATGTTTAAGGGAGACAGAGCCATGCAAAGAGGGTGCAGGTTACTGCTGTGCACTGGGTCCAATGCACTATTAGCTCTGCAGTAGTGAACGCATTCAAGACTTCCTCTTTGTGTTTCATTCTGTTGCTTCTTGAAAGGTTCGGAGTTCCATGTACAATGCAAATGATACTTACAATAAGGGGTTCATTATCCTAAGGTAATATACAGATGAAATATGCTGCAATCCAGCTGAAAGCAAATAATAAACGGTGTAATTTACAGATGTGGATACGGCCGGGGAAGGACGAAAACACACGGACCACTGCTGCTGTGGAAAGAGCAATGACTAACCAGCTGCTAGGGTCTAAGCCAAAGCTCAGTGAAGACAATAGGAGGCTTTCCAATGACTTCAGTGTGCTTTGCATCAAAGCACTTGCAAGGCAGAGGAAGAGCTGCCAGCGTGGTGGTGGGTGACCATAAAAGCCAAGTTGCAGATGAGGCACTAGAGCAATAGAGAACAGCATTGCAAGGGTTACAAGGCACTAAAAGAAGAGCTGAGGGAAAGGAAAAGAGAAGTGGGGGTGGGTTGGGGACAGGACCAGCTGTGGCAGTAGCAAGGCCGCAGCAGGGAGAGAGGGAGTAGGATTTGGAGCACACTGCAGTGCATGGATCAGGGACTTGAATGCAAGAATTCTACAAAACCTAAATCGGGCAAATTTTGAACTATGGGGCTTTATCTCCATCAGGAGGTTCTAGTGACTTCATAAGCCTGTCTAACCGTTCCCAGCATCCCCAGTACCCCACACTGGAATAGCAGCTCTAAGTCACTGGTCCCTTTTATATTTTTTCTGCACGAGAGACCTAGTGAAATGTGTTCCATGTTCGGTGGCTTCAGTTTGGCACTTAGTACTTTAACTTTCCAATAGTATGTGCAAGCTGCAAGACACTGAAGTCCTTTTCAGTTCAGGTTCTTCAGTAAATCACTGGAAGTCAGCTGTGCACCATACACTAGCAAAACACACATGCCATGAATTATCACCTTGCGGCTTCTGACAAATTCCTGCAGAGAAAAATGTGTCCTTTAGGAATCCATCTGTAGCTGTGAAAATGGAAAACCTCTGCCCTCTTAGTCAGTGATCCTGACGTCAATGGAAGACTTTCGGTTGCCTTCATGGGCTTTGGGTCAGGGTCTCACGTGCCTCTGCTCATAACAAAGCATGTATTACATGCTTGTCATAGCAGCAGAGCAAATGACTTTTTATTGGATCAACAATAGCCAGGACGTGAAAGGTCCATGGCTTCCACATTTCTAAATTTAGCACTGTGCTTTCAACTGCTAAGTGCTCTTCAAAGACTGACTAATTTGCCAGCACTCTTGTATCGTAAGGAAGAAAATAATATGTCCATAAGGTTCACTGGTGTTGATGGGTCTGATCCAAAGATCTCTGAACTCAGTGTAAAGAGTCCCTTTAACCCTGGCCCTGCACTGACTGATGTGTTCCCTTCCTTTAGGAAAAGAGAAGGTTAAAAAGCAGTGCAACTGCAAGGAAGTTTGCCCTCAAAAGACCTTGAAGCACAGTCAGTTTTCAATAGGGCTTTTTTCTCCCCTTGACACTGATATGCTCCTGGTTGAGTCCCTCAAAGCTATATTGTACATGACTTTGATGAAGAAGATACCTAATTTCCAATCACAAACATGGTTTGGTTTTGTCTGTCCTTTAAGATGGTATATCTGTCACAAAGCTTGGTGGAAATCTACAGGTGGGCGGAAGCCAAGGAAAGGCTAGAGTCCATGAAAACACTTCCCCCACATTAAGTGGAAATGAAACAAGGAAGGAAACATTTTGAGATTGCTGTGCGTAAAACAGAAATACTGCTAAGTGTACAGGCTTATTACTTTTCTTGTAACAGCCCTGGCATGCTGGCTCCGTGGAACATAACTTGTCAAAGTATACTCCTGTTCCATCTTCTCTCCTCCATTCTTCTGTTGTTCTTGTTGGTTTTGTTATTTATCTAGTCTTCCCTTTGTAAAAACATCCTTCATCCATGGCAGAGAGCTCAAGTTTTGGAGAGTGGTTTATTTAATTCTTGACTGAGCAGAGTGTTACTGCAAAGGCCCTGAGGATGTATCTGCACAGCTGGCAGTGAGCGACCCATTCTGGGTTGACAGGCTTGTGGGGCTTGCGTTACCCTGTGCGAAAAACAGCTGTGTAGCTTGGGTAGGGCATAGGCTTCAGAGTGTGAGCTCCAGCTCAAGCCACAACTTCAAAATGTTGTCTAGGCAACTGTGTTTAGCGTGGTAGCACAAGCCCCATCTATTGACCTGGGTTGATGCCATGGGCTATGTAGACCTCCTCTATGAAGCTTAAGAGTACTTAAACTTCCCAGCTAGAGAACATTTTACTATAACATAATTTCTTACTTAGGAGTGCAGATCTTCTTCTCCCAATTTAAAAACAACCACAGAAAAACAGTGTGATTCTGAGTGATTACATGGGGAAACAAGAAGAGTGAGGATTGGGTGCAGTTAAAGCCACAAAATGAAAGACAAAGTTTGTGGAATATACTGTCCTGTTTTCTCCTATACATTCAGGGCCAGACTTTTTCAAAAGAGCCCAACATGCAGCAGCAAATAGGGGCCTAGATTTTCAGTGTAGGCACCTCAATGCATCCTAATTACTAGAGCTGTGCAGAGGACAGAAGCTCTGTTTCATGAAGGATTTTGATTTTTGAAATTTGTCTTTATTCTGAACTGGAACAAAACCTCCACATTTTGAAGTCCTCCCAAGGAAAATTCCATTTGGGATGACTTCCACTTTTTGTTGTCCTTTATTATATTTGAACATCCAATTAAAAATATTCAAAATAAGAGGTAATTTCAAAACAAAAAAATCAAACTTTTATTTTGAAAAATGTCAAAATCAGATGTTTCAATGTCGTGGGCAACGTTTTCCTGGTTCTCTTCCAAAACCAAATTCCAGAAAAATCATCTCAATTTCACAAAGCATTTCAGTTTTGACAGAACTGCATATTTCAACAGAATATGGTTTCATTTAAATTTCTCTGGCCAGCTGTACTGTGGTTAACCTCTGATTTAGATCTATTCTGTACTGTTCGGGTTCTTATGCCACCATATCACTAGTTTTGCTGCAGCAACACACTATCCCAGGGTAAAGACTGTATGTGTGTTTTCATTTTTGAATCACAGCATAACTAACATAGTCAGCACATCTCCTCTAACAAAGAAGGACCCCCAGAGACATTAACTGGTGCCCGTAAGCTTCTGGGATTCAGATGAGCAGTGTGGGGGATTTAGTGTGATCCAAGTGGACTATGAAACATTTTCCTCAGAATTTTCTCACACCTGTAAACAAGCACCTTTGCTGTTAAGTGTAGAGCCGTCTCCTGGTCTCACTGCGGAAATTACATGATCTCTGTAAATCTCTTGTCAGTATTTCATGCAAATTGCATATTGATTTTATGCAGATCCTTTAAATAGCATTAAGGTTTGCAGCCTATCTTATGATCAAACAACAGTCTGAATGCCCTCAAAGAGATGATCTCCACCGCCCCCCCAGCAGACAGTGATAACAGTCTATACCGGAAAAGGATTATGGATTCACAGATGCAAGAACACACAGGAATAACAAAGATAGGAATTATGGGCTACATTTGTTTGTAGCTGAGTATAATTCTTGTAAATGACAGTGCCTTTCTCTAATGTTGCTGGGACTTCTCACTAGCCAGGAGTGTTCCTCTAGTAGTGTATGCTTGTAATATTTGCTATTTCTCTGTACTACTTAGATGTGAACAACCTATTTTTCATTTCATTTTAAAAGTTGCCAGAAAGAAAAGTGATTTAAACAATGGCAATAGAGTGCATTTGACTCCTTTGTCAGATCCTTAGGTGATGCTATCCTGCGGTTCCTAGTATGGTTTTTAAGTCTGTGATTAGATTGGCCTGTATCAGCTTTCAGCACAATGCTGGTGACCAAAAGCACCTAGTGCTGCCTGTTTTAAGGAGGTGTCGAATGTGCTTCTTCTATGTGTTGTCATCTGTCTGATGCAGAAAGCCTTATGTTTTTCAAATGGGGAATCCAAAAATGGAGGCTGGTGGAATTAATAGACACTCAAAAATTTTGGGTTAAGTGACTATCCAAGGTCAAGACACTGGCTAAGATCCTGATCCTGCAAACAAGCATGCACATGAATACTAGTTCACTCTGCCTTATTTACTAACCTCCATCTCACCAACATGCCGATATAGTCCCTTACTTCTGCTCGCACTGGTGTTAAGATATTTCAAGTCGTAAGTAAGACAGACTTCTAATTATTTGTTGCACTTCATTTCATACTCTAGAGCTGAGTGAGTAATTGATTGATTTTGGTTCAGTGGCTGAACTGAAAAAATCAGTGAAAAAAATCACTTTGGGTCAAACAAAACATTTAGTTTGACCTAACACTAAATATTTAGTGTTGTTTTCAGGTGGTTATTTTCTCCCCTTTTTATTTTTTTTAATTACATGTAGCTCAAATTTCAAAATGAAATATTATTTCAACATGAAAAGTTGAAAGGCTTCATTCTGACAATGTCAAAATGTTTCCTCTTTTCTTGCATTTTTTCCCTCATTTTTTTTTCTGGCTGAAACTATTTGCAGAATTTGACCAAAATTTGCAAATATTTTTTGTTGACCTAAAACTGCATTTTTCAACAAATAAACTAATAAATATTAAACAATTTACCCCAAAATTTTCACCCAACACTAGGTGTATGAATGTTCATTTCCTTGTGCAATTTCCTAGATGTTTTCACTAAGTGCAGCACTACTGGAATTCCTGCACAGCTTAACAAGGTAGCTCCACACGTCCCCTCTAGAACTTACCGATCAATGCATAAAACGACACACATCTCGATCTGTTAAACATCACTATGACAACATAGATCTTTATGGAAAGGCAGTTACGTTATTTATTTATGTTTACATCTAATTTCATGGGGGCATGGATGTTCTTTGGCACCATTGACTTTGGATGTTAGTTTTTTAATGCCCTTCTCAGAGCAGACAGTCTATTTAATTTTTCAATATTTGCTGTCTAGCTCAGAGGGGATTTAGTTTCTGTGGCAGACCTGCCAGCTTCCAGCACAGAAATGATAGTTGTCATCCACCACCTTGAAAAGGTTGGTTTCCTTTCAACATTTCAAAAGCACAGCACTGTCAGTTGAGGAGGAGAAGAAAGTGTTTGTGAATCCAGAAATAAATATTAACTCATTCGTCACCTGTTTGAAATGATTATTTCAACCACAAAAAGGAAAAGGCTTGTTCTCTAAGTGGCATTTTTACTAGGTATTTTGATGATTTGAGGAAGCTATGTTGTTACTCTGCAAGAGTGGAATTGGGCCAGGTGGGCTGAATCAACAAATTAGTCTGATTAGGGAAGCTTTAGGGTGGAGGCAGCTAATTAGAGAGAGGCTCCCCTGTGCAGGAAAAGGCAGGGCCTATGAAGTCAGGTAGCAGGCTACAGACAGGGCTGTTGGGAGGCAGGCAATAGTCACTCCCTGGGAAGAGGGAGGAGGGTTCCTGGAGATGGTACACCCAGAGAGAGAATGGGAACCAGAGAGTAGGAAGCAGTCTAGGGAAGGAGATGATACTAAACTACTCAAGATAGTTAAGACCAAACTACTCAAGATAGTTAAGACCAAAGCAGATTGTGAAGAACTTCAAAAAGATCTCACAAAACTAAGTGATTGGGCAACAAAATGGCAAATGAAATTTAATGTGGATAAATGTAAAGTAATGCACATTGGAAAAAATAACCCCAACTATACATACAACATGATGGGGGCTAATTTAGCTACAACGAGTCAGGAAAAAGATCTTGGAGTTATCGTGGATAGTTCTCTGAAGATGTCCACGCAGTGTGCAGAGGCGGTCAAAAAAGCAAACAGGATGTTAGGAATCATTAAAAAGGGGATAGAGAATAAGACTGAGAATATATTATTGCCCTTATATAAATCCATGGTACGCCCACATCTCGAATACTGTGTACAGATGTGGTCTCCTCACCTCAAAAAAGATATTCTAGCACAAGAAAAGGTTCAGAAAAGAGCAACTAAAATGATTAGGGGTTTAGAGAGGGTCCCATATGAGGAAAGATTAAAGAGGCTAGGACTCTTCAGTTTGGAAAAGAGAAGACTAAGGGGGGACATGATAGAGGTATATAAAATCATGAGTGATGTTGAGAAAGTGGATAAGGAAAAGTTATTTACTTATTCCCATAATACAAGAACTAGGGGGTCACCAAATGAAATTAATAGGCAGCAGGTTTAAAACAAATAAAAGGAAGTTCTTCTTCACGCAGCGCACAGTCAACTTGTGGAACTCTTTACCTGAGGAGGTTGTGAAGGCTAGGACTATAACAATGTTTAAAAGGGGACTGGATAAATTCATGGTGGCTAAGTCCTTAAATGGCTATTAGCCAGGTTGGGTAAGAATGGTGTCCCTAGCCTCTGTTCGTCAGAGGATGGAGATGGATGGCAGGAGAGAGATCACTTGATCATTGCCTGTTAGGTTCACTCCCTCAGGGGCACCTGGCATTGGCCACTGTCGGTAGACAGATACTGTGCTAGATGGACCTTTGGTCTGACCCGGTACGGCCTTTCTTATGTTCTTATGTTCTTAGTAGCGAAGGTAGAGAGAGGAGCCCAGAACTGCTGAGTGAGGGACCCTGGACTGGAATCTGGAGGAGAGAGTGGGCCTGCGTCCCCTTACCAGCCACTGAGGGAGTGGCACCGGGCAGCGAGAGGGAAAACTGCCTAGGACTGCTAGAGAGAAGGGACTTTGCCACTCCAAGAGGGGGAACGCTGAGTGACCTCGCTACAGGGCTAAGTCCTGAAGACGATGCTGTGGTTCTTGGGGCTGAGGCCCAGAGAGAGAGAGAGAGAGTGCAAAACTGTGGATGAGGGCATCAGCCTCGAGAGTTAATCCCCAGAGTGACCAGCAGGAGGTGCCAGACCCGCAGTGAGTGGTGCACCCTGTGACTAACACCCATAAATGAAAAATTGAGGGAGTGCAGGCTCAGCCGGTTTTGGTGATGTAAAGTGCAGACCTGACAGCTTCATGGGTGAGAGCGTCTGACTGGGGTGTCAAACTCAAATGACCACGAGGGCCACATGAGGACTAGTGCATCGACCCGAGGGCTGCATCACTGACACCCCCCCCCTTTGCTGCCTCTGGCCCCGCCCCCACTCCACCCCTTCCCTGCCCCATTCCAACCCCTTCTCCGAAGTCCCCACCCCTTCCCTGCCCCCGGGGGTGCAGAAAGGGTGCAGGGTGTGGCAGGAGCTCAGGGCAGGGAGTTGGGGTGCAGGAGGTGTGCAGCATGCGGCAGGGGGCTTAGGGCAGGGAGTTGGGGTGCAAGAGGGGTGTGGGGTGCGGCACAGGGTCAGGATGCAGGGTACAGCAGGTGGCTCAGGGCAAGGAGTGCCGGGGTGCAGGGAGCTTGGCGGGCCACACACAAGAAAATGCTCGTTTTACAGCTTCACAATAGATTCCGACCAATTTAAGATTTTGAAGAAACTGATTTTAGAATATACTTTATTTCAGGCAGTCCTGGAATTTATGCTGCCCACTGGCCTCCCAGTGAATAATAAACTGCATATCATCAATTTGCTGAAGAGAACTCATTAGTAAAGCAGCACATATCAACATACTGCTAATGACTTACCTTTTGACTAAGACACATACCAAGATTAATGTGGCTTATTACAATGATTCTCCAAGACCAAGAGTGAAACTTATCATACTCTTTGCTAAAAATATTTCTAATGATAAAAAAACTAAGCAATTTAGGATGATTAGCCAGAAGTTATCGGCACACAATTGTCATTGATAGCTATTCTTTAATAACCATCAGATACGTTTCGGTCAGTATTATATTTTTTCATGTTAATTAAGACAAATTGGTCTTAATGTAGAAATAGGTCTGAAGCTGAAGCAGCTAACATATCTGAACTTCTGGGACAGTTCAAATTCGGATCTAGCACCTTTACAGATGGTGGCCTGATGCCTGTGGTGCAACAGCAGAGGGTTTTAGTGGATATGGGAAGATGGTGAAAATAGTACTGATGGAGCTAAGTGAGTGGGCAGGGAACATAGGAGAAGTCCACTGCAGATGTCAGAAAAAGGCAAGCATTGGGAAGAAGCCCCATTCTATTAAAAATCTATTTGCAGGATTTAGGCTTCAATCTTGCAAACATTTACACACATGCTTAACTTTCCTGCCATGAGTAACTCTCATTTGGACTACTAGTGGCAGTAAAGTTAATCCCCTATGTGTTTGCAAGATCAGGGCCTTAATTATTTAGATCTATGCCAGAGACACAACCTTCGATCCACATGGAACGTGGGAGAGCAGGGGCACAGGGGTGTGTGTGTTGCTGTTGGTTCAGGCACCGCCCCCAGCATCTCCCATTGTCCGGGAACGGGGAATCTGAAGCAACATCAAGACACACCCCTGCGCCTCTCTTCCCTCACGTTCTTTCCGCTTCCCGGAGCAGCGCGGGGGCAGGGCAGGGAGCCTGCCCTGCTCCCAGTGCATGCTGGGCCAGAGCCGCTCTAGGTAAACGCTGGGGGAGGGCGGGGGGACGACATGAGGACCTCGCAGGCTGCAGAAAATAATCTCGCGGGCCACATGTGACCCACAGGCCGCATGTTTGAGACCCCTGCTCTAAGCCTAGATCTGCCAGATGGTAAGACTGGACGACAAGGGATGATAATTGCCCTGTTATTTCGTTCCCTCTGAAGTATCTGGCATTGGCCACTGTTGGAAGACAGGATAGAGGGTTAGGTGGACCTTTGGTCTGACCCAGCACGGCTGTTTTTATGTTCAGTATCTCCAATAAGAGTTGTGGTGGGTGGTTTGGGTAGGGCACAGGTCACGTGCTTATTTCTCTCAGATTCCTAGTGCAAATGCTCACAATTATTAATCTGAAATTCACTATGTTCTATAACGGTTGCTGTTTCCGCTATCAGGAAATTCACTTGCTGGAATACTCACAAGGAGTGAACACAAAAGGAGGATGAATACAGGTGGCAACAGCTTTAATTGTTATGAAAAGTGTGTGTTCCCAGAGGGTGGGATTTTCCAAAATGCCTGCCTTAGCCCAACTCTGCTCCCATGGAAGTCAGTGGGAGTTTTGCCATTGGCTTCCATAGGAGCAGAGTTAGGCTGAAGCTGAGTGAGTGCTTCTGAAAATCCCACCCAGAATGTCTCTAACTGAGCACTCAATTTAAGGTGGTGTGACCCAATTCAGAGTGGCTCAGTTTATGGCTGGCTTAGTGGAGATGGTGCCGAACCAAAACCCAGTTCAATCCAAACATCCCTGAATTTAAGGGTGTTAGAAATTCAGATCTGAATATTGCAAACTGCTTCTCCCTTTATAATGGCCTAAATCAAAACCCTGGTCCAAAGAACCCCAAACACCGACCAGTTTGCAATCTGGATTTGAATCTAGCAGTTTAAACTTCTCTCTGTTCAGTTTTTCTCCCGGATCTGAGTCAGGAGATAATTGACTGCAATGTGACTGTTTAGACTCCATAAATTATGTCATACTTAATGTAAACTGGGAAGAAGCAAAGTTGCCATTCTTTACCTTGGGGTCATGTATTCCAGAAAGCTCCTCATAGATTTTCTCTCCTACCATGACAGCAGCCAGGTTCGCTGTGTATGTCGACAGACAAAACAAACAAAAAATGGCCCAGAGATTCATTAAAAACCGTCCAGTCCAGCATTTCGGGGGTTTGATGGCAGCTGTTCTGCCAAACAAGATTGCGTAACAGACATTCAGGGCAGAGGAGAAGGAGAAAACTTTATTCCTGTTTCTTCCCTTGGGGGTCATCCCAAAGGGGCTTTTCCACTCATACAGTGTGAGAAATATTGCTGTGATATGGAGGGCAACAAATATTCCCAGCCACATGGTCCAGTGGAGTGGCCACATAAAGGCTCCAATAGGAGCTGCTGTATCTCTGGTCCTCACTAAGATGCCCAAGCTGGTTGAAAAGAAAGGGCTGGTGAAATCAATCACTTGGCTGCGGGCTGTATTGATGCTGAATGATGTCACTGCCATGTGGGCTGTCCCAGCCAGAAGGTCACCCACAAGACCTGTCCAGTGGCCGTTTTTCCAAGCTCCGTACTTCCCATCACCAACAATGTACAAGTCGAAATCAAAGTTCATATCCTCGGCCAACTTCTCCAGCAGATCGATGCAGTAGCCATAGCAGCACTTTTTTAACTCAATGGGCACGGTGTCGTTGCCCCCGTGAAGGGTGTCAAAGAGGCTATCCAACATGGCTGAATCGTTGGTCAGAGGATCCAAGCACAGTTGTCCTGCTGGGCACAGCCCTTCATCGTCCACCTTCCTTGTGAAGACAAAAGGGTGTTCTATCAGTGTTACCACTCTCAGGTGCAGCCGGGGAGGGTGCAGGATGTGGTTTTTGTGCCTCTGGGCCTGCTCTGGCCATATCCCACGATCAATGATGATCTTACCTTCTTGCCAACTCCCCAGTCGAGTCCACATTGGGTTCCCAACAGGATCATGCTGCAGATTCCAAATGAAGAAGTTGTTTTCTGAGCTGATGACGGAAGAGCCTTTCACTTTAATGTGGCCACTGAGACCATTAAAGGTCGTGTTGGCTAGAAACCTGTTGGGAGAAGAAATGTAAGAAAACAGAGCCAGATATCCATATGGCTGAAGCCTTACACTGCTTTAGAGGAACAATGTGCTTGTATTGAAAGCATTGTACTAGGACTCAGGAGATCTGGCTATTTCCTGTTTCTGGCTGTATGACCTTGGGCAAATCACGTAATCCTAGTGCCTCACTTCCACTATCTGTTAAATGGGGATAAGGATGCTTCCTTTCTCCCACCCTTTGTCTATTTAGATTGTAAATTCTTCAGGAAGGGTCCATCTCTTACTAGCTGGGCGGTTATGAATCCTTCTGGTTGAGAGACTGCTAGCTGAGTACTTCACCACCTACTCTGCTTAGCCTTATTAGAAATTTAATATCCATATAATGCAAAATAATCATTATGCTAGTACCATATTAAGTTTGAGAAATCAAAGAAGCAAAATTCAAAAAAATATCAACAGTTACAGGGCCAATCCTCAGCTTGTGCAAATCAACATCGCTCAGGGATCTGGCCAAGAATTTCTACTGCAACACGACTGAGGCATTGTGTACACCCTGCTTATTTTAGGGTATAGCTTAACTAACATAAAACAATGGTGCATTAAGCTTTCTATTCAATATGAAGAATGAGAATAAAAAGTATTACAGGCCAAATGCACTCGTTGGGTTTTCTGGTTTACACGGGCAGAATCTAGACTGAGTCACTGGTGGTATAAACAGCACCTCCCTCTCCACCCACAGGACTGAATCAGTCCAACATCTCTGATGTGGCTAAATTGTTTTATAAACTTTCAGTTCCCTGGTACTGCAGGGGCCTAGGGCATTGGTGCACCGTAGTCTCTCCTGTTCTCCTCCTGTGGCACAATAGCATAGTCTCTGGAGGGCTGTAATTCTTTGGCCTAATTTTGATTGCTCGATTTAGTGTGCAGCTGGTGGCCTGTGATATTCAGGAAGTCAGTTGGCCCCTTCTGGCCTTAAACTCCTTGACTCCATGATTTGAGAGATTTCATGACATTTAAATGTTTGATTTCACAACCTTATCAAGTGACTGCATTTTCCTGCCACTGATTTCCATGTTAGATACTTTTGGTGGTGGTGGTACGTTGATCCAAACATCCAAAGGGAGCCGGGCATAAATCACATTTTAACAACTTATGGTCTTATACTGTGGCTTCTATGGCCATTCATCATTGCATATGCTGTATGCAGCATTAATGAAGTTCAAAGTCAAGGGCCTTCATGGACATGGAAAAACTGCCTTAGTCAGAAACCTTAAGGCAGGGGACGTCAACCTTTCAGAAGTGGTGTGCCGAGTCTTCATTTATTCACTCTGATTTAAGGTTCTGCATTTTAACGTTTTTAGAAGGTCTCTTTCTCTAAGTCTATAATATATAACTAAACCATTGTTGTACGTAAAGTAAATAAGGGTTTTAAAATGTTTAAGAAGCTTCATTTAAAATTAAATTAAAATGCAGAGCCTCCCAGACCGGTGGCCAGGACCCAGGCAGTGCAAGTGCCACTGAAAATCAGCTCACGTGCCACCTTCGACATGCGTGCCATAGGTTGCCTACCCCTGCCTTAAGGAGAAGCTAGAGTAGTTCAGCTGGTATCGGGCTCAATCTAGCACGACCTCCTGTGAGGTACAGCGCAAAGTCCGTAGGAGTTAAGTGTTCAACATCTTGCAAGCACCTTGCTGCATCTGCCTTATAAAAAGCTGTTCTATTTAAATGGGTCCCTATCAATAACATTTTGGTACAGGCTGCTGGCAGACATGTACAGGAAGTGGGTAGTTTACCTAGACTTGTGGACACGAAGAGTCAGATCATCGGATGGGGTAAATCAACATTAGAATGTCAATTTACACTAGCTGAGGATCTGGCCCTAAGATCAGGCTGTGTGAACTGTACGTTAGTGTCTGTAATGCTGGCAGACCAACTGCCAGTTCATGCCCAGGCTCCTAGGCATCAGCTGAACACTGACCAAGACATACCTGAATTAGTCTGGCTCCCTTGTGTATTAGTAGTATTAACATAGACGTTAAGATTAAAAGAATGTGTTTAGAGTTTATGAAATACTTGTAAGATGCTGCACGTATAATTTCACTTATAACATCCGTACCCCATGTTATATGGTGATATGAAGTGTTTGCATTGTAATCCTCTGTAACCGTGTAAAGTTACCAGAGAGGAAAGAGGCGTTAATATCAGTAAAATGCTGGCTTCTGAGAGGGTGTTAGGTCCTGCTCACCAAGAAGACCCATTGAAACCAAATGGGCCACTGTGGAACATCAAAGAACAAAGACTTTGTTAATTGCTGTCTTCCCCCTCTCCTGCCCCTGCCACATGAAGAAGACATGTGTGTGTGAACTCAGACCATCAGTTTGAACTCTGGCAAGAAGGGAATAAAAATCCCTAACAAGAAAAAACTGCATCTTTTTGCTGCTTGGACTCTGCGGGGCAAGTATCACTAAGCATAAGCAAAAGATCCCTAGTGCTTGGCCTGAGTTAGGCCTAAGGGACACACAGACCTTGTCCTAATTAATAAACCTTTACAGAGTTTATTATAGGGTTGGCTACAAGCGTTATCTTCAGTGTGAGATCTAAAGTGCAACTGACCTGGGGTAAGTGACTGGTCTTTTGGGACTGTGAGTGACCTAAATGTTGTGCTTTTTTGGCATAAGGGCCCATCTGTCTCCAAGGCAGGCTTACCTGGGTATCAGGATAGATCAGACTGCCCAGGGGGACTGTCTGTGACTCCATGTTAAAGCTGTTATAGTGCCTGAACAGTTTATTCTTGGTTGGTGAAATCAAAGTATAGAACTCACAGCTAGTTTGGAGTTTGTGCCCTGCTTCTTAAACAGTCTGAGCTGAAGCTGGTACTCGTGCTCCTGAGCCACTGCAGCACAGCTAGCAGGGGCGGCTCCAGGCCCCAGCATGCCAAGCGCGTGCTTGGGGCGGCACGCCGCGGGGAGCGCTCTGCCAGTTGCCGGGAGGGCGGCAGGTGGGTCCGGCAGACCTCCTGCAGACGTGCCTGCGGAGGGTCCGCTGGTCCCGCGGCTCTGGTGGAGCATCCACAGGCACGTCTGCAGGAGGTCCACTGGAGCCGCAGGACCAGCGGACCCTCCGCAGGCACGTCTGCAAGAGGTCCACCGGAGCCGCGGGACCGGCGATCGGCAGAGGCCCCCCCTTGGCGTGCCGCTGTGCTTGGGGCGGTGAAATGGCTAGAGCCGGCCCTGACAGCTAGACACGGTCATTCCATTGTCATTCTAAATTTAACAATGGAGTTCAAAGTGTGATGCTTGCTCTTTCCTGCTGTATTCTATTTTTAATGTTCCTTCTTCGGTAGAGGCGCTAAAGCTCTCACAACATCCCCTAGAAGAACTATATTTGTAGTATTTTGATAACGATTTAATTAAAATAGTCTCATCTATTTTTTTTAGCTTGATTACATTCTTGCAGAGTTTAGTAAGGGCCGAGAACCAGAGCAGGGAGCAAGTCAAAACACTGGCTGCTGAAATTGCCCAGGAAGCACAGTTAAAGCTTTAATTCACAGACTAGATAAGACTTCGAAATCCTAATGCCTTATTCCTGTAACAAGGGTGTTCACAAGAGGAAAAATTCACTCAGCAGGAATTCACCTTCATCGTAAGGGGTATTTAATGAGAATAGGAAATTGCAAAAACCTAGCCCCAAAGTGTAGGGGGAAGTTCTGCACAGATCCTGATTTCATTTAAAAACTGAAAATATCGTAGGCCACATTTTAAAACTTGGATGCCTAGCTAGAGGCCCAAATTCTGCATTTGGTGCTACAATTGGGCATTTAAATGTCCAACTATCCACTGACTATGTTAAATAATGATCGGAGAGCCCAGGCTTCACGGGCCTGGCTTTGCTGAGCTCTGTAGAACTATACCTAATGGTTAGAGATATAGACCCTTATCCTGCAATGAGCATCTGTATGGGTGTAGGGTTCCAGCCTCATAGAGCTCATTGCAGGTTTGAGGCCATACATGGAGACAGACAAGGAAAAGTAGAAAGTTGCCAGTAGTTGCTGTATGTTGAAATCCCAAAGCAGATACTCTGGTCCTGTAATGTGATCCGCACAGGAAGTCTGCTTCACCCATGTGGAACCCCATTAACTTTATTGAGGCTTCATGCAAACAGCAGTTTGTCAACGCAACTCACAATGACCTAAGAATATCTTGTCCCGTTGATGAATGCATTCTTATGACAGCAGCTGTATGCGCAAATGCCTGTCATCAAATATCTGTTTGGAATGCATCTGCTCTCCCTTTCGTGTGCTGTGAAATTGGGTTAGCTCTCCCAAGACGCACAAACAGTTAAGGGCATGACTGCAACTCTTGTCATGAGAATATCTAGACTTCCAAAGAGTGAAAAGAAAGGAAATTAAGAAACGTGCAGTAATGTAGCATAAGGCTTGTGTGTTTGTTACAGGACTTGCTTTCCTCATTCAGTCATCAACTTGATCCTCTGCACGTCTCCTTCAACGGTTAAATTAGTCAGTCATTTGGCACCTTGAAATGTCCTCCTGCTGTGGTGGTATTTCTCAAAGAGTTAGAAGATTGAGTGACTTATTTTGAAACTATTTCCGTGGGTGCTTTATGAATGGAATGAAATTAATCTCACAACCCAATGCATCACCACAGTGCCGTTCTGACGCCCAAATCAAGATCTGTTCTCATGACTAAGGTACGCCTACACAGCAAAAGCTGTGCATGAGCCACCTACTCAAACTAGTTTGAATCCATCTAGCATGGGTAACCATAACAGGGAAGACAGAACAGTGTGGGCAGTCTTCACTGCTATTGTTACCCATGCTAGCTGGATTCTAACTAGTTTGGGTGATTGGTCCACCCGCTGCTACTGCTGTGTAGACATACCCTTAACTTTACTTAGCTGAAATAACTATCTTGTGAGCCTTAAATTAATGATGGGGGGTTGATGAAGGAAACTTTTTTGTCCTAACTGGGTGAGAGATTCATCTCATCAGTATTGTGAAGAGAGAGGATAGATACCCTCCAAAAGGAACTCTGAACATGCACACCCAAACCACAATGGATTCGCACCTGAATCCTGAAAAAAAGTCTGCTGTGTGGAAGGCAGGTGAATTACGGTTCCAAAAAACTATTAACAACCACAAGAAGGGAGAGGGGGGAAAAAAAGCCCCTCCATGCATGTATGTGATTCTATTTCACAATAATGGGATACTAGGGGCAGAGAAATCTACAGCAAATATTACCCAGGCAGTTACAGACCACATCCTCTTTTGGTGACCCCTCTTTTCCTTCCACTGTCCACTCACCCACCAAACAACTCCAAATGAATTTCCAGGGTAGAATTTTTGCAGTGATTGCACAGCGTGCAGCATTTTACAAGGCTAACCTTAACAACCAGCACGATGACAGACTACTTGGCAGGAGGGTGAGGGCTCTGCATTTTTGGAAATTCTACAGTTTCATCAACTCTCAGCCAAATCCCCCTCTAACCTGCCCCAGAGAAAGGGGTGGCACTCAAGATGCATTTCTGGCTGTCTAACCCCCTCTCCCCACTCTCACACTCACCTCCAGCAGTGGAACTGAAAGGAAAGACTTGTTTTCTACCCTCAGACCCATTCTGGCTTTGGGAATATTCTTGGCCTGATTGTTTTTGCCCCCCTCTGGCATCCTGGATCCCCTGAAAATATGAAGTTGGCCCTGACTTTTTTTCCATCATATACGATTGTAAATTTGCATTCCTATTACAGCTTGGCCTGAAAACTGGCTTGTGTATAAGACTCTGATATCTTTACTCCCACTGTGGTCCCAACCACTTCAATGGGACTACTCACGAGGCACGCGGCTACGTGTCCTGAGCAAGGGTATCGCAATCTAGCAAGTGATTAAGCACAATGAAATACCAACTGCTGAATATAAAAGTAAGATGAAGCCGTGAATAGTGTTGAGTTAACTAAATGGTTCAAAGATGGGGAAAAAATGGAGATTTCATTTTATACTCACAAAACAGTCTTTAGGAGAAAAAATGAAAAGGAAAAACTTACTTGGATAAATATTGCCCTGAAGTGAGATTAGTTTCCTCTATGTCCATGCAATTTGTCGTACTTGGAATAAGTGCTAGCTCCGGTTGGATCAATGTAGCTGTTGCCACAGCTCTTGCTACTAGCTCCATTGCATCCTGGACGTAATGCTCAAAAACAGACTGTGTCGTTTTGCCATGAGCTATGAGACCCAATGGTAAACCCTCTGTTCTCAGTTCTTCCACGTTTTGTGAATCCCCAAGAATCCAGTGAAGTTCAGGAGGCATCTCGCCAAACTGGGTGGTTATTTCAAAAATCCTCCTTGTCTTCTCCATGTCACAGCCAAACATAACCATGGTTGATACTGTGTCTTTAATGCTCTCTAGCTGAACTTGTAAGTAGTTCAGAAGGTCACTAGTTGAAGTGAGATTTGCGGTAACATTTATAATGGAGCCCAGGTGGAACTTGGAACTCTGTTGCGTGAGGAAGAGAAAATCTGTGATATTCCACTCTTGGCATAACATCAAGCTGAAATTGTACCAGTTGTTCATTTTCAGGATTGAGAAAGTGACATCCGCATCAGAGCTCAATGAATTTTCTAAACTCAGTTGTAGGTGAAGGGGATTCTGTATTTAAAGACATGAAAGATATTGATTAGAAAAGGTGGACCAGAAACTTACTATGTTTCTTCCTCTATCAAGTATTATTTGGCCTACAGAGTGAGTATGTGTGCATGTGTATTAAGTGCACTGCAATAAATTCTGACTTTCCATTCAGTTTTGAACAGCTTTCTTGGGGGAACTACTGGATCTAAATCAGTGTAGAATCTGGAGTATATCTTTGATCCAAAATTACACAAAATAAAAAATAAACTACTGAGAGTTTATGGAACACTGCCACATTATTTAATTTGATCCAAATGTTGTATGTTGAAGAATAAATGAAAGACCCCAAGTTACTGCTCCCCATCTCTATCCCATGATGCAGGTCAGATCCCCAGCTGCTCTAAACTGGTATATCTCCACTAGTCGCAGCTGAGGATCTGGTATAAATCAGTTAAGCTACTCCTGAAGTGAATGCAAACTCATGAGTTAGGTTAGAAGAATACCACAATTAAAAAGGTTTTCAGCTCTTTTTGTTATCTCTTGGTTTTGGTATTCAGGGCCTCTTTTACATAGACACACGAATAAACTAATTAAATAGATCATGGCACGCAATCAATACTCATCTTGTACTAGCAATAAGACATTATGTGACTGACTCTCTGGTAAAGGACAAACTACCAAATTAACAAGCATGTGACATTAATGAATCCCACACCACAGAGACATTGTCTATTGATCATAGGCTTTTGATTAACCTGGAAAACAAAAATCCTGTGTAATAGTTTGGGATAGGTGAACTGGTTCCGATAAAGTACTGTCCTCAAACTGAACGCAAGCTAAACCATTTCTGAGGCTCTGAAATGACTGGATGTGTTTTTTCGTCTTCAGTTTCTGCCTGCCTTTGCAAATGGAAGGGCTAGTATCCCAGGAGAACAGCTGTTCTTGGATTATTTCTATCCAGGATCAGAAGTGGAGGTGCCAGGAATTTCACAAGACAGTCTGTACTCATGAGCTTTTCAGCTAGATTTTGCAGACTATATGTTTTAGAGATGCACGGATAGTTATCTGAGCCATATGCAGATTGTGAATTTTTCAATATTATTTTTAATAATAAATGAAAATTCTACATTTATAAATAACATAACAGTGCATGCATTGTACTGGTAACAGAAAGCTGAAACCCAAGCGCTGTAATTATTACAGTATAATAGACAGACTGAAACATAGTGTTGCTTATATAAAATGAAATTATCAGACCCGTAGTAAATTAAGTGCTAAATATATATATAAACCCACCAAATTTGGAGTTTGATCCTGCTCCCCTTGAAGGGTTTATATGATGGGATTACCTGCAGGAGCAGGGATTGGATTCAATGACCCAGGAGGTGCCTTCTCGTCCTATGTTCCTAAGTCAGTGGGACTTCGGCCATTAAATTCAGAGGGAGAATGATTGAGCGCTTTATTATGACCATCTGTTGCCTTTTGGGTAGCCTATGGGGAATGAGATTGATGGGCTCAGTCCAATCCTTAGTGGACAGGTGTCCACCTCAGAAAAAACAGCATAATGTAAGATTTAGGGGGCAGAGTCTGCGTCTTCCAGTGTGTTTGTACTACAACATCTTGACTATTTTGGAGCCACAGCAATACAAATGGAACATCCACACAAGGTAGCTGCCTTGTTGGAAGCCTCCTAAGGAAGTTTTGAAAGGCCCTGGAGACTGAACTTGCCTTTCACCCCCTAGGGACGACTCATTCCAGGTCATGGGGGAGCTTCAATTGCCACTGCCCGTGTTGTATGTGATCTCTGAATAAACAGGGGACTTTAGTCTTCAGGGGTATCAATTGGGCACCTTCCCACTACACTGAGCGCAATAAAGGATTAAAGAGAAACAGCATTAAACCAACAAATAAAAAATTAAGGAAACGATCCCTTCGTCTCACTCTCAGCAGTCCCATGGAATGTGACGCACATTCCATTGAAACCAGTCAGGGATTTACCATTGACGGTAGTGCCAGCAGGGTCACACAGATGATGCAGGAAAAACAAGTGCT
The DNA here is from genome assembly GCF_020497125.1 of Mauremys mutica. Taxonomy (NCBI): domain Eukaryota; kingdom Metazoa; phylum Chordata; order Testudines; family Geoemydidae; genus Mauremys; species Mauremys mutica. The sequence continues at coordinate 117,120,245 of NC_059077.1, forward strand.
GATGAATGTTAAAAATGATGGTTCATGGGCCCAATCCTGAAAGATACTGAGTACTTCCTGTTAGGTAGTGAGTGCATTCAACTCCCACTGACTGACTTGGGAGTTGGAGGCACTCTAAGCCCCACAACTGGACTCTAAGTTTCTCCTATGAGTGGATGGTTGCATTCTGAGGGTCTCGTCCTAATGCACATCTGGGACAGCTGGATGTGTTAGTTTGGTCCCACTGAGTTTTACTGGGGTTAGATGGCATTGTTCCTGCCAATGAAATGGGATAGAGCTGATTGCAGATTCAATTTGAAAACCATTTTTTTAACATAAAGTCAGGTGTGTTTTTCTCCACTGACTTCAGCATTACATTTTTATAAAAACCAGTATAAAAAACACATGGACAGCAGCCACTTTCACGTATGAATTTCTTGTCATCATTAAATGGTTTTAAATAGTGAAAGTTGGAGAGGGAGTCCCTTCCGAATCTGGGGTTTTAAAATGCAGCAGCAGGTTTTTGTGCCAGATATATGCAAGAGAGAATCAGAAATCAAAGAAGCTATTCTGATATGGAACTAAATCAGCTTGTCTGATTTTTCTATCAAAATCTTTTTTTTTTAAAAAAAGTTCCCAGCCCTGATATCAACCCTTAGTTCACTTTACTATTTGCAGTGTAAAGTTTCTCATCTCCTTTTCACTTGAAAGCACTTGAGTCTGACCTCAGGCACATACAATGATAAATCTATATTTCCAAAATATGGACTGGAACATGCATTTGAGTATTTAACTGTGAAAGTGTTGGTTCACTGACAGATCCTCTTAATGGTCCCGATTCAGTAGAGGACTGTAGCACTTGCTTAGCAGCCTCATCACAGGCTTAAATCGCACTGACTTCAATGGAACTGACATCTGGGCTTAAAGTAAAGCATGCTGAAGTGCTTTGCTGAATCAGGGACAAAAGTCACGTTAGGATAGATATAGCAATCTAACATGACTGCGCATGAAGTTGCAGACAATGTTTAATGAGCTGACCCTAAGTGGGAGGCTTTAGCAGTAAGTACTGGTTATTTGTTTACTACTCTCTTTAATAAGGAACCAAAATAATTTTGAGGGGTACTTATTGCAACCCTTATTCTAGAATTTTACTGAAACAATGATGCACGTGAAATTCCGCAACGGAGAGCTCTCTGCTAAGATGTGGTTTTACACCTCTTTTGGCTAACTCTGAGATCTGCACATGAATACCATCATGGACTTCGGGCAGTTACATAGGGCTTTGTCTTACCACCAATCCACAATGGCCCTATGGTGGGAACCTTTTCTTCTAGTTGAGATAACTGATGGCTAGCTCTGTTTTGGTGTTGTCATCCGAAAAGAACCCTGCCTTTCCTCCTGGCATTGCCTCCCCTAAGGACACTCCTCCATGTCGTCGCTACTCCAGAAGGGGAGCAGAGTCTTCTGGAATGGGGTGGGGCTTTGTGACTGCATTGCAGATGTTTGAAGGCTGCTTCCAAGTTTCCCCACAAGACTTAATTTTTCCTGCACAACCGGTGGCCGAGCTGGGCCACAGGGGTCCTGAGGGGTTAGTTCCATATTGGAGGCATGGTCAGGATTTGGGATATTGGCGTAATGTAGCACGTTTTTAAATTCAGTGCTTTTGTAGAATCATCGCTCTTTGAAATGATTAATCAACAAATTATTGCCTGGAAATGAAGGACTGTTGAGAAAGTCTGACTTATTTAGTGATTGCCATTGAGGCTGGATAATTTCATGACCAAGCCTTTTACCAAATTAAATAATATTTCAGACACACAACTATAAAATTGTATCAGTGAGCAGCAGCTTTATTAAATTACTGGAGTGTATTGAACTATGTTCAAGCCATCATTATAAAAGTTCTGAGGGAAAACCCTTCCATATTTATCTCAAATTGGAAATTATTAAAAATGTGATTGTTCCAATTAAACTGCCTGATCTATATATTAAAATGCAGATGGCCACTCAATTACTCTGTCCCAGTTTGGTTTGAAATCATAATTAAAGATCATATAACTAACACCACAACTTGTTTTATTGCACCAAAAAGAATTAAACCACATATATATATATATGCTAATTATTTTTTATCTCTTTTTAATAATGTACTTGCATTATCATACAGCCTGATTAGCAATTTAAAAAAAAAGTTTTATTAGCACTTGATTTTCATCAAACTCCATTAGCCATTGTTTTTGTTGAACATGGAAAGTCAGATTCTCAGGAGGTATAAACCAGCATAAATCCTATGATTTCATTGTATACCAGCTGAGGATCTGACCCGGAATTTTAAATTTCTTTTTAAATGGGGCCTTCTCCATAGGCCATTAGAGTCGGTGGGAGTCTTTCCACTGACTTCAATGGGCTGTGGAGCAGCCCATTGAGTCTGATGAAATATTAATATTAACTTTTGTATGATCTGTGGCGTCTTTCAGTTTCCTAGATCAGAGGACAAGTCCCTTTTTATCACTTAGCTTCTCACAACAAGTACAGTTTTATTGGCTTGTATTCATTGCCCTGCTACTTGAGATAAGAACTGCTGGTTCATTTAACAAATGAAACCCTATTTGCATTTCATTAAAATCAGGCTTGGTAACATTTGCTGAGTCTCCATTTCAGTTTTCTTCGAGGCCAGATCCTCAGCTGATGTAAATATTTCCAGCTCCAATGAATTCCACGGAGCAAGGCTGACTTGCGGTACCTGAGGATCCGGCCCTTTATCTGTTCCACAAAGTCTGCAACACTGATTAGGCATTGTTGCAGAGGCATTTTATGTTACATTATTACAGTTTCATTAGTATAATTAAAAGTACATATGCTAACACTCTTTTGCTAAGTAGGTGTAAAAGTAAGTGATGCACAGCAACCATTATTCTCCAGTGATTCTCTGGGGCTGAAGCAGTGCTCAAATATGCATTTGCTCAGGGGAACATATTTATAAATTGACATCGGTGGGAATCCCATGCATGAGGAAAAATATACCTCACGGCTTTCAAAGGACCCCTGGGGACTCGCACCTCAGGAGTGACTCCGAAATGGCTGTTCTGAGCAAGGAAAGGCAGTTGTTTCCACAACTTGAGAAGCTTTGTATTCTGTAGTTGGATTTACAAAGTTGAAGCCACCTTGCCTGAAAGTTAATGACCCACACATGACATGATTACACAGTGCTACATAGCCAAGAGTCATTACTTTCATTAGCGGGACCTGTTGGGTTTTGAAATTTCCCTTTAATTAATGTAGGAAGTAGAGCTGGTCAGACAAATTCTGGCGAAACATTTGTTCACTGGAAGGTACCAGTTTGTTGGAAGTAAAACATTTCACAGAGACGGTTTGATTTTGGCAAAGTTCAGACTTTCAGGTTTCGTTGGGAACCTGCCTGGTTTCCTGCCAGCCCCCGCACACGGTGGCCCATGTGGTGGGCTGCTGGGGAGCCTGGGCTTCTAGCCTTGTGGCTTCTCAGCAGTCTGGGCTCCTCGGGCTTCCAGGACCTATGGTCCAAGGACAGCCCAACAGGTGAACTGGCCCAGAGTCAGGGCTCTGTTCCTCTTCTCTCCGAATTAGGATTTTTTAAATATCAAAATCCTCCACAAAATGGAATGACCTTTCTCTGCCCAGCTCTAGCAGTAAGATTTTGGTGTCAAAGCAAATATATGTGTAAAATGGTTGCATCCAAATTGAACCCTCCTGCGGAAAGTTTTATGAATCTGGAATCTTTACGAGGTTCAGCCTCCAGTTTCCTTCAGGCATTCCCCTCAGAGGAGGGATTTGGAGGCAGGTGTGCAAAAGAGCAAGGGAGCGTACCCTCTCCCATGAGCCCTGGAATGGCATGCTGGGTAGGATCCTCACTGTTACACTTTGGACATCCTTCCACCTTCCAGCAAGGCTTCTGCAGGAGCTGTGCTGCAGGTGGTCAAGCACCTGGACAAACTCTCCTCTCTGATGGGCAGGTGGCGCTGGGGTCTGAGCTAATCTCGCTTTAGGGCCCAATCCAATTTACAGTATAGCCGTGGAAAGACTCCCTGTGACTTTGGGGCCTTGTCCAATTCCTATTAACGTAGCCTTAAGGCCCTACTCCAGCAAAGCACTTAAGTCATGTTTAACTTCAAGCTACATTAGTGTAATTAAAAGTGTAGATACCCACGTTCTTTTGCTAACTAGGTGTAAATGATGCACAGCAAATATTATTCTCTTTCAATTCTCTGGGGCAGACTGCTCGGAAGAGGGATCCCTGGGCCCACTCATATGCTTAAAGTTAAACCCTTTGCATGATCAGGATGTCGCTTAGGCAAGATTACGTGCTGTGGTCCCCACCACTGAAGAAGTGGGGAGAGCAGCCACTCCCTGTCTTTACTGGTGATATATACCTATGGGACTAAGAGCATAACTTAGCTCAGTGTGTTAAGCAATCAAGAGCTCAAAAATAATGGCTGAAATATTTGTTAAAGGCATTTTAAAGCTTCGAGAGGCGGTAATATAGACTAGCTAAAGTTCCTGTGATCCCTGCATCAAAAGGAGTTTGTCAATTGGCCGAGCAACACATGTAAACAGACCTTGACAAGGTATCTACTGTTTGTTTAAAAAAGATAACACAACAACCTCATATCTACTAATTTAGGGCTAGTCTGAATTCATCTAAAAAATGATTTCTCCTTGCACCAAATTGTTATCTCACCTAAGGGCTGCTCAGCAGTTCTAAAGACTCCACACAAATGCACTAAACTAATCTGAATATGTAAAGCTCCACACAAGGTCAAACAACATGCCAAAAATATGAACAATCAGCCATTTTTGGAAAGTTAGATCCATTATTTATCCACATTGCCACTTATAGATTATAATAAATAATGTTACTTCCAAAACTTCAAGGTGTTCTTTGTTCGGGAAAGACTTTTAAAGGTCAATGACAGAGGGAAATTTCATAAAGATGCCGTGAGACATGATATCTATTCTCCCCCAATATATGCCATTACAATTAACAAACAGTAGATTTATTGTTAAAGTGTATTTTAAATCTCCCATGCACATAGTGACTCTCGTGTGGAAAGTGAGTGCCAAGCGCTACAATATTAGAATATTACAATCTTGCACAGCAAGTGAAAGGCTGGGGAGAATTAGGCTGTTTGTATTTCTGTTTCAATCAATTATTTATCTGGAGAGAACACATTGTGGAGGGGTTAAAACAGGGACCCGGGAGTCGGAATTATTGCAGTCAGTTTCCAGTCTGTTCGGAGCCAGTGACACTGCATTTGATCGTGAGTAGGACCCTACCAAATTCACGGCCATGAAAAATGTGTCACGGATCGTGAAATTTGGTCTCCCACATGAAATCTGGTCTTTTGCATGCTTTTACATTATACTAAACAGATTTCACGGGATAGATCAACTTTTTCCCAATTGGGGGTTCTACCCAAAAGGAAATTGCAGGGTGGGGTCACAAGGTTATTTTGGGGGGGTCGCGGTATTGCTTCCTTACATCTGTGCTTGCTTCAGAGCTGGGCGGCCAGAGAGCAGCAGCTACTGAATGGGGGCCCAGCTCTGCAGACAGCAACGCAGAAGTAAGGGAGGAAATACCATACCGTACCACCCTTACTGCTGTGCTGCTGCTGGCAGCGGCTCTGCCTTCAGAGCAGGGCTCCCAGCCAGCGGCCGCCGCTCTGCAGCTGTAAGGATAGCAGTAAGGGTAGCAGTACCACAACCCCCCTACAATAACCTTGCGACCCCCGCCCACAACTCCTTTTTGTGTCAGGATCCCTACAATTACAACACCGTGAAATTCCAGATTTAAATAGCTGAAATCGTGAAATTTACAATTCTTAAAATCCTATGATTGTGAAATTGACCAAATTGGACCGTGAATTTGGTAGGGCCCTAATCATGAGCCTGTCACATCACCTCTCTGTGCTTTACTTTCTCTCATCTCCAGAATGGGTCTAAGAATAGTTACCCACCTCATGGAAGTGCTATGAGGCAGTTAATGTCTATAAAACACTTTAGATGAGAGATGCCATATCAGCACCAAACGCAAGTATGATCCCAAAGTGTATGTAACACACTGCGTTACTATGTTAAACTTAGGGAGCCTGACTCTAGAAAGTAACACTTGATTTGTGGCCAAAGTTTTGTACTGGCACTAAAAAAACGCTGGGTTCTAGTCCTTGCTCAGCCACAGACTTCCTGTGTGACCTTGGGCAAGTCACTTAATCTCTCTGTGCCTCACTCCCCCATACGTGCAATGGGAATAATAATACTTCCTTTCTCCCATTCTTTGCATGTCTTTCCTGTTTAGACAGTTCATCAGAGCTGGGCCTGTGCCTCAGGAGTTTGTGCTGTGGCTAACGCCGTGGGGCTCTCATTTCAGGACTCTGGGTACTATTGTAACAGGGATAATAAGTCTGACGTCATCCTGGTTTACACCAGTGCAACTACATTGACGTCAACCAAGTTACTACTTCTTTGCCTTGCTGTAAATTTGGGGTGGGGGGAATATGTGCCATGGCCTGCAATGCTGTAATCCTTTTCTTAAGGAAACATGGATTGCTGCTAACTCAGAGCTCTGCCGCTAACTTCCTGGGAGTCGCGTGCTCCTCAGCTGGTCGGTTTTACTGGCGACTATTGAAATGCTGTTTGCAGTGCCCATCTTCTTCACTAGGCCAACAGTTAAGGTTGAACATTTAGCGTGGGTTCCATGCTTATGCTCGGAGGAAATGCCTCATTGGTTTGGCTGTATTTTCATATTCTGGATATAAAATACTGTCAAATCATTTGAAAGTAAATCAAGTGCCAGGAGGCAAAATGTGATACTCGGGTAATGGCAGGGGGGCTGGAACAATTTTTATAGTAGGGGGTGCTGAGAACCATTGAACCAAACTGTAAACCCTGTATAGGATGGGAACCACTTCAAGCCAGGGGGTTCAGGCACCTGTGGGGATCAAGGGTTTTACGGGGTCAGACGTGTGACAGAAGGGATCAATTTTAGTCTTACTCTAAGACCTTCCCTGACCACTAAGCCAGCAGGACATTTGCTTCCTGTGCGCAATGTGCTGCTGCTACCACCGCAGTGCTTTTGGGGCACTCGGGGAGCCTGTGATACGGGCAATACTTGCATCTGCCAGGCTGAGAGCTGTCAGAGCCTGACTGCAGGCAACAGCAAGAACGAAGGGGAGATAATTTCCAACGTCTATTAACAAATGGCTGGGCGAGGCCTATCCCGCCCTTCCAGCGTGTGGAATGCCCATGGAAGTTGGTGGGATTTTAAGGGGTGCAGGGATGGCAGGACTGACTTAAGTTGCTGCAAAGAAACGATTACGGATCTTTAGAAGGGCCGAAGATGCAGCCTTTGTGCTGAGTCCTGCAGGAGGAGGTGGGGAAGGAATCGACTGCCCAACGGTGGGGAGTGTCAGTAAAAGCTATTCAGCAGCCACTGCTGCGGTCTTTGCAGCTGCTCAGATCCTCTACCCCCTATCTCTTCTGCTGGGATGAAGACGAATGATCACAGGGTTTGCCGACTTACAGATCTGCTGCCTGCTCCCTGTCCTCACATTTCTCTGCTGGGGCACAGGAAGCTCCTGGGGAGAATTGCTCCACCGTATGCCACTTGGCAACATCCCCTCTCGCTGAGTTTCTCAGCGTGAAATGCTGTAACCATTTCATTAAACCGGATGCCCAACCCCTACCCTCCGGCACAGCAGAACTGCACTGTGCACGTGGGCCTTCTGCCTGAATGTGTGTGGGGTAGGGAGGAGGCACAGGGGAGAGGATTTCCTTGCAGAGTGTTACTGTTTCACAAGTGCAACTGGGCCTGGGTAACCCTGCAGTCTGGGTTAGCGGTTTAACCCTAGGAGAGAAGTATTCTGGGTAAACACAAACAGCAGAAAACAAGAAAGAGAAATCATGCTGATTTCTAAGGCCTGGTCTACACTGCGGGAGGGGGAATAGATCTAAGTTATGCAACTTCAGCTACGTGACTAATGTAGCTGAAGTCAACGAACTTAGATTGACTTACCACGGTATCGTCACCACGGTGAGTTGACTGCTGCCGCTCCCCTGTTGACTCTGCCTGCGCCTCTCGCGGAGGTGCAGTACAGGAGTCAATGGGAGAGTGCTCAGGGGTCGATTTATCGCATCTAGACTAGATGCGATAAATCGATCCCCGCAGGATCGATCGCTGCCCGCCGATCTGGTGGGTAGTGTAGACATACCCCAAGCCATTTTTGGTTCTATGTGGAAAAATGAACTCGATAGCTTTCTGTGCCACCCTCTAATGGGCGCTGTTGTGCTGAGATCTGGCTTCATAACCAAATGGCTTTATCTCACTGTATTAACCATTGCCTTGAAGCCATTCCGCCTTGTGCTGTAATTCAGTAGAATCAAGCCAGGTCATTGGAGTCAGGGATACTTAGGTGCTAGAGGGGCCGGTGGCATTTGTGTTGCTCATTCAGTTCTGAACCAAAGTTTTAAAATGATGTTTGGGGTCACAGTACAGGAAGACCCTGCCACAGGTATCATCTTTCACTTGAGATGTAAAAACAAGGTCCTAACCACTTGTGCTCGTCTGAAATCCCACGGCAATTTCTACAAGAATTCAGGTGCTTCTGACCTCAATGTCTTGGCCAAATTACAACTTGGATTCTGCCTACCTAAATCCAACTTGATATCAAATGGATATGACACTTCACTTCTAGTCCTAAAGCAATGCACAATATTGCTGTGTACAGTGAAACACAGTGGTGGCTGCATCTCAGTGGTGGCTTAGATGCGCATTGTATGGAAGAAATGATTCCCACCCTAAATGGCTTGTGTTAGACCATCCACACTACCTCATTTCGAAGCCCAGTGTTCTAGTGGCATTATATGGGCATTCTATACTGGTTGAATTTTACCTTCAGATGGATTTCATTGTATATGAATATCACATACAAAAAGAAACTAAATAAAAAAAATTAAGCTTGCAAAGTCTGATCTCTTAGCTCTCAAATGAGTGCAGGGCAGCTGAAGGTAGTAGTTCATCTTTTTGAGGATACACATTTAAATCATGACAATAAGGTGTGCTACAGCAGGGCCAGGGAGCAGTGGGAGAGTGGTCCTATTGAAATTCCAGCCTTTGGGGAGGACCCACTGAGCCCGGGAACTCAACTGATTACGGGGGACAATGAAGGAAAAAACAGGAACAGGTGTGGGGGTCAAAGGGCCAAAACTAGGGAACCAGAAGGGGACACCGAGCAGAGAACCCTGGACAGCACCCACTGGTCTTTGAAGAGTGGGCAATAGGAGGTGATCAAGGCCTGGTTCCCTGTAGGCTAGGGAAAGGTCACTACAGGTCAATTGGAGCACCTGTAGCCAAATAAGGCCCTGTCAGAGACCTGATAAAAATCCCTACTCCAGTCAGAGACGGGGAGAAGGAGAGATGACTAGAGTTTGGAGGGGTATTGCTGTGAACTGGAAGACCCGAGCACTAGAGAAAAGGAGACCCTGCCCAAGCAGAGCAGGGAGACTCCTAGCATCGAGGACTGAGGATAACCCTACCCAAGAGGGAAGAGGGTAAGAAGCCCGTGGAGCTGAAGAGGCTGGGACTCAGGGTAGGGAGCGGACCCTGACCCCCTTCCCTGCTTTCTTCCTCTCCCGCCTTCCCGGGACACTAGAGTGGAGCCCTCGGCACCCAACAACAGGGACACAGGGTGACGCCCCGACCCACCACACCAAGAAAAAGCGCAGGACCCACTACAGTAGCATCAGCCATTTGCCACAAGGGTTAACACTATGTTTGTATAGTTGGCATAAAATCAGGAACAACCATTAAAATCCCAGCTAGAAGTTTTTATTTAAGACACTAAGGATTTAATTAGATGATTGGGAAATTAGCAATAAGAGTTACAGTTGGCTGGGGGAGGAAAGTCCAAATGCTTGAAACATCATCTTTAAAAGCCAAGTGGCGTGGTTTTTAAAAATGAATGGCTCAAGGACTGTCGTTAGGAAAACCCCAGTAGTTAATCCTGTCTCATCTCCTTCATAAACTGCTTTTGCATCATGTAGAGCTAAAAAGTGGGTGTCCCATTTTGAGTCTTTCACAAGGGCAAAATAAGCACCATGCTGGAAAACTCAGGGGCATCACCTGTGCCCTGGCTGAGTAACTGGGCTGTGCAATGAGGAAAAAGGAATTATCTGCCCAAGGGAACAGAGTGACTATAGAGCTGATCCAGGGCTGCCCCTGCCACCCACTTATAAGGGCAGAATTTCACCCCTTCTTTGACTGTTACCCTCAGGGACTTTTGTGACATTCAGCAAAGAACTAGAACATTGTTAGCTTCCATCCTTAAAACCAGAGCAACACGGATCTTGGCAGAAATGACGTGACAAATATGAACTTTCCTTTTTCTTTCACAAATACATGTTCTGCGACCCCCACAACAATATTGAGCAGTGCTGGGACTCGAACATTATTAAATAAAGTCAAACAATTCATACAGTGAGCTACGTGCGTGATTCTAGCCCTGACATTTCGTTCTGACGGGCCATTAGATGGCACTCTGTGCCTGCTTCAAAGATCCACTAGAACGACATCAACTGTTCAGCCTCTCTTCTTTTCTAATTTCCAGTGCACAGCTCGCCATGTACGTATGCGCTATTCCTTCATGTCTCTTTAATGTTCTATTTTACAGTATTCAAATTCTTCCATTTCAGTTAACCCCAAACTTATTTTGGCAACAGGATTTATTAAAACCAAATCCTATTTCTTACTCCATCTTCAGAGTCCCACTCCTACAACTTTTACTGAGCTGAGCATTTGTTGTTGATATTAATAATCCCACCAGCTTCAACCAGGCTCCTTTCTTGAGTGGGAGATTGCTCGTATGAGGAAAGGTTGCAGGATCTGTTCCTCTGAATACAATTCATTACTTCAGGATAGAAAATAATTGCCTTCAGTCTCTCATTTTATTCCTCAAAGAGCTCGATCTGGCTATATAGATCATAGAAACATAGAAGATTAGGGTTTGAAGAGACCTCAGGAGGTCATCTAGTCCAACCCCCTGCTCAAAGCAGGACCAACACCAACTAAATCATCCCAGCCAGGGCTTTGTCAAGCCGGGCCTTAAAAACCTCTAAAGGTGGAGATTCCACTGCCTCCCTAGGGAACCCATTCCAGTGCTTCACCGCCCTCCTAGGGAAATAGTTTTCCCTAATATCCAACCCAAACCTCCCCCACTGCAATTTGAGACCATTGCTCCTTGTTCTATATGTTGTATTCATCAGCTACGTGGCCTAGGACTTATAACCTATAAACAACACCATCAAGCCTTTAAATATTTCAGTGCAGGCTGGTAACTTATACAGTAACTCCTCACTTAAAGTCGTCCCAGTTAACGTTGTTTCATTGTTACGTTGCTGATCAATTAGGGAACATGCTCGTTTAAAGTTGTGCAATGCTCCCTTCTAACATTGTTTGGCAGCCACCTACTTTGTCCAATGCTTGCAGGAAGAGCAGCCCATTGCAGCTAGCTGGTGGGGGCTTGGAACCAGGGTGGACCAGCAGCCCCCCATCAGCTCCCTGCTCCTCTAAGTTTCCTGTGCGGCAGCCGCCCAGCAGGCTATCAATTGCCGGCAGTTCAGCTGTCCCTCCCCCTACTGCCACGTGTTGCTCCTGCCCTCTGCTTTGGAGCTGCTCCCCGAGACTCCTGCTTGCTGTGCGGCGGGGAGGAAGCGGGGGGCTGTCAGGGTGTCCCCCTCCCACCTGCTCCTGCACCCCGCTTACCCCATCTTCCATAGAGCAGGGGGACACATGACAGGGCTCAGGATGGAGGGGGTTTGCTGGCAGCAGCTGCAGTCTCAGCAAGCTGATCTAATTAACAAGGCAGTGTACTTAAGAGTAGGGTCAGTGTACTTAAAGGGGAAATGTGCATCTCTCTCTCTCTCACACGGTGTGTGTCTCTGTCTCTGTCTGTGATGCTGTATCCCCTTCCTCCTGTTTGTGCTGCCTTGTAGAGTGTGAGAGTTAACCCTTGAGGGCTCAGCCAATTGCTAGTTCATCATTTAGCAGTAAGGCATTCCCTGGGAAATATCCCACCCTCTGACTCCTCCACCTCAAACAAGCTTCATAATCATCATCACTGTGTACCAGTATTAAATTGTTTGTTTAAAATGTATAGTCTGTGTGTGTGTGTGTATAGTCTTTTGTCTGGTGAAAAAAATTTCCCTGGAACCTAACCCCCCCATTTACATTAATTCTTATGGGGAAATGGGATTCGCTTAACATCATTTTGCTTAAAGTTGCATTTTTCAGGAACATAATTACAACGTTAAGTGAGGAGTTACTGTATTCACTTTTAATTTTTAATCATTCACAAGTTTTTCTTATGTAAGCCCAAATTAATTCACTATGACATAAACACGAGGGGACACAATATCAGCACATTTGAATGTTTGTAAGTTGGATCATTTTTAGTAATGTTTGAAACTTGCTTTGGGATTCTGGAATCCGGGCATGACCCTGTAGTCAATGGGAGATTTGCCTCTGCCAGGAGCCCTGAGCATGTTACAAAAGCAGTTTCCAATAAGTACTTATCAAAACCCGAGAGGCTGTGATCAGCAGTGTTGTAATGATGATGATCTAGGACTGTACACGTATAAAGGAGAGAGGAAGGATGGCCCAGTGCTTAGGGATTAACCTAAGACTTGGGTGTTAGATTCGAATCCCTGCTCTGCCACAAGCTTCCTGTGGAAGTAGGTCACTTAGTCTTCTCTGTGCCTCAGTTCTCCATCTGTAAAATGGGGATAATAGCACTGCCTGACCTCCCAGGATAAACACGTTGCAGAGTATGAGGTGCTACATAAGCACTTCAGATAACGCCTTTCATTCTAAGAATGCACAACCCTTGGTTAACGAAGTGGGGTAAATATTATCTTCATTTTGCAGTTGGGAGAATCAGAGGCAAAGCAAGGTCAAGTGGCATGTCCCAGATCACACAACAAGTCTCTGGCAGAATGAGAAACCAAACCCAGGTCTCTTAATTCCCAGTTTCCTGTTCATTGCATAAAATATTGCCTGAAATAAGCAGTGAGTATTTTGTGGATTATTTTCAGACTAATATAAAGGAACTGTTTGTATAGGAAAGCGTAGCAGCAATATTCTTTCAACTGACATTTGTTTCAGCAGACGCTAGCGTTTTCAGTCATTTGAATGCTGGGATTTCTGAAATCAGTCTTCCTGACTGTAAAATATTCTGCAATGCGATTAAACAGGATTGTGTGGGGGTATAAATCAAAGTTTAGCCCAAGGCTTGTGGTATGCACAACGAAACGGCTACTTCTAATGCTGTTTATAATACGCAAGAGGAAAATGTGAATTTTTAAAACTTTTGTTCGGGCTAGGATCAGACCATTTCTGTCCCCACCTTAAAGGATGCTTTAAAAAGGAAAGCTATAGGACAAATGAAAGGAAAGCACCTACAAAAAGTCCTAGCTGGTGTCAATGGGTATCTCTACTTCCTTTAAGGGCCACGCATGCACCTTGTGTAGTCATTAATATCAAGCGAAGAGAGTGTGAGTGGGGTGTGAAACATGACCCAGTACGAATGGCAATGGTTTATTCCCACTTTGCACTGGTGTAAATGACCACATGAGGTGCATAGCAATGTAGAATCTGGGCCCCAGTCCTTGCTGATTGACACCTGCTGAGGATCTAGCCCCGGGTATGTTTTACATGACACCTGTTTTTGATCAAAGGTAAACACATCATAATGCACTCCGGGAAGGCAATAGCCCACACGGATAGGGCCATGGATCCTCTCATCTGACATCGGTGATGATGTCTGACATGACCACTTGCAGGATGCTTGTGCTAGCAGCAGCAGGATGTTGGTTCTGGCCCAACGACGTTAGCACTCTATTCCTGCAACTGCCCCTGGAGGAAGTGGAAATGGCCTCAGACTTTTTCCTACCAGGACCTGTCTCCCCAACAAGACAGAGCCAGGTGGAAATTTCTATAGTGAAAAATTGCCAGTGGTGGACAGACTCCTTTGTGGTACGGTTGTGGCCTACTCCCTCCTCAAATTCACCCCTTAATGCCGTTCCTACAGGTCGGAAGGGAGGACTCCCAGGTGACGCTTTTCCTCCTCAAAAATAAGCTCCTGCTCAGATTAAAGAGTCTTTTAGCTTTCCTTTCCCAGGTAAAGTGAGGGGAGGGAAGAGGGACGAAGTGCAGGAGACTTATTCATATTTAGTCAAACAAATAGATAGCTGTCTCGGAGGCCAATACCGGTAAACAAAATTGCCTGTGGGTAAAAGTAGTTTTGTCTGTTGTGCATATTGGCAAAAACCTTTGGTGTTGGGCACGATATCAACATCTCATTAACTATCTTTGCCCTTGCACAGTATTTTACGGCTATCGCCCCCCTGAGCCAGCAAATAGCAGTAACCATGTAAATGATGGCTTCACGGTGAAAAATCAAGCTGATCTGGAAATACGGGCCTTTGCGCTGCATGTCCTTCCATGCAAAAATCTGCATTTACTATTGCATTAGGGCGCTCTGGAAAGGAACTACCATGGCAGGTTAAAAGAGATAGTCTTTATTTGCCAGTAGTTAATGCCTTTAAGGATTTAATCTTAATTTTGTGGGTACGATGTTAAAGATAGGTGGCATGCTTTAATGAAGTGAGCGTGGGAATGAGTGGTAGGGACTCTTCAGTTCTAGTTCCACTGATGACCCTGACTCACTGTGTGACCTTTGGTAAGTCCCTTAGCGGCTCAGTGCCTCAGTTACCTATATGTAAAACAATAATATGTACCTTCTTCACAGGGATGCTGTGATAATTAGTTAATGATTGCAAAGCTCTTTGTACATGTGAAACACTATAAATGCTAAAAATTATTATGCCTGCAATACATGTCATTGCATTACTATTTAAGCTGTGTTAAGAAAGCTGTAGGAGATATTTGGTCTAGTTACAAAACCTTTCAGCGAATGGTGCTTCAAAGTCTGATTTGGCTAAACTCTGGCTACAATGAATTAAAATACTTTCAAACCACTGGGCCAAATGAATCAATGCAGGTACACCAGGGATGAGTTTGGCCACTGACTTCCTTCCTTCCTTCCTTCCTTCTGTCTAACCTAGTCTCATTCAGGCCAGTACAGATAGGTACTTACATCATGCTCATCAATATAGTTAGAATCTCTTTGGACCAGTTCCTTGGCATTGACTTTAATGGATCAATGATGATTTACACCAACTGAGGATCTGGCCCTTGGTTTCCAAAAATATTCATTACAAGTTTAGCACCACCTACAGGCAATCAACCAATACTTAATGGCTAGGCTTAGGCACACTGAGTGCAAGTCAATATTATTTATATAATTATCAATCTGAAAAGTTTAAAAATAGCAATTGTACACACAGAATTTGATTGGGATGAGAGGGGGAGACACTTTGCATGTTGCTTTTCTTCTCAGATTACAAACTCTTCCAAGCAGGGGCACCGTCTCTAACGCTACAGCACCTTACTCAACTGACCTAGGATCATGACTGGGGTCTCTGAACACTACAGTAGTACACGAAATAATAGTAGCAGCGATAATTTTAGCCTATTTTTGGTAAACAGATCACGGTAGCCCTGCATCTTGTGTAGTCATTAATATAAATGCAAGCAGGGTGTGAAACATGATCCAATATGACAGGTTTCAGAGTAGCAGCCGTGTTAGTCTGTATCCGCAAAAAGAACAGGAGTCCTTGTGGCACCTTAGAGACTAACAAATTTATTTGAGCATAAGCTTTCATGGGCTGCATCCGATGAAGTGGGCTGTAGCCCACGAAAGCTTATGCTGAAATAAATTTGTTAGTCTCTAAGGTGCCACAAGGACTCCTGTTCTTTTTGATGATCCAATATGGAAGGCAACGATTTATTCCCACTTTGCACTGGTGTAAATGACCACGGGATGCACAGCAGTGTAAAATCTGGGCCCCAACTCTTGAGGACAGTGGAGCCGTGCTAATTTACACCCACTGATTTACACTCTCCTGATTTATGCAAATGTATTCATTTTTGATAAATATTCACTAAGCATTTCTGACACATAATTGCCAGCTGCTGGATTGTTTGCAAAACAGGTTTTATTACCTGCTCAGTATTTATTGTTCTCTGTGTCATGCGTGACTGGTCATGGAAGTCACATGCGATCAGGGTTTTTTTTCCTCCTTGACTGCATGACTTTTTTTTTTTTTTGGTGAGAATAACAAATAATGAAAAAATGCATCCCAGAATTTGTTTTAATGGGTCTGTAACAAAATCTATGAAAACATCAGGCCTCTCAAACATTTTCATTAAGAATCGTGGCTGCTTAGGTTCTCACAAATGATGAATAATAACAATGACTCCGATCACAATGGATCATGAGGAACCCAGCTTAAGAACCTATATGCGCAAAAATATCTTACAGTTTTTTAACTCACTGGCTGGCTGTAAGTGGAGTGTAGAAGCACCTTCTGCTCCCTGGCAACTGAAAGAAAGGGACGACAGAGCAACAATATCCATGAATTTGACAGCAACCTATGAGCCAAGCTACATTTGCCTCTATTGGATAAATTACTGCTTCAGGAGTTGGAGAAACTGCAATACAGAAGACAAACAAAAATATATTTCCCTGGGCACTTTTCCCAATTTCAATTTGGATCCTCCACATACTCATGCCTCTGTCCGCTGAATAAGACATTCTGCATCAGTCTTCCAGGAAAGGAAGTTAGATTTGGCAGTGTCCCCAATCCCTCACCTCATCCTGGATGTTGAAAAAAGAATGAGTATGCAGCACTGCCTTGCAGCAACAAATTCTAGATAGCATTTTACCAGCTAGCTTGGCGGGAGAACTTAAGCATTCTACAAAATGCTCTGCTTAATGCACTTAAAACCATTACTACTAATAAACAGAATGGTTTGATCTACTGCCACCAACTGTGGGCAAAACTGGGACATTTAGTCACCAGCCAGAGAAGGCAGTGGTGCAAGCTCATGCCAGGGTTGCCCCTGGTGCTGCGAGGACTTTAGCTTAAACAAACTTGATGTACACCAGGTGTAAATCAGTGGGAGAGTGCTGACCCCACAATGGTTTGCTTTGGTTGAAGGAAATCAATTACAAATGCACCCTTTGGTTAAGTCAATGCAAAAACGTGCGGAGACAAGGCTCCGGTCCACGCTCCAGCTGCTACTGCAGCCACAGGGTGCGCAGTGTTGACTGTGCTCACACCTATTTCCATTCTGAGGGAATAGCTGGTATAGTCAGGGATCTGCCACCCCTGCCCTACCTCCAGCTTGACTCATTCTCCACTCCATAGCAGCACAAAAAGTTCTCCCACAGAACTAGGTATTGTAACAGGACCTGCCTGTGGGCTTTCAGCTTTCTTTCCTGCCACCCTAGGCAGCAGAGCTGGATGGGTGCTGGTGGAGCTGAAAAGAAGACAGAGAGTTAGACCAAGCATCAGGGAATCATAGAAATATATGGGCTAGAAGGGACCTCGAGAAGTCATCTGGCCCAGCCTCCTCACTGAGGCAGAACCAAGTAAACCTGGATCACCCTGACAGGTGTTTGTCCAACCTGTTCTTAAGAATCTCCAATGATGGGCATTCCACAATCTCCCTTGGAAGCCCACTCATATTCCACCCTTTATGCACAGAATCCCTGTTTACATTAATTGGGATCCTGCCTGGGAGAACAAAGATAGAATTATAGCCGCAGGAAGGCTTTTTACTCTCTGCTGCTTCTTCCGCCACATGAAATATTTAGTAATAACTCCCTTCCTTGCAGTGGTTTTGTCAGGGTAAATACATTAAAGATTGTGAAGCACATTGAGATCTTCTGAGGAAAAGCACCAGATAAGAAATAGGTCGTAGTAGTAATAAATAATGCAAATTATTATTGGCATAGTATGCAAAGGACCCAGTCAGGATCAGGGCGACGTCGTGCTAGGTGGTGGACACACAGATACAAAGACATGGGCGTACATTTTCAAACATGATGAGTGAATTTAGGCCTGTGGTTACTGGGAGCTCAACTTGAAACACCCTAAAAGGGCCTGATTTTCAGAAACTGCTGAGCATCTGCTCTCTGAAAATCAGGGCTTTTCAGGAGTCTCAAGTTGGGCCCCCCAAAATGAGGCACCCAAAACTCCTAGTCACACAGAAATTTAGGCAATGATCCCTGCCCCAAAAGATTAATCTTCTGTTTCTGCAGCAGTGTAGCGGGGTGGTCTGTGGCTGGGGAGGGATGGGAAAAGACTGAGCCCAGCTGGCCCTTATAAGAGGCAGTGGACCAGGAGCAGATAGTCTCTCTCTGGCTTGCTGAGGGAGAAGGGCCTGGCTGCTGGGGAGCTGAGCAGGGTACCTAGCATGGAGCAGAGCTGGGGGAAGGCTAGAGGAGCTGGGGGAGCTCTAGCCTGGAAACCCCCCAGGCTGCAGGCCTTGTTAAAGGCCGGAAAGGTACTGGGCTTGCAGAGGGCAGCCCAAGGGTAGGGAGAGGCAGCAGATCTAAACCCCCCTTGCCGGTAATGAGTGGCATTTACACTGCAGTCTGCCCCAGGGAACGGGGGCTAGATCGAGACTGGCAGTAGCCATAGACTGAGGCAAGGTGGGGATAGAGGGTTGGGGGTTCCTCAGGGAGGGGAGACCCAGATCTGTGGGGGTACTGCCGGGGGCAGCACCCTGGCTTGAAAGGGGCACCGGGGTCCAGGAGGGACTTGGGCCCAGTGGTAAGCGGGACACCAGCCTGCAGAGGGTGCTCCGGAGGCTGGAAACGCTAATTCCCAGGATGATCAGCAGGAGGTGCCCTAGGGGTGAGTCCTGCCCCGTGACAAGCAGATTTTCAAAAATGAAATGGCTGCCTTTAAATTGATGATCTTCCTGTTTTTTGTACTTATATGGTCTCAGTACCATAGTCTCTGAGCACCTCACGACAATGTCTTTTTTCCTCTTGGCACCCCTGGGAAGTATGGCAGCATTATCTGCATTTAACACCCAAAGAACCGAGGCACAGAGAGATTAAAATCCTTGACCAAGGTCACAGAGGAAGTCTGTGGCAGAGCAAGGAGTTGACTGCAGGTCTGCCAACCATTAGGCTGGTGCACTAATCGCTGGACTACCCTTTGTCTCCATTGTTGGCCCACTCATTTCTCAATTCTTTTAGATCTATATTATTTGTTTGTACAAAGCTTCTGTTTCAAGTCCTCAAAAGTATCCATTACCACCTTGCATTTCCTTTTCTACTCCTCCTCGCATCCTTAATCAAGTTCCCAGTTACCCAAATAGTTATTAAATGTATAGTCTGGGATTATAACTGACAATGGTGCAATCTGCAAAAAGATATTTATAATAGTTCCAATCACCCTGGATTTAATTACGTGAATAAAAGGATTAGAATCAAGACGTATGGGATGGACAAAGGGTTAGTGTTTATTTTTTTAAAGAGTAATTGTATTAAAATTCTTGTAGCTTTAAAGTAGAGAAAATGGTAAATGACAAAATTCAAACCTAAGGTTGAATAATATATTAAACCATTGCTATTATTATTTATTTGTATTGAAGTAATACTTCCAGACCACACATGCTAACAACTGTAAGCCCATGAAAAGACAGTCTCTGCCCAAAAGGGTTTACAGTTTCAGCATATATTCATTTATTCTGGTAAATACATCAACAATCAAACAGCAAATATTCATTTCAATGTTTAAATGAATTCACTTCAGCCGTGCTTGTACCTGTTTGTTTGCTTTCCACAAACATTTGGGCAGTCAAGTTTAACTAGGACAGATGTTCACAGAAAGCGAATTTCAATGTAGAGTGTGCATGTATTCACAAACCAAATTTTAGATGCATGTATTCCCAAAGTCCTTGCACTCATCCAATCAGAGAACAGAAACTATATCAGGTGACTTATCTGACCAACCAAATAACCAACACATCTCAAATAGGGCCCAATCTAAAACCCAGTGAAGTAAATGGAAAGACTCCTGTTGTCTTCAATGGGCTATGGGTTAGGGCTGTTGTCTATTCTTGCAGAGAACTGTTTGTGATCATTCCATAAAGTTAAATAGTTCAGATATTTTGCACACAGAAAAACTGGCTACAATTACTGGGTAAATTATTCATTGTGAATTCTTTGCTTACTCTTCTTTTAACATGTGCTGCTGGAAATGATCACAAGAGTAATATGATTTGGGCAACTCTGTCCAATTCTTGAACAATCCACATATCTATTTCATGATAAGCACCCACTTTGCATTGGTTGCACCATGGATATCAATTTGCAGTTTGCGCTTGTAGAAAGAAATATTGCGCAAGTTCTAAATACCCAAAGATGACACCTCACTTGCAAATAACTACACATCTATTATGTATGCATTGTTGATACGTTGGGGGAAGACATGACATTCTGTCTCATTGGTACTAAAATTTGGCTTATTTTAGTGCCTAAGTGCTTTTTTGAAAATCTGATCTCAGTTGTGGGTGCTGAGGACTTTGAAAATCAGGTCTTGTTAATTAATTATTATTATATAAATATTACAGTAGTTCCTAGAGGTTTTTATGAGGACTGTGATCCATTGAACCAGACACCGTATAAACACAAAGATAAAGACCGTCCCTACCCTGGAGACTTTACAGTCTAAACTGTGACAAGATGGAATGAGTGAGTGTAACAAACAGAAGGGAAGAGAACAACAAAATAAAATCACACGGATACAAAGGGTCATGATTGTACAACTTCTTGGCTCCTGATGATCCCCAGGCTTGTTTTTTAATGCCATATAAATATGTATTTAGGGAGTGAATCCTTTCCCATTAGCAGTTCATAACTGAACAATTTAATATTTGCATGGTGAAAGATAACATGGAATAAAATGCAGCATAGTGAGAATGTAATAAATATTGTGTGAAGGATTACATTCACTAAAGAGATCTTATGGGTATAATTGGATGAAAGCACAACACTAATTACTTTAGCAGGCATGTAAGTACCCAATACCAAGCAAATAATTCATACTGATAAAAAAGTGGTCCCAGAGATGATTGAATAAATGACAGTTTTGGCTTTGCTGCCACTGCAAGGTCTTTAATCAGAGGATGCCAGAGAGCATTATAAAGTGTGACAGGCTATTTGTGGGACTAGTGTGTAGCTACTGTTCACATCAGAGCACTTAATGAACTGATTATTTAAAAGAGGAGTTTTTTCTCCTGTAAATCTCTGAAGAACAAACATAAATGCTGCATTTTGATTTTTAAATTTCACTTTGAAAAAATGTAAATGGCTTAAGTTTCAAGAACTAAGGAGACTGCTGAAAGAATCTTATTTAAATACTGACCTCTTCTCTGCTAATGGATTTGAAAACCAACTGTGGCTATGTGGCATGGATTACTCAGCCAATTTTGGCCTTGGCCTTGCATCCGTTGTTGAGAGAAAACATGTGAACTGACGTACCGTACCAGACCACAGCCTGCCTAGCTCAGTATCCTGTGTCCCTCAAGGACGACTAGCACTAGAATCTTTAAAGAAGGAAAGTGCTAGAAAGCTGCAATTTCATTATGCCAGTGGGAGTTTTGCATGAGCAAGGACTGCATGATCTGTTCCTCCATATGGTTGGAAAATAACCCAGAACCGCAACAGATCATTTATCTGCACAGGAGACTGCATAAATAGCTTCACAAAATAGAGAGAAACAAATCTTGGGACCATAGTGTTACCATCATTTATGGCACCAGAGTCCCACTGACATTAGCAGGAATTCCAGATATGGGCTGAGGGCAAGATAGCATCCTTAATCATCACTGAGGGATGATGCATTTCATGTGTGAGTTGTCAAATGGCTGGGAAAATAGAGCGTAGGTTAAAAATGATCCCCGAGCAAAGCAAATTCTCCTCTCCCCCCACCCAAACTCCAGGGAATAACAATAAATTGCTGGGTATACTTGCTACCATTGTGCAAGTTTTAAGATTCTGGCATTAAAAATACATGTGGTTTTGTCTAATATTAATTAATTATTTCTACTGCCCTTAAGACAGTTAATGGTGTCTATTAATTCACTTGTAAGATGTTCGTTTTAATGTCATTCTCATCATTGTAAGCCATTTAAAATGAGGACATTGAAAGAAAAAGCTTTGTTTCACTTTATTTCCCTTCCAATATTGTAGTAAAAATTAACTTCCCAGTATTAATGGAAAAGAAAAGATAAATTATACCTAAGATAATTGCAATATAATTTCTAAAGAGAGTGACACTTAGTTGACAGCAACACGTCCAGGTTTATATTTATCTTTCCTATGTAACTAAGTTTATGTACTCAATACAGTAAAGAGCCTGATAAACATATGGTTTCCTATGGTGAGCTTTTCACTCATAAATATTAGTGAAGTTCACAAGCTCAGAAGAAATGATAAATAGTTTATGCTTTCATGTAAAATCCCCACTGGAAAATCAGCAAACTTTGAATTGAGCCAAAATAATACCGATTTTTGCAAACCAGATGAAAAATCTGTTTGAGTAAATAGGCCGTTAAAATGAGGGGATGCAACTGTTTTCAACAGCATGACTGAAAGAGTCTGCATGCAAAAGATAGCTGATCCCTCTGGCTATTAATTGCTGCATCCTATAGCGTTATCTTCTTATAAATGAGATTCCACTTTTAAATAAAAACACTTGTTTACTCTTGAAAATCTATCTTTTTTGAGTCCGTATTAAGATACAAAGCCGTGGGCAATGATGTCTCTCTCTTCCTTAAATGAGTCAAGAGCTGGCCTTTAGGGAAATGTGCTTGTGCAGCATATTCATACCCTGTATAATGCATCCTAAATATTTTTCAAGCAGCTTCAGAAACTATCATCACAGATGAAAGCTGGTAAGAAACAGCCATGATTATAAAATACATGGGTGAGAAAGGGGAAGCAATGCCCACTTCTGAATGTCCTGACATTTGATTTATCCCACATCATAATGATCAGCCGCTCATAGTAATTTCCCTGTTTACTACTCGCTAGCAGTGGCTGATGGTGCACCTGTGCCTTTTCCCCCAGCCCCCCGTCTGCTGACTGCAGCCATTGAGAATCAGGTGACTGAAACCTTTTAGATAAAAGTTAATTAGCCAGCACGCTGCAGATCAAATCTTTCCAGTGCAATGCCAAATGGAAACCTTCCAGGTGGCTGCTGGAACTGTTCTTCACTTACCATCCCCCTCAACATTTCAAAGCTGGTAATTCATTTCAAGTGAGAGTCAATGAAGCAAATACAGGGGAACACATCAAAAAGTTCAGCATCATCTTTCAACCTGTTGGAACGTGCACTTTCACATTTTGCACAGGCGTGCATTTACCAATATACGGTTTAGATTAATAGATTCCAAGGCCAATGTGATCATTTAGTCTGATCTCTTGTATAATACAGGCCATAGAAATTCACTAAAATAATTATAGAGCAGATCTTCTAGAAAAAACACCCAATCTTGATTTAAAAATTGTCAGTGATGAAAAATCCACCATGACTTTGGTAGCTTGTTTCAATGGTTAATTATCCTCACTGTTACAATTTTGTTTTAGTTCCAGTCTGAATTTGTCTAGCTTCAGCTTTCAGCCACTGGCTCATGCTGTACTTTTCTCTGCTAGATTGAAGAACCCATTATCAAAAATGTGTTCCCTATGTAGCTACTTAAACAGTAATCAAGTCACCACTTAACCTTCTCTTTGTTAAACTAAATAGACTCAAGGAGCTAAGTCACTATAAGGCATATTTTCTAATCTGTTAAATATCTTCGTGGCTCTTCTTTGAAAGCACTCAAGTTTATCAACATCCTTCTTGAATTGTATACACCAGAACTGGACACGGTATTCTAGCAGCAGTCAAGTCAGTGCCAAATTACGAGGTAAAACAACAAGATTCTCCTGTTCATGTATCCAAGGATCACATTAGTCCTTTTGGCTAAGGTATCATACTGGGAGCTCTTGTTAAGCTGACTGTCACCATGAACCCCAAATCTTTTTCAGTCACTGCTCCCCAGAATAGAGTCCCTCATTGTGTAAGTGTGTCCTACATTCTTTGTTCCCATGTAGCCACGTTAAAATGCATATTGTTTGTTTACCAAGAGATCCAGATCAATCTGTGTCAGCGATCTGTGCTCTTCATTATTTACCACTCCCCCAATTTTTGTGTCATCTGCAAACTTTACCAGTGGTAATTTTGTGGGTATTTTTCCAGGTCATTGATAAAAATGTTAAATAGCATAGGGACAAGAACCGATCCCTGTGGGACCCCACTAGAAACACACCTGCTTGATGATTGTTCTCTGTTTACAGTTACATTTTGAGACCTATCAATTAGTCAGCTTTTTATCCACTTAATATGTGCCATGTTAATTTTATGTTTTTTGTAGCCATGTTGGTCCCAGAATATTAGAGAGACAAGGTGGATGAGGTAATATCTTTTAGTGGACCAACTTCTATTGATATGAGAGGCAAACTTTTGAGGTTACACAGAAAGCTCTGTGTAAACTTGAAAGCTTGTCTCTCTCACCAACAGAAGTTAGTCCAAGAAAACATCTTAATTTTATATCATTCTAGTATTTGAATCACAATGTTGAGCGTAAAGTGAAATGCCTTACAGAAATCTACCGGTATTACATCAATACTATTATCTTTGTCAATCAACCTTGTAGTCTCATAAAAAAATGGATCTCAAGTTAGATTGACAGGCTCTATTTTCCATAAACCCATGTTGTTGGACATTAATTATATCATCCTCCTTTAATTCTTTATTAATAAAGTCCCATATCCACCTGTCACAGGGGAGCTGGTCTCTGTGGATGGGCTGAGCCCAATCCAGCCAATTAAAAGAGGGCTCAGATACACCTGGGTCTATAAAGAGCTGCTCATAGGCAACTGGGAGGAGAGACCTAGGCAAGTGGAGCCCTGAAAGGAAGGACTGATACCGGCTTAGCCCTGGTCAGCAGAGGCCACACTGGAGTATGGCTAACTACTGTGGTGGGTCCCCGGACCAAGTGCTGTGACTCCAAGAAGGGAGCAGAGCTGGAGGAGGCAAGGAAGCTGCCAGGAGCTGGAAAGCCAGAGATCCCTGGGAGGGGTGGCCCTGAAGCCTGGGGGTCAGGTATTGACTTAAGGCTACATTCTGTTTGCTTGTTAAACTTTGCTATAAACGAATAAACCACCTTGACTGGGACTGGGCATAGCAGTGCATGCTTGGAGGTGGGGTGCAGTGGCAGTCTCCTGGTGACACCCCTCCCCCCATTATTTTGCCCAGGATTGATGTCAGATTGACAGGCCTATAATTACCCGAGTCATCCTGTTTACCGTTTTAAAATATTGGTACAATATTAACTTTCTTCTAGGTTTCTGGAACTTCCCAAAGTTCCAAGACTTATTGAAAATCAAAATTAACAGTCCAGTGAGCTCATCAGCCAGCTCTTTTAAAACTCTTGGATGCAAATTATCTGGACCTGTTGGTTTAACATGTCTGACTTGAGTAGCTGCCATTTAACATTGTCCCACGATACTAGTGGAATGGAAAGCATGTTCTCATCATCGTATGACATGACTAAATTATCTGTTTTTATTCTCCAAATTCAAAACAGAAATATTTACTGAATGTCTGCACTATTATTGATAATTCTATCTTTTCCATTCAACAGTTAGTAATATGCTATCCACATATACCTACAGAGAGAGGCAGACATGAGCATGAGTTGGCCTTTTGGACAATTAATCTGTATATATTCAATGACAAAAGTCCCTTACACTTAGAGATGGGCATTGTTTTTTTCAGCAACTAGTTTGACAAAAGAATGGATTTTTTTTGGTTGAATGAAACTATTTGTGAATTTGGGGTCCAATTGAGTGAATCATTTCAGTGAAATAAAATATGGGAGGGAAAAAATTCAGAAGTCGGTTTGTTTTGACATGTTTGAAATGAAACATTTTGACTTTTCATTTTGAAATGTTTATTTAGAAATTTAGCGACAGTGCTTGTTGATTCTGAAAAAGGATTCTCTTCAGTCTGGATGAACTGAAGTCATAGACTACACACAGGAAATCATGCAATATTTTCCATCCATCATCCAATTCTTCTACTAGTACAAAGCCTATTGACACAGGGAATATGGTGAGTCAAACCACCCCATGTCACGTACAAGGCTGAAATGCCAAATAAATGATTTAAATAGGCTCTTGAATCTGCTGATCTGTAGGTCACACTGTGAGGAGGAGGATTTCCAGTTAGATGAGGTGTGTAATAATATATAAAATTACACTTGGAGTCAATGCATTAAGCAAGGAAACCAAAGAGCTAAAACTATAGAAGGAACAAATATTACTTCCCAAACTGATGCCAATATTAGTTTCCTAGTCTCTAAACAAGGGCTGTCCAATCACCTACTGAAAAAAAACACTGTACAAACAAGGACACCATTCCATTGGGTGTCCCTTCCTTTATGGACTTAAAGGTTATAGACAGTGGGACTGTAGTTGTAAATACAGTGGACTGTGGAAATTCTAGCAGTCCTATAGCTGGTACTGCACACATCCCTATGCAGAATGTGCACATTGTAAAAACAAGAATCACACTGTTTCTGGGGAACACATTTGTAATGTTGAAGGAAAATGATAGGGATCTAACCCTGAGCTTATGAGGAGGCTTTGGTTCTGAAGCAGTAAACACAGGAGAGCACATACACATATTCCTACTTTTAATGGTAGACAATTGCACAACCAAGAGCTTCCGCCTAACACAGGAAAGATACAAAACAACATTTGTATGACCAAAATGCCTGTTGTGCCTTCAAAGTTCGCATTCGGATGGATTAAAAATTCTCAGGTTGCTGTCCAGACAGGGCCTGATTCTTGGTTACTTTGGCCTTTAACACTACTCTGGATGCTTAAAGAGACCTTAGCTTAAATGAGAATCAGGCCCCATAGTGCTAATAGTGTACATGTAGGAAGTAGTCCTGAACCAGAATAACTCAGCAGGAGTTGGATGAAAGCAAGAATCAGCTGAACGCCCCTTTGCATGTGAAGCTGGAGGTCAATCAAAAGCCCCCCTTTAAAGAGGCTCCTTCATATCTCTCAGTCTACAACAGGCACGCTTCATAACATTTTAATATTAAACTGTGTGGGATGGGAGAAAATGAACATTAAAGCAAATGAAATAGTGTAAGCTTTGTATGGTATTGAGAGAGCCTTTATAAACTTAAGTATTTGGATTCAAACAAATTTAGGATGATGATGTAGTTTTTAAACGATCAAATATTGTAACGGCATTACTACTTTGCCAACAATGACTTCTGTTTTGGAAACATCTCCTTGATTATTATATATGACAGAAGACTGCCTTCTCTCTATGCCCACTTCCCCAAATGCCTGCCTACTCACAAGCACTCAGACTTGCTTGGGACTTGTGGGTCAATATCACTTCTGAAGGTACCACATACCCAGTAAGGTCATGCCATTTGGCACTCAGTATCCGTTGACACTACAAAGCCTTTTCTAATCGTAAGCTTGATTTTACAACTGAACTGCAAATTAAATGTGAAAATTCCATTTGCTGCAGCAGCAGCACCTGCTGTACGCCCAAATTTGCCATTTTAGCAGGGATTCGCCATTTAATCTAAAAATGTATCTTTATTTTCCTTTTTGATGCCCCAAAGCCACAATCAGCTGGTTCCCACTGCCCAGTGGTGCCCCAAAATATCCCATGCCTTGATATCAGATACTAGAGAAACCTGCTGGAGCACAGAACCAGAATAACAGAATAACCAGAAAGGCATAATGTCTCCTTGTCCCCTCCTGCTATATCCATCTCTGAGAGTGTCATCTCCACACAGAACTCCCTGTGAAGCTCTGTAGCTGTTTGTTTTACTGCACTGCATGGTTTTGTGAGGTTTCTTTTTAATAATAAATCTTGGTAAAACTGAACAGCTGATGCTTCATTTGTAGTTCACCCTTAAAACAAACTTTTTCAGTATGAAAATTTAGAGAAGATGGCTACAAAAATAGTCAACCTCCTCACACATACTTCCAACAACACTACCTATATCCATACTCTCTCCATACCACTGACTCAGTTTTGTAGAATGATTTCATTTTCGACCATATGCTTATGAGTCATCTCCCTGGAAAAGTTGGTGAATGGCAATCAGAAATCTTGGGATTGGAAGGTAAACTATTTTGTCGGTGTATGTAAACATTCCACGTAATATTGCATAGAAGAATGCTATCCAAGACTCAGTTTCTTGGTATCTTTGGTCAAGAACTTCTGCCTGCAAATTAATGGCCTGTCAAAACTTCAGTGCGATTTGCACTGATATTAAAATGAAATAAATCCGGATCTGTTTTGCCCAATGATATCTGTAAATTGCTACAGTTTCCTGATAATATTACGATTACTATTTAGGGAGAACTTCATGAAGTAAACAGTGTTTCTTGGTAATAATTATGTTTAGATTTATTATCAGAATACATTAGTCATTAGATATTGCATAGAGAATAGAAAGCTGGACAAGAATGGCATGTTTTACTCTATATAGCATTGTGTGTGGTGGGGGATAATTCTAAGTTTTCAATCTAAATGACTTCTTCTGATGCAATGAATAGGGTGCCATGTTCTGTTGTTGTGATAGTAGCTCCAGGAATGTAGAATTTGACAAAAGGTCAGATTTTTTAAAGGTATTTAGTCATTCAAATATGCAACTAGAGGCACATGATGAAATTTCTGAAACCACCGAGTTCCCTAATTCCTGTTGGGAGAATTCCACAGCATCACAGAGTGCTCTGGGCATGGGCATACTATACATGGTCTCTACCTTTATCATTCTAATGCCAATATTTGTGATTAACCAGTTCAATTTTGGAGCGGCTTCTCCCTTTTCACTCTACTATATTTGACTTTTTAACCCTTTACTCTCCTATATTGGCTCTTGATGGGATAAGATCCACTTGAAGGGCACCACCGTCCGCTTTCCTTTCAGTTAAAGTCTGCTTCCCTACACTTCGGTTGTTAAATGGGCCTCCAACAGCAATACAAAGGTCTGCCTTGAGGTGGAAAATAAGGTGTTTTAGAACTTGTGTTCTGCATTTGTCAGTACATTTCATGGCTACCAACCCACTCCAAGATACATTAGGAATCCAAACATCGAAGCCAGGCAGCCTGAGATAGATACCTAACAAATCTGAGGGCCTCTGCTGCATATTTTATATTGGTAACTTTGTTTGGTTTTGTGATGGAACAGAACAGTAGGAAATGTTCTTCAGGAACAAATTGAATAGAAAGAGCACTGTGCCTGCCTGCTGGAAGGAAGTCTAGCGTGCTACAAAAATGTTAGGCAACCTTAATCTAGGGGTGGCTGCTGCTTCGCCTACAACATATATATATATAGAGAGAGAGAGAGAGAGAGAAAGAGAGACTACTGATGTTGCATGTTTTGAAATTGCCAACTATGTATAGTCCCTTCATGGGGAAAAACAAGCTGCCCCTCAGACGAGCACCCTGCTGGGAAACGTTATTTTAGAAAGTGGGCCCCCCTGTTTCGTGAAGCCGCTGAGTGACAGGGGCTGCCCCGCACCGGGGTATTTACAGAGCAGGTTGCAGCAGCAGTTTGGCCGGCGTCCCCCCCGCTAGCCTGAGCCAGCCGTTTCGGTGCGTCGTTGTCCGTGGTGCTGAAGTGAGGAGCCACTGCGCCCGCTCACTCCGGACCCCTGGGATACGGGACCCGCCCACGCCCCGCGGCTCTGCGGGACACCCCGGGAGTGAGGCGCTGGATAGTTATACTTTGTCGGGGGCAGGGCGAGCTGCCCTATCCCCTGCTCGATTCACAGTGGACCCCCCCCCCACACACACTGCCCCTGTCCCCATCCCCAACGCGCCGCCCCGGGGCCCTTACCTGGCTCTCCCTCGGGAACTCCCGGAGCACGATGCTGATCACCGGGAGGCGCAGGGCCGAGGAGACGAACTCCAGCTCCAGCATCTCCCCCGTGCTCTGCGGGAAGGCGAGGACGGCGGAGACCCCCTGCACCACCACGGTGTGGCAGAGGCTCTGCAGGAAGGAGAGCGGGTCGCTGCTCCAGGAGGAGCTGGGGGAAGAGAAAGGCAAGAGCGGCAGGTCGCCCAGCCCGGCCTCGATGGCCATCACCACCTCCAGGGACAGGTTGTAAGGCAGCAGCCCGCTCACGCGGTTCAGGTTCTCCACCCCCGAGAGCAGCGCGTCCCTGGGCCGCAGCAGCAGCAGCTCCTGGTCTCCGCTCGCGTTGCCAGTCGGGTTCCCGGTGCCCAGCTGCGCCCTGTCCCCGATCCGCTGCCTCTGGATCCCGGCGCCCTGCCAGCCGCTCGCCCTGGGAGTTTGCGCTGCTTTGTGCGCACTTCGTCCCGCTTTGCTCCCCCGGCTCCCTTCCCCCTGCGCCCCGGGAGCGGACTCCGGCGCGCCTCCCAGCTGGGCGCCATGGCGCGCCCCCCAGCTCCAGCCGCGGTGGCTCCGGGAGGTGGCCGCCCAGGGCTGCAGGTGGGCCGCCCCGATCCTCACCGTGTGCCCGATCCGCTTGAGGATCTGGCAGGGCTGCGGGTGGGAGGAGGAGCCGGGCACCCGGGCCAGCACCAGGGCGCAGGGCGGCAGCAGCAGCAGACAGACTCTGCTCAGGAGCCACCACAAACCCAGTCTCCACATCACTGACAGCCAGCGGCCGGGGAGCCGGGAGAAGCGACCGGCCCCCTTCCCCCTCCCCGCTCAGCCTCCTCCTCCTCCCCCGATCCCTGGCGCGCCTCTCACCGCCCAGCAGCCAAAGCCTGGAGCAGCTCCCCGGCCATGGGAGCGGTGGCCAGCAGCTCCCGTCACTCCGGGCGCCCTGGGGCTCCGGCGCCAGACATCAGCCCCAGCGGGTGGCAGCCAGGGGGACCCTCCTTCCCCAGCGCCTCGCTGAGCAGCATGGATCGCCTACCCCCACCCCCAAATACCCACCCACCCCCCGCCTCCCCCGAGGCTCCCAGGGCAGGCGGCGGGCCAGGGAGCCCCGTCCGCTCGGCAAAGCGCCAGCGCAGGGAGAGACACGGAGAGCAGCCGCGCCAGGCGCCCGGAGCATCGCTCCGCGGTGGCTAGGAGATCCCTCCCCGGGGAGCCCAGCCCCACATCTCCGCTCGGGGAGGCGCCCAGCCTGCGCCCTTCCTCCGGCTCTTCTGCCCTCGCTTCTCCCGCGTCCCTTCTCTCCTGCCCCCGCCGGCGCACCGAGCTGGGGGGCTGGCTCCCAGGCGACAAAGTTGCCGAGCTGCTGGATGGCGCCGGCCCGTCGCTGGGCTGCGCTACACTCCCACCGAAAGGCGCTCTCCCAACGCCAGCGGGCAGCCCCAGCGCCGGGGAAAGTCCCCTCCTGCCGCGCCGGGAGCCGGAGCGCTCCGCCCGCAGTCCCTGCGCCCCAGCGCCCCCCGGGCAGAGCCTAGAGCCCGCCTGGGCAGCTCCCCGCCAGCGCCCTGGGGGAACACGGGGCACAAAACTAGCGGGAAGAGTCCGATTGGCAGACAAGGGCTAGTTATAGCTCCGGTCTAAACAGTTCTAGCCCCACGCTCGTTTTGTAACCTGGGCGCTTTTGTATACGGCCACGTGGACAGCCAGGGTCCCCCGTCCTAGGCTCCGGTGCGCCTGCTTGATACCGCCTTTACTGACACGCACAGCAAGCTCCCTGCATGGATCTGGACAACAGTCCCCAGAGGCAGCGTCTACACAAGCGCCAGGATTGGCCCACGTCATCCTCTGCGGTTGCAATTTCATACATTCAGGCCACCCGGTCTTTGGGGTGCTAGTTGTGAGTTTCTCAATCATGGTTCCATTGGCTCACTATAGAGCTAATGTTTCTGAGCGGTAAATAGCAGCGATAGAGCTCCAGATCCTTCCCTTCTCAGACTGTTCTTAACTTCTCCAGGATGAGTTAGCTGCCAGACATGCCAACTTTTATCATTGGCCCATAGTATGATCTGCAGCCTTGTCTTACTAAAGTCAATGGCACTGGTCCCAGAGGGTAAGTAAAGGCAGCAGGACTAGACACTGAATTTGTACCATACCAGATTTCTCACCTCTGCACCGCTCACTTCTGGGAATCCAATATTGCTCTAAATGTCCTTTCCATTCAGCTACTGCTTCAAATTTCATAAGTCTTCAACGTGTGGGACGTGCAATCATTGATCACCAAGCCATCACCCTTTGTTAGAATTACGTGTAGAAGAAAACTCTTTTGTACAGAGAAAATAAAATTCAAAGGGAGAAAGAAAGAAATGGGGGGGGGGGAGGGGTGTGTGTGAGTGAGTGTGGTTGTCTCCATTCCTAATGCACAATTGCACATCATCATTTGAGCTCTTACTAATTCACAAGTGGTAAGAGTACCCCAGCATTTGGGGGGGAGGGTGTTGTGTAGGTCAGGACTATGTTGCATTAGCAAAGATATAAGGAGAAAATGTTCCAGCACGTAGTTGTATGATATCCAACTCCTACAAATGCACTCAATTCACTCCTCCATTTCTTCTTTCTCCTCCATTCTTCTCATACTTTTAAAAATCATTTCCATTTACTTCCCACGCTTATCCTCTTTCCCATCCTATTTATCCCTTGCTTTTTTGTTCCTTCTCCATTTCTTTTCCTTTGAGGAAGGCATCCCTTTAGATCACAAGGTGCATCTTTGAAGGTTCCCAGCTTCTTTGGTTGGGAGAGATGTTTTGAACATGGCAAAGAACCAATCCAGCCTATAGAAAAGTGGGCCTTTCCAGAAACACACACACTTAAAAATTAGAGGTGTGATAAAATAAGAATCCACTCAAATCTTGGCTCACAATGCCAATTAGCTTGACCCACATCCTTTCCTGAGGTTTGGGAAAGCTTGGGCTAATTCCCTTTTTCCTTTTGTGTACCTCAGCAATTCCTGGTTTTCAGGTCAGACTGCAAGGAGAAATCTTGCTCTGTTGTGAGAAGGAATTTATGTGGCATTTCTCATCCACTTGAAACTAGGACATACTAGAAATCTCATAAGAAAACTAACATTCATATGGTTTCCAGTCCAGTTTCCAGACTAAGATGCTTTATAAAGTTTGTTATAAGCATTTACACAGGCATCCAGGCTTCTAAACCAAGCTGTTTGAAGTTTGTTCATTATTAGTTGGAATCCCAGGTGCAGTGAAACTTGTATAAGAAACTACTCTAGTTATGCAAACTTCTGATTTAAGAGTCAATTGCAAATTATCATGCAAGGTGTACCACCTTGCTCCATATTTATTAGAACTTCTTGGAAGCAATGGACCTCCATCTGTTCCTTGTGTGCACATTTCATTATAGTAAAAAATGGAAGTTTTCAGGAAAATGAAGTAAGATTATTACTGTAAGAGTTACAGTAAGTAGCATAATAGAACTGGGTGAAAAAAATACAGTAAACAATTTATTCAATACTTTTTCTGCTTGTGAATTGTTGATGAACAAATCATAATCTTCACTTTTGTTCCTTATCCAAAACAATTCACAAAATAATTTCTGCAAATAATTCTTGGTCAGGAGCTCATTCATGATTGCAAATAGTCAATATGAGACATTTGAGCTATTTTGATTGCACACATAGTTCAGATAATATGTTTCTGTGCTCTGACTGGAGGAGTGCTACTTTTCAAGCTATCATTCCAATCTGAATATTCCTAATGATGAAATCTAGATTTTCTGTCTGCAAATATTCTGCAATATATATTTAGAATTTGCTCTTTCTGCAAATATTCTTACCAGCAAAATTCTTTGTAATGGTCCGGATTGAGAAAGCACTTAAACATGTGCTTAATTTTAAGTGCACGAGTAATCCCATAGACTTCAATGGGACTACTGCTGTGCTTAAAATTAAGCATATGCTTTTCCTGGATCAAGGGCAGAATATCTGTGGGAAGTGATTCTAAAATGGGCACAGAAACTAAGTGAATTTGTTTAAATAATTTGAATGATCATGGATATTTTTTTTTCTGTATTTGCCCAGCTATAAATACTCATGTGGAAAAAGATACAGTTTGTTCTGGTAGCTAAGGGAAACGCTGTCTTTAAAAGAGTGTCAACAATGAGCTAGTTTTCTTACAATGTCACATTCTCATTCCAAAGGTTGACAGTAGAATAAGTTACCAGTCTTGACAAATACTCGACCTTTTCAACTTTTAACTTAATGACTGGCTGTGTTCCCCCATACATTGGAAGCTAACGCGGGGAGTTCATTCACTGAGCACACACATGACACTGGCAGTGTGAAAAACGCCACTTTTGCTGTTGCATTTCTAAGGCATTAGACTAAGACCTTGCAGAACACTGCAAACGGAGAAAAAAACAAACAAATGAATGATCACATTAAATAGCTATGAGTACAGTTCTGCTGCTGCAATTGAAGGGTATTAAGGAATGATGAATGGAGTAAGTATTCAACATTGATAACCTCAAAGGGATTAAGGCATCTAATTCCCAGTGATTGATTAATGGGATTAGGTGCCTAAATCCCTTTAAAGATCTGGGCCAGATTATCCCCTTGAGTGGGAGAAACCTATGGGAGAGGAATATTTACCAAGGAAAGATAATGAGATTCCTTACCCAGATTGTTCTAACCATCATTCCTTGGAGGAGAGGGATTCCTAGGAATGCAGAGGCAGGCAGTTGTTCCTGTCCCTAGATCAGCATCTTTTAGGGCATCCATGTGGAAGGCTTGCCCCATTGTGCAGGTGGAGAGACATCACGTTGCCATTGTCTTCCCATTCATGACTATGTTCTCTAGCTCCCTCACTCTGAAGGAAAAATCCTATGGGATTACCAGGTGGCAATAGTAGGCAGAATGACTTTTTTGCAGTTCTTCCTTTAGCTTCTCCTAAATTCTGAAACCCCACAAGGCACCGACTGAGCAGTAGTTGTACAATGCAAAGTCTGTGGTTTCAAAGGAAGATGGGGGCAATGCTACGCCAGGTCTGCTCCTGTCTGTTCTAACATAGGCAGTGCCCTATGGATCTATGCAGTCCATAGACTCGCAGGCCATGCACCTACCTTTTCCTTGACCCACCCAAACAAACCCTTCCCATACAGTCATGGAGTGCGTTTCTCCAGAATTTGGCTGTGGTAGGGTGTATACCCCATACTGGAAGTGACAGGGTTAAGGGGAGCCGGTGAGACCAACTAGCCCATTCTCTGGCACCTAGTGGGGAGACAGGTAATAAAGGATTAAATCCAGCTGGGAAGTTTCTGTAAAGGAAGGCCTGCAGGGCACGTGGGAGAGGACACTTAAGAGAGAAACTTGTGGGAAGGAACTTATACCTGGTACTGTTCCTGAAGGGAGAGGGCAGCTGGGGAGCAGCAGAGTCCTAAAGCAGGCCTGGAAAAGAGAAGCTACAGGGATTGTTTTAGGAGGAGCTCGGCGTCCATGGAGAAAACCCCCAGAAGCAGCTCTCTGTAACAGAGCAAGGAAGAGCTCTGCAGAGCAAGGAGGCGAGTGGTGGAGGTGGCCCTGGCGGAGGAGTAAGGAGGCGAGCGGCGAGCCAGCAGTAGGGTGAGGAGGCAGGCAGGAGGGTCTGGCTGCAAGTAGGGGAGTGAGGAGGGACACCGGAGGCAAGCGGTGGGCAGATGGTGAGGAGGCGAGTGGCGGGCTCATGGGCAGCGGGTGGAGCCCCCCTTCTGGGGAGGCTAGCCCTTGACTACACCCTTTCTGCCTGCGCTCCTGCCCCTGGCAGCTGGCGCCCCGAGACTAGGGGCGGCTCTAGCTTTTTTGCCGCCTCAAGCACTGCAGGCAGGCTGCCTTCGGCATTGCGCCTCAGGGAGGTCCGCCGGTCCCGCAGATTTGGTGGCGGGTACGCCGAAGCTGTGGACCGGCAGACCTCGCGCAGGTGGGCTGCTGAAGGCTGCCTGCCTGCTGCCCTCGCAGGAACTGGCAGGGCACCCCCCGCGGCTTGCTGCCCCAGGCACACGCTTGGAGCGCCGGTGCCTGGAGCCATCGCTGCCCGAGACCCCTTGCGCCTGGAGCTGCAAGCCCCCAGCCCAGAGAAGCCCTGAGTGCCCCCCTCACCTGCCTGGAGGAGCCTTGGGGCCAGCCGCAGCCGTGCCCCCCTTCCTGTCCCCTCCCCTCCCCTCCCCAGACCCAAGCCACCCAGATACGTTTTTCATTATTACTGGACTTCTATTATGTAAAAGCATTTTTAAATTTACTTCAGAATTGTTATACAGACACCCACTTTTACCAACAAAGCAAAAGAAACAATAATAATAAAGACAAGAATGTGCAAAGCGCCTTATTTGTGTTTCTATTCTGTTAGGTCCAGTAAAGAGATAGCTGTGCATGATTTTAATTATTGTGTCCGAAAAAAAAAAGGCAAAACCCCTGGCCCCCCAAACCTGACATAAATAAATTACAATGATCTGATGTATACATGTGCATATTACTTTATTGACTTTAGGAAAAATGAATAGTTTTAAGAAAAAGTGTAAGTGCACCACCAGCAAGAGTTGGTGGCTGCGCTCTGAGGCCACCAAAAATTGTGTTGCGAGAACCCTGGGCCTAAGACATGTTTTGGAGTCATCATTCCATGCCTGCTTCCTCCTTGCTCCAGTGTGGGAGTAGGCACTGGGTACTGGCTATACTAGCCACCCGCCATGCTGACTCAAATGCCCTGCCCAGTGGGTGGGTGGGGAAGATGGCAGGATTCCACCCACTCCTTCCTGGTGGCTGGCCTCTTTAAGGGGACTCGGGGTGCAGTGTACCCATGATGGGCTTTAAGGAGAGCCCACCTGAAAGTAATGAATTGCTTAGCTGGCAGCTAATTGGCTCATTAGTGTCTGGGTTTGACAAAAGGCTACTGACCTCTGGTGCTTCTGGAGAGAAGGTGCTCTCAAGGAGCAGAGCTTTCAGGGAAAGGACTTTAGGGAAGGACCTTCCAAATGACTGCAGGCTGCCCAGTTTGTGAGGCACTGCATGCTGTCAGGTTGCTGGTGGGGACCGTGCATCAGCCACGAGCTGGCAGGAAGTGGTACAAGAAGCTGGACCCTCCAGGGAGAAAGTACTGAAGGAGTTGCTCCACCAAAGGTGCCTTGAGGCTGGTGAAAGTGGGAAGTGGCTCAAGGAAACCTTAGTGAGTTTGAGGAAATGAAATGAGGCTAAGGGAGTTTTGCAGTTGCATGTCTAAATCCATTTAGTCTCTGAAAATCCCAGCCTGGTGTCCCCTCTCCCAAAGTCTAATTATTGGGTGTACGCAACACAGTTAGTGAAACAATTGGGCTCAGTCCTGCTTTTGCACCTCCACGGGGGTGAGTTCAGGATCAGACCCTTTTAAAAGTCTTGTCTGCCATGTTTCCTGGTAGTCTAACCAAGAAGAAGCTGGGACACACCTTGCTGTTCCTGCGGGGCAGCAGACTAAAACGCTGACCCATGGGAGGAAGTATGGCAGAGAGTGGTGCTAACACAAGGTTATATATAGAGAGAGATATATTGTAGTCAATGGGTGAGTAGAATGTGACATTTATTCATGGGAACCTTTAAATAACACTGTGCTGGAGGCACTGGTGAGAGTGTAGACTATAGGAAACAATGCTTGAACTTGACAGGTGTGTGATAAATGGACTTCACTTTTTAGGCTGGTTCTGGAGTACACTGGAGAATTTAAGCATCTGTTCAGGGAAAACAACTCCAGGGGCGTGAAGCCTGTTTTAAAGACCAGCTGCCTAAAACAACCTCTTTAAGCAAATTTGTTATGCTCAAATAAATGTGTTAGTCTCTAAGGTGCCACAAGGACTCCTGTTCTTTTTGTGGATACAGACTAACACGGCTGCGACTCTGAAACCTCTTTAAGGAATCATAGAATCATAGAATCTCAGGGTTGGAAGGGACCTCAGGAGGTCATCTAGTCCAGCCCCCAGAGCATTAAATTACTTGTGTTAAGCAAACACTCAGAGCAGGATGAGGAAGGATGGATAAGGTGCTAGCTTGGGAGGTGGGAGTCCTGGCTTCAGTTCCCAGCTCTGCCACCGATTCCCTTTGTCACTTCACTCTCTGTGTCCATCAGTTCCCCCTCTGTAAAATGGGGATGCAGCACTTGCCTACAACACCCCTGTGAGCAGAGATACACTAACGAGCGTTAGGAGCGGAGATGCTTCAGTAAGGGGTCCGTATAAGTACTCAGAGACTGAACCTCAATTCAACACCGCCAGAGATTCCTAGCCGCGTTCTTTACTAGGAGACTGCTTTGGACTCTAGGGCACGTGTGTACAGAGGAAGGGTCAGTCCTGCGGTGGGCCCACTCATCTTAGTTAAGTTACTCACATGCTTTGGGTCCTTCCAAGATCCAGAGCATAGTCTGTGCACACTTTGTATAGCTCTGGGTACTGCTCTATGGCCAGGTCTACTCCTAAAAGTTAGGTTGACCCAGCTACATTGCCATGTATTTACGCCAATGCAGTATCGGTGTAGACCCTGCATTGCTTACATTGCCTGTTGATGGCCTTCAGAAGCTGTCCCACAATGTCCTGCACTGACAGTTCAATCGGCACAAACGCTCCTGGGGAGGACATGCACATCAGCACAAAGAGCAAACGTGCACAAGTACTGTAACTACGTCAGGGTAAATTAGGCCAACTGAATTTTGTAGCTTAGACAGGCCCTCAGTAACGAACCGTTAGACTAGACTGTTTGAAACGTATTGTTTTCCACAATTAAAAGGAAAAAAAAAAGGCTGAGCTGAAACCAGACAAGGAGGACAGGCTTTCAGGGAAACTATTAGTGAAAATCAGATCAGTCTAACTCATTAACTGCCGTCATCTGGCTCCATTGATTTCAATCTACTGTGAGTGACATCTCACTTCAGAGCTAGGAGGGGGATGGTGGTTAGGACAGGATTGCTACTTATTTCTCCCCCCTGACTCCCCAAGAAGAAATACATTCAATAAGCGCAGAAGGGTATGTGACGTCCACTGAGGGGGAACCAAACCCACGGTGTCAAGGATTGTATCTGAAGCCCATCTAGCAGAAGTCACACTCAGTGGAGTCTAGGCCCTGGTCTACACACAGCCCCTGGTTCGAACTAGGGTACGCGAATTCAGCTACGTGAATAACGTAGCTGAATTCGAACTACCCTAGTTCGAATGACTTACCGTCCAGACGCCGTGGAAGCGAACTCCGCGGCTCCAAGGTCGACTCTGGCAACTCCTCCTGCCGCGGTGGAGTACCGGAGTCGACCGCGGCGCTTCCGGAGTTCGAACTATCGCGTCTAGATCAGACGCGATAGTTCGAACTCCGAGAAGTCGAACTCGCCGCGTCGACCCGGCGGGTAAGTATAGACGTGGCCTCACAGAGCGCACAGGATCAAACCGTGACCATCTATGCAATCTGGACTGGTTGGAGCTTCTTTTGGAGGTGCAGTTTGGAAGAGTACCACTAATTTATTTTTTTTAAATGTGACTCCTGTGCGTTTGCAGGGCTGGGGCCAAACAGAGTGTCTCGTTCATAGAGCCAGGGGAATTATTCAGTATTTTCCCCATAATTATTCACTCAAGCAAAAACTGAAATCTTTTGGGCTCTCTTTAAGCCCTATTTGTTTTTGTGAATACTCTAACGCAGGTTTTTCTGGGAGGAAGGTGCACACATATTACTAATAGTATGCAAATAGAGTATATTAATGAAAAGTGACTTTCCAGGCGTGTCCCTATGAGAACAGGAACAATGCCAGCTGACATAGGTGTCCAGTGAAAACTATTCAACATGGCTCCATGTTTGACTTTTGGATGCTGTGTACTCACGACAAACTGCCTCTGCGCAATCTGCAGACCGAGAGTTATTTACAGAATTTATCTGACTCATAATTCTGAGGCCATCCAATACATTTTTTCTGATGTAAACTGATTGCAGAACAGAAAAAGAAACTAAATTTCTGCATATCTATTTTGCTAGATTATCACTGAGTTCTAATACCCCCCTCCCCAGTAGTAGATTGTGAAACCCTACTCATCTGGGCAAGCACTTATTCATATGAGTCAGTGGGACTAGTCATATGAATTAGACCTTGTCCAGATGGAAGTTTTACCTCTTAATGTAAATCAGTTTTTAAAACTAACTTAGTTAACCCAATGCAACCCCCCCATGGGAACAACCTTTTTTGACAGTGGCTTATTTGGT
Organism: Mauremys mutica; assembly: GCF_020497125.1. Lineage (NCBI taxonomy): Eukaryota > Metazoa > Chordata > Testudines > Geoemydidae > Mauremys > Mauremys mutica. The sequence goes on from NC_059077.1 coordinate 117,160,411, forward strand.
TTTGTGTAAACCAATACCTAACTGCCTTACCAAACTGAAATGAATCTGAATTATGAGCATGCATGCAGCTGTGTGCATCAGGTTAACTAAAAAGCTGTGAAATCACACCTTTAATTACACTGGAGCAGCTTTCTTGAGTGGACCAGCCCTAGGTGCTCACCAGTGTGAGAGAGGGCTGCACACTCAGGCCCTGTGTATTCAGGAACCAATAAAACATGTAACTGGCACAGGGCAGATATTGATACTATGAGTTGGGATCATCAAAGGGGCCTTGGGCATTAGGTTTTCAAATCCCGTTGGTTTTCACTGGGAGTTGGGCCTTTTCAATATCCACCCATAAGTTAGAGGTGACGTGTGTGTGTGTGGGGGGGGGGGACACATACCCCCCCTGATTTCTACCTTCCATTTATCACAGAGGTTTTCAAGCTGTGAACCCCCTAGAACTGTCACTTCCGGCCGGGAGCTGCCAGAGCGGAAGCTGGTGGGAGTCGCTCAGGCCCCTGGCTCTTCACGCTGTGGGAACTGGGGCACTGGCTGGCTGCCTGGGAGCCCTTCCTGCTCAGCTCCCCTAACTAAGCCATCTCTGCATGGCCAGGAGCTCCCCAGGCAGGGTGGCCAGTACCGTTCTGAGCTGCGCCCTGACACGCTCTTGCCTCTCCCCTGAAGGAGCGCGGCCCTGCCTGTGGAGTCTGGCTGCTGTGAGATGATCCCCGAGCTGCTCGCTCGCTGCTACCCTGGTACTCCTGGCTGAGCTGCTGCTCTTCAGCCCAGAGGCGATACGTTAGGCGGTCACATGCCCCCCACCCCCAAACCTTTAAATTGTGCCCCTCCCCACTATCAAGAGTTGCACGTCATCTCTGCCATAACTCACCCCTTTGTGTGAGGGATAAGTCCCAGTTTCTAAGCTCATCGGAAGCGGGAGGGCTTTCAATAGGCTCAGACAGTGACAGTAAACACAGGGGAGCAGTTGCACAGATCCTCAGTTGCTGTCAGTTGTCATAGCTCCGCTGACTTCAAAGGTGCTGTGACAATCAATGGCAGCTGAGGATCTGCCCCATGTAATTGAAATCTGAGAAGCACTAAATTGAGTGTCGTGCGGTGAGTTACGTAATTAGATGTGTAGACAGGGAGATCTGTTGGCGCCTTTGACGTGGAAGCAAAATACAGCTAAGAATCCTGTAGAGTAATGATAGAAAATGAACTACCATTGGTAACAAAAAGTTGACAAATACACTCATGTAGAAACAGAGCCACTGTGAATAATGAAACATACAGGTGAAAAATGTGTACAATTAGTGCACAGTCAGGAGTCTGAATGAGTTAGCGGTGCTTTAAATACCAATTTTTTGAGTGTGGTGAAGGGTAGCGATATAATTAATCATTGCTTGTACGTGAACTGGGTGTTCATGTTATCTCACAGTCAATCTCAGGAATTCCTAGACTTACACAGAAAATGAGATCGTTTCTGGAGGGGATTGAACCACCCGTTAGAGTTCAGTAGCGAATTATATCCTTACTATAGGTTTCATAAGAGTGGACACAGTAAAATTATACAAAATAATGAACGATATACTTGGAGTAGATTGGACATTTCTGTTCACCTTCTCATGAGACATGAACAAGGGACCATTCAGTGAATTGAAAGGCAGCACATATTTCACTGAGAACACGATCTTAACACAAGAACTGGATAGTTACATGGATAGTGGATGAAATCCTGGCCTGACTGAAGTCAATGGCAAAACTTCCAATGACTTTATCTGGGGCCATCATGAATAGTCTGAGTTATAACAGTAAAGAGTTAAAAATCCTGTCTACTGACAATGACCAATGCCAGATGTCCCAGAGAGAGTGAACCTAACAGGTAATGATCAAGTGATCTCTCTCCTAACATCCATCTCCACCCTCTGACAAACAGAGGCTAGAGACGCCATTCCTTACCCATCCTGGCTAATAGCCATTAATGGACTTAACCTCCATGAATTTATCCAGTTCTGTTTTTAAACCCTGTTATAGTCTTAGCCTGCACAACCTCCTCAGGCAAGGAGTTCCACAGGTTGACTGTGCGCGGTGTGAAGAAGAACTTCCTTTTATTTGTTTTAAACCTGCTGCCCATTAATTATGGTGGTGTAAGGGGTGAGGAAAGGGGGCATTACTTGAATAAAAGGAACATGTGAGGGGCGGGTTGTGAAAGAGGTAGTTCATTGTTTTTCCTAGCCACCAGAGCAGAGTCTAATGATCAGTGCAAAGTACAGCTTTCCCAGACTATAGTTCACTAGAGCTCATGAGAAATTTTCCAGTTAAAGCATTTTCTGATGAAACTCTGCGATGAACCTGAAATGTCTCATGAAAACATCTTGGGTTAAAAGAATTTTTTTTGTCTAATCACAGACATGTTTCCAAGTCAGAATGAAATCAAACTTCAAAATATCAGAATTTCCCACAAACCAGAAATCTCCAACTCTACTTCATACAGACGTGACATGAAGCATCCATCCACACTCCCAACCAATGCCGCAAAGCTCCCACATGCCCCTCCACGGAGTTTCACACACAGGATGTTAGGACAATCCCTTCATCCCCCGAGTGCCAGGTGGATGGAATGAGGCAGGGTTTGAACCAGACTGTCGCAGCATGCAGGATCATAGGCATGCACAGATGCCACTGTCTGGGAGTTTTGCAGGCAATTGAGAAAAAAATTCTTGGCAAATACAACTCATGTTGAGACCTCTGAATGTTGATCTACACAAACCAGTAATTGCTGACTGGCTCGTGTTTGTGGAACCAGGGTAACAAGAGGTTTTTAAGGTCAGGCTCAACTAAGCCCTGGCTGGGATGATTTAGTTGGGGTTGGTCCTGCTTTGAGCAGGGGGTTGGACTAGATGACCTCCTGAGGTCCCTTCCAACCCTGAGATTCTATGATTCTATGAATACCAAGAGTTGCGGAAGGGATATAAGCCTTCCTACTGCAGGACTAAGACAACCTATAACTATGGGAGTTAGAAGGAAACTTTCCTTGCTGACAGGTTATTTCATAACTGCTTACTGCTTCCTTATTCCTTCCTTTGAAGCAGCTGATGCAGACCACTGTCAGAGATGAGGTCCTGGACTAGATGGATCATTGGTCTGACTCAGTCTGACAATTCCTAATGCTCATACAACCTAAAGAAGAATTTGTTACATTTCTGTAATGTCTTAGAGTAATTTTTATAGAACTTTGTAACATTTCTAACCCTTTTGGATTTATCCTTATTAAATTCAGTCTCACTTTTCCATATGGGAAGATACCAGTGAGAAAATATGACTAGTCACACTGACACATACATTTACACATGCTTCAGACAGAAGCAGCAGATGATCATTTTATCCTATACTGCTGAGGTCTGCTTTTAGATTCACATGATTTCTTCTTTGATCCAGATGTGTAGGCTTTGGACTTCAATGATGAAAGTAAGGTCAGTTTTAAAATGAAAAGTTTGAAAAGTTCTGTAAGTTTATAGGGTCGGAGAACATCAATTTAGGTCCATTTGAGATTCTGACAAGTTCAGGAGCATCTTGTTGGATAAGAACAAATTTCTTTGGCACTCAAATACTTTTATATTTGAAATATTAGTCTTTACATTTCAGAGTAGCAGCCGTGTTAGTCTGTATCCGTAAAAAGAACAGGAGTACTTGTGGCACCTTAGAGACTAACAATTTTATTTGAGCATAAGCTTTCGTGGGCTACAGCCCACTTCATCGGATGCATAGAATGGAACATGTAAGAAAAGTACATATATACAGACAGAGAAGATGCCATACCAGCTCTAAGAGGCTAATTAATTAAGATGACCTGTTATCAGCAGGAAATAAACTTTTGTAGTGATAATCAAGATGGCCAATTACAGACAGTTGACAAGAGGTGTAAGGATAGTTATCATAAGGAAATAGATTCAAGTAGTGTAATGACTCAGCCATTCCCCGTCTCTATTTACATTGTTTTCCAAACACTTCATCGACTTGCTTCAGTTAAGCACATGAGCCCCCTTTCCCCACTGACTCCGTTCCTTGCTCTTCTTGTGCTGGCTTCTTCAGCGTGTATATCTTCACTGTTTGTGTGAAGCTCTCCCGCAGCTTCTGCTATTTAGAACAGCCTTCCTGTATCCCGCTGCCTCTTCAAATCCCCATCCATAGTTACAATTCACTTGGAAATGCAGGTTTTCTCTTTTGCCTGCAATCCTTGACTTCCCTTTCCTTCTACTGCTACTTATTATTTAAGGTCTTGATCCTGAAAACATGTGCTTACCTTTAAGCATGTGAGTATTCCCATTGAATCCAACGGAGTGGCTTGTCTGAGTAAAGTTAAGCAAATGCCTGAGCATTAGCAGCAGCCTAGCTTTGCAACTACAGCATACAACCTAACTAATGTTTCTGGGTATTTTTTTTATGAAGGATACCATACGAAATAAAGTTGTTTTGTATTAATAAGTGGTGTTTAAAAATGCAAGACACATGAATGAGATCATTCCCAAGCCTGTCAACTTTCAAAATTGCACAGGATTCGGTTTATCACTTATATTCCAAAGCACTTATATGCTTGCCTAAGCATTTCACCCGGTGTCTGAATCTTCCTTAAAAATCTTCCCATTCTTCCTTTCCCCCGACCTAACTCTCTGCTGCCCTTCCCTTGTTTAATAGTCATCAAATCATTGCAAGCTTTCCTCCAACAGAAGAGGGCTGCCTTTGGGGCACATGAATGCTACTCAATGGATTCACCAGAGGGGCCATTAGAATACTCTGAGGTGCTCCTTTTCGAAAGGGGCTGAGGGTAGTCCTTACATAGTGAATTTCAGCCCATGTCAGATCAGACATAAGAAACTGAACTGAGTCTCTGCATAACAGTTCTGATGCCATCTCCAACACGGTTCTTTCCTAGCTGCCTATTTTTTACAAATGTTTTAATGCATCAGTGCAAGGATACCCATACCACGAGGGAGAGATGTATGTGGATTGTTAGTTTCGGCAAGCACATTTATCACTCTGATCAGACCCGCGGTACCAAGCTCAAGGGGGGAGGGATAGCTCAGTGGTTTGAGCATTGGCTTGCTAAACCCAGGGTTGTGAGTTCAATCCTTGAGGAGGCCACTTAGGGATCTGGGGCAAAAATTGGTCCTGCTACTGAAGGCAGGGGGCTGGACTTGATGACCTTTCAAGGTCCCTTCCAGTTTTAGGAGATTGGTATATCTCCAATTATTAAAAAAAAAAAACCTCTTGTAGGAAGTTTGGTTTATGTGCACAATGTTTTAGAGACAATAAAATCACTAAAAATTGCATTGATCTACATACAGCAGTTATTCCACATCCCCAGGGTTTTGTCATAAATGCTATGAAGTTCCAATTTAGAGATTGCAATCAACATTACTAATCCTGGATAACTGAAGAGAAGGTACTTAAATCCATCTTCAGGCACCTATATGAAAGTATTGATTCTTACATCTGCTGAGCACTCCAAACCTCCACCGAAATTAATGGAACATCTCTAAAAATGATTTCTTTTTTATTTAGGAGTCTAAACAGGGGCTTAGGAACCCAACTTCAGAGGATTTGAACACTTTGGCCCACAATTCTGCGGTTTCATAATGGCCTCAAATTCTCAAACATCACATGCCTCTAAGATGTGCTGATGCAAGAATGGTGCAATATTTTCCAGTTCACGCTGTCTACTTTCCAGTTTTAGTTCCTCCACTTTATAAGAGGAGCTTCCATTCATGGAAGGATTGTTAGTGGTTCTATTAGAAGCATTTTTTTACTTATGCAACTGTATATGTTACAAGCCTTCAACTTTTGTCTTTTCAAGGTGACCTGCAAGTCTTTTTATTGAAGTCTTTCAGCTGTAGCAATGGTGGTTGATTGCTCCCAGTAGCTAAGCTACCAGTGATATTCCACAGAGTATTTTATAGCAATGCTCAAGCTGAGGTGGTGACAGAAAAAGCTGATCAACCCTGACATCCTATGATTCTATGTAATAACTTATTGCTGAGAGAAAAGGGGTGGGGACAAGAATGAAGAAAAAGTTGGTATCATGAGGCAACACAGAATCATCATCTTTCACCTCCATCCCCCCACGATGTCCATTTGAGATCTGCTTTAAAACTGAGTTAATTTAGCTGAGCAGAGCTGTGATACATCTGAAAGTGTGGGGCGATGATTCTAATTTTCCTTCTGTAGAACATCTTTCCGAGACTTGTGTTTGACAGACGATGTCTTGATTTTATCCCTAACTCTATGGATGCAAATGGTCTGAGTGCTCGACTCATTTCTAACCTCAAATAGAGCTGGTTCTAAATAGCCCTGGTTCCAAATAGCCTAACTGAGAAGCTTTGGATCTGGATCCAGAACTGCATACCCCAGGCCCATTTCTGAATGCAAAAAAATAAACTCAACCCCGCATCTATACGGTGTGAGCAGTACTGTCACTTTTATTGATGCAGCTGTCAAACTACAGATCAAGGCTTTCTCAAATGAAAGTGGAAGATATTATTAGTAATCCGTGAAGAAGATGCTTTTATCGAGGGCCTGTCAAAGGATTACTGTTACTGGGGAAGTGCTTCTTTGACAACTCCTGCCTCTGCTAGGCTTGCTTTATATTGGAACTAGAGAGACTTATCTGATGTGCATTTCATGAATGATGCTTCTGAATGACATCCGAAGCAGTTATGTATATTTCACAGCAAATTTTGCACACTGCGGGAGGTCCACCGAAGCTGCGGGACTAGAGCCTCCCCTGCTTGAGACCATTGCTCCTTGTTCTGTCATCTTCCACCACTGTCATCAGCCGACCTCCATCCTCTTTAGAATCCCTGTTATCAAATTCCCCCCTCACTCTTCTCTTCTGCAGACTAAACAATCCCAGTTCCCTCAGCCTCTTCTCATAAGTCATGTGCCCCAGCCTCCTGATAATTTTCATTGCCCTCCGCCGGACTCTCTCCAATTTGTCCACATCCTTTCTGTAGTGGGGGGCCCAAAACTGGACACAACACTCCAGATGTGGCCTCATCAGTGCTGAATAGAGGGAAATAATCATTTCCCTCGATCTGCTGGCAATGCTCCTACTAATGCAGCCCAATATGCCGTTAGCCTTCTTGGCAACAAGGGGACACTGCTGACTCATATCCAACTTCTTGTCCACTGTAATCCCCAGGTCCTTTTCTGCAGAACTGCTACTTAGCTAGTCAGTCCCCAGCCTGTAGAAGTGCATGGGGTTCTTCCATCCTAAGTGCAGGACTCTGCACTTGGCCTTGTTGAACCTCATCAGATTTCTTTTGGCCCAATCTTCTAATTTGTCTAGGTCCCGCTGTATCCTATCCCTACCCTCCAGCATATCTACCTCTCCCCATAGCTTAGTGTTATCTGCAAACTTGGTGAGGGTGCATTGAGCTGTTGATCACTACCCATGGAGCCTGACAATCTAGCCAGATTTCTATCCACTTTATAGTCCATTCATCCAGTCTACACTTCTTTAACTTGCTGGCAAGAATATGCATACCCTGAAGAGTCTTGAGCATATAAAGGGTTATCTACAGGGTCCTCTGCTACCAGAGTAGGAGTATGGATGATGAAGGGAGTGAAAGAGGGAAGGAGGAAGAGTGGCACTCATGTAACTGGTAGCAAACTTGTTCACCAAGGATTGCATTGTCCCCTACACCAAACTTCTGCCAGGCTTCTACTGCATAGAGGATGGTGACCTCTCAGGGCCCAGTTCTCTGTTGCCCTGCACCTTGTGTGGCTGTTAACATGACTGCAAAGCAGGTGCCAAATGGTACGAAATCAGGATAGAAGTGTTTTGCATTCACTTTGCTCTGGTGTAAATGTGCAAGATGCAGGGTGATGGGAAATCTGCCCCTCAGACTTTGGGCCTGTGGAGTTTCTTTGCATTCTTCCTTTGGGAGGGGCAGGGCTTGATGCTTTCCAGCCTCCTCAGCATTAACAGGGCTTTGGTTCCCCGCACCAGCAGGTTCCTGGGGATTTGTGGGAAAAGGCTCAGTTTCTGCAGTGGCTCCCAGCCCCCTCTACCCTGTTATCAGCTTTCTTGACTGCTGCTACCTTTCTCAGGGTTCTCTGGCAGGAGGCATTCCACAACGTTGCGAAGGAAAACAGGTGGTTACCACTGTCAGAGTTAGCACTGACTCATCTGCTAAAGTCCCACAAGGTTGAAGGTGTTATATCCTTGGGGCAGCCGGTGTAGGAAGCAATCACTTGAGGCCAGAGAGCAGGCAGCTAACCAAAACCTCCATTTTATTTACATATATACAGAGAGCTTCTCAGCCAGTTGAAACCGGTTGAGCTAACCCATAATAATCTAACTCAGTTGCCATAGCAACAAAACCATGACAACCAAATACACAACATATTCCTCCCCCCCTAATAAGAACATCCCCTAAATAAAACACACACTAGACTAGAGAAGGAGGGTAGACTGCCTCCATTCCCGGCTAAACCCTGGGGATTATTTTGCCCCATAACCGTGGGTTCGCCCTAGCTAAAGATCCAGCCGATGAGGAGGCCTTCTGTCTCTAGGTGGATTACGGCGAACTACTGGTGTTATTGCACCCGAAAGCACTAGGGGCTTAGGGTCCGCAGCACGAACAGGTGAGGAGGTGGTATCAGCTCGTGCTGGGCAAAGGGGTATCTCAGCCGCCGGCAGTAATGGAGGAGAACAGTCAGAAACAGGTGACTCGTGATTCGATCCCTCACCAGAAGAGGTGAAGTCAGACCCCTCAACTGCAGATGGGTCCTGAGGACTGGCATGACCTGGCAACAGCTGATCTACATGTCGCCGCCAGGTAAGATTCTCTGCAGTCCGGACTGTGTAGGAAACAGGTCCTGTTTGAGTGATGACTGTGGCCGGAACCCATTTAGCCCTGGAAGTATAATTCCGAGCCAAAACTGGCTGTCCCGGGCTAAAGGTTCGGTCTTTTGCTCTGGGTGCCCGTCTGATGACTTGATATTGCTGCTGATGTTGCACAATTTGTCGGGGTTCAGAAGGTTTCAGCAGATCAAAGCAAGTGCGCAGCTGTCGTCCCATCATTAGAAAGGCCGGAGATGCGTGGGTCGTAGCATGAGGTGTGTTTCTGTAGGAAAGTAAAAAGGTATCCAGACGCTTTTGAATGGAGTGTTGTCCCCTTGCTGATTTCAAAGCGTTTTTCATTGTCTGCACAAATCTTTCAGCTAATCCGTTGGTGGACGGATGATATGGTGCTGACGTGATGTGGTGTATCCCATTTGCTTTCATAAAATTTTGAAACTCCTGAGAAACGAACTGCGGTCCGTTGTCGCTCACAAGTTGTTCTGGCAGACCAAAACGACTAAAGAGTCCTCGTAGTTTTTGGATAGTACTCTCTGCAGAAGTGGACTGCATTATAGAGACTTCTGGCCATTTAGAATGGGCATCTATTGCCACCAAGAACATGCTTCCTTCAAGGGGGCCAGCAAAGTCAACGTGAATACGTTGCCACGGGTTTTCAGGCCAGTCCCATGGGTGTAGGGGTGCCCACTGGGGTGCATTCCTCACACCCTGACATGACATACAAGCTTTTGCCTTTTCTTCAATAGCGCTGTCCAGTCCAGGCCACCAAAAATAGCTTCGTGCAATTTCCTTCATGCGCACTATTCCACAGTGACCGGAATGTAGCTGTTCTAACATCTGTGATCTCAGTGGTGGTGGAATAATGACACGTCTCCCCCACAACAAACAACCAGATTGGACCGATAACTCCGTCCGCTTGGACATGTAGGGAACAAGGTCGGATGAGACCGGAGAGGTTTGTCGAGATGTTCCATGCATCACCAGGTCCATAACGTGGGACAATACTGGGTCAACGCGAGTTGCCTTCTTTATCTGAGTAGCAGTGATGGGTGTATTCTCTACCTGTTCAAAGTAGAAGATTTCCTTGTGGGCACTATCTTGGTGTTTGACCGGCAAAGGCAACCTTGAGAGGCCATCTGCATTGCCGTGTAGAGTGGATTTCCGATATTTGATTTCATATGTGTGTGCTGAAAGTAACAATGCCCAACGTTGCATACGACTAGCAGCTAATGGGGGAATGCCTGTGTAAGGTCCAAAAATTGATGTCAGAGGTCGATGGTCTGTGAGAAGAGTAAATTTTCGCCCAAACAGGTACTGATGAAACTTCCGAATTCCAAAAACAATTCCTAATGCCTCACGTTCGATTTGGGCGTAGTTAGTTTCTGCTTTGCTTAGAGTGCGTGAAGCAAAAGCAATAGGTCTCTCTTCTCCTGAAGGCATAATATGTGACACGACTGCTCCCACTCCATAAGGGGAGGCATCGCAGGCCAATTGCAGTGGTAAGGATGGATCAAAGTGCGTTAGAACTTCAGAATTTAGCAATGCATCCTTAGCTTTGTTAAACGCAACATCACAGGCTTCAGTCCACTTCCAGGCCTTGTTCTGCCCAAGGAGCTCATGAAGTGGTTTTAGCAGTGTGGCTAACTGTGAGATGAACTTTCCATAATAGTTCAGGAGTCCTAGAAACGAGCGCAGCTGGCTTACATTTCGAGGTGGGGGAGCCTCCATGATAGCTTTAACTTTTGCAGGGGCCTTATGAAGACCTGCAGAATCAATGATATGTCCCAAATATTCAACAGAGGGCTTGAAGAATTCACACTTGTCTTTGCGAACTCGTAGGCCATACTCTTCCAGTCTTTGTAGGGTAGCCTCTAAATTCTTTAAGTGATCCTCTTCATTTCTTCCAGTGACCAGGATATCATCCAGATAGCACTGAACTCCTGACAAGCCACACAAGATCTGGTCCATAGCCCTCTGGAACAGGGCGGGAGCAGATGTTATTCCGAAGGGTAGACGACAGTATCGATAAAGCCCCTTATGAGTCACAATAGTCAACAGCTCTTGGGACTTTTCATCGACGTGCATCTGTAAATATGCTTGACTCAGATCAATCTTACTGAACTTTTGTCCCCCAGCCAGGCCTGCGAAGAGGTCATCGATGCGGGGAAGCGGGTATTGCTCTGCACACAACACTGGGTTGACAGTGACTTTAAAATCACCGCAAATCCGGAGAGAGCCATCTTTCTTCACGATTGGAACGATAGGAGTGGCCCATGAGCTATGGGTAACTGGTATTAGGACTCCATTGGTGACCAGGCGCTCCAGGTCTGCTTCAACTTTTGGCCTGATGGCATATGGCACAGTTCGGGCTTTCAGATATTTTGGTGGACTGCCAGGTTTAATGTTCAATGTCACAGTGATTCCCTTCATACTTCCCAAATCATCTCCAAAAACAGCAGCATGTTTCCTTAGTATAGGGGTTAGACTGGTTTCTTCTTTAGTCATCCGGTGCACTTCTGCCCAGTTCAGTTGAATCTTCCCAAGCCAAGACCTACCCATTAAGGCTGGGTAGTTACCTCTCACCACAAACAGTGGCAATTTAGCCACCTGTCCATTGAGCTCCACCTTAACATCAATAGTGCCCAGCATAGGCACAGCTTCTCCCGTATATGTCTTCAGAACAGTTTTTGTTGCCTTAAGCGGAAGATGCTGTAGCTTTTCTTTATACACAGTCTCGGAGATCAGTGAGACGGCTGCACCGGTGTCCAGTTCCATGCGTATACGTTTGCCATCCAATAACGGGGTTACCCAGTATTCATGTGAGCCCATTGCCAAAGACAAAACATGCAGTGGCACTTCCTCTTGCGATGAGGTGTCACCTTGATCATCCTGGGTCTGCTCTAGGGTATGCAGGGTTCCTCTTTTTGTCGGCCAGACCACAGGCCTCTTTTTCTTTTGTTTACAGGCACACTCAATGTGTCCCTTTTTGCCACAGTGTCGACACACCAGGTCCTTACACCAGCATTCTGATGCCTGGTGACCCGGCTTACCACAGCGGTAACATTCTTGACTCTGCACAGTTTTGTGGGTCGGTTCTTGTGACACTTTTTGCACCCTAGGGGGTGCACCGATGTATTGTGCCTCCCTTGTAGCCAGTTCCATGGAGACAGCAATATCAACAGCCTTCTGTAAGGTAAGCTGAGCCTCTGTCAGTAGGCGCTTCCGTATAGCTTCACTGTACAGGCCACACACTAACCTGTCACGCAGGGCATCATGTAACATTTCTTTAAATTCACAGTGTTCTGCTAGCTTTTTTAAAATGGCTACAAATTGTACAACTGTTTCATCTTCCTTTTGGTCTCTTTTGTGGAACCTATATCTTTCAGCAATTACCAGTGGTTTTGGGGAGAAATGAGACCCCAGGATTTCCACAATGTCACTGTAAGATTTAGTCTCAGGCTTAACAGGGTGTAGTAAGCTGCGTAGCAGAGAGTAGGTTTTAGCCCCTACAACAGTTAAGAATATTGGCACCTTCTTCGCTTCTGTAATGTCATTTGCAATACCAAAAAGCTCAAAACGCTCAGTATACACATGCCACTGCTCTGTATTCTCATCAAAAGGCTCCAGGGGCCTGGTCAGAGTAGCCATGATTTTTAGTTTCACTTTCACAGTCAGTGCAACAAGCAGCTTTTTTGTTTGTTTGTTCTTTACCTTAACTTCTACTTCCTTCTGTTACTGGAGCAGCACCGGAATCCCACCCTCGTCGCCAGTGTTATATCCTTGGGGCAGCCGGTGTAGGAAGCAATCACTTGAGGCCAGAGAGCAGGCAGCTAACCAAAACCTCCATTTTATTTACATATATACAGAGAGCTTCTCAGCCGGTTGAAACCGGTTGAGCTAACCCATAATAATCTAACTCAGTTGCCATAGCAACAAAACCATGACAACCAAATACACAACAGAAGGGTGTCGTGTTATCGCCTAACCCATCTCCTTCCTACACTTTTTAGCCCAGTCCAGCTGACAGTGGACAGGCTTCTGCAGTGTGAGGGAATTGGGAGCATTGTGTACCAGAGGTGACCCTCCCCTGCATCTGCACAGTCATCATCCTCTTCAGAGACAATATTTGCGGTTTCCATACTATCATGCACAAGACCATATTATTCACCTGTGCCTTTTTGGTAGGTGTGCCTCTTGTGCAATGGAAAGAAAAGCTACTTACATTTTTATTAGGCACAAAGAGATGTGGTAAGTAAGTCTAATGAATCCTGTTCCTAAAAAGGAATCATTGGCTCAATACTCAGAGATTCAGAATGTTGTTATTTACACACACATAATAAGTGGGCCAGGCACACTGCAACGCTCCAGCAGCTTCGCATCACGCAGGCAACACAAATCAGCCATACAACGAGCGTAAGTGGCGGATTATAGTGGATTTATGGTTCATTTGTGCCACTGGAGTGGGATGAAGCAGCTGAAGTGTGCCAATGAATGTGGCCCACAAAATTTTATTTGTTTGATCCTGCATCGCTTACAGACTGTGAAGCCCACCCGCCCTCCAGAAGCTTCAGAGTTCCCATGTCTACACGGCTCTTTTTAGCACTGTAGTGTGAGTCCCAGTCTGTAGACCTGGGCTCTGAGACTCACTGCTCTGGGCTGTCATTGGCAGTGTAGATGTACTCTAAGTCAGCAGCCAGGAGGAATAAGAGCCCAGTCTTGGAAAAGCTGCAGAGTGAGCCTCTAAATCCGGCGCGGGACTCTACAAGAGGATGGGTTCTCCGGCAGCAGAGAAAGGTGAGAAACAAACCTCTTCACGGCCCTCAAGTGGTTGGGTTCCAAGGAGAGAATTTGTGTCTGGTCAGTCCCCTTATATCAAGCAGCTGCCACCTTACAAAAGAAAAAGTGGATGAAAGTGTCCAGTCTATGGATACTTTTGTCCACTCGCACCTTGCTGAGCTACAGCGTGAAGGAGAAAGGGATTCTGAGGTGAAAAGATAAAAACAGGCGCAAATGCTAGTCTTGGTCAGCATCATGGCCTCACAGCCTGCTGAGTATAGAGATAGACAAGAGGCACAAGGGAGCGGAGAAGGAGAAAATTAATCTGTGAAACTGGTAATTGTAGAAGTTCGACAAGGACGTCGTGCTTAAGGGAATTGAGTGCTAGGCTCTCTGCTATCCAGATGGTGCCCATTTTGGGGGCTTCAGTTAGCAATATTGTTAAAATGACCAATCATGACAAAGATCCAATATTAAAAGAATTCTTTACCTAGGTTACTAAAAGAGGCAGCTGAATTGCAGAAAAAGTGATTCATGAGCAATCATTAATGCACAGTGAATATTAGAGCAAATAATGTGAATAACTTCAGTTACTAATGAGCTCTCACTTTTGATTTTGATATTGTACGTTGGATGTCTAGTCTTTTTTTTTTTGGCATTGGTGCTATTTGTTTAGTGTTTCTATGTTATTCTGCTTGGATAGTAAAATGAAACTGGCCAGTTTCACTTTCTCCGTGGCTCAGATTTATGAATTCGTATGTAACAGTTCAACTCTATTGTGTTTGGGTTTTCAACATTGGAGGGGAGTATTGAGATAAATGAACTCCTAAATGTTTTTTTTTAAACATACATATTTCTTTTCATATTGGGCCATCTTAAACTTGGTGTAGCTCTGCTGACCTAATGGAGTAACGTTTTGTCCATTAGGTTTTGTAAAACCTAAGTTGAGGCATAAAATACTTTCCCATGTATTTATCTGTGCCCAATGAATGAGCATCTCCCAGATGTTAATGGATTTAGTCTCCCAACTAGAGCTGGGAGGGAAATGTTTTTCCCAGCCTGTGAATATTTTTGAGAGTTTGAAATTTTTTTCCTGTTCTTCACTGGAACCCTTTCAAAACTTGGATGGAAAACAGAAGGCGAGAGCTCCAGAATGGCAAATAGTACAGTGGTTAGAGCACTCGCCTGAGATGTGAAAGACTGGAGTGCAAATCTCTGCTTCAAATCAGGCAGTGTAGGGACTTAGCCTGGGTATCCCACATCTTTAATGCCACACTATTGACTGTTCTGGGGTAGGAACGTCTCCCTTTCTTTGTCTCTGGTTTTAACCAGAAATTCCATTCTGGACCTGAGAAATCTTTGCGGATTTAGAGTTTCATTGAACCTGGTATGTTCCCATGCGCCGTTTTGGTTAGGATGAATCAGCAATTTCTGATGATAAAAACTGCTTGACACAACACTGAAGCATTATTCTTATTATCCCTGTTTACAGATGGAGAAACGGGGCAGAGGAAAAAATAAGTGATTTGCCTGATTTACACTGTGAGTTTGTCATGGCGACAAACTGAATCCCAACACCAAAATGCCCTAACCACGCAAGACTACCATTACTCTTGACTGTGTCCATTTGTCTTGGAGTTTGCCAAAAGCTTTTGTTTCGTTCCTGACAAATGAAGGAGTTGTGGCCATTTGTATCATGTGCATGGTGTAGCGTGTAGGTGTCATATGAATGGAGAAGTCAGTGGGGTCACCCTGATAACTCCGAGGGGAGAATCTGATGCTGATGTGTTGAGACAAAAACATGAACAATTATAGCATAAATAAGTGAAGGTAACAGCTACTATGAGAAAAAAGTGGATTCTGTTCTTTTTAGGAAAGCCCGCAAGAGATGATTGAAGGCAAATGGTTGTATTAAATTCATTAACTCCTAGGCATCAATGCTAATATGCATTAGAGATTAGCTATGGCAAAGCTAATGCTAGTAATAGAAGAACCTCAAAGTTTTGCTTATCTGATCTATCGAAAGCTCTTGGGTTTGCAAAGCTGGGCTGAGAATCACAGAACAGACTTTCATGAAAGATTACAGTACTTCATAGAATCATAGAACTGGAAGGTACCAGTCCCCTGCACTCATGACAGGACTAAGTATTATCTAGACCAGTGTTTCCCAAGCTTGGGATGCCACCTGTGCAGGGAAAGGCCCTGGTGGGCCGGGCCAGTTTGTTTACCTGACGCAGGTCCGTCTGATTGCGGCTCCCAGTGGCCGCAGTTCACTGCTCCAGGCCAATGAGGGCTGCTGGAAGCGGCACAGGCCGAGGGATGTACTGGCCGCCGCTTCCAGCAGCTCCCATTGGCCTGGAGCAGCGAACTGCGGCCAGTGGGAGCCGCGATCGGACAGACCTGCGGGCGCAGCAGGTAAACAAACCGGCCCAGCCTGCATGGGGCTTTCCCTGCACAAGCAACATCCCAAGTTTGGGAAACACTGATTTAGACCATCCCTGACAGGTGTTAGTCTAACCTGCTCTTAAAAATCTCCAATGATGGAGATTCCACAACCTTCCTTGGCAATTTATTCCAGTGCTTAACCATCCTGACACTTGGGATGTTTTTCTTATGTCCAACCTAAACTGCCCTTGCTGCAATTTAAGCCCATTGCTTCTTGTCCTATCCTCAGAGGTTAAAAAGAACAATTTTTCTCCCTCCTCCTTGTAACAACCTTTTATGTACTTGAACACTGTTATCATGTCCACTCTCAGTCTTCTCTTCTCCAGACTAAACAAACCTAGTTTTTTCAATCTTCCCTCCTAGGTCATGTTTTCTAGACCTTTAATCTTTTTTATTGCTCTTCTCTGGACTCTCTCCAATTTGTCCACATCTTTCCTGAAATATAGAGCTCAGAACTGGACACAATACTCCAGCTGAGGCCTAATCAGCGCGGAGTAGAGCAGAAGAATGACTTCTCGTGTCTTGCTTACAATACTCCTGCTAATACATCCCAGAATGATGTTTGCGTTTTTTGCAACATTGTTACACTATTGAATCATACTTAGCTTGTGGTCTACTATGACCCCCCCAGATCCCTTCCCCACAGTACTCCTTCCTAGGCAGTCATTTCCCATTTTGTATGTGTGCAACTGATTGTTCCTTCTTAAGTGCCAGTTAAAAACTGATTTTCATGCAATAGTTCAGCCCTTGTTTTTTGGGTTTTGGCCAAAACCAGGCAGTGTAGAGTAGACACAAGAATCAAAACCATTTAACGTAGCTTTGTTAGTTTTGGATTGGCTTGTGTGTTGGGTGAAATTTTGGTTCATTAGTTACTTTATCCCATATGGTTTCCCTTATTCCTATGGTAGTAGAGGCAAATTGGGACATACTCTTTTCTCACTTACAGTGGCATAAATCCAGAGTAAGTCCGTTTTCTTCAGTAAACT
Source organism: Mauremys mutica (assembly GCF_020497125.1). NCBI lineage: Eukaryota > Metazoa > Chordata > Testudines > Geoemydidae > Mauremys > Mauremys mutica. The sequence continues at coordinate 117,177,463 of NC_059077.1, forward strand.
TGCTCAGGATTTAACACAGAGCAGAATGTAGCCCATTGAGACACATTCCTCCTTGTTGTAACTCCCCTGATCTTCATGGAGCTACATCAGTAATCGATTTGGCCTTTTGCATGGATTATGACATTGTTAACAAGAGGAGACAGACAAAGCTGTATTTCTAAAGATACTCTAGGAATGGAAATAAATACTTTCACATGGCTGATACATGAAGAGCAGAGCTGGCCTGAAGAAGTGAGCAGTGAGGCATGGATGTGCACTGACATTTTATAATGTCAACTGTTTTTTTTTTATTAAGGAATATACATGGTAAAAATCAACTGGCTTAAGGAAAACCGGTGTGAAACAAACACCTGCAGTAACCAGTGGCACTGGCTAAAACCAGCACTACATATTCTCTAATGCTATGACAGAGGTTAAAAACAGAAAAAAAAGTACAGAAGACACTCAGAGCTACGAACAGCTCGGGAATGGAACTTGTTTGTAGCTGTGAAATGTTCGTAACTCTGAAAAAAAGGTTATGGTTGTTGTTTCAAAAGTTTAAAACTAAACATTGACTTAATGCAGCTTTAAATTTTACTGTACAGACGAAAAATGCTGCTTTTTACCATCTTAATTTAAATTAAACAAGTACAGAAACCGTTTCCTTACCTCGTCAAATCTGTTTTTAAACTTTCCCTTTATTTTGTTAGTAGTTTATGTTTAACACAGAACTGTGCTATACAGTATTTCCTTTTTTAAAATCTCTGCTGCCTGATTGCGTACATCCGGCTCCAAATGAGGTGTGTGGTTGACTGCTCAGTGCAGAACTCTGGTGTTGGTCTCCCTGAGGTTTTACTGTATATGTACCATTCATCTCTGAGCAAAAAAAATTGTCCTGGGACAATTATTCCTTTCTTATTTCTGATTTCAATCCAGTAAATACTTACACCTGTTGAAATAATAAAGGCAAGTCCCTTCATTTCTTTGTGCTGCAGTTTGTAGATCTGCAAATTGGGTCTAACATTAGTTAACTACCGAGCTATTGGGATCCGGGGCGGCTCCAGGCACCAGCGCAGCAAGTGCGTGCCTGGGACGGCAAGCCGCGGGGGGCGGCCTGCCGGTCGCTTTCAGGGCGGGAGGTCCGCCGGTCCCGCGGTTTCGGCAGCAATTCGGTGGCAGGGACACTTGCGCTGCACCGGTGGACCTCCCGCAGGCATGCCGCCGAGTCTGTGCTACCCGCAGACTGCCCGCAGGCGTGCCGCCGAATCTGCGTGACCCGCGGACCGCCCGCAGGCGTGCCGCCGAGTCTGTGCGACCCGGGGACCTCCCGCAGGCATGCCGCCGAATCTGCCTGACCCGCAGACCGCCCGCAGGCGTGCCGCTGAATCTGCATGACCCGGGGACCTCCTGCAGGCGTGCCGCCGAATCTGCCTGACCCGGGGACCTCCCGCAGGCGTGCCGCCGAATCTGCGTGACCCACAGACTGCCCGCAGGCATGCCGCCGAATCTGCCTGACCCGGGGACCTCCCGCAGGCGTGCCGCCGAATCTGCGTGACCCGCGGACCGCCTGCAGGCGTACCGCCGAGTCTGTGCGACCCGGGGACCTCCCGCAGGCATGCCGCCGAATCTGCCTGACCCGCAGACCGCCCGCAGGCGTGCCGCTGAATCTGCATGACCCGTGGACCTCCTGCAGGCGTGCCGCCGAATCTGCCTGACCCGGGGACCTCCCGCAGGCATGCCGCCGAATCTGCGTGACCTGCAGACTGCCCGCAGGCATGCCGCCGAATCTGCGTGACCCGCGGACCTCCCGCAGGCGTGCCGCCGAATCTGCGTGACCCACAGACTGCCCGCAGGCATGCCGCCGAATCTGCCTGACCCGGGGACCTCCCGCAGGCGTGCCGCCGAATCTGCGTGACCCGCGGACCGCCCGAAGGCGTGCCGCTGAATCTGCATGACCCAGGGACCTCCCGCAGGCGTGCCACCGAATCTGCGTGACCCGCGGACCGCCCGCAGGCGTGCCACCGAATCTGCGTGACCCGCGGACCGCCCGCAGGCGTGCTGCTGAAGCTGCGTGACCCAGGGACCTCCCGCAGGCGTGCCGCCGAATCTGCATGACCCACAGACCGCCCGCAGGCGTGACGCCGAATCTGCATTACCCGGGGACCGCCCGCAGGCGTGCCGCCGAATCTGCGTGACCCGCGGACCGCCCGCAGGCATGCCGCCGAATCTGCGTGACCCGGGGACCGCCCGCAGGCGTGCCGCTGAATCTGCGTGACCCGCGGACCTCCCGCAGGCGTGCCGCTGAATCTGCGTGACCCGGGGACTGCCCGCAGGTGTGCCACCGAATCTGCGTGACCCGCGGACCGCCCGCAGGCGTGCTGCTGAAGCTGCGTGACCCAGGGACCTCCCGCAGGCGTGCTGCTGAATCTGCGTGACCCGCAGACTGCCCGCAGGCGTGCCGCCGAATCTGCGTGACCCGGGGACCTCCCGCAGGCGTGCCGCCGAATCTGCATGACCCACAGACTGCCCGCAGGCGTGCCGCCGAATCTGCATGACCTGCAGACTGCCCGCAGGCATGCCGCCGAATCTGCGTGACCTGCAGACTGCCCGGCATGCCGCCGAATCTGCGTGACCCGGGGACCTCCCGCAGGCGTGCCGCCGAATCTGCGTGACCCGGGGACCTCCCGCAGGCATGCCGCCGAATCTGCGTGACCTGCAGACTGCCTGGCATGCCGCCGAATCTGCGTGACCCGCGGACCGCCCGCAGGCGTGCCGCCGAATCTGCGTGACCCAGGGACCTCCCGCAGGCATGCCGCCGAATCTGCGTGACCTGCGGACCGCCCGCAGGCGTGCCGCCGAATCTGCGTGACCCAGGGACCTCTCGCATGCGTGCCACCGAATCTGCATGATCCACGGACCGCCCGCAGGCGTGCTGCCGAAAGCTGCCTGGCTGCCGTGCTTGGGGCAGCAAACACCATACAGCTGCCCCTGACTGGGATGTTGGGATGTTTCATTAACTGACAATTTTAAAATACTTTGAGCTCTTTGGATGGAAAACACCACAATAGTATTATAATAATAATTAATAATAATAAAAATAGCCAAGGATCACTTAACATAGTGTAAGACTGTTATCATGCCCCACCTCATTCTTCTCTTCTCTAGACTGAGCAGGCCCAATTCTTTCAACTTTTCCTCAGAGAAAATGTTTTCTAAACCGCTTAGCATTTTTGCCGCTTTTCTCTGGACTATCTCCAATTTGTCCACATCTTTCTCAAAGTGCCCCAAACTGGACACTTTAGTACATCTGGAAGCCTCACCCATGCCAATTAGAGTAGCTCAATTACCTCCCGTGCTTTACCTGTGACACATCGGTGAATACATCTTCAAATGGCATTTGTCTTTGTTCACAGCAGCATCACCACATTGTTAGCTTAGGTTCAATTTGTTGATACCTTATAATCCCCAGATCTTTTTCTATAGTACTACCACCTAGCCAGTTATTCCCCATTTCATTGGATTTTTCCTTCCTAAATGTAGAACTTGGCACTTGTCTTTATTGATCTTCATTGTGTTGACTTCACCGTATGTGATTTTTCCAAATTAATTTGAAGTAGGGGGCCAACTGGGTTGTCCCAGCATGCATCAGAAAGCTGCCATGCCTTCTAGCTATCTTGAGTCCAAAAATGTAAGGTTTTGTTTTTATAAAAAATTAAAGTCTCTAATTCTTATGGTTGTGAAGATAACCTTCAAAATGTTAGGCAGCTGGTATGCTGAGACCGCTGCCTATCATGTTGACCAATATTGTCTCATTTTTTCCTTTTACTCCTCTATCTTTTCCGTTGTCTTTTGGCTGATACTTAGATTGAAATCTTGTTGGGGGAGGGGCCAACTTTTTGTTCTGTTTTTGTACAGTGCCTAGCACAAAGGAGTTCTGGTCCATGACTGGGCCCCCCAAGCACTACTGTAATACAACAATAATAACGGATACAGTGATGTCTGCCTGAATCTGCAGACAGCCCAAACTTAATAGCTTTGAGGGGCATGCTCAGCTGAGTGATTCTGAAGCATAATGATAACAGGTAATAATTGGACATATACCAATCTCCTAGAACTGGAAAGGACTTTGAAAGGTCATCTAGTCCAGCCCCCTGCCTTCACTAGCAGGACCAATTTTTGCCCCAGATCCCTAAGTGGTCTTCTCAAGGATTGAACTCACAACCCTGGGGTTTAGGAGGCCAATGGCTCAAACCACTGAGCTATCCCTCCCCCCTAACATAAATATCTGCATTGTTGGCTGTTGATTGAAGTATGCAGAAAAGAAGAGGGGCAATTGTATTACGAAGAACTGCACAATGTGCTCTGAGTTTGACCTCATTTCTTCCTCCGGAGTGGATGGAGCTTTGGCTGTGAGTGGAGGTCAAGATAATCCCACCACTTACATTTTTTCCCATTCTGACCCCTGATTTCACCTGGGGGTTATACCTAGACCTGAATAGTCGCTGTAATGTGAACCAGTAAGCCTATTCAGCAGATGTTTTGAAAAGCTTTTAGAAAGACTTGTAGCCTAGAATTCTTGATTACGTGATCATGTGTTTTTTATAAGGAACTGAGCCGACAGCATTTGAATGGCTTGTACAGTCATTAAATGATTTTAAAATTCTCTAACAATATCTATCTGCATATTTTACTCACACAATACGACCTTAATGGCTGGTAAAATGTTTAATGGGGTCACAGATGAAAAGAAGGCAGAAAGCACAAAGCTTGTTAACATATCTGCATTGTGGACCGTGTCTGCTATTTATCTGACATTTTCAGCACACTGGATGCATTTAAAGCAATTTCTTGGCTATTAGGAAACTTACTTTAGACATATCTACTGCCAGTTTTCTTTCAGGTAGATGACTTAGTTGTTTTGTCCTAGCATAGATCATCGTAAGCATAATCCTAATAAAGCATGTGTGAGCAAACATGACGTAGTGCACTCCAGGTTGCAAAGAATTCTTTTTTTTTTTGCCCCAGATGACAGAATCAGGGAGTCAATGCTATGTTCTTATTTCTTAAATATGCACTGGAATGTAAACAAATAAAAACAGTGTCAGCCATGGAGAATCAGAATGATAATACTTCCATGTGTCAACTGCACCTGTTTACTGGCAGACTGTTGTATTACAATGGCTGAAATCAAGCACAGCTAGAAGTATGGAGAATTTTCTTTCTCCCAGTTGACGTTTTCTTGTGAGGTCCTGAGTTGCACTTGACTATTTTTGTCAACATGGGGATATAGCAATATCCACACTGGAACAGATCATTGGACCACCACTCTGGCCAGTGTAAAGGGACCTTTAAAGTGGGAATAAAGGCATGAGCATCTGACCCTCTGTGTCTGACAGTGGCTGATAGATGGTTCAGAGGAAGGCATAAATCTCCTATAATGCACTTAGGGCTTGATCCTGCACCACTGTAGTGAATGGGAGTCATGGCATTGACTACCACAAAGGCAGATCAAGCCCTTGTTACACAATGGCAAAGTTTTTTCTTCCTGATCCTAGCTGGTGTCATGGAAAAAATGACCATGCGTTGTGTTTGGATCAGAACAGCTTGAGGCCTCTTTATTATGAGCATGCAAGGGGGGGTACCAGCGAACCGGCAGTCCCCCCCGAACACAGATTTACTACAGCTTATATAGTGAAAAACCACAATTAGCAACACATACTTCCTTGTTAACAATTTTGTCATAATTAGAATACACCTTCCATAAAAGGAAGACAGCACCAGCCAGTTATTCACAGTTTGCCCTTTGCGGTTACAAGCTTTCCTAACACCAGCAGCGGGCAGTTATATTTCATAAGCCCAGTGATTTAAAATAGTTCTGCTTTGTATTTTTCCATTGCCTTATCTCCAGATAACCCCTCCCTCCCTTTCTTTTCTGTCCTCCGGCCACCCATACAATTAACTTGACCAAAGTTTAGGCCTGAGCAAATTTTTCTAACACACTGGTGATTACTACAGTTTGAGGATTGACCATTTTTATCACTGTATCCTAGCTAGTGTAACTGTCCATGCTATCCACACATAGACACTGAAAATGCCTAATAATTTCTTAAACTTACTAAGCTGTTTGCCTCAGCAATATCGTGCCAGCACCAAGTTCCACAGTTTGGCTATAAATTTTGTTGGAATGCATTTATTTTTATCTGTTTTCATAATAATAATAATAATAATTAAGGAATAATACCACCTAGCTCTTACATATTATTTTGATCTGCAGATCTCAATGTGCTTTACAAAGGAGGCCAGTATTATTATTAACATTTCACAAATGGGGAAACTGAGGTTCAGGAAGAGGGGATATGAGGTGTCCAAGGTCACTCAGCAGGTCAGTGGCAGAGTGAGGAAATGAACCCATGTGTTCCGAGTCCCAGTTTAGGTATCTGTTCTTTGTTTTAAATTTTTTAGTGTCCCCTTATTCTTGTGGTGTTGGACAGGGTAAATAAGGTCAACTGAAGGTGGTCTTGGTGTCACAGCACCAAATGGGATACACAGGAATTGAAACAAGCTTTCACCTCTGCATTCCATTCATACGGTTTGGGGTCAAAACTGGGTTCATTCTTAAAAAGACAGGGATTCTTAGCAAATGAACAAGTTAAATATATTTTGCTAGCTTTGTTCCAGACGAAACACTAAAGCCTGGATTGTGATCTGAATAGGAGTACATTTTACAAGGAGTACTTTCGAAGCCTAAGCTCACACTTGTGCTAAGCAGATATGCTGAAGTTTTGTTGTTAATTTATTTCTCCGTTGGACCGGATGGCTTGAAATCTTTGGTTATTTTTTCCCTCTCATCCTTAGTTTTATTCTTTTTATGGTTATGTATTTTTTAAAAAAAGACAAATACAGTGGGAAGGATTTATACCTTCTTGGTGCATGTGGAAAGTGAGAGAGCTGGATGGGAAATAGAGTTCAGAACTTATTCTAAGTAAAGAAATTTTGTGGCAATAGCAATAAAATGTCAAAAAAGAAGAAGGATGGATGGATGTTCCACAAGCAATAGTCTTCTCAGAAGTCTGACTTTGTCTGGAATCTTGTATGAAAGAAAGGTGTAGCAGATACATCCTCTTGTTTGGAATTCATCCAAACAACTGAAACGATTGTTCAGACAGGAATAAAAATGTAAGGTAAACAAACTGCTAATACATAAAATACCAAAATAAAAATGAACACCATCACCACCTACATCTAATACAGCATTTTTCATCAGTAGATCTCAAAGCCTTTTCCAAGTGAGTTTAGTATCACCTCCATTTTACAAATGGGGAAAAGCAGTGAAATGACTTGTCCAAAGTCACCCAACAGATTAGTGGCAGAGCTAGGAATTAGGGCTGTCAATTAATTGCAGTTAACTCACATGATTAACTCAAAAAATTAATCATGATTAAAAAAAATTAATCACAATTAATCAGTTTTAATCACATTGTTAAACAATATAATACCAATTGAAATGTATTAAATATTTTGGATGTTTTTCTACATTTTCAAATATCTGATTTCAGTTTACAACACAGAATACAAAGTGCTCACTTTATATTATTTTTTATTACAAATATTTGCATTGTAAAAATGATAAAAGAAATAGTATTTTTCAATTCACGTCATACAAGTACTATAGTGCAATCTCTTTATCATGAAAGTGCAACTTACAAATGTAGATTTTTTGTTACATAACTGCACTAAAAACAAAATGTAAAACTTCAGAGCCTACAAGTCCATTCAGTCTTACTTCTTGTTCAGCCAATCACTAAGACAAACAAGTTTGTTCACATTTACAGGAGATAATGCTGCCCGCTTCTTATTTATAACGTCACCTGAAAATGAGAACGGGGTTCTCATGGCACCACAACACTGCTAGGTATTTACGTGCCAGGTATGCTAAACATTCGAATGTTCCTTCATGCTTTGGCCACCATTCCAGAGGACATGCTTCCATGCTGATGATGCTCGTTATAAAAATAATGTGTTAATTAAATTTGTGACTGAACTCATTGGGGAAGAACTGTATGTTTCCTGCTCTGTTTTACCTGCATTCTGCCATATATTTCATGTTATGGCAATCTCAGATGACGATCCAGCACACGTTGTTCATTTTAAGAACACTTTCACTGCATATTTGACAAAATACAAAGAAGGTACCAATGTGAGATTTCTAGAAGTAGCTACAGCACTCGACCCAAGGTTTAAGAATCTGAAGTGCCTTTCAAAATCTGAGAGGGACGAGGTGTGGAGCATGTTTTTAGAAATCTTAAAAGAGCAACAGTGTGATGTGGAAACTACAGAACCTGAACCCTCAAAAAAGAAAATCAACCTTCTTCGTGGCATCTGACTCAGATGATGAACATGCGTCGATCCACACTGCTTTGGATCGTTATCAACGGGTTCCGTCATCAGCATGGAAGCATGTCCTCTGGAATGATGGGCGAAACATGAAGGGACATATGAATCTTTAGCACATATGGCACATAAATATGTTGCAACATTGGCTACAAAAGTGCCATGCAAATGCCTATTCTCATTTTCAGGTGACACTATAAACAAGAAGAGGGCAGCATTATCTCTTGCAAATGTGAACAAACTTGTTCGTCTAAGCAATTGGCTGAACAAGAAGTAGGACTGAGTGGACTTGTAGGCTCTGAAGTTTTACACTGTTTTATTTTTGAGTGCAGTTATTTTTTATACATAACTCTACATTTGTAAATTCAATTTTCATCATAAAGAGATTGCACTACAGTACTTGTATTAGGTGAATTGAAAAATACTATTTCTTTGTTGCAAATATTTGAAATGAAAAATAAATATAAAGTGAGCACTGTACACTTCTGTGTTGTAATTGAAATCAATATATTTGAAAATGTAGAAAACATCCAAAATAATTAAATAATTGGTATTCTATTATTGTTTAAAGAGCGATTAATCACAATCAATTTTTTTAATCGGGCAATTAATCACGATTACTTTTTTAATCACTTGACAGCCCTACTAGGAATAGAACCCAGGTTTGAGTCAGCATATGATGATCTAGTCATTAGGCATCGCTGCCTCCCCTTTGTATAGTTGGACTGCATAGTAGTCACCTTAGTGCTGATTAGAAACTAAAATGGACACAGGAGCAGGAGCAGCCCATTGACCAGTGGGTGGCAAGAATTCAGCGCACACAGCAGCAGGTGCACATGGTAGTGGCTAGAATACGGGCAGAAGCATCAAAATGGTAGGCAGGGAGGAAAGAACAACATGAAGACAAGATAGGACCAGTTTGTCAGATCGTGTAAAACACTATAGATTGACCTGAACATTTAGCCCATAATTTTGATGGTGCATTTTTAACGTGTATTTTTTGGGGTGTGGAAATGTGGCAAGCATACAGCAAGTCCTTGTTTTTCCTTCTGAAACTAAGAGTAGGAAACTGTGTTGGGCCAAAAGCATATGGGGTGAGTGCTTCCAAAGGGAATTTTACATGGAGAGTATAATATTCATAGGCAAAGTTACTGGAGAGCAAGGAATGCTTAGGAATAGTTTACTCTGTGAGAGCGCGTGTGAGCACAGGGAAGTTAAATGTCTTTGAGCATTAATTCACCTCCCCTCTGTTTTATATTGATGTTTACAGGGGGCTTTTAAACAGTGTTTTGTGCCTGTGAAAGCAGGTACTGAAAGAGAGGTTTCTAACCGTTTTTGTATTCGACTTTTTCCAGCAAAGGACAGCCAAGGGAATATGTGTCTCTTTTGGTGCCTTAGTGATTTTTCACCAGAACTGGAGTTCCTTGTAAAGATAAAACGGTGCTTTTTCACCGGTATACAGTAGTTTACAAGACACTGATTCATAGATCACAGTTAGGATGTGGATTCATTCTGTTAGCCCGAGACAGTGGGAACTAGGTTTTACTTTACAGAAGATGGGCTATCTGCAGTGTCCTACCCCCACCGCATCTATCATTGGTAATTGTGTAGTTAAGACAAAGGCAGACTGAGGTTGCACACAGTCAGGTGGTATTTATTAAGAGTAACAATAACAGGCTAGGACCCCCCTGCAAACTAAGATACACAACAACAGCTCGGTTGTTAACACAAATGATGTAAATGGGGGTGAACCTCAGAGCCCCAAACCCTATACACAATGGGGTACATAGGACTAAACAAGAAAGACTATACCATATCTTGCAGACACTGGACTGCAGAGCAGGAACACAGACAGGAACCAGGATCTCAGGGACAGGTGCCAGGAACAGGAACACAGCAGGAACTGGACCTCAGGAACTTCGGTGACAGGTAATTAGATCTTCAGCATGGTTTCTTCTGTCTTCTATTCTTGATCTCATCGTCCTGCGTGCTGAGAGCGGACGCTATCTGATGATGGAACTAGTGAGTGAAGATAAGTTAAGGGAACCTTGGTAGGTATTACTGGTTCACCTCAAGTCCTAATCCCTCAGGGCTCTAGCTAATAGCAAGGCTGGTATTCTGTGGGAGGGCTTCTATGCCTCACTGCAATGACCGGCTTTCACAGCATCCAGAGACACAGAGTACGTTCAGAGGGTGATACTCTCTTATATGCGTTCTCTCTTGCTAGGCAGATTCTACTGCCATGAGAAACTATCTTTCCTGCCTTTTTCTTGTGTTGGCATCAAAAGTTGAAGGAGAAGGGATGCCAACATGGAGGACAGGTTGTGCTTTTACCAGTCCAAAATGGCGACTATGTACACTTAATAAATTGAACCTTTCCTACCCAACAATTCCAGGGTTGTTATCAGCTCCTGGCTCAAGCGCCAGCATTCCAAAGAATGGTCTCTAATGCAAATCTTCTGGTGTGTGTATTTAAAGATCTATAGGGCCATTCTTGGATTATTTACAATACAGTAGCATGTGCATTTATTTATACAATTTGGGGGTGGGGGAGAATACATTTTTCTTTTCAGTCAGGAATCATCTTTTAAAAATCATAATGCATATTTTCCAGACAGGAATAAAAGTTGTAACAGAAACAGTTTTTTATAATGTTTCCCCGTAATCTATCATGGGCAGGAGGGAGAACAGAGTCATTAAAAGTAATTGTACCACTTTAGGTTAGCTATACACAGTATAAGCTATCAATAAGCCTTTCCGTTTTCTTTTTTTTCTAAGTATAGAACTCAAGATTCAGTACATTTTTATGACATAATAAAACATCTTAATAAAATATGTTAATTTGTATTGCAGTAGCGCATCAGAGGCTTCATGAGCTTCAGCGTGCTGGGCACTGTACATAGGCCTACTACATGGCATTCCCTGATCCAATGATGAGTTTACATCATAAATAGACAAAACAGAGAGTGGGAGAAAGGAAATTTTAACTCTTTTTTACAGATGGGAAACGGAGGCAGAGAAGATTAAGTGACTTTCCCGAGGTGAAACAGGAAATCTGTGGCAGAGCCAGGATTGAACCCAGATCTAGAGTCCTAACCGCAAGTCCATCATTCAAATTAATGAGTGTAAATTAAGTACAATGCACTTTAACAGAAGGTGTTGTGGAAGCCAATAAATAATTAATAAGGATTTGAAGAGATCTTAAATGTATGTTAGTTAAGTTAGCATGAGTTAACTGTGATCCTAATGATGTGAGATTTGTAGAAGTAAGATAATGTAAGACAGAGTGCACTGTGTGAAAGTTATTATGACCTTGCAATATGCAGTCTTGTTTTTTTTCTAGTAGTAAGACAAATAAGATAGCAAAGAAGCTTATGTATAAACAAATGCAAATGTTTTCTTTTTACTGTCTCCAGGATTGCTAGCTATTGTCTGTAACAAAGGTATAAATGTTTGCTGTGATTGTTTACTAATTGAGAGAGACCTGTCCGGGGCAAGGGGCAACCCTGTTTCCTAGGACACTCTCTCCCTCTTGTAATTACTAGAGAAAGAATAAAGTATTTGATTTTGCTGCACCCAAACAAAAAGCGAGAACTGAGTTTTTCTTCGACAATTTGGGGGCTCGTCCGGGATGGCAACGCCCACGGACCCACAGACGGCTACTACGGATCGTTCCCCTTCGAACCCCATGGCGCCACAATAGAGGTAAGAGACCTTTTGAAATCTCTATTGGGGTATCGGAGGAGGACTGTCTGTGGGGACGTCTGTCTCTGTTGGGCTCACGCCATCTGAACTTATTGACTGTGCAGCAGGATCAAATGCAGAGTGGTATTGGGGAGAGGCCCCAATAAGGTTAGTTTATAGCAGTACTGGGAACTGCTGAGTTGGCCAAGGTAAATGCATAAGGTAATGCATAGGTAAATGCATTAGAATGCACCGGTGCTGAGGGGTTTTTACCGCCTCAAGAGGGGTTGTCATACCGCCTCATGGTATTGGTCCGGACCAGGTAAAGATGCATCGTGGTTAAAAAAAAAAAAAATTAAAAAAGGTTAAAAAAGGGTTAAAAAGAGGAAAAGAGGCCTTGGTGTGTGTGTGTGTACACCAGTGTGAGTGATCGTTACCGGAAGATGCCCAGAGTACCCTGTGAAGCGGAAGCTAATGATCAGGACTGCTCTAACGCAAGCCCGGTAACTAGTGGATCTTTAGGAGATCCGACCCACGGTGGGCTGACTCAGCCTGGCATAGTCCGGCGAGGAAGCTGCCTGGGTCTAGGAGTGTGTGAACCCATTTTCCCTCCCCTTTCCCTTCTGTGTGGGCTACTGACAATCTGTTCCTCTCACTGGATGCAATTAGAGTAAGCGGCGCCGTCTCCCAGAGACTAGCCGACGCTCTTTGCTGAAGGGAGGTGTAGGAGAGTCGTAGTCTTCCTTGTGAGTCTCTCCTGTGTGTGAGTACCCTGTAAGGAAAGATCCTTAGATTCTGATCCGCTAGCGTGGACAGGGCACCCCCTCAGTTTGTGTGATTGGAACATGGGGGAGGGACAGTCTAAACTTTCCACCTTACCCCCTAAGGGTACCCCAGCATATTACATGTACGTACATTATGGTCCTAAAACCTGCAGGTATTTAAATGATTGGAATCTATACACGCGTGAAAATTCATTTAAACAATGCCCATTAGAAGGTACCTTTGAGTTAGATAAACTTACATACCTCAGAGGAACCCTTACTTCACAAGCCTCTGCTGCACAGTGCGAGCAGTTTATGTATTGGTGGGAGGAAGCAACAAAGAGACTCCATGAGTCTCGGGTGCGGAGTCTGAAGGACTCCCAGGAAAAATTAAAAACTGAAGTACAGGATTTAAAACTTAAATGTAAGACTTCCAAATGTCTTCCTGCTCGGGCACAGCCCTCTGCTTCTCTTTATCCCCAATTAGTTAAGGCTGAAAGTGAGGAGGAGACTGCTGAGGACATAGTGGATTTTTTTAGCAGCATTCCACAGCCGCAGCCAGTTCCTCCCCCTGCTCCCCCTTCTCGGAATATGCAGGCAGTGGTAATATCGCCGCCGCAGATAGCAACTGCACAAGTTGTTCATTCTCCTTCTTCGGAAGAATTCTCTTCTTCACTACTGAATGATTCCAGTAGCCCAATTAACCCTGCTTCTACTGATAACAATGCCGGCTACTTTCTTAGAAGCACGGCACAGACACTCCAGGCTCCTGGTTGAAGTTGATGGGAGTTTTGCCATTGACTCCATTGCGAACAGGATTAGGGAAAGGAGTACTGGAGTAATTTACTGCGTAATCTGCACTGTCAAAACATTGAGGAAATGCAGTTAGCGTCCATCGTGAATGAACCCCTCTTTGTGATGAGAGTGAACCAGTGTATGGAGCTCAGCAGTTGTTGGCCAGGGCAGTTTCTCTGGTGCTCATCACCCTCGTATCTGACCTTCTTCTTTACCAGGAGATTCCACAATACTGAGATCTGCCTCATGCTAGCAACTTCTACATGTTCTGTTTGTTAAAACCAGATCTTCTCGGCTCTGATTTAAGGCAAGTGAGGCTCCAGTGAGACACATTACCTCAGAGGTATTGAGGTTGTGAATAAGATTTAATAGAACTGATCTGGAGGCTCTTGGAGGGTCATTTGGAAGCAACAAGTAAAAGGGAAGGCTTTGATGAATAAAAGACAAAATTGGTAATAGATCTGTATCAAAATACAATATGTCAGGGCACAGAATGCCTTTATTAGCATCAGTGTTGATGCAATTGTTTTTGGAATTATAGCAGCCAAACACTACGGATGAGAGAACTTAAAAAGTTTCTGACTCGGTCTCCCTATTAAAAGCTGTACCAGTGATTAACTTGGCCCATCATAGAAAAAAAGTGTTCCCAAGACTTCAGCTAATGCAATGCCAGAAATAAACACCAATATGGAAAACGAAACAAAATAATCATAGTGCAATAGAAACATGTAAAAGAATAACTCATTTTGTCTAAAGAATACCTTTGGGAAAGGCATCCAGTCTTGATTTGAAGACTATAAGGGATGGAGAATCCACCTCTTCCATCAGTAGTTTGTTCCAATGCTTAATAAACCACACTGTTAAAAATGTGTGCCTTATTTCTAATGTGAAGGTATCTGGCTTTAACTTCCAGCCACTGGTTCTTCTTCTGCCTTTCTCTGCTAGATTAAAGAGGCCTTGAGAGTGCTGACATTTCCCTCATCCCCACCTTTCATAGTCAGCTTTGAAAATCTCAACCTTATCTCTCAAGATCAACTCCCTCGGGGATGCTGTTTAGCCTCTGTTTATAGAATTATAGGAAAATAGGAACCGCCAGACTGGACTGGATCCATGGTCCATCAAGGCCAGTGTCCAAACTCGGACAATGGCAGCACCAACTGCCTCTAGAGGAAGTTAGAAGAAATCTTGCAGAAAGCAGATGAGATAACTAGCCCACAAAGACAGTTTCCTTCTAGTCTCCCATAGTTACTGGTTGATTTATGCCCTGTAGGATGAGTTTATATCCCTTTTAAAACTTATGGTTGTTACTGTTCTTGATCCATTTGCATGCACACTGTCTTTTTATCCTTCTCACTTGCTATGTGAGCTTAGCTCTTCCTTTGTTTCCAGAGAGCAGAGTTTATATCTCTTTTGTATATCCAATATCTTGTCCCCTTCTCCACACCCCTCCCCATTTATGATTCCTTTGCTAATGATGTTTTGCATCTTCCAAATGCTCCTTGCTCTGATGGAGCGGAGTTGTTACCTGCTGTTGCTGCTTCTGCACAGCGCACGTGGCCATTGGTGGGTTTGGCCAACATCAGACGATGTAATGGAAGCTGCATTCAGAAAACTGTAGTCTTTGCCCAGGCCCGCCGATGTGGGGGCAAAGGGAGAAATTGCCCAGGGACCCGGGGGGCCCTGGCCTCCACCACAGAAGGCTTTTAAATTGCCAGGGTGGGCTGCAGGGCTCCTAGGTACGCCCGGGGTGGTACCGGGGGCAGAGAAGGCAGCTGGGCAGGCATGTGGAAGCCTTTGCCATGCCGGAAGGGCGCCCGTTGACTGTTCTGCCCTGGTGCTGGGAATTGCTGTCAGCAGCCCTGTCTTTGACAGCCAAAGGAGTGGAAAAAGGGAAAGGTGCCTTCAGTGTTTGGAGATTGGAGGGAGTACGTTATGCCTCTGCAAAACATAATGCCTTCTAAGAAAAGCCAGCTGAGCCGTGGCAATGTTGGACCTTTGGAAAGGCACAGTCAGTGTTCCCTCAATACATCCCTGCAGGAGCTTAGAAGTGTGCAGTAGTGGGGCTGGGTTCTCTGGGAGATGGAGTGCTGAAGTCAGCCCTGGCTAATCTACCCTCGTGCTTGTGCTCTCATGTTCTGTGTAGCCAGACTGTGGCAGCTTTCTGCATGGGTACATAGGAGAGATGGGTCTCTGCTCTGGCTACCCAGATCCAGGGGTAGCAGTGGGGAGGGGAGAGCTGCCTTGGTGGGGCTGCTATGTTTCTTGGCCACATGGACATGGAGCAGGGAATGGGTAGAGTCTTGTGTAGTGATAATAGGATTTTAATTAAATAGTTAAAATATGGGTTCAGGATCTACTCAATGTATTTACCTTGACCTGTAGTAGGTTGTTTTCCGACACTGACGTTTTGAGAGAGGAACCAGTCTTATTGCTTTTATAGTTTTATTAAAAGAATAAGCAAACAAATATAACTAATTTACTTCCAGTTTCCTTAAACTAACCAAATATAACCTGAGGGGCAGAGATGCCTCCTCTGGATACTCTCTGGTGCTTTTTCCATTTCCCTTGGCAGTGGAATTCTCCCTACAGTCTGTTCATGTAGACTGTTACCTCTCTGTGTTGCTGTTCTGCTAGAATTTGAGTGGTCCTGTTACCAATAGAGCATTCCCCACACTCTGTGCATGCAGGTAGACTGTCTCCTCTTTGGATTCCCAAACATATTAAATAAAGTTTTCCCCACATTCATTGTGAAAAATCACCTCTGTGTACAAGGCCCATACAAGCCTATGCATCATGTAAGTCCTACTGAAAATGTGGGATTTAAGTGTTTATGGATCCCTTGCATAAGGGATGGTATCCCTTTGTGTGGATTCTTTGTTGTATTGAACTTCATTCATAGTAAAGCTTTCCTCACATTCAGGGCATGTCAATGGTTTGCTCCTGGGTGTGGATTCTTGCCTGTGCTTTGAGATATTCCCCATGCACAAAGCTTTCCCCATATCCCATGCATGTAAATGGTTTCACCCTGATATAGAGTCTCTGTATTTTGACATATATCTTGGATTAACAGCTTTTCCTACAGTCATGGCATACAAATGGTGGCTTTCCTATACGATCTATATTGCGTTCTTCAATGGCAGTGAAACTTTCCACTCACTCGGTGAATGAAAATGGTCTCCTGCTGCACGGGGGTCTCTGGTACATCCAATGAGTTCCTTTGGCAATAAAGCTCTTCCCACACGGACTGCATCTGAATGGGTTCTCCCCTGGGCAAATTCTCAGGTGTTTGGAAATTTCCCTTCTGAATGAAACTTTTCTCATACTTGCTCTTTAGGCCAGATCCTGAGCTGGTAGGAAATGGCCTAACACTACTGAAGTCAGTGGAGCCACGCTGACTTACAGCTGCGGAGGATATCTGGCCATATCTCTCTTGTGAATTCTGGGTTAATACATGTAGTCCAGGGGAGACATTGCTGAGAGCACTCTCTATTGTTTTCCATCGGGAGAGAGATTGCATCCTTTTCTTTCAGACTCAGACCTCACCATGATTATCTGTGTTTGCCGCCTCAATGATGAATTATTTCAATGTGCTACAAATAGGGCTACACCTTAAAACCATTTGCAAATTACAGCTAGTGCAGCAGGTGGCTTGCCAGCTTATTCAATAGTGGTTCCCTCTGGGGGTGCACATTATGTCCAAGGCCCTGTGTTCTTCACAGGAAGAAGGAGCTAAATTCTCCATATTTGTTGTCCTTTCATTATATTTTCAGTTTCACTTGGATTCCAAGCTCCTAAGAGCAGGTATCTTGGGTGCCATTGTGTTCTCAGGTTTCAGAGTAGCAGCCGTGTTAGTCTGTATCCGTAAAAAGAGCAGGAGTACTTGTGGCACCTTAAAGACTAACAAATTTATTTTAGCATGAGCTTTCGTGAGCTACAGCTCACTTCTTCGGATGCATAGAATGGAACACACAGACAGGAGATATTTATACATACAGAGAACATGAAAAGGTGGAAGTATGCATAACAACAGGAAAAGTCTAATCAATTGAGATGAGCTATCATCAGCAGGAGGAAAAAAAACTTTTTGAAGTGATAATTAAGATGGCCCATAGAAGGTGTGAGGAGAACTTAACATAGGGAAATAGATTCAATTAGTGTAATGACCCAACCATTCCCAGTCTCTGTTTAGGCCAGTGTTAATTGTATCTAATTTGCATATTAATTCGAGTTCAGCAGTTTCTCTTTGGAGTCTGTTTTTGAAGTTTTTTTGTTGCAAAACTGCCACCTTTAAGTCTGTCACTGAGTGGTTAGAGAGGTTGAAGTGTTCTCCCACTGGTTTTTGAATGTTATGATTCCTGATGTCAGATTTGTGTCCATTTATTCTTTTGCGTAGAGACTGTCTGGTTTGGCCAATGTACATGGCAGAGGGGCATTGTTGGCACATGATGGCATATATCACATTGGTAGATGTGCAGGTGTACGAGCCCCTGATGGCGTGGCTGATGTGATTAGGTCCTATGATGGTGTCACTCAGTTACACTAGTCTTACCCCCATTGACAACACCTGAGTTACACTGGTGTGGATGTGGAGTAACTAAGATCAGCATCTGACCCCTGGTGTGTTCTATAATGGTAGTGAATCTCCTCAGAATAAGTGTATTAGACATTGTGTCAGGATCCCTCCCTCCTCCCCCGAATATTCAATCTCCTGTTATCTGTATTGGGCCAGGCATTTCTTGTCTATTAATATATCTAGATTGAGACATCCATATAAATCAGTTATAATCCTTCTAGTATGATGGGGATTTTGTCTTTGGCCTCTTCTTTTCTCTGCCTCAGCACAAGTCTAGGTTAATACCTTTTAAAGGTTGGCCCATTTTCTGTGAGTGCAGTCATGTGCACTGCATACCACAATAGATGCCAGCTGTATAGCCTTACGGCAACAAAAAGATTGAAAAGATTCCAAGTAATTTCAACTTTTCAGTGAGAGTGAAATATAGTTTGAGTAAAGGATGTGGAGACGGAAAATTCTACTTTGCCGTAGTCACTAGTTCCAAGAGTTTTGATCTTGGGTGCCTAAAATTAAGCACATACATCCATATTTAGGACACTTTTGTGTAGGTGCCTGAATTTTAGAAGCTGAGAGCACCTGGATCAGGACTATAACCCCTTTACACAGGGACTGTCTCTCACTATGTGCTGGTACAGCATCTAGCATATACAACAGGCACTGATCTCAGTCCGGGCTTCTGGACACAAATGTAATAATAAAGATAAGTAATAACTTATGTTCTAATAAGTAATATTAAACACAATGATCCAATCTCATTCCTGGTGTAAATCCATTGAGCTCAGCACAATTATACCAAGGAAGAATTAGTCCCATTATAACTTTATCTTCATTAGTGGAATTGAAAAAGAGAGAGAGAGAGTGTTTATAGAAAGGTCAGTTGGATCTTTTGTTCTAGATATGTATGATATTTGTCAGTCTGTATTAATTTGTTTGATTATTTTTCCGTTTGAGACATATTAGTTATATGTAATAGCAGTTGGTGCTGTGAGTTTGTTTTTGCTTTAGAAAAAACTCATCCGTCTCTGTGGATGAGGGGAAAGCAGTGGATGTGCTATTTCTGGACTTTAGCAAAGCTTTTGATACAGTCTTCCACAGTATTCTTGCCAGCAAGTTAAAGAAGTCTGGGCTGGATGAATGGACGGTAAGGTGGATAGAAAACTGGCTAGATGGTCGGGCTCAACATGTAGTGATCAATGGTTCCATGTCTAGTTGGCAGCCGGTATCAAGTGGAGTGCCCCAAGGGTCGGTGCTGGGGCCGGTTTTATTCAATATCTTCATTAACGATCTGGAGGATGGTGTGGACTGCACCCTTAGCAAGTTTGCAGATGACACTAAACTGGGAGGAGTGGTTGATACGCTGAAGGGTAGGGCTAGGATACAGAGGGACCTAGACAAATTAGAGGATTGGGCCAAAAGAAATATGATGAGGTTCAACAAGGACAAGTGCAGAGTCCTGCACTTAGGACGGAAGAATCCCATGCACTGCTACAGACTAGGGACCGAATGGCTGGGCAGCAGTTCTGCAGAAAAGGACCTAGGGGTTACGGTGGACGAAAAGCTGAATATGAGTCAACAGTGTGCCCTTGTTGCCAAGAAGGCTAATGGCATTTTGGGTTGTATAAGTAGGGGCATTTCCAGCAGATCGAGGGATGTGATCATCCCCCTCTACTCAGCACTGGTGAGGCCTCATTTGGAGTACTGTGTCCAGTTTTGGGCCCCACACTATAAGAAGGATGTGGATAAATTGGAGAGAGTCCAGCGGAGGGCAACAAAAATGATTAGGGGGCTGGAGCACATGACTTATGAGGAGAGGCTGAGGGAACTGGGATTGTTTAGTCTGCAGAAGAGAAGAATGAGGGGGGATTTGATAGCTGCTTTCAACTACCTGAAAGGGGGTTCCAAAGAGGATGGATCTAGACTGTTCTCAGTGGTAGAAGATGACAGAACAAGGAGTAATGGTCTCAAGTTGCAGAGGGGGAGGTTTAGGCTGGATATTAGGAAAAACCTTTTCACTAGTAGGGTGGTGAAGAACTGGAATGGGTTACCTAGGGAGGTAGTGGAATCTCCTTCCTTAGAGGTTTTTAAGGTCAGGCTTGACAAAGCCCTGGCTGGGATGATTTAGTTGGGTTTGGTCCTGCTTTGAGCAGGGGGTTGGACTAGATGACCTCCTGAGGTCCCTTCCAACCCTGAGATTCTATGATTCTATGATAGATATTTAGTCAAAGGAACCTGCTTATTCAAACACAGTGTAACATGCTAAGGATCTGATCCTGGAAGTCCTCCAAGGACAGACTTCCTACAACGTTAATTCCACATGCAACAATGGGCCCTAATTGACCAAGCGTCTTTACTTTTGGTCATTAAAGCAATATAGAGAATTGTTTCATACATCTTGTGTCCAGATAGTGAATAATGTTGTTCTTGATTGTTAATATCAACAGCTTGATGCTGCATTCCTTGCACATTCAAAATGGTTATCAGCTGACTTCACTGATAAAGGTAAAGTCATTTTTCCCTGGTGCAACTCCATAAACTTGGTTTGCATAAGGTAGGGATTTGGCCCAGTTGTTTAATATTGTTTGCTGCAACTTAATAGAAATAACCATTATAGAGTCTCCTTCACTCAGAAATGTGGACCTCTTTATTTAATGTCCTTTTTGTTCGTACACACCACGTTGTCTGAATGCTTGGCAGTTGTAAGAGCTGAACTGGCCTATGTTTTTCTCAAAGTTCTGTTCGCTCATGCTAAGCTACATCCTACAATACCTGGCAATAGTACAACTCGGCATTTGGCATGAGCAGATAGGAAACGTGTCAGAATCAAGATACATTTATTCTATGTTGTGGTGCAAGCTGGGGAGATATCTTCACAGCAGGGCCGGCTCCAGGCACCAGCCAACCAAGCACGTGCTTGGGGCGGCCCCTTGTAAGGGGCGGCCAATCTTAGGGTGGCGGGGGTCGCTCGGGTTTTTTTGTTTTATGTTTTGGTTCAGCTCGAGGTTTTTTATTGTTGTTTTTGTTTCGGCGGCGTGGCGTGGCGCGGCGCTCGGGGAGGGATGTTTCAGCGGGGTGGAGCTCGGGGCTGTGTGTTTCGGCGGGGCAGGGCAGCGCTCGTGGGGGATGTTTCGGCGGAGCGGTTTTTTTTTTTTTGCTTGGGGCGGCAAAATAGTTAGAGCTGGGCCTGCTTCACAGACCAGTACCTGGAATGCTAGTAGATAAGGAGAGGTACAGAACAACAAATTAAGGTACTGGGATGAACTGATGGGTTGGATTTTAGCAGTGCGTAAGAAGTACAATCATCCTATAAGTACTTACCCTTAGCTGCAACATGTAACTCTGAGAGCACATCTTCTGTGTAAGGTGAATTTTTAACAATGCTGCATGAGATGGTTTCCCACAAACTGGTATTGTATTGAACCTTTCTTCCTCTACTCTACTGTTGTTGACTTTTAGCAATAAACGTGAGTGATATTGGCTATTTTGGACTCTTAAATATATTTCATAGTGAGCCAAAGTGTGGTCAAGCAATTGACTGTACAACTTAATTTCAAGGAGGGAAAAAATCATGACAAAGAGAGAGATGCAGCATCTCACTGTCTGTTCTATATGCCTTTGGTTAAAAGATGCGGCCTTTTTCTGTACATTGAAGAGTGAGTCCTGTCGAAAACCACTGCCCATGCTGTACAAGCTGTGCGTATAAAGAGAGGACTCCAGTCTCCAGGGCTCTCCGTCTTGGAACCTTTCACCAGCACTAAATTCACTCAAAAAGGGGTGGGGGATCTCAACTGGACCTAGTATTTTCCCTGCATTGCCCATTTACATGCAGTGTCTTTTCTGAAAAGTGCAGGGGGTGATTAGCTTAAAGGAGAAGATACGCTTCCCAGACATTACAGAGGAAAAATGCCGGATGAACAAGACGTTTCTGGCACTGGAGGGTCTCCTGTGATTTTTGTCACAGGAAACTGTTTGAGGGATTGTGAATTGGAAAGAAGAATCTTTGGAAATTGCGATAATACTGACCCACGGTAGTGTACAGTATGTCAGATGTTTCACAGCTATTATTTTCTAAGATACCTAGTAATGAAGTAGGTCTTGCAGGATCAGAGAATTTTCCCCCCTTTGGAATCAGGGAAGATTTTTTAAAAGGCCAGGTTTCTTTATAATACAGAAGTATGCACCATCATGTATAATGAGTCTAAGAGTTCATATCATTTCAGGAGGAATTCCATTATGAGTCTAGGGAATTTTTTTTTCATTTTCAAGTACAAAAGGTGCCAGTGTAATTTACTGAATGAAGCAAATTCCTTATTCAAACTGCTACCTCATGTGCCTTCAGGCCTTGGCCGCAGGCCAAATTATCCCTGGTGTAACTTTATTAAAGCCAATGCAAGTATATCAGGGAGTAATTGGGGACTGTATGTGCAATGGACAGAACACTGAGCTGGTAGTTGGAGATCCTGGGATGTGCATCCAGCTCTGCATTGGTGTGCTGCATGACCTCCGGTAACCCATCATAGAATATCAGGGTTGGAAGAGACCTCAGGAGGTCATCTAGTCCAACCCCTGCTCAAAGCAGCTCTGTGGGCCGTAGTTTGCACCTCTGTAATATGGGGTTAATGACATTCACAGGGTTGTTGGGAAGTTTACTAAATTTACGTTTGCAGGGTGTTTTTAGAGCCTGAAAGTTCCCTGTGGAGCCAAAAAGTAAAAGTAGCAGCAGCAGCTCCTGAAGAATGATTGGTCCATGGAAGCGAGGTGGCACAATGGATTGGGGCAGTGCTGACTGGCCTCTGGAGTCCTGGATTCAGATCTGGAAAGTAAAGGGAATGAACCTTGCAGGGTTTGTTCAGAGTAGGCTTTAAACAAGCCATTGCAGCAGGTTCTATAAGAATCGAACCCTCCACCTCTGCCTTTCAGATCACCTCCCATCCCTGCAGCCACCTTCGCTGCCCCAGCTCCCAAGACCCACCACACTTGGGACAGCTGACCTCTTCCCACAAACACACTCCCATCTGTAGCTGAGTGGCCTCTCAGTGACTCCTTGTGGGGCTTTAGGGGTACTGTTTTCATGTCCATTATCTTCTTTAGGTAGCCACCCAGTGAGACAGCAGTGTAGCAAAATCGTCACGGCACTTACCTTCACTTTACCTGGCTAATTAGTGGGAAACACTTCTAAGCACCCTAACTTCACTCTGTTTAAAAATAAATATTTAGTCATTGTTTGGTGGTTTGCCTGCTCATCCTCTGCCACACCAAATTGTCTTGTCTGAGAGTAGTAGCACGAAGAAGGAGATAAGCAGAGATTGTGCTAAGACTAGTAGAGAGGTGCTGTGAAATGCAGTCATTTAGGTAGAACAATATTGTTTTTCCTCTTCTGGCACAGGGTGCTGGGGAGAGTTGCTTTCTGTAGTGCACTACTCTGCTGACTCTGTTGTTGGAAACAATGCTACCCCACCTGTTCTATGTTGTGCTTAATTGGCACCAGGAGCAGCAACATCTCCTGTCAGTGCCTGACATGATGGATGTACTGCATCCAGAGGAACTGACAATGAAAAGTGTGAGATTAGCACAACTGGGGGAGATGTGACAATGGGAGAGGATTCAAATGTCTGTGGTGACAAATCTGTGGCCACATAGCTTTTTTCTATGCTAGAGTTTTTAGTCCTTACAAGTTTGGATATGTTGAGGAGATTTCTAGATCCAGGAGTTTGGGTGAAGTCAAGAATATTTTGGAAAAGCTTTTGAACCTTCAGAAAAAATATATTTAAGTTTTTAGTTGCTTTGAGGAGTTGGTGCTTTGGTTTTTGATGCTAAAGAAATGTATACCAGAAATTTGTTTTTTTATTCCTAATTTGATATGAAACAGTTCCACAGTTATTGCATCACACATGAACTTACTCTTGATTTCTAATCCAAATTCATCTAACTCCCAGAATCATTCATAAATTTTCTGTTTTGCCTCCTAACTGATTCATTGTTACACTTTTCAAGTGTGAGTCCTCAGAGCCACTGCAGTTCACTTACACTCTGCCTTGCTGCTTTGTTATTAATTTCAGTTTCATGCCTGACCCATGGGCAGTCTTGTAGTGAAAGGATAAATGTCTATTGAATTGACTGATGGAACACCTGCTGCAAATCCTTCTAAACTCAGATTTAAAATAATCCATTTTAGAATCAGTGGCTGAACTCTTCTACTGGAAAAGTTAAAGTTATAAGCTACCACTTTACATTTTTAGGGTATTCCTGGTCCTGCTTTCAGGCTAGGGCAGGCATGGGCAAACTTTGTGGCCTGAGGGCCACAGCTGGGTAGGGAAATTGTATGCAGGGCCATGAATGTAGGGCTGGGGCAGGGGTGGAGTGTGGTGTGCAGGAGGAGTGCAGCTGGGGGTTGGGGTTCAGGAGGGGTTTGGGGTGCAGACTCCTGCTTAGTGCTGCTTACCTTGAGCAGCTCCAGGGTAGCAGTGGGATTAAGGCAGACTCCCTGCGTGTTTGGCCCCACGTTGCTCCTGCGGGTGGGGCAGGGAGCTCTGCCACATGCTGTCCTTGCCTGTGCACCACCCCCAAAGCTCCCATTGGCTGTAGTTCCCTGTTCCTGGCCAATGGGAGCTGTGGGGGCAGGGCCAGCACATGGATCCCTGTGCCTCCCCCTCCTCCAGGGGCTGCAGGGACATGGTGCTGGCCACTACCATGAGTGGTGCAGGGCCAGGGCAGGGAGTCTACCTTAGACCCGCCATGCCACAGGTCTGGCAATCCCACAGGCTGGATTGAAAGCCCTGACAGGCCAGATCCAGCCCACACTTTGCCCTCCCTGGGCTAGGGGCTCTGTAAGGAAGCATGTGAATTGGGTCTTCCTGCAATCAGTCTGTAAAGAGCCAGCCTAGAGTAAGGTAGGGTGAGTTATGCCTCTTTGCATTAGGGAGCTGGCAGCTTTCTCTCTGTGTGTTTAATGTTCTGGACTTTTTATTAAAGTGTTATTTTGCAATCTTCCAGAGATTGGAAACAAGAAATTTTAAACTTCTGTTTGCATGCTGTGAACATAAAACAAGGAAAGAAAAAATGCTAGGAGCAGAACAAAGCAGGGCACAGGCCTCCTGTGTTTTAAATGCATCCTAATCTTCTCCCACTCAGCTTCCAGGCCTGCATTCTCCAAAATAAATCTCAGTGTCTCTTGACCCCATTTATCTTGATTTTCTGCAGGCACCTTCTTAAATAACCCAAAAACATTCTCTGTTCTATGACATTTTGAAAAAAACCTTATCCAGGACCAATAAGGTTCTCAACTGACGTGGCCTTTTACTAAAGAAAAAAAAAAGCTCCTAATTGTGGTGTTGAATATATTTGAAAATCTGGTCATACACATTTATCATGCTTCTCATGAAGCAGTTCTGTGTGAGTTCCATATTTACTCTGAGGTATAATTGTCCCCTAATTTTTTTGAAAACCTCATCCTCTACTGCACCCCTTAACATGCATGCAACCTGGGTGTAAAACATTACTCCTGTGCAAGTTGAGTGTGCAAAAATACTCTATTCCACTGTCTCCCTAGAAATAGACAGGGCAGCTTAATTTATTGTTCTTTTGCTTCTGAACTGGATGTAAAGAGGAACAGATGTCCAATGATGAAAAAAAGAATTTTTTCCCCTCAAAACTAAAAAAACCCCTAAGATTGTTTTAGTTCTTAAGGTATTTCAGCCAGTATGTCTTACCCTGGCAATTGAAGAAGTCAGATGTTAGACACCAGTTCTACTGAAGTGCAGAGGTCAGAAATAAAACCTTACTTTGGACTGGCATCTGTGAAGAAAGACTGCTCTCTAGGCCTTCTGTTTTGTTTGATCAGTAGGGTAGGAGGAGATCCATATTTTTCACAGCTATGCTTCCCTATCCTACAACATCCATTGCTTTACCATGACCACTTAGGGAAGTAGGAGAGCAAGCTGTGTATAGTACTGGAATCATTAGGAAGGTATCAAAATGCAATGCAGACAGACAACGTCAAAGGTTTCTGTATATTACCTGGTGTTTACCATACCATCTCGCCACTTAACTCCATTTCTTAGAGGAGTAACCCTTTCAACTGAGGGTGACCCTTTATTTGGGACAGGCTAAGCACAGTCATGCTTTCCTGTATTCCTATTTCACTACCCTGCATTTAGTACCAAGGTGATTTATAATTCAACACTAGCCAAAGCTGATCACTGACACTACTCTATCTGCTGAAGATGTAAGAGTTTGCTCCTGCTCTATTTACATAAACACACCCAAAGTCTCTCCCCATCCCAGCTAGCTGTAAGGAAAGCATTCAGTCAGACCCTGCTTACACAGGTATTGATTAGACTTTAAATTTGCTAACACTGCCTTTTGCTTGATGTGAAGGTTATGTAGTTATCCTCAGTTTGGAGGAGGTAGTCGTGAGAAAGGGAACATTGATCAGAAAGGTTCTAGTAAGGGAAACTGAATGGGACACTTTCAGCTGAGAACATCTGCTCATAGCCAGCTCTGAAGTGCTCAGTGAGTGGTCTTCAAAGAGGTGGTTGTTCAGTGCCTAGTAAAGCTTGCCAACTACATCTTGTTTATGTGATCTCACTCTTGCCAACATTTAGGAATAGCACTAAGCAATGAAGCCCTTGCTAGGCCTTCTGGACCAGGATGATGCTTTGTTTGAAGGGACCAAGGAATGAAATTGTACATTGCTATCCAAACCAAATTCTCTAAAGAGAAGTTTCATAACACTAGGGTTATCAGGAGACTTATTTGAGAATGCAGGTAGTATTTATTTCATACAATATCATTTGACACATAGCAGTGGCATGTTAAGCAGAACTTATTTTCTTTTAAGTGAGGCAGCAAGACAGTTGTTACAGAGAGAGATCAAGTCTAATCCTATTTTGTATTTAGAGTCTAGTAGATTGACAGTGCAAGAGACCAAGTTAACAATGGCTAAGTCTCTATAGGTAGAGGGTTTCTTTCCAATACAAGATGGCAACCTGAATTGGCTCTTTTGCCAGAGATTTCTCCCAGAAATTGCAGTAATCAGCTTCTGACCAACACACTGACTTTTGGGCATTAGGGTTACAAGTTGGAATTTGCTTTGACTCTCACAGGCAGCCAAACTATCATACAGTAGACCTGATCATGTACTCCTGCATGCGCAAACAGTCTAAGCAAACAATTGATTTGAGACTGCAAACATGGAAAAAAAAGTCTCAGTATTTCAGAACAAGGAGTACTAGACCCATTGAATTGGTCAAGAGACGTATGGATGTCAGTTGCCTGCAAGCCACAGGTTTAGATTCTTCTCTGTAGGATGTCAAATGTAGGCTGAAGACCAAGACCTATAAGTCTGTCATGTCCTTCACGAGCAGAGTTCAGAGCTTGTGTTGTCCTCCTTTGTCTAGAGGAAGCTAGGATTGTCTAGTCCTTCTCCACTTTATCATCCACTGCAGAGTCTCCAGCTGGAGCAAAGGGTCCCACAATCCATGTGAGGGGAATGTTGTGCACCACATACTCCAGCAGCTCATTCAGAGACTCCTGTGCTTTGGCCACCTTCTCTCTGCTCTGGGAGAGGATACTGCTAGAGAGATCCTGGAAGGAAGCAGCCATAGAGAAGGAAGCATGGAGGTCTTCTAGGCCGCTTAGAATCTGCTGGACCTGGTCCTGCATATTGGCTGGGAGGCCCTGGATGCTGGATACTAGGGTGAGACAGATGGCCTGCAAATGATGGATGATGCTACGTGAAACAGCCAGTGTCTGGGACTCAATCACCTGTGAAGAAGCAAGTTGCAATTAATGGAAAAAAAAAAACTATGTATAAAACATTTGTACATTCTAATGAGTGCCGGGTTGAATGCATGACATCTGAATACTACCCCTGAATTTAACTACTAATAGTCCTGTGCTTTAAACAGCAGAGGTAACCTCAAATAATTCCAGACTGTTCTTCAGTAAGGGTGATACCTCTGGCTTTGCAGAGTCTTTGTCCTCACTTGCTCCTATCTCCCTCCTGCTCCACTCCTGCCACATTTGATTCAGCTTCTCTTGGCCATCTTGAAGCTTTGGACCCATAGCCTCTTTAGCATAGTCAATCTGGAGAGATTAAAAGAAAAGGGATGAGATGCTTGAAGTCTGACTTCAGTGAGAAACAGCAGTGTCTTTAGAGGGCTGTCAAAATTCTGTCACCCAATACAAAAAAGTTGGGATGCTTCTGCTGCCTTGGTGAGATGACGCCTCTGGTTATTGGAAGATCACCCAGCCAGAAGGGCCTAAGGAAAAGAATGTCCTCTCTGGAATGTGCCAGCTGATGTCTCATTATATGAGAGGAGAGAGAGAGAGAGAGAGAGAGAGAGAGAGACTTATTTTAAATATCCATCTGAGCTCTCCCCATCACATGTCACAAGTTGTCCTGTATGCCATACTAAATGTTTTCATGGAAACATTCATGAGACTCACAGCTCATTACAGGTCTGTTGGTCTTGTCTTGGTCATCTTGCAGATTACATGGGGAGAAAGTGAGTTCTGCAGTGTGCTGTGAGCCATGCTAAAATTCTGCTAAACTTCTAGTCAAAATGAAGCTGTAAGTGAACCAGCTACAAAATGGAGTGTGTGTCAGTACAATGGCTGTCTTTTACATCTTACCTGGGAGACATGAAAGGCAACATACATCTTGTGTAAGAATGTTTGTATAGTCTACAGAAGTGTTTAGCAATTAGATGTGTTGGCATCTCACTTTAGTGTACTCAGATCTAAAGGGACAGTTTGTGTTTTAGAACATGTGATTTATGTTGTCTGCAAGTGATGCTTTTAAATCAATTTCTTGTCCCTAGGATTTGATGGCAACACTGGAAGTGTCAGAATCAGTTTAAACTGAATCAGACTCTGGAGCAGAAGTCTGTGGCAGAGGCTGGATTTCACAAGACATGGCTGTGAAAGTGAGTACATGGGGCCCTGCTTATGATTGAGAAAGCTTTTTGCTCACCTCTATTTTCTTAGAAAGAAACAAACAGTCTTGTGGCACCTTATAGACTAACAGATGTATTGAGCATAAGCTTTCCTGGGTGAATACCCACTTTGTCAGACGCAAATATCTATTTTCTTAGTAGATACATGCACCACATGACTGGTGAATCTGAAAGTATTTGCAAGTTGAAAAAAAAAAATTGGCAGCAAATCCTGAGGAAGCAGTATTTCTCCACCTCTCCAATCCCCCTTGCTTTTACAGACTGACCTGTGAAGCAGGCTCCACCAGCACAATAACAATGCTCTAAGCCTTGCTATTGTAGGCAAATATAGGCATCCCACAGAAAGCTAGTCATATATAGTGTTCGTCACTATACAGCTCCATGACAGAATGCTTTTAGGGGACCCCCCCAAATTATGATTTGCATTCCCTACCAGATCAATG
The DNA here is from genome assembly GCF_020497125.1 of Mauremys mutica. Taxonomy (NCBI): domain Eukaryota; kingdom Metazoa; phylum Chordata; order Testudines; family Geoemydidae; genus Mauremys; species Mauremys mutica. Next base: position 117,207,047 of record NC_059077.1, read on the forward strand.
GTTTGCTGAAGCTGGAAGAGAGCCTCCTTTGTGCTTTGTCCAACTTGTTTCACTTTGCCCAGGGAATGCTGGTAGGCTCGTTGGCGGAGTTTGGTTGAAAGGGAACCCAAACGCACATAGTAACTCTTCGGCTGTCTCTGCTGCTCTACAGAGGCCACTTCAAACCCCTCCAGAGACGTTGCAAGCTTAACTGAAAGGATTGAGAAGAACAAGGTTTACTCCTAGCCAAGGCTGAGAGAGTCAGATGAAGTACCATGGTGATGGGGCAGGAGGCCAGAATTTTGATCTGTTGTAATCACTCCCCGGTGCTAGGAATTCTTTCCCCAGTTCTTGCTTGTGCAGCACAACACATTCTTAGTTAACTCTCAGTACCCAGAGGATTTCATTTGATACACCAAGGCCAAGCAGGCCATATAATTGAACTAAAATAGGATCAGTCATTTATAGCTAATGACAGGTGTTCATGTTAATCTAGTCATGAGAGGATTAGTATTTGTGCACTACTGTAGTAAGCAGCAGACTCCCAATGACAGCCTATAAGAGGGGCTATTCCAGTTACAGCAAAAGTGCCTGCAGCCTGTCTCAAGTCAGCCTCTTTAATAGCTTTAGTACAAGATGATTTGGGTAGGGGGAAGCCATTACCTAGTGGAGTAGTAGGCCAAGAGATCATCATTGCAAAGGTCTGACAGGTTATCCTGATTAAGGAACTGCCTTTAAGAGCTGATCAACTAGTAGAGAGTTCATGCTGCTAAAATACCCCATATTCGGATCCCAGACCAACTGTGAAATCTGTGCACTTAAGAGATTTTATACAAAGCATTACATAAGATGGGCTACAGTGGATCAACACCTGCATAGTACTCACCTGTTTAGAAAAAGGAAGGGGAACAGGAGCAGTAAATAAAGCTATTTTAGCATCTGTTGTATACAGTAAGCTTTGGGATGGTAGAGACCTAGATGTGTGAACAGTCACCATCAGCTCTGTAGTACCTGCAGCTATACCCCCACCCACAAAATCCTAAATTCAACTCAAGTTTGCTGCAGACAATGCCGTACTAGGAAGCCATGCCAATCAGCCCCATGTTGTGGGCCAGCAGCTCAAAGCCTGCACCAGGTAGCCTCTGTGAAGACATGTTAATTAGCATCTTGAGATTAGAGATGCATGTTCATTTCTGTAGAGCCAGAGTTGTAGTTCTGATCCTGCAAACCAAACACCCTCCCCCACTCCTGGTTTAATGCATGCGTTATGGGAGGGACATTTGTTTGTGAAGATACTACAAGTGGCAGATTATACAATTAAGGTATGAGTAGACATTTAACATTCTCCAGGAAGTCAGGGTTATATCTCCTAGATTTAGTGTACTGGAAGAGTGCACTGACCTAATTCTTCATCTGTTATTGGGAGGTAGAAGTCCACCAGTTCCTCTGATTTCCCCAGCAACGTGTCAATGCTGCTCACAACCTTCTGCCCCACACTGGATTCCATGACAGCACTCATGCTGCTGGTCATTACAGATCTGGTGGCATCCATACTACCCTGCACAGTCTCTTTGGTCTTGCCCATTATTCCAGTTACTACATCCTTTGCTTCTGTGACAGCACTGACAACTGCATCCTTGGTGCCTGTTACTGTGGAAGATACTAGCTCCTTGGTGCTTGAGATCACCTGGGGGAAGAAAAAGTGGCGTTCACAGATTATGAATAGGTACAAGAGTGGTTTTAGTGGAGATGTGCCATGCTCGAGCCATACAGATTTTTAGTCTCAGGCTTCAGCACTAAATTCACTTCCTTATTTTCCACTAGTAGTTTCTTCCATCAGAACAGCCTTCACTTGGGGCAGCTCTTTACTGCCAGCCTGTTTCAAGGCAGCCATGTGTTTGGCCAAGGCCTTATGACCAGGGACTGCTCCCATGGACTGTGACATCAGGAGCCGCTCGTTTAGATTATTCTAAATCAAAGTAAGACTGCTGCATCCTTCTGTCCAAACAGTTCTTGACAACAAAAAAAAGTTACCTTATCAGCTGGCTGTTGAAGAATTGGCAGTTTCTCCTCCAGCTTGTCCAGTCCTTTGCAGGCATATTCATTTACTGCAGCAACTGTAAAAAGCCAACTTTAGTCCCTTGAAATTTTTTCAGTTTTAGCAGAGTTCCCTGGAGTATCAGAGAAGGTTTGGAACTGGGACAACTGATTTCAAGAGACTAAGTTAGAGGAGGTCCTGTTACAATGTTTACAGTGCCTAGACAAATGGCATCTGGACTGTCATTTAGGACACCGAGGTGCTCCCCTACTACAAATAAGCAGATTGTGGGTGAGAAGTCTATGGCTTGCTATACCTCTAGGAAGAGGCTGTCAGTAAGTCAATGTTTAATTATGCAGGTACTTTGGAAATAGTGTTTTAGAATCATAGGCCTGGAAGGGACATTGAGAAGTCATCTAGTCCAGTTCCCTGCACTCATGGCAGAGCTACCGTATTTTCCGGCATATAAGATGACTTTTTATACTAAACCCCCCCCCAAAAATCGGGGGTCGTCTTATACGCCGGGTATAAACATACTGTAGCTTCGGCTACATACAGAACGTCCCTGTGCTGATTTAAAAGGCTCTGGGCTCCCCGCCGCAGCGGGCAGCCCAGAGCCCTCTGACTCCCTGTAAGTACCGGTAAGTCAAAACCCTTTTAATTAAAATTATTTAAATCAAATCTGATGTTATTAAATGGTGTTGCCTCGGAAGGGGGGGGGTAGTCTTATACGGCGAGTATAGGCCAAAACCTATGTTTTAACTGGAAAATTAGGGGGTCGTCTTATACGCCCAGTCGCCTTATACGCTGGAAAATACGGTAAGTATTATCTAGACCATCCCTGACAGGTGTTTGTCTAACCTGCTCTTAAAATCCCCAGTGATGGAGATTCCACAACCGCCTTAGGCAACTTATTCTAGTGCTTAACCACTCCAACAGTTAGAAAGTTTTTCCTAATGTCCCACCTAAACCTCCCTTACTGCAATTTAAACCCATTTCTTCTTGGTGTATCCTCAAAGGTTAACAAGAATAATTCTTCTCCCTCTTCCTTGTAAGAACCTTTTATGTCCCCTCCCTTTTCCAGAAGAAACAAACCCAATTTTCTCAATCTTCCCTCACAGGTCAGGTTTCCTAGACTTTTAATCATTTGTTGCTGTTCTCTGGACTCTCCAGTTTGTCCACATCTTTTCTGAAATGTGGTGCCCAGAACTGGACACAATACTCCAGTTGATGTCTAATCAGTGTAGAGTAGAGCGGAAATATTACTTCATGTCTTGCTTACAAGACTCCTGCTAAAACATCCCAGAATGCTTGCTGTTTTGCAACATTTAGCTTGTGGTCCAGATCCCTTTCTGCAGTACTCCTTCCTAGGCAGTCATTTTCCATTTTGTATGTGTGCAACTGATTGTTCCTTTCTAAGTGGAGTACTTTGTATCTGTCCTTATTGAATTTCATCCTGTTTACTTCAGACCATTTCAAGTTTAAATGCACTCCAAAGGACTTGTACCCCCTCCCAGCTTGGTATCATCTGCAAACTTTATAAGGGTACTCTGTGCCATTATCTAAAGATTGAGATATTGAACAGAACTGGACCTAGAACTGATCCCTGCAGGACCCAACTTGTGATGCTATTCCAGCATGACTATGAACCACTAACAACTACTCTCTGGGAACAGTTTTTCCACCCACCTTATAATACCTCCATCTAGGTTGGATTTCCCTGGTTTGTTTATACGGTCGTGAGAGAAAGCTTTACTAAAGTCAAGATATGCCATGTCTACTGCTTGCCCCCCGACCCTCACAAGGCTTGTTACCCTGTCAGAGAAAGCCATCAGGTTGGTTTGGCACAATCTGTTCTTGACAAATCCATGCTGACTATCACCTTATCATCTGCTATTGTAAATTATAAGATAGTGAAGCCCTACTTAACTTGATAGAGGCTGCTGCACTATGAGGCTCTGCAATATTAGGCTTTCACTGCAATTTTGCCTGTAGGAGCTCTGTTACTGCTGACAGCAAGCCCCCTCCCCCTACTCTCAGCTGTGTATTCCCACCAACAGTGGAAAATTGCAGAACAGTAATGACTTAGTTACTGCAAATAAGGTCCATTACTACTTTTCTGCAATTTTCCATATCTTGTCCACAACCAAGCCACAATTTTGACAGTCATCCCACAGTTTAGGTAGGGCCTTACAAATTAGTGTTTGGCTATGGCAACTCAAACTAGGTTTTTAATGTTATATTGCCTTTTGAATCTAAAAACATTGATCCTGCTCTCCAGTAAGTCACATGACAATAGCAAGACCTTTGTGTCTTCAAGTTAAGGAATCTGAACAGTGAATCATAGATTAGGGTTTGGAAGAGACCTCAGGAGGTCATCTAGTCCAATCCCCTGCTCAAAGCAGGACTAACCCCTAATTAAATCATCCCAGATCGGGCTTTGTCAAGCCCGGCCTTAAACCTAAAGATGGAGATTCCACCACCTCCCTCGGTAACCCATTCCAGTGTTTCACTAGCAGGGTGGTGAAGCACTATTTCACAATATCCAACCTAGACCTCCCCCACTCCAATTTGAAATCATTGCTTTTTGTTCCATCAATAACCTAGCTCCATCCTCTTTGGAATCCCCCTTCAGATAATTGAAGGCTGCTATCAATCCCCCCTTACTCTTCTCTTCTGCAGCTAAATAAGCCCAGTTCCCTCAGCCTCCCCTCATAAGTCATGTGCCCCAGCCCCCTAATCATTTTTTGTTGCCCTCCATTGGGCTCTCTCCAACTTGTCCACATCCTCTCTGTATTGGGGCCCAAAACTGGATGCAGTGCTCCAGATGTGGCCTCACAAGTGCCGAGTAGAGGGGAATAATCACTTCCCTCGATCTGCTGGCAGTGCTCCTACTAATGCAGCCCAATCTGCTGTTAGCCTTCTTGGCAAAGGAGGACACACTGTTGATTCATAGCCACTCTAATCTCCAGGTCCTTTTCTGCAGAACTGCTGCTTAGCCAGTTGGTCTCCCATCTGTAGCAGTGCACTTGTCCTTGTTGAACCTCAGATCTCTTTTGGCCCAATCCTCCAATTTATTGACATTTGTCAGATTTATCTGTCCTGGCAAAACCACATGTCAATGAAAACTGCTTAAGGTTTACTTTCTGTACTGCTGGCTGCATTTTATCTGATTTGTGTAATTGATTTTTGTAGGCCAGTACTGTAGTATTTAAGGTTATGCTTTAGCTGGTTAAGTTACCCAGCAGTTTATTGGCTGGTAAGTAAGCTGTCAACTTGGACAGGAGTAGATAAAACCTACAGTAAGTTTAAGGATTTGACTGTAAAGTTGAGCAATATTTGTTTGTTATATAACAGAATGTCAGTTTTGCTGAGCAAAGTTGCCAAAGGTCAAGACAAAACCCAACTGCCAAGAGTAAAAACCTATAAGGAAAGACCTGTTAATAGTTCGCCATCCCTCCACTGTCTGCATGTTTATTTACATTGTGGGTTTTTTAGAGCAGGATTGGTCTTAAATGTCTATGTTGCCTAGTTGTTTTGGGTGCTAAATAAAATATTTTATTTATCATTATCCTCTTCTTTGGAGGTGATGTCAGCACATACAGAGCAAACCTGCACTATTTCACATGGAAAGGATGCTTCACCTTCTTTAGTTCCCTCCCAATATGCCTTTTTGCAGAAATGCCCCTGTCACCCAGGTACAGCGTTACTCACTCTGAGGTTCAAGTGTGGTCAGAATTGGTTGTACACCACCAACTGCAGCAGTAGCAATTGTCTTCGCTCCTATCTCTGCAACACCACAGACTGACTTGATGAGTGAATGGTCTTCTTTAGTGGCAGTGTATGTAGTAGAAACCTTGTCATAAGTAGAGCTGACCAGTGGCAGATTGGCCACCCTACTCACTACACTCTAAGAAAGGGAAGAAAGTTAGAGTCCAGCTGGTTAAACAGATTCTCAGTAACACTTGCACACCAGAGAATCTTAGGGCTGTTGAATCAGTACCTCCTAACTTTTTCCAGGGACTCCAGCAAAGGGTTAGTTTCTCCTCCAGATACCTCCTTACCAGAAGTATTTTGCTGAGAGGCCATGCCATATCTAATCTATCACTTGGTATTAGTTTTGCAAGTCTGTTCCTGGGCTAGAACTAGAATGTTTGCAGACTGAAGAGACTTATGTCAGGACATCCCACCCAAGATGCTCTACTAGCCTCTAAAGTCCAGGAAAGCAATCAGATTAATTTAAGGTGCTACTATCCACACCTGTAGGCAGTGTTGAAGCTCGCCAATAGTGTACAGTAGTTTGATCAGTAGGTGCAATTAGCACCAATCACACATAAAAAGGTAGGACTTTTCCTTCACCAATCCCAAGAAAGCTTCAGATAAGAGACAAGATTGTGGCATGAGCTGAAGCTTTGGGGAGCCTCTATCATTATGCTCAACTCCCAGTTAAGTCAGGCTTTGGCAGACCCAAAGGGAACATGTTAGAGACTTGATGTGATTTCATTGCAAGTTCATTATGGCAGTGGTTGTCATGTCTAGTTTAACGCTCATGAATTATGAATTAGTTTAAGGCAAGAAGGGACCATTGTGACTTAGTCTTGTCCTGCAGCAGACAGGCTGTAGAATTGCATCCAGTAGTTTGTCCCATGTCTTCTGGAAGAATTAGAATATTTCTTTAAAAAAAGCCAGCCAGTTTACAAGCCTGCTTTAACTCTACTTACTTGGAACCAATAATGTACCTACCTGCTTCTCCTGATCAGTCTCTAGGAAAGCAGCATTTGTTTTGTTTTCGTCTATAGACATGATGAAGTTAGATACCACTGAAAAGAATGAAAAAGGTGAGGCATAAGCCATACCATTCCTCTGCAAGATAGAGCTCTAAGTCCAACAGGCTAAAGATTGCCATCTACTCCTTCCTGCTTTCAAAGCTTATTGTAAAAAGGGGGTATTAGATAGTAGCAAGTGCTGTTCCAAATACACAGAGGAAGGGGGGAAAAAGAGTTCTCCTACCAGGAATGAAGTCATCAGGAGACTTTTGGAGAGGATAGCATATTGTACATATTATTGCATATTGTACCTGACATGATATGATCTATTTGGAGAAAAAAAAGACATGCCCAGCAATTCTTGTTTCCTACAAAAGTGTAAGAATTGCTGGTTTCTTTAGTTCTGGTCACAAGGTCAGTCCCACCTTCCTAATTGAAAGATTAGTCTAGAACTTTGTAAGTGGGGGCCAAGTGTTACTCACTTAGGGCAGGTCTACACTATGGGGGAAAATCGATATAAGATACGCAACTTCAGCTACGTGAATAACGAAGTTGAAGTATCCGATATTGAATTACTTACCGTCCTCATGGCGCGGGATCGACGTCCGCAGCTCCCCATGTCGACTCCGCTACCACCGCTCGTGTTGGTAGAGTTACGGAGTCGACATGAGCGCGTTCGGGGATCGATATATCGCATCTAGATGAGACACGATATATTGATCCCCAAGAAATCGATTGCTACCCGCCAATACGGCAGGTAGTGAAGATGTACCCTTAGATAGGGCCAGCTCTGGGAGCAGTCAGATACTGACCACCAGAGGGCTAGCCTTTGGTATGTCCAGTTAGAGGGCTTCTGACAGGTGGTTCAGGCTAGGTCAGCAGTACACAGAGGGTCAGGTTTTTTTAAACTTGGATGTAGTGGGAAAACCCCATAACAGTAACTTTATTTAGCCAAAAGGAGTTGACTCCTTAGTCCATCTCATCTTTTCAGATGGAGACAACTACACAAGCTAAAAATGGAATATTGAGGGTTACAGTTGAATTGTGTTTGGCAGACAATTGTTGTACCACTTCCATGTGAATTTAATTTCTGGAAGACTTATTCAGAGAAGTCTGTCTCAAGTGGAATTTCTATTCCTGCTTTCAAGGTCACCCACTGCCTCCCCACATTCAGATGGGCATTTCTTCCGATTTTGTTGGAGAGTCAAAGTCAAGACATCACCACATTATAGTGAGTTTGGCCTCTAATAGAGCTAGTACACCTTATAAATATAAATAGGACTTTCCATAGCCATCTAGTCCAATATACTGTCTCCAGCAGTGGGTAGAGTCAGATGTACTGTTCTGAATTTTCATTCATATGGGAAGATGAGGTTCTTAACCCAATACCTGATTGCTGGGCATTGGGTGCTGAAGCACAAGTCTAGTTATCCTTAGTTACCACCATGCTGGCATGCAAGTCTAAATGTTTAGCATTGCTAAGCTCTTTCCCAATATGTCATTATAAATTGGAGAGAGAGTCCAGCAGAGGACAAAAGCAAAACAAACACCACAAACACACAACTAGGAGGCTGGGGCACATGACTTATGAGTAGAGGCTGAGGGAACTGGGCTTATTAGTCTGCAGAAGAGTGAGGAGGGATTTGATAACAACCGTCACCTACCTGAAGGGGGGTTTCAAAGAGGATGGAGCTCGTCTGCCACCACTGAGAACAGCCAACAGAACAAGGAGCAATGGCCTCAAGTTGCAGGGGTGGGAGGTCTAGGTCGGATAATTGGAAAAAGCTATTTCCCTAGGAGGGTGGTGAAATCTCCATCCTTAGAGGTTCTTAAGGCCCAGCTTGACAAAGCCCTGGCTGGGATGATTTAGTTGGGCTTGGTCTTGCTTTGAGCAGCGGGTTGGGCTAGATGACCTCCTGAGGTCTCTTCCAACACTAATATTCCATGATACAGCAAGTTCTATAGGTTGGTAATGCATTGTATAAGAGGTACATAGTTTTAAATGAGTTCCTGTATAGTTTTTCAAAACCTCCACCATGTTTTTAAAAAACTAGACAGCCCTAATTTTTAGTCTGTTCATATGGAAGTTTACATGGCTTAGATACTGTGACAGCTGTGTTACCCTTTTGATTACTGCTATACATCTTTGCTATGACTAGAAATGAACACTGTATTTGAGGTTAGCTTTTAACACCAGCTTAATGCAAAAGGCTGAACTTGAATAAAAGAGAACTGAAATTACATAGCAATACAAGTTCCACATTTATCAGTACTGCACATTTTTGTTGGTCTCTTCTACATATACTTAAGTATATGGGGAACACCATTGGATATGTTGATGTTGAGTCTACTAACATCCATTATCATGCATTTGATTACGTGGATTTGACCCATCCTAGCTTTTTCTTCAAGATCACTGACATGCTTCATGCCTCCAGTTTTAGACTAAAATTGTTATCTATTAGTTCCTTCTCCCCATCCCCAACTGCTGACTGCTCACTCCCTGCTGCAGCCAAGTACATGAAACATTAACTATGGTGAACAGTGGAATGGTTCACTTCTGGTCAGTTTTCAGCATAACTTTAGCCTCAGTTTCCTCTTAACCAATTTATAATTCAGGACAGACCTTTGCTTCTCACTGCATTAGTTTATTTTGTTTGATAACTTCTTGTGAAGCACTCAAGAGCTTTCTGAAAAACCTAAATAAATAGCAGGAGTGGGAGATTTCTCCACTAGGCCCTCAAAGAATTAATAGGTTTGAAAGGATAATTTCCTTGTACAAAAGCCACACTTGCTTATTTAGATTTTATACTTGGCTTTAGTTTGCCCAGTAGTAAAGTTCATTTTTACTGATCTGAGTTCCCAGGATGATTTGGTAGCACATTTTTAGGAGATACACCAACTATCAAATATTAGCACACTTCAAAGTTAGATTTCACATCTGTTATCAGTTCAACCACTTTATTTTCACATTGCTTTAGAGCCTGTGGTTGAATGCTACCTTGTCCTCTAACTTACTGTAACTTGATAACATCTATTAATATCTTAAGAGGATATGTTAGAAGAAACTAGAACAAAAGTCACGGAATGAATCCCCAGTAGTTTCCTCATGTCGCACTGCCATTAGGTGCAACTTGCTTAAGCTGCACCAGGTATCTCTGCACCATTTTTATATAGTAATACTTTATACAGAACCACTGTTTCCCCTCAAGTTTCCATTTGTAGGAGCATAGGTTTATTATTACCCATCTGATTAGTTAGATTTAAAAAAAAAAACCAAACAAACAGGATTCTAGTCAATGGATTTGGAAGCTCTTCTGCCCTACTGCAACATAATCTCACATTGCTAATGGTCTGTTCCTTTGGTAAACTAACAAGATCCACATTTGGGAGCAAGTCATACCTGGTCAAGAAGAACTAGATTGGCCTAAGGCTCGATCGCCTCTTTAATTAGAGGATTAGTAAAAGGTTTTGAATCTTGATTTTCAGTTTCATGAGTTCTAACAATTTAGCCACTTGTTATTCTTCTCTGTATGTTTCATTGCCACAGTATAAGTGACATTCACCCATTTAACAGTTATTTAGAACTAGTATGTTTTTTGGTTAAAAACCTCAACCACATCAGTGACATATTTTGTACCAGCACAGAAAACAAAAAATGGAAAGCTCCCTGTGGCAGGGAAACCACCACAGTGGCCCAACACTGTAGCACTTAATTTCAGAAAAGGGAAATACACAAAAATGAGGTTAGTTAAGCAGAAGTTTAAAGGTACAGCACCAAAAGTAAGATCTCTGCAAGCTGCATGGAAACTTTTTAAAGACACTATAATAGAGTGTCAACTTAAATGTATACCCCAAATTAAAATAAAAAAATAACCAAAAGAGCACCAAAGTAAACAAAGTAAAAGATCAGAGGGATAGCCGTGTTAGTCTGGATCTGTAAAAGCAGCAAAGAATCCTGTGGCACCTTATAGACTAACAGACGTTTTGCAGCATGAGCTTTCGTGGGTGAATACCCACTTCTTCAGATGCAAGTCAAAGAAGAAAAAGTAAAAGAAGCATTGTGAGGCAAAAAGACCTCCTTTAAAAAGTGGAAATTAAATCCTGGTGAGGAAAATAGAAAGGAGAATAAATTCTGGCAAATGAAGTGTAAAAATATAAACAGCTAGCCAAAGACTCAAAAACTAATAGCCTTTTTTTAAAAATTATATCAGAAGCAGGAAGCCTGCTAAACAATTAGTCAGGCCACTGGATGATCCAGATGCTAAAGGAGCACTCAAGGACAAGGCCATTGCAGAGAAGCTAAATGAATTCTTTGCATTGTTTTTCCACAGCTGAGGATGTGAGGGAGATTCCCAAACCTGAGCCATTCTTTTTAGGTGACAAATCAGAGGAACTGTCCTAGATTAAAGTGTCATTAAGAGGAGGTTTTGGAACAAACTGGTATACTAAACAGCAATAAGTCACCAGGATCAGATGGTATTTACCCACGAGTTGTGAAGGAAATCAAGTGTGAAATTGCAGGACTACTAACTAATCTGTAACCTATCATTAAAATCAGCTTCTGTATGAAATGACTGGAGGATAGCCAATGTGACACCAATTTTTAAAAAGGGCTCCAGAGGTGATTCCAGAAATTACAGCTAGTAAGCCTGACTTCAGTACCATGCCAACTGGCTGAAGCTATAGTAAAGAACAAAATTGTCAGACATAGGTGAACATAATTTGTTGAGGAAGAGTCAACATGGCTTTTGTTAAGGGAAATCATGCCTCACCAATCTACTAGAATTCTTTGAGGGGGTCAACAAGCATGTGGACAAGCGGGAAATCCGGTGGATATAGTGTATTTAGATTTTCAGAAAGCCTTTGACAAGGTTCCTCACCAAAGGCTCTTAAGGAAAGTAAGCTGTCATGGGATAAGAGGGAAGGGTCTCCCATGGACTGGTAACTGTTTAAAATGTAGGAAACAGGGTAGGAACAAATGGTCAGTTTTCAGAATGGAGAGAGGTAAATAGTGGTGTCCCCCAGGGATCTGTACTGGGGGAGTCCTATTCAACATATTCATAAGTGATCTGGAAAAAGGGGTAAACAGTGAGGTGGCAAAATTTGCCAAGGATACAAAATTGCTCAAGATTGTAGTTAAGTCCCAGGAAGACTAAGAGCTACAAAAGGCTCTCTCAAAAGTGGATGCAAAAAATAAATAAAATGAAATGCAATGTTGATAAATGCAAAGAAATGCATTGGAAACATAATCCCAACTATACATATAAAATGATGGGGTCTAAGTTAGCTGTTACCACTCAAGAAAGATCTTGGAGTCATTGTGGCTAGTTCTCTGAAAATATCCACTCAAATGTGCAGCAGCAGCAGTCAACCAACCAACCAACATGTTGGGAATCATTAAGAAAGGGATAGATAATAAAACAGAAAATACCACATTGCCTCTATATAAAGCCACAGCATGCCCACATCTTGAATACTGTGTGCAGCTGTGGTCACCCTATTACAAAAAAGTTATAGGGGACATGGAAAGGTTCAGGAGAGGGCAACCAAAATGATTAGGGGTATAGAACAGCTGCTGAATGAGGCAAGATAAGACTGGCACTTTTCAGCTTGGAAAAGAGACAACAAAGGGGGCATAGGATAGAGGTCTATAAAATCATGACTGGTGTGGAAAAAGTTAATAAAGAAGTGTTATTTACTCCTTCTTATGACACAAGATCCAGGGGCCACTAAATGAAGTTAATAGGTAATCAGTTTAAAACAAACAAAAGGAAGTATTTTTTCCATACAACAGAGTCAACCTGTGGAACTCCTTGCTAGAGGCCATTGTGAAGGCCAAGACTATAACAGGGTTCAAAAAAGAACTAGGTAAGTTCATGTAGCATAGGTTCATCAATGACTATTAGCTAAGATAGACAGGGATGGTGTCCCTAGTCTCTGTTTGCCAGAAGCTGGGAACGGATCACTTGATGATTACCTGTTCTGTTCATGCCTTCTGGGGGGACATAGCACTGGCCACTATCAGAAGACAGGATACTGGGCTAGATAGACTTTTGGTCTGACCTAGTATGGCCACTCTTATGTTACATTTTTAATGAATCATGATTAGGCCCTAGTTTTTTACCTCAAGGCTTAAGGCATTTGGAGGAGGATGTTTAGATATTTATAGCCAGAGCTTAGTTTAAGTATTGCTATTGTTAATATGTTTTACACCTCATCTACTCCTAGCTTTCCAGAGAGCCAATAAGCCAGGTTTCATAACATACACACCAAAGAGAAATAACTAAATTTGCTACCAACATAAGAAAACATTCCTTAATACTAGAATTAAAAAGCATCAAACTAGTTTTAAATAATTACATTTTACTATTCAGCCCAACTAACACCATAACCCCCATAACAAATTAAAGTCACTCATGACATCTCACCTGACTTTTCCCACTTTCCTTCTGCCCTACCCTAGAAAAGTAACACTTGTTCAGCTTTTGTATGAGACTAGTGATGTCATCACAGGGTGTGGCAAACTGGCAATGTGGGAAAGCAATCAGAAAATGGCAGTCTTCACCCTGACTAATGAGGGCTGGAACCTGTGGTGTGCTCAACAATTATCCTTCCTCCCTCCAGAGTAGGAGCTTCTGCTCCACTCCAACCACACCTGGTCCAGCTTCTCCTGACTATTGTGAAGCTTCTGATCATTTCCTGTAGTTCATTTTCAGCCTGGAGAGGGACAAGGGATTCAAGAGCTTAAAGGGAGAGAGAGCAAAAAAGGACCAAGGAAAGAAGCCAGAGCTATATCATTTTCCATCCACTACACACACTGACTCTTTCTGGACAGTGTCTTTTCAGAACCCAGGTTAAGATGACATTACTGCAGTAAGGTTGCTAGAGTGAAGGAAAACTAAATTGTTTGAACATGAATGGAAATCTTGCAAAAGGGTAATACTAGTACATATTTATGGTTAGGGAAATCTCATAGTTAATCTCAAAATAGCTCCAGGAAGAGTGTTTTAAAGAAAGGGGGAAAGGATTCTTTTCCCTACCAAGTCAATTGTTAGATGAAGGTGAGAAAGGTCCTCTGGGTGCTTTCCCTGGCATGTCTCACCTTGTCCAGGGGTGGTTAATAGGCAATGGAGTTTGGTTAAAAGGGAACTCAAACACAACATGCGTTAAGGAGTCCACAGTGTACTGCCCAATTGCATGGGGACTATTGGGCTTCTGCGTTGCCACATAATCAGAGTCAAGGATGTAGATACTAGCTGAAGGTGTCTTTACAGTTACGATGAGAAATCAGTTAATATTCTGAATTTTATTACTGCTAACTTCAGGATCATAACCTACACACAAATGTGCCAAGCAGCTATGGTGACAGTTTTCCTGTCTATGTACTTGTAATGGGGTATCCTATCAGTCTGGTATCAAGGAGACTCTACATATGGGGTCACTCAAGAAGAGGTAAGTTACAAAACTTCTCGTTCAGTGGAGTTGCTTTGCAGTCATCCAAGACCAGGCAGGAAAGAGTTAAAAGGCCAGGCAGTTCAGCCCATCAACACTCATCAGCCAAGCTGGATGGACCTGTCCTTTAAACTAGACTGGGAGCATGGTAAAGGCAGATATGGATAGTGACTTTAAGGTCAGAAGGAGAATGTGCTGGTTCAGACTAAGAATGGGTTTCCTCAGGCTGACTGGCTTTTGCAGTGTGGAGAGGGGAAACATTTTCAGTTTTGACCAGCTTTTCCATTACAAATACAAGGTAAAGTCCAATTTTATTATGAGCCCCTGTGATTCCCCCCCACCCCCATCATATCTGGTGCTCTTTTTATATTGTCTTCTTACTGCCTTAGTTTTTGCAGCATGTCACGGAGTCCCCGGGCGATGCTCTGGACCTGCTCCCCACAAAGCCAGTCAGCACTTTGGGGCGCCTCCTCTCCCTTGCAGCAGACTGTCTTCAGGGCAAGTAGCTCACATGGCTCCACCTTCCTGGGTCTGACCTTGGAGCATTCAGCATATGCCCCTCCGTGCGCTTCCCGCAACAAGTCCACCCTGGCGGGGTCCTGGGGAAGCCAGGGGGTCCTGCACCCCCCCCTATTTTGCAGTCAGACATGACTCTTAGCCAGCCAGTAAAACAGAGGTTTATTAGATGGCAGGAACATGGTTGTTGCCAGGAGACCGAGTGTTGGCCATTTATGCACACTGGAGACTTAAGAAATGCATAGGGGAAACTGAGGCACCCACACAGTATTCAGAGGAAACATTAAGAACATTCCCACTTTGTCACACAGCAAAGTGATCATATGAGAATTGTTTTTTTGTTTGCTTTTTAAAAAATAAAATAAAG
Source organism: Mauremys mutica (assembly GCF_020497125.1). Classification (NCBI taxonomy): domain Eukaryota; kingdom Metazoa; phylum Chordata; order Testudines; family Geoemydidae; genus Mauremys; species Mauremys mutica. The sequence continues at coordinate 117,222,168 of NC_059077.1, forward strand.
CTTCCAGCCCTCATGGTTAAGGAGAAAAGTTTGAAAAATGTGAATCTTCAAAAAATTTAAAAAAATGTATTTGACTTAAAAAACATAATCTTAAGGGGGCTTCCCCATAACTTTTGAATGAGTGTTGTTAGAAATAGTGAGTCTTAATACATTTTAATTTGAATAAAGATACTGTCAGTAATTAAACATGCTGGAATCTATGATGTTAACATTCCAGGATATGGCCTCAGAGGAATTAATAATAGGTTAAAAGGAGTGTAAAGCTGTACCATTGGGTAGGAAGGTATTTTCCATCTCAGATCCTGAACTCCTCACATTCAGAGCCATTATATTAACTATATGGAAATGGCTTTTAGGCACACATTTTTTGTTAATGTATAGATGTCAACTACTTAGACTCCTTCTAGTGGTCTTAGTCTAGTTCACGGCAGCAGCAGAGAAGAGGTTAGGTTTCTTTGGCCTGAGTCTCTTCTTTCTTGCATTAATTGGAGCTACTCATGATGTATATCAATGTAAGCAACAGGAGAATTGGACTTCTGAACTGTGCTGATGGCTTCTTCTAGCAGTTCCTCCATGGGGTAGATTTTGCTGACCAGGCCTGCTTCTTTGGCTTCCTGAGCAGAGATCCTGTCTCCAGTGAGGACCATTTCCATTGCCAGGGACTTGCCCACTGCTCTCATGAATCTCTGAGTCCTGCCATCTCCTAGAATGGTTCCCAACAAGATTTCAGGTTGCCCAGACTGCGCTTTCTCGCCAGCATAGATCTCACATCACACATCATGGACAGCTCACAGCCACTGCCCAGAGCATATCCATTCACAGCTGCTATGACCGGCTTCCTGTCCAGAGAGAGACTGTTCCAGTGTGCAAGGAAATTGCCACCGTAACATTCCTGGAAGGTTCTGGTCTGCATCTCCTTTATATCTGCTCCAGCTGCGAAGGCTTTATCGCTGCTGGTGATGACGATGGCTCCCACATGTGGGTCCTTCTCGAAGGAGTCTAGGGCCTGGTTCATCTCGTTCATCAGGCCATCGCAGAGGGCACTCAAGGACTTGGGCTGGTTCAGCTGGATCACGCTTCGCCCCCTGCTTTTCCACCGCGAGGTACTGGAACTGAGTGCCTGCTGAGCAGAGCTAAGCTGGGGCTCACAGCAGCAGGTGGGCTGGGGCCCGGGCAGGGCGGAGCAGTGCGCAGAGCGGGACAGCCATGGCGGAGCTGAGCCATGGGCTCTGGGTCATTCTTGCTAGGCAGATTAAGCACTCCACATCCAGAAGCTTCTGGAATTGAGTGCAGAGTTAAATTACAAGCATTAAAAAAAGAAATGGGATAAGCACTATCTCCAGCTCATTTTCTTGCAAATATTCTCAATACTCAGTACCAGGGTCAAACCTTAAATGCTGAAGAAGAGGAGTTGGCTATGACATGGACATCCAGCAATCATCACTCCATAATGCCAACTATAATAGACTTCAGAGCTAAGGGTGAACCATTCAAGAAATATATGTTTGCTGATGATGTTGTAAAGAAAATCACACCAGTGAACTGGTGGAAGTCACTTAAGCACTTGGATTCAGAGACTGTTGAAGTAATGATCTCACTTTTAACAGCAGTAGCTTCTTCTGCCAGTGTAGAAAGAATATTTTCTTCCTTTGGACTAATTCATTCCAAATTGAGAAATGTTTGGGACCTGAAAAAGCAGGAAAGCTTGTTTTTCTTTTTCAGGTTATGAACAAACAGGAAAATGAAGGTGAAGACAACTGAGTTAGTTGCAGAAGCCAGTATTTTAAGTTTCTCATGTTGACCTGGCTGATAGTCAATTTAATTTTTTTAAAAAAATATTTAATTTAACTATTTTAGTTAAAAACAGTTTTAACAAAAACAAACCTGATTTTAAAAAACTTGAATGTTTAACTAAATTCAAAAATTCATATGCTTGTTTTGTTAAAATATTATATGTTTGCTATTGAAGAAAAAAATCCAGAATACATAACGTTGTTTTAGTTAAATAAAACAATTTAAATGTTTGACTGGTGATGTTCTCCTCCTAATACAGCATGGCAAGAAAATCCTCCAAATATTAATAATTAACCTATTGAATTGGAGACAGTTCACCTCCCAATGACTTCATAAATATCTTCTTCAATTACCTTTCTTAAATGAAATAACCAAACAATTATTCATTTTCTGATATATCTGTAAAACTAATCTGAAAAGTGTTAGTGTTTTATTTTGAAAAATATATAGTGTGTACCTTTTTAAAAATGAAACTCACATCTATCTCTGAGTTGTGAAGAATATATATTAAGCTTATAACAACCAACAAGAATGCACTTTATGTAGAAATCCATGATTAAATCGAGTCTTCCTGACTAGCGATTTAAATCAAATCAACCCTGGTTTATATCCACTGAAAAGTACTTCTCACTGGTGTGGGATACTCTTGCCTAGGTCTGTGGATTGGATTCTCAGCTGGAGTAACTTGGCATAGCTCTACTGACTTCAGTGGATCCTGACATCTGAGGATCTGGCCCTGTCCACCAACGTACCTCGGGCATGATTTTGTGCACTCTTTATAAGAGAGATTGTGGCTCTCCAAACTATAGGCTGTATACTCCCCTCAACACACGGAGGCCACTGTCACTGATGTGATGGAGTTTTACTATTAATCAAGCTCTGGAGAAAATCCAAAATTTACAAGAAATTTACTCATCTCTCATTCTTAGGATCCTTATACCTGCTTCCTCCCTTCTACTCAAGTGCAAGGCCTAGGCAAAATCCATCACTCTGGGTGTAACACACCAGTCAAGTGAGCAGCTTGTCTGAAAAGCGCCAAAGGTGGTTATTATTATTAACATAGTGGGAAATGGCTATTTCCAGCCCTGTTAAGAGTGAGGGGAAGGAGAAGGAGATGTTCCAGCCAGGAGCTGGCAAGGAGGAGGCGAAGGTGCCAGGAAGTTCTGTGTCAGTTGATGATCAATGTGTGTGAGGCAGAGATGGGGACAGGCCCTGGGACAGAAGCCAAGTACCAGGGAGAATGAGTAGCTCCCAGCACAAGGGGTAGAGAGAATCTCTGACTGGGTATGACTGCTCAGAGCTCCAGTATGAAACTGCAGAAAACCCTGAGAGTCTCTGGATTAAATTTAGAAGTATGAACAACAAGGGTAATGTCGTGGTGGGAGTCTGCTACAGACCACCGGACCAGGGGGATGAGGTGGACGAGGCTTTCTTCCAGCAACTAACAGAAGTTGCTAGATCACAGGCCCTGGTTCTCATGGGTGACTTTAATCACCCCGATATCTGCTGGGAGAGCAATACAGCGGTGCACAGACAATCCAGGAAGTTTCTGGAAAGTGTAGGGGACAATTTCCTGGTGCAAGTGCTGGAGGAACCAATTAGGGGAAAAGCTCTTCTTGACCTGCTGCTCACGAACAGGGAAGAAATAGTAGAGGAAGCAATAGTGGATGGGAACCTGGGAGGCAGTGACCATGATATGGTCGAGTTCAGGATCCTGACACAAGGAAAAAAGGAAAGCAGTAGAACAGAGACCCTGGACTTCAGAAAAGCAGACTTCGACTCCCTCAGGGAACTGATGGGCAAGGTCCCCTGGGAGAATAACATGACGGGGAAAGGAGTCGAGGAAAGCTGGCTGTATTTTAAAGAATCCTTATTGAGGTTGCAGGAACAAACCATCCCGATGTGTAGGAAGAAAAGTAAATATGGCAGGCGACCAGCTTGGCTTAACAGTGAAATCCTTGCTCGTCTTAAACACAAAAAAACAGCTTACAAGAAGTGGAAGATTGGACAAATAACCAGGGAGGAGTATAAAAGTATTGCTCAGGCATGCAGGAGTGAAATTAGGAAGGCCAAATCACACTTGGAGTTGCAGCTAGCCGGAGATGTTAGGAGTAACAAGAAGGGTCTCTTCAGGTATGTTAGCAACAAGAAGAAAGTCAAGGAAAGTGTGGGCCCCTTTCTGAATGAGGGAGGGAACCTAGTGACAGAGGATGTGGAGAAAGCTAGTGTACTCAATGCTTTTTTTGCCTCTGTCTTCACAGACAAGGTCAGCTCCCAGACAGCTGCACTCTGCAGCACGGTATGGGGAGGAGGTGACCAGCTCTCTGTGGAGAAAGAAGTAGTTCGGGACTATTTAGAAAAGCTGGATGAGGACAAGTCCAAGGGGCCGGATGCACTGCATCCGAGGGTGCTAAAGGAGTTGGCCGATGAGATTGCAGAGCCATTGGCCATTATCTTTGAAAAATCATGGCGATCGGGGGATGTCCCGGATGACTGGAAAGAAGCTAATGTAGTGCCCATCTTTAAAAAAGGGAAGAAGGAAGATCCAGGGAACTACAGGCCAGTCAGTCTCACCTCAGTCCCTGGAAAAATCATGGAACAGGTCCTCAAGGAATCAATTCTGAACCACTTAAAGGAGGGGAAAGTGATCAGGAACAGTCAGCATGGATTCACCAAGGGCAAGTCATGCCTGACTAACCTAATTGCCTTCTATGATGAGATAACCAGCTCTGTGGATGAGGGGAAAGCAGTGGATGTGCTATTTCTGGACTTTAGCAAAGCTTTTGATACAGTCTCCCACAGTATTCTTGCCAGCAAGTTAAAGAAGTCTGGGCTGGATGAATGGACGGTAAGGTGGATAGAAAACTGGCTAGATGGTCGGGCTCAACGGGTAGTGATCAATGGTTCCATGTCTAGTTGGCAGCCGGTATCAAGTGGAGTGCCCCAAGGGTCGGTGCTGGGGCCGGTTTTGTTCAATATCTTCATTAACGATCTGGAGGATGGTGTGGACTGCACCCTTAGCAAGTTTGCAGATGACACTAAACTGGGAGGAGTGGTTGATACGCTGGAGGGTAGGGATAGGATACAGAGGGACCTAGACAAATTAGAGGATTGGGCCAAAAGAAATATGATGAGGTTCGACAAGGACAAGTGCAGAGTCCTGCACTTAGGATGGCAGAATCCCATGCACTTCTACAGACTAGGGACCGAATGGCTGGGCAGCAGTTCTGCAGAAAAGGACCTAGGGGTTACGGTGGACGAAAAGCTGAATATGAGTCAACAGTGTGCCCTTGTTGCCAAGAAGGCTAATGGCATTTTGGGTTGTATAAGTAGGGGCATTTCCAGCAGATTGAGGAATGTGATCATTCCCCTCTATTCAGCACTGGTGAGGCCTCATTTGGAGTACTGTGTCCAGTTTTGGGCCCCACACTACAAGAAGGATGTGGATAAATTGGAGAGAGTCCAGCGGAGGGCAACAAAAATGATTAGGGGGCTGGAGCACATGACTTATGAGGAGAGGCTGAGGGAACTGAGATTGTTTAGCCTGCAGAAGAGAAGAATGAGGGGGGATTTGATAGTTGCTTTCAACTACCTGAAAGGGGGTTCCAAAGAGGATGGATCTAGACTGTTCTCAGTGGTAGCAGATGACAGAACAAGGAGTAATGGTCTCAAGTTGCAGAGGGGGAGGTTTAGGTTGGACATTAGGAAAAACTTTTTCACTAGTAGGGTGGTGAAGCACTGGAATGGGTTCCCTAGGGAGGTGGTGGAATCTCCTTCCTTAGAGGTTTTTAAGGTCAGGCTTGACAAAGCCCTGGCTGGGATGATTTAGTTGGGTTTGGTCCTGCTTTGAGCAGGGGGTTGGACTAGAGGTCCCTTCCAACTCCTGAGGTCCCTTCCAACCCTGAGATTCTATGATTCTATGATACTTCCCTCTACCCCAGTGTTTCTCAAACTGGGGTCACCGCTTCTTTAGGGGCGGGCCAGGCCGGTTTGTTTACCTGCCCCATCTGCAGGTCTGGCCGATTGCGGCTCCCACTGGCTGTGGATCGCCGCTGTGGGCCAATGGGAGCTGCTGCAAGCGGCGGCCAGTATGTCCCTTGGCCCACGCTGCTTCCAGCAGCTCCCATTGGCCCGGAGCAGCAAACCGCGGCCAGTGGGAGCTGTGATCGGCTGGACCTGTGGACAGGGCTGGTAAACAAACCGGCCCGGCCCGCCAGGGGCTTTCCCTAAACAAGCGGCAGCCCCAGTTTGAGAAACACTGCTCTCCCCTGCTGTGACACTGGCTCTAGCTGATAGACAGTGTTTTGTGGGAGGAGCAGGAGAGAGGGTCTCTCTTCAGTTTGGTAGCTGGGCACAGAGAAGCATTTGGCCAGTGAGAGGCAGCTAGAGGTTGTCTTTCCATTGGAGGCTGCCTCCTCCGCCTGCAGAGTTCAGCAGCTCTGTGGGAATAATGAGGCTACCAAGATAGGCTACCACCTCTGCCCCCCACCGGGCTCAGGGAGGCCCTTTCCTGCAGCTGGTGAGGGATGGGGGAACCTCATTCTGTTAATGAAACAGAGGCTTCCCCACACCTGGTCCTCTGATTGTAGCTGGAGTCTTCCATTTGTCCTTCTTCTCTCTGCACCGCCACCACCAGCTTTCTGGCAGAATCTTATTTTTAATCTTCTGTGCTTCTGGCTGGACAGCTGCAATCCAGCAGCCACAACAGCATCTCCTAGCTCCCTGGAGAGCAGTGCTCTCCACAGGAAAATAGGGCACGTGGCTGCAAAGGAAAGTGAATCCTGTTGTGGTGAAGAGCAGCCTAACAAGTACTGGAGGGGGAAATTGTTCTTGTGTGCTGGGGAGGTGGAGCATGACCTCTAGGAAGAGGGAGAACATTGTTTTTAGGGGGGATTTATTCTGTGAGGGAGGGGCTTGCTATTTGGTCAAGAGGATTGATTCCATAGGCAGGAGTCTGACTACTGTGAGAGGGGTGTTGAATTTTGTGAGGTAAAGAGTCTCCAAAGTCTCAAAAAAAAAAAAAGAGCAAACTGACTGTAGCTTAAGGTACATGAATTGTAGGCATGGCATGTGAGGGGAGTTGTGGCTTGGCTTGGGGGAGCCATTAAGTAATTCAAAACAAGTCTCTTCCCTGAAGGGCTGTGTATCTAAAAGTTTGTTTCAGCATGCAGAAGAAGAGACCTCTAAGTAGGCAGACACATGACAGTGGGGAAAACACCAAAGACAGACATGGGGGAGATAGCAACGAACTTGCAAATATTAAGGCTTAAGCTTTAAGATGGAACAATGTAGGTAGGTGGGCTTCCCCCTCTGGACATCAGTAGTTTGTCATGAGGAAGCAGGCACCTACAACTCCCACCTCAGAGGATGAGGAGCTCGCTGGGAGGCTGCTCTGCCCATCCCACTGAAAGCTCCTTTATTCTGCAGGATGATAGTCTGTCCTCTCGCCTTGTGGAGCTCCTCAGTTCTGAGGGTAGATGGGGATTCCTGCCATCAGCTACAGAAAGCAGAGAAGCTTCTTTGTTGTGCAGAGATCCATGGCAATGGGTACTTCAGCCTGGTCCCAGCTGGAAGGCAGAACCAGACCTGTTAGACACTGGCAGCAGGGGAATGTCCTACCTCCCTGAAGTGCCTGTCGGTTCCATTCTGCCAACCCAGCAGCAGGTCGGCGCAACCAGACTGCCCTGCTGTTTGAGCTCTTTTTGAGGAAAATCCCAAAGCAGCATTCCAAAGTTCTGTCTCACAACTCAGCTAATATTTTGGCTCTCCAATTCCTAGCCATTTCTCAGGGCTGTGTTCTGCTTTTTTCGGGGAAGGGGTTGGCACTCTTGGGGAGCTTTTTAGCACACTTCTGCATCCCTTTCTCAAATGCTGCGGTGGCTGTTGTCCATGAAAACTTCAGGGAGAAAGGTAGGCTCAGGGAGCGTCTCTTTGGACAGCTGGGCCTTTGCTATTGGAAGAATGTGGCTTGCCCCTCAGTAGCCTGGAATAGGCAAGGATTGCAATGGCATACTCTAGAGGCCAGAAAAAGAGGCAGGCGGGATTGAAAAAGCCAGTACAGAATCCCAGTTGCACCCACTTTCCTTTCTCCATATGGAGCGTGACAACAGAAGGGCAGCGTGCCAAATGGAAGATCGTGTCTAAGGGCTTGTCTACACAGTGAGGTAATGCGCTCTATGGGGGTATGATTTCTAAGAAAGCACCAACATGTTGAGCATTAATTGGTCTGTAGACCCTGCTGGTGAGCACTAAAGGTTCCGTAATTTGCTTTAATATACTGCTGTTTCAACCAGCCTTAATTAAAGTGCACCAGCACCGTATACATGGACAAATAATGCACAACATGTTGTGCTTTACAAATCAGACCCCCATAGAGTGCATTACCCCACTATGCACACAAGCCCACGTCTGCAGCCACCACTCCAAAAAAATTAATTTTGGAAAAAAGTGTCAATAGCTTGTTCATTTTTTTAAAAACACTTTCTATTCAGTTCTACCAGTGACAGACTGGTCTGGTTCTCTTCCAAAACTCCAATCACACTGAACTACTCCATCGTATTGAATGTGTGAGATTACTGTTTGAAAGAAGGAAAGCAACAGAAATCAGTGGAAGAACTTGAATACAGTTTAGTGACCTTTCCACTAGGGATACTGTAATAATCAGTGTAGCCCACACCTCCACCAATAGGTAGTGCTGTATCTTTACATTGTGTTGAAATTGTGTGGCTGTATCTGAATGGGGTGCAGGAAGTTTTAGACCTGCTGGAGGTGTTACTTACAGTGTTCCAATAAATCCTTTGATTTCTATAAGAAAGCACTACAATATTAATGAACAGACACTTTCTTCAGCAACTGGTGAGGGAAGGAGGAGACTAGAAAGGTGCATATTTCTCACTGGGCTTTGCAGTATTTTTGTTTTTCAACTGGTTCTTACTGTTGATTACTATGGTTTTAACCAAAAGAAGAGCCCATGTTTCTGCTCTTTCCCAATGACCTGGGTTTCCATGTTGAGGGGTTCTCAACAGCAAGAGAGACCAGTGGAACTTTAATGGAAGTCTACTGGAATGTCCACCAGGGATATTAAAAGGATGAGAAGTGATTTCCCCCCCACCCCCGCTTTCTGACTGCATAGCACAGCTACTCCTCTGGAGGAAAAAGGCACGTTCCCACGGCCTGCTGATGGCACTCTTTCCTGGTTGTGTTGCTCAGCAACTCAGCAGGCGGCTTCCCCTCTTGCTGCTGAGTTCTCCAGATGGTCAGGAAGAGATAATTACCCTCCAGCACAGCAAAGCTCATTCTTTTGGCAGAGCTATAGAAAACCATCCTACTATCTTCCAGAGCTCTGCATTTTGGCAAGAGAAGTGGGCCTTTTGGGCACCTTTTGTGACAATCAGAAGCAGTTTGAGGCCATGAAGGCAGGCTCTTTATTAACTCCTAAATCCCCCTTCATGTGCTTTACCTTTGAGAAACCTATTTTTCTTCTTTCTTCAATTTTCTATTTCTTTCTGCCTGATTCACACTTTTGTGCCTCTTCTCCCAAAATCTCATTCTCCTGCTCTAGTGTATTCCACTTCAGATCCCTGTGCCTCTTAAACTACATTGACCCATCCTCCTTCATATATATTGGAATTCATATTTATACCCAAGAATCATGTTTACAAGCACTTTCAAAGGGAAAGTTAAAATGGGAGCTATAGATTCAGATTAGATCTTTGGGGGAAGGTACATAAGAATGGCCATACTGGGTCAGACCAAAGGTCCATCTAGCCCAGTGTCCTGTCTTCTGACAGTGGCCAATGCCAGGTGCCCAAGAGGGAATGAACAGAACTGTTATCATCAGTTGGTCCATCCCCTGTTGCCCATTCCCAGCTTCTGGCAAACAGAGGCTAGGGACGCCATCTCTGCCCATCCTGGCTAATAGCCACTTATCCTGCATGAACGTATTTACTTCTTTTTTGAACCCTGTTATGGTCCTGGCCTTCACAATATCCTCTAGCAAGGAGTTCCACAGGTTGATTGTGAGTTGTGTGGAAAAAAATGCTTCATTTTGTTTGTTTTAAATCTGTTGCCTATTAATGTGTTGATTTTGGGTTCTATTTGGGGGGACTGGAAATGGGACTGTAGTCAGTATGAGAATTTTTTATTTTAAGTAGCTGATTCATCTTACAAAGTCTCTGTATTTGCATACCTGATTGTTCAAAGGTCCATATTTATTTAAGCACTGAACATTCCAAACGTACTAAGAGTCATTTACTGTCAAAGAGGAAAATTGAATACAAGTAAGTTGGAATTTTTGTTAATTTTTTGTAATATACTTTTTCCAAGAACTTGTCAGAAGACTTTAAAAATGAGAGAATAAAAAGAATCACAAGTTTTGTTAAATCGCCCTTTTGTTAAATGCCACATTCAAATCACCTTGTATTTGGCCAAAATATTCTTATGTGGCAGAGGATAATGCATGAAAAATTTAATTTAGATTGGTCTAATATTGACTAACTTATTTGAATGTAGAATGATCAAAATGGGCTTGTAATATGAAAACTGGTAACAGACCCTGACTTTTAAAGTCTGTACGTTCCTTAATCTCTGGAGGAATTCTGAAACCAAAGAACTTTTTTTTTCAAACCTGGCAAGTCTGACATCTTTTATAAACCTTGTTTGATATGCTAGAGTTAGTGGTGGACCTGGGATGTCCATAACATGCCAACTGTACATTGTTACTTTAAAAAATAATGTTTTAAAATATGATGATTGGCGTCTTCAAAGTGCCAAAAAGCACTAGTGCCTGCCAAAATCTAATGAACAAACCCAATCTGAATTTTCTATATTTCACCTTTGCGGAGAGAGATGTGACAATCATGGCAGCATAAGAATTTCCCATACAGGAAAAACACTGAAAATATTTTATTTTTTAATATTTTTAAATTAGGTTGGCCAAACTTGACATCACCTTGCATGTCAGTTTTTAATTTGAAAGGAACTTTTTCAGAGGATTTGAAAGGAGTAATATTTCTACTCACAGTGGAAATGATGTTATAATCTTAACTGCAGCATCTACTGCACCTCTGAATAAATGTGAGATGATATTGCAGATATAAACACTTTTATGAAATCACCTAAATAGGTCTTTCAAATGAGGCAAACCCATATAAATCAGTTACAGATACCAATATATTAATTTTTATATACAGAAAGCTTTCGCTGTCCTAATACTATTTTTTACATGCTGTATAAAAATCAGAGAAAAATCTTATTTTATTAGGTTATTAGGTTATTAGGAAACACTGTTTCACTAGGAGGGTGGTGAATCACTAGAATGGGTTACCTAGGGAGGTGGTGGAATCTCCACCCTTAGAGGTTTTTAAGGCCCGGCTTGACAAAGCCCTGGCTGGGATGATTTAGTTGTGGTTGGTCCTGCTTTGAGCAGCGAGTTGGACAAGATGACCTCCTGAGGTCTCTTCCAATCCTAATCTTCTATGATTCTATGACACCCACAGATGTCCTATACACACCTTTGAAGGTAGAGAGATGCTTTTGTCTGACCAATGAGTAATTCTACCTCTCACTGGAGTACTGAGTTGTCAGTCATCAGTTTCTGCTGAACTAGGTCTGAGAACCTTTAACTGCCAGCATAGGCTTTCACCCAAAATATTCTTTTGTAGTTGCATACTATTTTGTCCAGCTGCTGGACTTTCATTTGTTCCTTTCAACCTCTTTCTCAGTCTGTCTCCTTCTTCTTGAAGTGCTTCTCTCTCTTTCCAGAAACAAGTTCTCTTCTTTATCCCCTCTACCACAAAACATTATATTACTAAAACAGATAAAGATCTTCTAACAAGACTTACTTTTCAGGGAAATGTTCTTTTATTTAAGAACATTCTGCACAGTACACTATTTTTGAAGGACAAAAATACACAGCAAAATTATCTTTAATTCTGGCAAAAATGTTTTAAAATTTATTTCACTAGTGTTTGGTATATGTGCCTATGTTATATGACAAGTCAGGATTGCTATACTGAGAAAATTCAGATTGGATGGGTTATGACAGTGAGGATGTAGAAGATTGTAGGTCAGATTAGCAGACCTAACCCGGGCCAGCAGCGAACAGTTATTATCTTCAGTACCATAATCTACAATGGGTGTATTAGGAATACAGAAAAAGAAAAGGATAAAAAATAAAATGGTGATCTAAATCCAGCTCTTTGTGTCCACATCACAATGACCACTGGCATCTTTGGGGTCAGTTTCAGATTAGTCAAAGACATTGAGCATGACAGCTCAGCTGCCTTCTCACTCTTGAAAATGGTTCCTTCATGTCAGGGTGGGGGCAATTTGCCCTGGCCATGTGTTAAGCTGTTCTCTGGGTCTCTATGCTTTATCTGTTCTTTGAATAATTGGGAAGTTCAGTATGCTGGGTTGTCCCTCAACACCTTTGAACAGTGCTAAAAAACAGAGAAAGAGACCAAGAGAGAGAAGCAAGCAGTGAATATAGTAAAACCTTTTTTTCAACAAAAAGAAGCAATTGCTCTTTCATTATATCAAAAAGATGAGTTTATTCACTAAAAAATATAACAACTCCATTATCAGCCTCTTGTATGCGATCCCCACCCCAGTACAGTAGTGTAGCTCTAATGGTACTATTCCATTCAGAAAAATATTCTCTGATTTTTGTTGCAAACCTATATAATGGTAAAGTCGATTCCAGTTCTAAATAAAAGGACCCAAGTATGTGAGTAGCATAAATAATATTCCTGATAAATGAGAACAGCTGAGCCAAGAACATGTTGCTTTGCTCACAGTCTGCTCTTTCAGCTTTCAAGGTTTTACAGAAAATTACTATATTTTGTAGGCTGGAATGTTGATGTCCTGGCTTCAATATAAACCGTTCCTTTATGTCATCCCTTTCTAAATAGACGTGCTTATTGGGTATGCGTGTATAACCGTTTAAAGTTCATGATTCAATTAATTGCTTGCTAATGGGACATTGTTGCTAGTTGTGCTTGACCTAAAATTGCACCTTAAAATCAGGCACTTGTAAATTGGAGGAGACTCCAGCTAATAGATTTAACCTAGAAAATGTGTTACAACTTAAAGAGCAGGATGAGTCTGAGAGTTTGTTGGGGTGACATTTCTGTTTCCATTGTTGTACACTTCCTGAGCTAGAGTTCATCAGTCAATAACTAATTCATAATGCGGGTCAAAAGTTACTCAGAACAAAATAACCTTCTGTCTTTTCAAATGAGAAAAACAAGTTAACAATTCCTTCCCAGTCCTACTTTTAGAGTAGCAGAGGCACTTAGTCTTTAGAAATACAATATAAGAACTACCTTCTCAAGATTAAAATATGAATAGACAGAAAACTTCCAGCTGTTTCAAAAGCAGGAAACTTATAAGTATTGGAAAAAGTCATTTATACACTGAATTTTTATTATGTTTAGGGACAATATACATTAACTATCAGATTTGTAGAATGTTTCATGTATAAAAAGCTGAGAAAAAACATTGGTTTATTGAAAGAATAAACTCTTGATGAGGTAAACACATACAGCAAAATACTTGCCCCCAGCCCACACAGAGCCAGGAAATGCCAAAGTTAAGCAGATTTAACTCTGTCCTCCTTGGTATCTGTATTACATGCACAGTCTTTGTTCTGTCCTCTTTTGTTGTATCTTTAAACTGGGCATTACAGTCATGCAACTGTAATGTTCTCTCAGTTTAGTTTTTTGTTGGAATTTCCGAGGTTTATGTTTTTTAATTGAGAAATATAGAAAAAAAAGGAGCTTCACTCTTCAGGACTTGAAAGCTTTTCTGACTTTCAAAAATAGTAATGATTGGTGGAACTATTTGGTTAGACATCACTGGAATGCCCTGTTCCGTGAACTGTAGAAGATCCATGGGGGTGACCTGCTGTCTTATAAAAAGTAGGTGCTATGAAGCTCAGAAGGTGCATCAGAGCAGGGAATCCCCTCAGACGCACCTTCCAAAGCCTGTAAGAGCCCTCATTCTATCTGCCAACTTGAAGCATTATACTTTTTGCTATGTGGCTCAGTTAGAGAGGCAATGGATTATTTTTCTCTGATACCATCCACTGTTGTTATTGCTCCTGCCTTTTAGCTTCCTAGCAGGATAGCTACACATGCATGCCCCAAAATCTTAGTTGCATACTTCAGGAAAAAAAATATCTACAGTGCAATCTCAGTATGCTGTTTTCAAAGGCTCATAACTGAAGCAGTTCAAAACCAACTTTCTCTGGTATAAGCAAAAGCACTTCTCCAAAGTGAAAGCGATTCCATGCCAAAATTAACCTTTCAGTCCCCTGCTAATTTGGCTATAGAGCTGTTAATAAAATCAATCCATCATTGTCATCATGGGAAGGCTGTATTTCTCTTTGCTCTTCTCCCACATGTAAAATGGTTAAAATACTTTCTTCCAAATATATATGAATTTCACAAGCATATATATACATGATTGAAAATGGGGCTTCGAATGGAAACCATTATACAACCTGATCTCAGAACTCACTGTTGCTATAATTTTTTTTTAAATTTCAAATACAGTTAAATCTTAATCATCCCAGTATGTATTATTTTGGAGTTACTGCCTCAGGATCTATCAAGGACAATGAAACAAGCTGAGATTGGAGGAGTTGTCATGAAAATGTAGCAGCTCCGACATAAAATGTACTCATCCATTTTAAACAAGATGGCGATAATGAAAAACCTAGTCATAGTTTACCAGTTGTTTTAAAAAAAATTACTTGCCCCAGGCAAGTAGAACTTTGCAAGGCAATTGAATCTTATTTATTTAATTGTTCTTTCAGGCTGCACAAATTAATTGCAGCACAAAGGTTTTTAGCTAAAGAACAGAATGAGTAATAGAACAACTTATTTATTTTGCAGCAAAGTGTACACTTTTTCTTGTCTCTTACTTAGAAGCTTTATTTTTCATTCCATGAAAGCAGTCTCTCTCTCTCTTTTTTTTAAAAATAGACTAAAATAGAGGTTTTATCGCTTGGGCAGATACATACCTCCTGAGCTCATTATTAAGACAATTTTTAACAAATTAATTAGAAGGTCAAGAAGCAATGATACTGCAGTCTCTACTAAACTGCAGTGTAGAGGATAAAATAAAGGCATGAAAAGGGTGAAGTGTATTATTCTTTTTTTTAATTCAGGACTGCTGCAGTTGACCATGTAACTCCCAAGGCCCAAGATGAAGGACGTGAGAGACAGAAATAAATCTTCCTAATTGTTAGATACGTTCTCCAAATTCACCGCATTTGTAGCAAATCAGGTTCACTGAACTCTTTTAGTTCAGTGCAATAATGTCTGTCATAAAACAACAAATGAATTCATACCTCTGCTCCCCTGCTATATATGCTAGAAAAGAACGGAAGAGTTACTTTTAGCTTGGAAACATCTCCTTGCTAGGATCAGCTGAGCCAGATCTTGGGGAATGGATTTGGAGTTGGGAGAAATATGGCAAGTTAACAGAGCATTTTTTTACATCTAATTTTTATACAGTCACTTGTCATCTGCGGCATGGTCGTTTGTTACCATGTTCACTACAGACCTGCAGTTTGGATGTGCCCAAAATTTTGAGTAGACCTAAAATTCAGGCAGCTTAAATTCAGGGAGGAGAATCAAAGACGAACACTGTGAAGTGTTATTTGAAATGACATAGACATTGATGGTGAGAAAGGGAGATGGAGTCTCTCTCTTCAGCTCCTTGGAGACTATTTGAACCAAGTGGCTTCTACATTTGCATGGCCAACTTTATGCACTAAGTGCTTTGGGCACCCCAAAACTCACGTGTTTATAAGCAGCTGTTTTAAGCGGAAGGCACAATCATGCAGCCTTTATTCGTCTAGGTGAGCACTCTTTCACTGGAGTAATTTCAGTAGGATTATTTACATGAGTAAGTGCTGACCAGCATGAGCATGGGTTGCAAAACTGGGTACAAAAAAGACCAAATTCTGCGTTGATCCACCATCCAAATTGGTAGAAGTACGTTTTGCTCCTCCCTCCCCTGTCTCTGGTGGTCCTTTGAGCCCTGCTTATCAGTGGCTCCCTCTTCAGAGGTTGTTTTGGGGGAAAAATAGGCAAAGACTGAGGAAATAGCCAGAAAGTTCACAACTTTTTTTGCTTCACTGGCCAAAAAGCCTCACAGGGAAGCATTGCAGAAGCCAGTGATGTCACTGCACTGTCCAGGGCACAGAAGTGGTTGTGAAGACGTTCTGGGGCTCTCTATTTAGGAAAAGAATGGGAAATTCTGTGCTGAGGAACCCTAGGAGAAAGCCTGGTTACTCTAGCTTGGTGTGTGCGTTGATGCTTTAGCCCAAATTGGCTAACTATACGTTATCTAATTCCTAGATTTTCTTGTACAAATGCAGTCTGTATGAGTGAATACAATTTCTGGGTCTTCATTTTGTGACACTTTTGATGAACATAGTCTGAGATTCTGTTTTTTTGCCTGGTTTCAGGTTTCACTTTGAATCTTTAGTGAGCATTGCAAGAGTGGCTTCTGGATGCAGTCTCATAACATTAATCGTGTCAAGTTTTTACAGAGTGAAATTGAGCTGTATCTGAATTATTGACCTTATATAAATCTACAGATTTTATATCGATTTAACTTTTTATAAAATAGTAGACTGACTATTTTTTCTCCAGTGTCAATTCTCCTTCTCTCCCTCCTGATAGGGAAATAGAAAAGATTGGCCTAGTAATTTTTGTACTGATTGTTTTGGTGGTTGGTTTTTGTTGTATTTATTTTAAAATAGAAAATGAGTCATGTCTCAGGAATGGCTGGATAGATATGGGAAGATAGGTTATATTTTTAACCAGGCTAGGAAATGGAAACCTTAGGGCAAGATTTTTTTTGATTGCACAAGGGCATATGAGGGGAGAACACCCCTATGTGAGCTGTTTGGACATTGTATCTAATCACAGATGTGTAAAAGGTGCTGCACATCTGCTCATGCAGATTGCCTCTGGAATAGCTGGGTGGGGTGTGAGCAGAGCCTTAAATCTGTCTGCCACTGAGTGGAACTTGGGTGCACAAGGAAGGAGGTAATTTGTTTATGATATGGACCAGTAGCAAATTATTTGTCCATGGGAATAAGGAGGGGACTGTTGTTCCCCAAGCCACAATTCCTATCTGGGATACTTATGGAACAGGGCAGTCATGTACTGCACCTCATTATGGGCTGTGTCAATCTAGCCCTTAATTTCCCTTCCAGGCAGAGGAACTCTATACCACTTGGTCAATATGGGAGTGAATTTGTCAGTTCTTATTTATTTGCTTTTTCCAGTTATTGAGCGTTACTAAATAACAGCCATCTTCTCTGTTCTCAAATGTGATGCTCATTCATGGTGCTCAGGTGAGTTTGAAATATGATCTATAAAATGACTGGATAACTATATGAATGGTAATTTCAGCCATGTCAGCTGAAAATGGGGATAGAAGGAAAACGCATCTCAGGCTTTGGAACGTAGACTAATTGTCTAAGTGGGTCAGGAAAGAATCGCCCTCCACTGTACATTGCACGAATAGATCGATCATAGAGAGGTTTGTATGTGTTGAGTTGCCTTCCTCTGAAGCATCGGGTTTTGGTCCCTGTCTGTAGCCAGGATACCAGATTAGATGATCAGATACAGCGTGGCAATTCTTATCTTAGTTGGTTTCCAATACTCACACTGTTAGTGGCTGAAGAAAGCGAGTAGTTACTTCTGTTTGTTTGACTTACCATGAAAAAAATAGGAGTCTGAACTTCAAAGTAATGCATTTCATATAATAGTTTCCTGCATGTGTCTGTGTACTCGTTAAGCCTGACCTGCAATAAATTGAAACACAATTAGTTTTATGGTAAAATGTCTTTGAACCAATGCCTGAAATATAGCATTAGTTATGCCCAATATTTTCATGAACTTCCCACACTATTCCTGCTTAAATAATGAAAAAAGTGTGGGAAGGGAGGCTAACTTGTCCTGTTGTATCTCCATGTAAGCCAATGAATGACATTAGAAATTTACTGGGTCCATTAATGTTAACAAAATCTTTTGCAAAGTTATTCTTTGAAAAGACAAACCTCAGCTTTAAATAATTGACCACAAGAGTTTGTGCTGAACATGACAATCACACAAAACTCTTTCTCTTACATCTTACTCAACATGGAAATCATTTTGCCACCCAGCAGAAAGTGTGTTCATGTACTCCAAAGTAGTATCTATTTTGCATGGCCTTTTGAACATGTTTCTGACAGCAAGTCCTCAAAAGGAATTAGTAGTGTTAGAAGGGCTATGAAGTTTGACCAAGCTGCAAAAAGCATTGGAGACTCATACACTTTCCTATCACCCCTCCCTCCTTCCTATTAGTCATTCTTGGTAGTGTAGCAATTTCATGTACTAAAGAACTACTGCTAAAGAGCACTCAGATCAAACCACATACATTACTTATACAACATTGACCTATTTAAAATTGTTACAATCCAAATGTGCAGCAATAGAATCTAAATCGAACTTTACATGGTCAAGGAGTGTTGTCGTATTGCCATAAGTATTGGGGAACAGAGATTACAAGACAGATGGGTTCCCCTTTATTCCATCTGAGCAGTGCAATGGAAATGGAAGCCACTTCTATCTCCTCAGCTGTACTCCACTGTTAGGATATAGATATTCAAGCCTGTCTGGCCTATACTTTAAGAATTTAGGTGTATTCTTATCACTTAGCTAGTTATAGAGATATAAAAGAAAGAATCAAAATCATTTTCTATCTGTGTAAGGGCCTTCTCTTACTGTGACAGTGTGAGGCCCTGTTTAGTCACATTGAAATAAGGCAATCTGTGGCTGTTAGGAAGGTGATCTGATCTATCACCTCCAGAGAAAGGGAAGAGTCTAGAACATGTAAAAGGAAATTTAGTTTGATGGTTTTCTGTCTGGTAAGTATCAGAGGGGTAGCCGTGTTAGTCTGGATCTGTAAAAGCAGCAAAGAGTCCTGTGGCACCTTGTAGACTAACAGAAGTATTGGAGCATGAGCTTTCGTGGGTGAATACCCACTTCGTCGGATGCATGGTAAGAACTCACTTATCAATAGACACAGCTGGAAAACCCTTATGGCTACGTCTTCACTACCCGCCGTATCGGCGGGTAGCGATCGATTTTTCAGGGATCGATATATCGCGTCTCATCTAGACGCGATATATCGATCCCCGAACGCGCTCCTGTCGACTCCGGAACTCCACCACCGCGAACGGCGGTGGCGGAGTCGACATGGGGAGCCCCGGACATCGATCCCGCGCCGTGAGGACGGGTAAGTGATCGATATAAGATACTTCGACTTCAGCTACGTTATTCACGTAGCTGAAGTTGCGTATCTTATATCGATTTTCCCCCTTAGTGTAGACCAGCCCTGTGTCTGTATAGATGTAGTTGTGAAATCCTCACTTCTGTATTGTTTTGTATGTTTATTTGCATGGTCTCTGTCTGGTTCTGTGATTGTTTCTGACTGCTGTATAATTAATTTTGCTGGGTGTAAACCAATTAAGGTGGTGGGATATAATTGGTTAGCTAATCATGTTACAATATGTTAGGATTAGTTAGGGAAATTTTAGTAGAATGATTGGTTAAGGTATAGCTAAGAATATGACTATATAAATTAGGGGCAAACAGGAAGTAAGTTGGGATTCGAAAATAAGGAAAAAGGAAATTGGATTTAAGCTTGCTGGAAGTTCACCCCAATAAACATCAAATTGTTTGCACCTTCGGACTTCGGGTATTGTTGCTCTCTGTTCATGCAAGAAGGACCAGGGAAGTGTGAGGCCTGGTCTACACTAGGCGTTTAAACCGGTTTTAGGAGCGTAAAACCGATTTAACGCCACACCCGTCCACACTAAGAGGCCCTTTATATCGGTATAAAGGGCTCTTTAAACCGGTTTCTGTACTCCTCCCTAACGAGAGGAGTAGCGCTAATATCGGTATTACCATATCGGATTGGGGTTAGTGTGGCCGCAGATCGACGTTATTGGCCTCCGGGCGGTATCCCACAGTGCACCACTGACCGCTCTGGACAGCAATCTGAACTCGGATGCAGTGGCCAGGTAGACAGGAAAAGCCCCGTGAACTTTTGAATATTTCCTGTTTGCCCAGCGTGGAGCTCCGATCAGCACGTGTGGTGATGCAGTTAAAACTCAAAATAAAGAAAGAGTTCCCGCATGGACGATGCGGACGTGATCGCTGTAAGGGCAGGCAAATCTGTTCTATCAGCGCTGCGTTACAGAAGACGAAATTCAAAATCATTTTTAAAAAATCTCCAGACAGATGCCATAGCAGGGACTCAGCGCACTGCTGCGTGACAAGCGTAACGGAAAGCCAAAGAATATAATGGACGGTCATGGACTGGAGGACTCAAGCTATCCCACAGTTCCTGCAGTCTCTGAAAAGCATTTGCATTCTTGGCTGAGCTCCAAATGCTTCTAGGGTCAAAAACAGTGTCCGCGGTGGGTCAGGGCATAGCTAGGCAATTTACGCACCCCCCCACTCACCCCCAGAAGTGAAAGGGAAAACAATCCTCTCTTGACTCTTTTACATGTCACCCTATCTTTACTGAATGCTGCAGATAGACGCGATGGTGCAGCACTCAACACCAACATCCTTGCTCCTCCCAAGCTATGGATGGCTGATGGTACAATATGGCTGGTATCCGTCCTCATCATCAGCCTATTGGCATATGGGGCAGTGCAAAAGGACTGGTAACCATGCTGACTAGATCTGTCAGGTCAATCAAGGGCGCCTGACCCTAATTTTTCCTGATAGATGGTACAGTATGGCTGATAACCATTGTCATCATAGCAACAGGGGGCTGAGCTCCATCAGCCCCCACCCTTCATGTGTAAAGAAAAGATTCAATTGCCCCAGGACTAGCAGCGGGATGCTGGGCTCCTCTCCCTCACACTGCTTAATGTCCTGTCTGGAGTATCATAGCAGCTAGAGGCTGCCTTCCACTCATTTCTCACTAACAAGTCACTGTGTCTTATTCCTGCATTCTTTATTACTTCATCACACAAGTCGGGGGGACAATGCTATGGTAGCCCAGGAAGGCTGGGGGAAGAACAGAATGAACAGGTGGGGTTGTTGCAGGAGCACCCCCTGTGAATAGCATACAACTCATAATTTCTGCAGGATCTGACACAGAGCAGCTGTACTCTCTGGTTCTATGATACAGTGGTTCTCTAGTACACTTGCCCATATTCTAGGCAGAACTGATTCTATTTTTAGATACCAAAAAGGAGGGATTGACTCAGGGAGTCATTCCCAATTTTGGCTTTTGCGCCCCTGGCTAAGAGCAGCCAGGGGCACTTATGACAGCAACAGATGGTGCAGTGCAAAAGGACTGGTAGCCACAATCATCTTTTTACCAATTTATGGATTGGTAGATGGTACAATATGGCTGGTAACCATCTCTGCTATCATGCAAAAGCAAAAGCATACTGCTGTGTAGCGCTGCTGAATCGCCTCTGTGAGCGGCATCTAGTACACATACGGTGACAGTCACAAAAGGCTAAACAGGCTCCATGATTGCCATGCTATGGCATCTGCCAGGGCAATCCAGGGAAAAAAGGCACGAAATGCTTGTCTGCCGTTGCTTTCCCAGCGGAAGGAGTGACTGACGACATTAACCCAGAACCACCCGCGACAATGATTTTTGCCGCATCAGGCATTGGGATCTCAACCCGGAAATTCCAAGGGGCGGGGGAGGTTGCGGGAACTATGGGATAGCTACGGAATAGCTACCCACAGTGCAATACTCCAGAAATCGACGCTAGCCTCGGACCGTGGACGCACACCACCGATTTAATGTGTTTAGTGTGGCCGCGCACACTCGATTTTATACAATCTGTTTTGTTAAACTGGTTTATGTAAATTCGGAATAATCCCGTAGTGTAGACGTACCCTGAGAGTGAAGGAATAAGCTCTCTACCATCCAGCTGTACCAGCTGCTAGACAGCCCACTAAGAGCTATTGCCAGTTTACGTGGGCTAGAGCAGCTTCCAACCTATCTAACCTACATCAGGGATCAGGCTATGGTGGAGGTGAACGGCACATTAAAGGGCTGTAATCGGCTCTCTCCATCGCCCTTTCTATGACCAGAAGTAGCAATATAGAATCTGGGTAGTGACTACAGTCCCATCGTCTCAAAAGTCTTCCTAGCCTGCAGAAAATAAGTTATTTCGCAACTGAAACTCAATAGGATGTGCTCTGCACAACAAACTGAATGTAATGCTTCAAAAGTATAGTAGTCTTCTGTAGGTAGCTGTTTAAATACATACAGGTGATCATACGTAGTCTGTGAAAGATGATTTCAAAGTACACATAGGCAAAATAACAGTATAGTGAAAGAATACACATGGACACTGGATGAGTTTCACCAGTTATAGGACTAAACAGAATAGGGGGATTGGGAGAGATCTGGTTGAGAATCAGGCCTGTTAGCTGTAGCTCTATCACCCATAATCTCACATATGGCAGGTGCTCTGTAGTATCAATAGTAGCTTGTCCTCCAATTTGAATTACGGGATTCACTTCAGTGCAAGGCAGTGTCTGGGTAAATTTATCCTATTATTTATCTTAAACAATTAAAAAATAAAAGGACTGGAGGGGAAAGGTGGCCAATTGGGGTAGTGTATGGATCTTCTGTCCTCCTCCAGACTGGAAAGTGATGGGAGAGAAACAGGAGTAAGAATATGATAGACAGAGCAGCAAGAGACCTGGAAACAATTCTGACATAGAGAAATCCAGGATTCTGGAGTCCAGGAGGAGAAAGTGATTGAATATGGGGCTGTGCACAGAAAAAGATGCAGACCCTTTTACAGAGTATGGATTAACTCCAAAGCAAGAGATCGTTCACCCTCCTACTATGGTGAAATGGAATGAAATTATTTTCCTATTGCTTTAGTGTTTCTAAGTCTCTTCAGTCTATTTCTATTGAATATCTTTCAGCAGGTTTTGTCAGAGCAAGTAATAGCTGAAGGTTAATGTCACTGATTGTATATGTGATCACAGATTTTTTTTTCTTCCAATAAGAAATGTCCTTCTTAGAGAGAACCCAAAATGCCGTAGTTGCCAGTGGCTGCTGTGAACAACATTTGGGATATAGGCCTTTTGCCTGTGAATAAACAACTCTCCCTGAACAGTTCAGTTTCTTCAGTGCCACATAAAAATATCAATTTATTGCAGGTAAGTGCCATAAAACTCCTCTTAGCTGGTGAAATTCAGAGTTTCTAAGTCCAGGAACTAATTTATTGCAGTTTTTGAATTTCATATTTATTGGGGAGTCCATAGTTGCTGAGAGATTCAATTTGGAAGCATCTTTATACCCCAGAATATAGCATCCCTCTCTGCCATTCAATTTTTAGTTTCTCCTTCCACTCCTTTCCATTTTTTATGTTGTTCTCCTATCCCATTTTCCTGCTGTATATCAAGGAACCTTGGCCTCTCCTTTGTTTTTTCTGGGTGCCTATCAATAGAATTGCATTTGTGAGTGGTGATACTATTTCTTAGTAAACACCATCTGGTGTTATCTTCTCTCTTCCCCTTTTTTTTCCTGTTCCTCTCTCTATCTTCAGTTACTGCCCTCTTTCCTTTCTCCTCCCACTCCACTACCACCCTCCCAGCTGTCAAAGTTCTTGTCACTGGTACAGTCGAACAGGAAGCCATATCACTCACTAACCAAGAGCCTCCAACCACCATAGCAACAGATAACATGCCCCTTGCAGCAGCAAGATTTAGAAAGTTAGTTTCCTTCCTAAGGAAGGAAAATGAGAGCTGACCTCCAGGGAGGGAGAAAGAGGTATCTCCCTCACTGGAGATTTAGAGGCTTGTCAGGGATGGAAAAAGTGGATGACATTGCAACCTGCAATGATTTAGTAGTCACAGCAAGGCAGCAGGAGAAAGAGAAAATTAAAAGCCAGTGCTGGCTTAATAATTAATAATATTCACAACAAATGTAACTCCTGTTTTGGTAAGCAAATTGTTTGCAACCCAATCCTGATTTTTTTTCCCCTCTCAAATGTATTCATTACTTCAAAAGTGTAGGCAGATAGCATTCACACTATATGCTGCTCATAATTTCCCTCCACCCTCCATTATTTGCCCTTCCTGCAGTGTGATTGATTGCTTAAGTCATGATGCTGTTTATGAACGCTGATCCGATGACTGGAAAGTTTCAAGCAGGACATTAATGACAAGTGAAAAATGCAGCTCCCAGTTGGAGCTTCGAATGAATAATTGGTTGTAGTGAAAAATGTGAATTTACAGGATTTGTGAATATTTTCACGAATATCCAGCAACTGTCTGTATCTTTGTGAATAAAGAGTGACTTGTTCTTATTTAAAGCAAACCAAGCTTGGCAAAAATAGAAAATATCTGAGTCTTGTTTGTAATTGTATATAAAGTTCTTTAACCAAGTCTAATTGAAAACTTAGGCCTGGTCTACTCTAGGATATTAGGTCAATATAACTATGTTGCTCAGGGGGTTGAAAAATCCACACTCTTGTCCGATACAGTTAAAATGATCTAAACCCTGGTATAGTCATATCTAGGGTGATGGGAGAATTCTCCTGTTGACCCAGCTACTGTCTCTGTCTACACTACCTGCTGGATCGGCGGGCAGCGATTGATCTATCGGGGATCGATTTATCACGTGTAATGTAGACGCTATAAATCAATCCCCGATTGCTCTCCCGTCGACTGCTGAACTCCAGCTCAGTGAGAGGTGGAAGCAAAGTCAATGGGGAAGCCGCAGCGCACCACGAGGACACGAAGTAAGTAATTTTAATTCGATCTAAGATGCGTCGACTTCAGCTACGTTATTCTCATAGCTGAAGTTGCGTATCTTAGATCGATCCACCTCCCCTAGTGTAGACCAGGCCTTAGGGAGGTAGATTACCTATGCTGATAGGAGAACCCCTCCCTTCGGTATAGGTAGCATCTTCACTGAAACTGCAGTGGTGCTCCTGTAGAAATTTATGTGTAGACAGGCTCATAGGCTTGTATTTCCCATCACAGCCTAAATGCGTTAGATAAGCAAGGGGATTTGGATATCTAATTCCCTTGGGTTCCTTTGGAAATCTCAGCCTTAAACTTCAGTTCTTTGTGAGTGAAATTCAGGGGACTCTATCGGGCTAGACATCACTTACATTCCCCATAAGTGTCAATTGTCCTGTTGTGAGGGCAAAAGTTGTGTGTCGTCTTTGTGCATGCCCTCAGCACAGGGGTGAATTTCATCCTTGAAGACATATGTTTCAGTGCATGGATGGACCTTATTTCTATGAGCATTTTTGTTTTCACATTCTGGCCTAGAGTTTAGATTTTAGATTAATTCAGTTTGACAGGTAGAAAAAAAACATGATGGTGCCTAAATATGTAAACCACATCAATTTCAGGAGCCAGGATGGTGATTTTTTTTTTAACTAATCTGAATATCAGAAGAGCAAATGCCTCTTAAAAAGCAATATGTGAATAGTGTAAAATCAAAATTTAGCAGCTGGTACTGAAAGGCAGTGTTTGGCTTCCTGTTGACATTAACATAATTGCCGGAGACTTCTATTGGTATGGTCCTGAAAGTCTGCAATGATGGTCTCTGAGAGACAACCAATGGTATTTTTGTCTGATTATTATTTTTTTTTGTAAGCAAGTAGTTTTAAAGTGAGATGAAACTTGGGGCATGCAAGACAAACCAGACTCTGGAAAAGATACAGTAATCTGGAAATGTTGAGAGCCACTGCTCTAATACATGTATGTGCACACGCATTGCCCTCCCGACAAGCGCACACCCATCCTAAATTCAAGCTCTTACATCTATGAATCTATTTGTAAATCCATGTTGGCGATACACATGCTCATGTGTGTATGCATGCGCGTGCATGTAGACGTCCAATATAATAAACACAATATATACGTTTTAGTACAAAATTGGAGCCAAGATGATATATGTGGCTATTTTTCAAAAGAGCCTAAAGGAGTTAGTCACCCAAATCTCATGAGTTAGGTGCCCAACTTTCCTTTATACTCCTTTGAAAATCCCGATGACATATATCCTCTTGGCTCCACCTTTGTACCACCTTCTGCCCTGACACCATTTCAAAACCACTGGCTTCACTGAGATGCATGGATGTAATTTGTCTTTTTAGTTTCAATCTGATAAGAGTGGAACTGACAGACTAAATCCAACCAACTGAGACTTGCAGTACCAATGCCAATAATGGCAGTAGTAGTGGTAGAGTAAACTTTGAGTGAAACATCATTAGGCAATTGGATTCTGTATCAGTCTATACATTCAGTCTGTATCTTTCCAGGAAGTGATGCTAGATACTTCATTAATTAAAGACACATTTTTTGATGCCATTAAACCTAAAAATTATACCATGCAGTTTTGTCACCATTCATATACTTTGCAATAATGAAAGATAATCTTATTCAACGATTGATTTTACCATTATGAATTAATTTAGTTTGGAAAATGGTTGGCTTGAGTCAGCCAGGGATACACAAGGATGTGTGACTAAAAGCTCATATAATTTGAGTTAGCATCAACTTTCATGTTTTTGTCCATTGTTTGAAAGTGTGTATGTGTGTGTGACTTTTTTTTTTATAGCTCCATGATATGCCAGTACAATGAGAAAAATGAAAACCAGAGCTTGAATTTTACTTAGCTGCATCAGAGCCTACATGGAGAAGTGAACTCTTTTCAGTTTAGCTATCTGAGGGTTTGCATTGCTCTGTTATTGGCATAATCATGAGACAAATGGAACACAAAAATTCTCAATCCCAAAGAGTGGCACAAAAGCCTTGGTGCCTCTGTCCTCCATGAAAAGAAAGGTGTGGGAGAGGAGATGTCCATTTTTTTTCTGAAAGAAAGAAGCAAACATATTGGATGCAAAGTAGTTGTAAGTATCTCAAGTGCTCTTATTTATGGACATTAATGACTTTAACCAAAAGATGCTGTGATATAATTATTGCACACTGTGGGGAGGATTGCAGTTTTAACTCATCATAAGTGTGCTTGTAATGAGAGTCATTTGCATTTAACTATGCACCAATTTATCATTTAAAACAAGTTGAAGTCAGGCTATTGAGAATCTGCTTCTTAACAGGTTCATTTTGTGTATGGTGCCTGGACATGAGTAATGTTAAAGGCACCATTAGGTGTCACAAAAATTAAGTACCTCCTCTATCAGCGCACCTTTGAATGCTATTTTTATTTGTATTCAGCAAATAACTGGTTAGAAATTGCACTGCAGTTGCACATTATTTTATTGCAGGAGCTACTGGATTTGTGTTACATTATCATATTGCAGAATCTGGGGAAAAGGGGGATGTTTGTTTATATATCATGCGTGCGCACACACACACACAGACAGCAGAACATTTCATCTTGCCTTTTTCATACTGGAAGATTTGTGCTTGGTCAGCGTCAGCAATAAAGAAAATGGACAATCTTCCTTGCTGTACTGAATACATTATAATGTGCAGCTCAAATTTAATTCAGGCACTATGCATGGACTTGGAGGCACCTCCCAAGGCACAGAGATCTGTTCCACTGTTGCGAGAGCATAGGAATAGATCTCAATTAATATTTAGCCACAGATGGTCGGAGGCAGCAAAACTCTGTCACCATTAATGGCTGAATCCTATGCAGGATTTTTATTTTTCTCCTTGAATAAATCGCAAGAGAAGGAGGAAAACACATGCTGTCCCTGGGCATGATCCTGCAGCTACTGCACAGGCAAAAAATGCCTATTTGTATTAGCTGTCTCTAGGATTGTAAATTACACAGTGCCAGCTTCTGCCACTCTCACTGAGTAGTGCCTTAACTCCAGTAGGATTATTTGAGGAGTATGACCAAACCATGACATTCCTTCTGTGGCATTACTCCTGTTACTGGACAGGAATGACGTGCTCAGCCACATACCAGCATTCTCCTTGGTAGAGAGTTCCCATGCTCTCCCTGTGTTGCTCATCGTATGTGCCAGGCTACACAGCTGCTCTGTGCAGGATCAGGCCCTAAAGGAAAGAGCGATCCGTGAGCGGCCAAATGAGGCACGTGAAACTGAACTCAAATCCAATATACTAGAAGAAAACACATGCTAATTCATGATGGATTATTTCTAAAATGGTGTCTAGTTAAATATAAGTTCCTGCAAATGACTTAGGGCTATATTTCTGTCACCCTTACTCATACTGAGTAGTATCTTACTTCTCAAGTCGTCCCATTGATCTCCAACGTGGCAGTATTATTTTTTTATGTCTACTTACACGTGCCTGTTCATTCACACCCCTTTGCCTTTTTATCTCTTAAAAAAATAAGAAGGTGAGCAAGGAAGGGTCTAAAATATTCAGTGCAGAGACCTGCCCACTGCTTAATCTATTTTATGCCCATGCAAATCTCCAGTACATGTTCTCCATGTTTTAAAAACTCTTGACAACTATTTTTGAAAGGTGTTTTCTGTTTAAACCCTTCTTCCCTCCCCCCGTCAGCCCACCTCTTCTTTTTAATGTTGCCACTTTTACTTCTGAGCGTATTATTTTGCTTTTGTGTTATTTTAATACTGTACTGTTAATTGAACACTTTGTGCATCAAACTGAGCACCTTAATTCATATTTATAATACTGTGCTATGAAAATACTACAGTAATGTTCTATCTAATGAGAACAACTGCTTTTAGATTGTCTTATTTAACTTCACATTATGGGCTAGATCCTTAGCTTGTGCAAACTGTCATAGCTCCATCACCTTAATATATTTTATAGCCAGAAAGTACCATTATTATAATCGAGTTTGGCCTCCTGTATCATCCAGACCATAGAATTTCACCAAGCGATTCTTGTTTTAAACTCAATAACGTGTAGTGGAATTAGAGCATATTTTTATAGAAGGACAGCCTGTCTTGATTTTTTTTAAATCTTAAGGGATGGAGAATTCCAGCCTCTTTGTAAGCTATTCCAGTGGGTAATTTACCTCATTGTAAATTTTTATATTTACAGTCTGAACTTTTTTGATGCCAACTTTCAGCTAATGGGTCTTGTTCTGCCTTTGATGCCTAGGTTAAAGAGCAGAAATCTTTTCTGCATGTAGGTACTTATAGATCACGACCAAGTCACTGCTTAACCTTCATTGGAATTAGGCTTATTTACGCTAGCTGAGGATCTGGTCCAATTCTGCCATTCATACCTACATTGAAGTGTATCTTACCTCTACCCAGAGTGAAATTCACCCTGGTTCTGAGGTCCAGCCCAAGGCTTATGCACTTAATTCCCATTTAAGGTCTACTTTGAAGGCTGACTTGACTCCTCCCACTGTCACTCTGCACAGGGGAAAACATCACTAGGTCTTATTGGTTTCACAGCGTTGGGTACTACTCACTGTAAATGAGGGTGATAGAACTGGGACCTTTACCTTTTTTACTGACCCATTTAAAAATGACATTCTGCTGAGATATAGGTAAATAATCTGTTCACGAGTGTGTGACAGCTGATTTGAACCCCAAAATCATACTCTGACTAGCTGGCTTAGTTTAGATCTACGTTCATTTTTGAAAGGACAGCATTACAAAAATGGCTATTGCATTTTATATTTTCAGTCCATCTCTTGTGAGTCTCACTGGGGAAAAACAGCATGGGGAAAAAACAAATACTGGAAGTGGGCCCAGGGCAAGCGGTTAGAGGAAGGATGGTGCTGAAGGAGACAGGGCTAATAGTAAAAGGATTGTTTTCCCTAAGTATTATTAGGAGGGGCAGGATTATTGGCTGGAGGAAAAAGGCACCCAGGGACAGAACTGCTAGATAGAAGCTGGAGGAAACTCGCATCAACAAGGAAGCTTGAGGATTCCCCAGGCAGCAGGCTTGTGGCAGAGGTAGCATTTTTCGTAGGATGCTGGAGGGAACCAAAAGCCTGATTGCTTGGAGTCTCTCAGTACAGGAGACGAGCAATAAAGAGTCTGAGGATCAAGGAGTGACATTAGTCCCCATGCCCCAAGCTTTTAAAGAATCTTCTTTATATTGGCCATGGGCGTGCATATTGTAGCTACATTATTGAAGCTCTCTTTAACTACAGGCTAGATATTCTGGTTCCATTAACCATGTTCTCTTGATTGCGAGCTACTCTTTAGGCTTTCGTTATAATCCTTTTTTTGTGTTTCAATTTTCCATCAAATCTAAAATATGTAGGGACACATTCTGCTCTCAGCTGCCTAAGTGTAAATCTAGAGTAATGCCACTGATTTAAATGGAGTCAGTCCATAGTTACCAGATTGCACATAGCGTAGAACGCCTGTCCAGATTAAGTAACACAGAGAATGGAGGAGAAATGACAAAGGACTAGACCTTTTCCTGGGGGAAGCTCATTGAAGTCCAAGGGAGAAAACCAGGAATTAATTTTGTCTAAGGTCCATACATCCAAAACAAATGGAAGCTGTATAAACCCCAAGCCAAAGCCTCTTGAAGTCAATGGAAAGACTCATTAACTTTGCAGGGCTTTGTATCAGGCCGATAGTGAATTCAGGATATACAATTAAGGAGTCAGTTAAAAATGACAGTAACAATGAAATTGTAAATCTATCCTCTACCCAAATAAATTAGGGCCTAAATCTTGCTCTTACCCTCTTAATCCATATTGCAAAGTGCTAGTCGAATGGTGTTTCCCAGAAGCCCAGGGAGCTTCATGCAGATAGAAGAAATTGTACGTGGCCCAGACAACTGGTCCTTCAAAAAGAGGAGTATTATCGGCTCCCAGATAATGAGTTAGTTCTTTGGGGGCTTGAGGGGCACCCCAGGTATGTGGTTGCTTTCCACACTTGCAAGCTAGGTAGATATCCTCTTCTGCTACTGTGTGAGTGTACTGGGGGGAGGAAGAAGAGGATTCTTCTATCTTTCCTCACCAAATGACCTGAGCATCCCTGTTTTGGTACAAGATCTACCATTAGGTAAGGTGTGTGTGTATCGATGGCCAAGCTCCATTATGCTCTGTGAAGAACCAGAGCTGGCCAATGCACACGCTCTCATTTTGAGCTGCAGCATACAACAGGTAATGCCACAATCCAAGACTCAGAATTTGCCTCCCTGGCCAATCTGATGGTATCACTGTGAAACAGTTGTGCACCTATACTCTGAACATAAAGATCTTCAAATCCTGCATGTATAAAAGACTAGAACACAGCAAGATATATTAAAAGTGGGTCGGCGCTACCGTCTATTATTAAGGTTGCTCAACACCTGTCATTATAAGAGCCTGTTTTTAATTGCTTATCACTTTTGCCAAACTACCATTTGGGTAGAAATTTTCCATGCTGGGTGACTTTCTCAAGCTGGATGTTTTGGGAGAATTTCAACCAAAACTGTTCAGCTGTTTTCTGGGAACGAGATGAGGGGGAAAATACATTGGTTTGTATATGTTTAAAAAATTCGGGCAACTTTTCCCTCGAGATGCTCTAGTGCTCCCATACTTTGATCCAGGGAGTATAAATTGAGCAGGAGGGATGTGCTTTTGTATCAGGGATGTGCCTTTGGATGTCTTCATGAAAATCTACCCAAATTTGGCCAAATGAGCCTTTGAAAAATGAGTTTGCACCTGCTCAGTTGAGACTTAGATTGTAGTCGCTAAATTCCCTTAAGATTCTGTCTGCACTGAGCATCCTTTTCCTGCAATTACCTCTCTGGACTGCTGTGCACTATGCTGGGTCAAGGCACCTGAATTGAGAGCAGGGACCATTTCTCCCCTGTGCTGTCAGGGACTCTCCTGCCAGATGTAGGCAGCATAGAGGAGGAAGCTGCCCAGTGTGTATACAGAGGCAACAAAAGCCAGACCTGAGGAAGAGAGGGGGAGGAGACTGGGGCAAGGAGCTTGGGGGAGACTGGAACTTGGAGGCTACCTGGTGGAGCGGGGAGAGAAACTGGGTCTGGAAGTTGTGGGTGAAGGGAGAGATAACTGGTCATGGGAGCCAGGGGGTGGAGATTGGGACTGAGAGTGAAAAGGGGCTGGGGTGGGGGACTTGGGAGCACTTTCTGGCTTCTGACTGCTTGATTTTGTAACCTTCATGTTTTTTAGCAGAGTGGTTTGGGTGTAATTCACTCACCCCAAAGCAAGGTCTAACGCTCAACATGAGGGCACGTCTCCGTCTGTAACGCGATAACTTTGGAACATTGCATCTGATCGATTCCAACGTTTCAGGGAACGTCCCAGTCATTAAAGGGCACGACCCTGTTGATTTTGGTGAAAATCAGAACCCCGGAAAAGTCTGAATCACAGGAAAAATTAGGGTCCCCAGATTGCCAGGTACTACAGGCGGAGGAATCTCTCAGCCATTTTTGCTGATGGCTACTCATAGCAGAGGCTGCAGTTTAACTTGCTGTTTAGGGAAACTTGGCTGGAGCCTGGACTGTGTCTACACGGCAATTAAAAACCCGGCAACTGGCCCATGCCAGGTGACTTGGGCTCTCAGGGCTCGGGCTAAAGGGCTGTTTAATTGTGATGTCGCCATTAGGCTGTGGGACCCTCCCACGTTGCAGGGCCCTAGAGCCTAAGCTCCTGCCCAAGCCTGAATGTGGGTGATGGAGAAGAGGAGTGGATGGGGGGATGGGGAGAGGGGAAGGGAGTGGTGTGATGGAGCATATACCCCTCATACTGGGATAAAAGGCATTAAGGAGCAGTTCTTGGCCCAGGGGGCCCCACCCCCACCCCACCAGCAGAGCTTGCTCCAACTGGAGGAGGAGTTTAAAAGAGCCAGACAGCTCAGAAGGTAGTGGCAGAAGCTACAAGGTTGCAACACTTTAATATATAAACTAAAGACTCTTTCCAAAGCTACCTGGAGGAAACTTGGACGGAATGTTTTTCCAACTGTAAATTCAATATTTATCAGGCAGCCTTCTAGTTCTCTACTAGGAAAAGCCCTTTGGACACTTCTCAGAAATACCAGATTTAACAGTGATTTATCTCAGCTGAGTGGTTTCTGTAAAATAAATCTAGGCACGATCTTCATTGCTCATTGATAGTATTACAGATTTCTCTCATGAAAGCGTTTCAGCCTGTAGTCCTTTCTCTCCTCAGCTGTGTGATTCAGATTGAAAATGCCATGACTGGGATGAGGGCAGTCATGCTTAGTGGTCAGAGCAGGAGTCAGGCTTCAGGCTGACTCAGGTATAGAGTCCAAGCTTGGCCAGAGGGTGAACCAAGAGTCAGGCATCGGGAGGCAGGCAGGGCCAGGTTACCTGAAGGTCAGGGTTGGGTACCAGATTGTGGACAGCAGTTGAATAGCAAAGCTGAGGAGAAACCAGGATCAGAGTCTATTAACAGCAGGGTATGGAGCAGAAGTGGGCAGGCAGTCTGGATTGTGGCTCAGACAAGGCATCCTAGTTCATATACTGGTATTGGCTGAGTGGTACTTCTTGTGAGGCTGGGCTTGGCAGGGTCCTCCCAGGGGAGCTCAGCCTGAGGCCCCCGTGGCAATTCAGAGGTGTTAGCACCCTAGGCCCTCATGGTTCCTTTCCTGCAGGTTCTAACGAACTTTTAATGTCTGCTGAAAGTAACGCCAAAGCAGCACAAACCTGTGGGCATTTTTTGAACATAAAAAGGAGTCCTTAAGTCTTGAGGCTGGAATCAAAGTGGTCTCTTCTGTGTCTTTGCTAAAAACTAGCAACAGCTCACCAATAGTAGACGTTCCTGGTAATGTTCCTTTGAGAGGTACTCCAGTAGTAAACGCTCTCTTTGAAATACTATGCAGCAAAAGAGGATGGGTTTAAGGTTAAATCTTGTATCTCCTCCATTTTGTACTTGTGAAATGTGGGCAAAGTTAACTGATGCATTTCCATTGGTTTTAATGGATTTACGCCACAGATTTGACCCCTTGTCATTTCTTCATGTTTGCATTTTTTCCACCTCCAAGTGTTATTTATTATGGGCTGGATTCTACTCTCATCTACACTAGGATAAATCCAGAGGAATTACGTTGCATTCAGTTGAGTTACTCCAGACCGATGCTCGTATAGCTGAGAACTGAGTTTGCCCACGTATATTTTAGATTCAATTAAAAGTTTGAACACAGACAAGATTTCTGCATTTCATTATAAGAGTGGTTTATTTTTTAAAAATTGCCTAACAATCTCCATTAAAGGATTCCTGTGCCCTTTTCCCCTCAAGGAGCTCTTTCATTGTTTGCAGAAGGGAGAAAGCCCTTGGGCTAGAACAGCGTTTCCCAAACTTTTCTGGCCACGGAACACTTTTTAGCCTATTACGGAACACTTATAATAATATTTGGTAGTCGTTTGGTTTTCTAGTAAAAAAAATGCGTTATTTATGCTCAAATATATTTTATTTTATAAAAACAAAGCAAAAATACAAATTTAAAATAACTGGAACGAACAATTTCTAACCGGAAAGCGCGTATTAAGTAGTACAAAAATCAAGTGGAAGAGTCTTTCACGGAGCACCTATTCACAACGTGCGGAACACCAGCGTTCCACGGAACACAGTTTGGGAAGCGCTGGGCTAGAGAAGTGCCTTTTCTTCCATTAAATTCCCTCCAGGCTTAGCTGGGTTATAAACTGTTAAGTCACCTTTTCCCTTCTGTTGCGTGCATTCCTCAGGAAGATTTTGGCAGCCTGCCAAAGTAATACCTGAAACACCAACATTTTAAAGAACCAGACCTATGCTACGACCAAAGCAGCAACAGCAGCATTCACTGCACTGGGGCCTGCAAGAGTGGCTGGAGCAACAGGGGTAGAGGGCAGATAGTCAGGCCCAGGTTCCCCAACAACCACCCACCTCCCTGCCCCCAATTCAGCACATAGCCCCAACACCCCATCCCCATCACCTTCTCCTCCTACCAGCTAACATACTTAATCCTGTTTTTTGAGTGGTAGGTGTCTGTACTGCATTACTGAAGAGTCAGGGTTCAAACCCTGCTGTGGATTTGGTTACAGTTAAACATAACAGAATTTGTACGGACCTGTTTCTTCAACCTAGGAAATTACATACAAAAATCTATGCTAAAGGAAGGTAGTTAGATTGCGAAGGTAAGCACATGAAAGTTAGGAAATGGCAGCGTTATGGCTTTCTGTGAAACTCCCTTTGCTTCTCTCAGTACACAGGATGGATGGATGCACAAGGGGACAGAATGAAGGTTACACAGGCAACGTAAATATGGCACTTGCTAGCTTTTGAGCACTTGACTTTGCAATCTAAACACCTTGCTTTGAACTTAGGATGTAAGTGCCCAGTAACCGGGAGATGTGGTTCATACATGCGCTAGTTCTGCTTGCGCTAACATGCTAAAATAGCAACATGGTTGTGGCCACGCTGCTAATTTTAAGTTCTAGTTCAAGCAGAGCTGTGATGTGTATGTCTACCCACGCAGGGTATTATACTTCCCAGTGGTTGTGTTAGACATAGTATTCTATGGGTAGACTATGTACAGTCAATGGCTTCAGATGGAGCCGAAGATAATCCAATGACTATTATACATTTCATATACTCTGTGCACCTGATTTTCATTTACAGAAAGACTGCTCTATTTCGCTCTGGCAATGTAAAGGGATCTTAGCATAACAGAGACTCAGGCTCTGTATATTCCATGGAACGATGTCAGTCAACACCAATTGCATGCATCCGATGAAGTGGGTTTTAGCCCATGAAAGCTTATGCTCAAATAAATTTGTTAGTCTCTAAGGTGCCACAAGTACTCCTGTTCTCTTAACACCAATTGAGAATCTGGTCCTGTATTTCTTAGTTGTCGGTTTCTACTTTCTACTATTTCTAGAGAGTCCCTTTTAAGATAACCATAGGAAAGTGTTTGGGGGTGGGTGTAAAGAAAATGCATATTATCGATTGTTGCAGCCCTACAATTTAGACTGAACACAAAAGACCAATACGCACTCCTTGTAGCATAGAATCGTTTATGCTAAATTTAAGCCCACAGTGAATGCCAATGGCCAATTTATAGCATACTTGACAATGGGTTTAGAATGGAAATGATGACACCTCCTAACTGTGGTGAGGCTATGGATGCCAGTGTAATTATGTGGACTGTTGAAGCTAAACAAAAAGAATGAGCAATAATTGACAAAGGAATGTCCCATTTAATCAGCTTTGCTCTGGATTAACAAAAACCAGTACATTTTCACCAGTGGTAACATGTACCTTTTATTGTTTAAGTCAATTAGGGCTATTGAGATCAATGGCAACATCAGACAAAGAAGTTAATCAGAAATTGATGTACTAATAGATGGCTTTGTGACAGATCATAATGTCAATAGATAGGTTCATTGCTGCGTATAAAGAGGAGCTCAGAGTAACAAATGTGCTGGGATTTCTGTGCCTGAGTATAGCTGCTGAGAGCTGAGCTCGATAGATAGATTCAATTACTAAGAAGGCTGCTGTGCAGCAGGAGAGCTGAAAAATTCTTTTAAAGTCTTTCTTTTAAAAAAACCACAAACTTTTCAGCAGAGTGGGATAGATAAGTGATGTCAGAAAACGCTTGTTCTATGTAAGAGCCAGTCGTTTTCAATGTGACCAGAATATTCTTGCTTGAGCTACATGTAAAGATTAAATCAATTAATATTTAACTAATTCCTTCAAGCTCATATTTTTTCCTTGGCATTTTAAAAGATGGGGGAAGGAGGCTCTGAGGGTTTTTTTTTAAATTGCCTGCACTACTGGTGGAGGCTTATATTAAATTTACTGCAGTACTTATGGTATTTTTGTGATGTATATTTGTTATATCAAGTATGCTTAAAGCAGATGGGTGGGCAGGTGCCCTTCTTAGCACATGCATACATCTAAATAAATAAAGATAAGTAGTGAGAGAAGAGGAGGAAATGGCAGATTTTAATCTGGTGTGTTCCCACCCCCAGCGCCTTAAAATTTCCATAAAAGTGGAATCTCTCAAAACTACTTCAAAATGGAAAATGTTAACAAAAATTGCAGATGGTCATGATTTTCTTGCCAGCGCCTCCAGTATGTCACATGGCTTCCAGCTTTGCTCACATCCTGACTTGGAAAAAGCTGTTTTCACCTGGAGAAACTGCAAACCCATACTGGCAAAATATCAAAGAGCAGACTTATTACAGATACCCAGTATTCTTCCATATGGAGAGTTACTACTGGTTCCAGTCTGATTTTAAATATAGGGAACAGCTCTGAAATCCATAGTCTTTCAAAATGAAAGTCACTTTTAAGATAGCAATTCTATTTTTAAAATATTTGTACATATGGCTACAGAGCTAGCCACACCTCTTGCCCCTTTCTGGTCTCTCTGAATGCACCCAACTCAGGTATTAGGCTTCTAGCCTCACGGTAGAATCATGTGAATCAACTGCTCCTAGGCCGTGTCTACACTCCGGGCACTGCAACAGCCCCGCTGCAGCTAGGGTTGCCAACTTTGTAGTATTTAAAAATCAGACACTCCAGCAGGAGTGCTGGAACTTCCTGTTTCTGCCTGGGTCAGGAGGGATTTGCCTGTGGAGTAAGGGCAGACAGCAGCAGCTGCCTGAGGCAGCCCTGACTGAGTAGGGGCTGGTGTGGGTGATGAACCAGTGCCTCCTCCACCTACAGTAACCAGACTTTGGGTGTCCGATCAGTAGATCTGACTGGACACTGTCAGGTCCCCTGTTCAACCAGACTTTCTGGTGGAAAACCAGACACCTGGCCACCCGGTCTTCAGCTGTACCGCTGTAGTGTAGACATTTCTAACAGCAATGGAAGGGGTGTTCTGTCACTGTCGTTAATCCACCTTTCCAAGCAGCGGTAGCTAAGTCAATGGAATAAATGGAAGATACTATACAGATTTGTACTGTAATAACTGCATCTCAATTGATTTTTTTTCTGCCATCCTGGGTCATATGCAGGCATATCCCAACTTCAGTATTGCTCTTGCAGCATTTGTTACAGGCTGGATTCTCAGCTGGAGTAAATCAGCGTAGCTACATTGAAGTCAGTGGAGCTACACCAATTTCTACCAGTTGTGGAATGCTCCATCATCTTTAATATCAGCATCTGCAGTTCACAGAGGAACCCCAGTATTCCCAGAGGATTAATTACTGCTGGATTAACAGTAGTTTTAGATCAATAGTACACTTTTTTTTTATGCTAACAACATTATTCTTTCATAGTGCTTGAATATATATGTATATTAAATCTATTTTTAAAATGAATTAAATTATATCATTAATATATTCATATGTGCAATCTACTTGAAATTATTAAGAAAATGTACTGCATGAGGCATACATATTCTGTGAGAAAACTTTCTCTTTCAAGGTAAAAGTCAGCTGGCAGCAGTTCGTTATTGGTAAACTCCACACTGAACAAGAACATCCATGCTTCACACAGAACATTTTAATAATGATTACTGCATTTATTTAGGGCTTGATTGTTCACCCATTAAATATTACCATTGTTTCCAACGGCTGCACATTCAAGCCCTTATAAAGCACTAAAATTCATTTGGCACTTTACAAAGATATATGAAGTTGAAGGATATACACAGATCCTCAGCAGGTGTAAATTGAGGTAGCTTCACTCAGGTCAGTAGAGCTACATGGATTTATATGTATTGAGCATCTGGCTCAAGATGCTTTCCCTTAGAGATTACGATCTAGAGATGCAACTACAAAGCACACGCTTAACTTTCCTCACATGAGTAGTGGGACTACTCATATGAATAAAATTATACCAGTTGCTAATTTTTGTGTGCGCAAGATCTGGTTCTAAACAGACACCCTTCTTGTTGCTTTGGTTTTTTTCACCCAAGGACAGAAGAACAAAGTGTCTGGCAAACACTTTCTTAGTCCTAAAGGCTCTTTTTGGTTATTGACTGTTATTTTTAATCTGTTTCTCAAGAAGAGTCAGTCTATTGGAAGTTACCACTGATCAGTGGCTGAAAACTCACATCACTTTACAGCCTCTACTGTAATACTGAGAAGACAACATGAAGAACTTCCTGCCAGCTCATCAATTTGAAAGACACAGAGAATGAGGCTGGTCAAGACCTATCTTTTATGCAAGAGAGGAAGCGATTGGAGAAGAATCCAAGATGGTTTGAAAATGGACTATTAGCACACTGGGAAAAGATCCACATTAACTGGGATGAGGCATGAATAACAATGAGCATCTGGTCAAAATGGAGCCACCCAGTTAGATAAACAGCTGTGATAAGAAAACAGTGCAGATGGATATTACAGATTTTGAGAATAGAACAGAATCAGGTCTAAGATGCCATGATGGAGATAACAGCAAATTCTGAGACAGTATGTTGAGTGACTCTAATAAGTGGTAGAAATGCTGTATTTCCTAGGGCTAGTCTACACTTACCAGCCGGGTCGACGTGGTGAGTTCGACTTCTCGGAGTTCGAACTATCGCGTCTAATCTGGACGCGATAGTTCGAACTCCGGAAGCGCCGCGGTCGACTCCGGTACTCCACCACTGCAAACGGCGGTGGCGGAGTCGACCTTGGAGCCGCGGACTTCGATTCTGCGGCGTCTGGACGGGTGAGTAGTTTGAACTAGGGTACTTCGAATTCAGCTACGCTATTCACGTAGCTGAATTTGCGTACCCTAGTTCGACCCCGCTTCTTAGTGTGGACCAGCCCCTAGAATGACCATTTGCTGATAGTACAGTACTTTTATCTTGAAAGGAACGCTGCTATAAGCCATATTCTCCTCTCAGTGCAAGTATATCAAGGTTCCATTTACCCTATTGGCCGTTTAGCTGAATACATACAGAAGAGAATAAAGCCTTCCATTCTGACTCCTGTGAGATAGAAGAAATGGGAGACACTGATTTTCCTATTACAGTCATGTGAAACTTGTCAGTTCTGGCTTGTATCTTGGGGTTTGTGGGTTCTTGGGTTTTTCTTTACCTTAGTTCACATCCCATGAGTTTTTGGGTTTATTTAAACTCCATTCTCAAGGGGAAACTTGTTGGTTCCCATGAAGTTTTCACTTCATTTTGCTTCACAGTTATAAAGTGGCTTAGGTTCTCCTCTGATTAGTTCCACCGTCATTTGAAAGCTTTATAAATATTATTAAAACTTTCAATAAAGATGGGCTGAGTCTCAAGTTTCTAGTGAATCCATAACATTTCCCCTAATCATCCTAATTTGCAAACATTTCCCATACACATTATTGATCAGCATTTTAAAATTTTTTTGAAGACTTCCATTTTTCCAAATCATCATGACTGTAAACACTAACATATTTCACTTTCCAAAACCATTATGAATATTTCTACTGTATCTTTAGGAAAATATATATTCACTGGATGTGACTCTTTTCAATAACTTTTCACAGAGCCTTAATGAGTTACTCAATAGTACAGTATCATCCTCCTTTTTACAATTAGATTTTGCTTAACTGTTCCTCCATAGTATGGAGTTCTATGCACATGGAAGAAATCTCGTTGTTGGCTTACCAAACACTAATGCTATTGCAAGATCCTGTATTGCCAGAGTGCAGTTATAACCACATGATGCTGTAAGAAAGGAAAATGGCTCAATGAAGATAAAACAACTTGCCAAAACACTCAAAGGTCATTGTGAAGAGGGATCTGCATTCTCCGTGACCGCACATGCAATGTATTTTTATTAGCATCTAATATTCATCATTCTTCTGGTTACCGCTTATAGGAAAACTACTGAACAAGACAATGTTTATGTACTTATGAAAGATTTCTTAACCTTAACATGTCAATGTATTCAGGGGGTTAGGTGAATAAAAGAAACACAACAAATCTGCCTAATGTAGAGAGAGAGGTTTTTGATCCAAGTGAGATGCATTCTGGCTGATGGAGCTACAGTAGAAGTTGCCATTTAATTTAAGATTCAGGGTTTCTAAGATTACAGGTGAAACAGAAAATGAAAAAGCCATTTTAATTTTAACCATGCCACTTGCATCTGTGGTGCTACTTACCATAAGCTATCATTTATTGTTATTTATTTTATTTTTTATATGAAAAGGTGATATCTCCTGCATAGCACAGCTCATTTATTTTGCGGATCTAGCATTACAAATACTCAGATGTAGATGCAGACTATGAGTTGTATCAATAATTAGGTATCAGAGGGGTAGCCGTGTTAGTCTGGATCTGTAAAAGCAGCAAAGAG
Organism: Mauremys mutica; assembly: GCF_020497125.1. NCBI lineage: Eukaryota > Metazoa > Chordata > Testudines > Geoemydidae > Mauremys > Mauremys mutica. The sequence continues at coordinate 117,263,102 of NC_059077.1, forward strand.
TCCTGTGGCACCTTATAGACTAACAGACGTATTGGATCATGAGCTTTCGTGGGTGAATACCCACTTCGTCGGATGCACGCACAGGACTCTTTGCTGCTTTTAATAATTCAGTACTTGAAACTCGGTGGTCTATTATAACCCCATACAACACTAAAGGGAGATTTTTCAAAGAAACAGGACAGGGTGTTAAATTTCCATTGAAAGTGAAATGGAAGTTGGATGCCCAACTGCTCATTGACTCCTTGAAAATCTCGCCTTCAGATAATTGATCAAGGATACTGAAATGTTGTAAAGGCCCAGTCCTTATGGGCATCCTACTCTGTACTGGCCTAATCCAAAGCCCATTGTCATGAATTGAAAGATGCCTACTAACTTTAACATGCTTAAACTTAGCTTAGTCACCGTATGGCCTTATCTGACTGTCCACCATGTTTATAGCTTAAGTATTTCTGTGTGTGAAATTACACTTGAAAGACTCTGCTATAGTTTGGCAAATCACACCCTGCAAAATACAACAAACCAAATTTAAGTCTAGCGGTGAAACACAAAGATTTAATTTTCTTTAATGTGAATTGCAACTGCATAAACTAATGGTGAATCTGGTTCAGTGTCTTTCAAACTAAGTATACAAATCCAATGAAAATAGAAGCAGTGCCTAATTCCATCTGTATTTGTGAGACCTTAAAATAAGAGTTGATGAAACTTTGAAATTCAGAAATTTCCAACAACATTTTTAAATGCAAGGGATATACACTGACAATATTCAACACACTGTAGGGCTAATTTTTTTTAATTTTTCAAAAATTTTCTGTAATGTTTAATTTCAAAAATTTAAAAAGGCAATTTAAAATAATTGCATAATTTCCTACTACTTATTCTCAACCAGCTCTGGTAGACGCATATATAATCATTTTTGTATCTGTTATTGTGCATTGTCATGTACTGCATTTACAATCCATTTTCTTAATGGGTTTAAATTGGAGACAAAAATAAGACCTTAATCAAGGTCATGTGAATAATCTTTACTTATATGTGTAAGGGCTGCAGAACAGGAGCTGCTTATGATACTTTTACATATGCCATTACAAATGCCCACCCTTCCCAACAGAGACCAAATTTCATCTATAATTTCCATGGGCTGTTGTTTAGCTACAAACATTGCAGGCTCCTGTAGTGGTGTGTTCATCTTACCCCAGCCTTGAAAGAGTGAAGGGGGCTAATTAACTTGATAGCCACACCTGAGGGGAATTAGACTGGATAATCAGCTCCTGATTTGGAATAGAGCCCAGCTGAGAATTAACAGGTAGAGCTATGATAGAGCCAGGAAGCTAGCAGCAGAAAGGGGCTGAAAAGGGACCCTGGCAGCTCCGGTCAGCACTGCTGACCGGGCCGTTAAATGTCTGGTCTGTGGCGCAGTGAGACTAACACAGACTCGCTGCCTGCCCTGGCTTTGCGAGGCTCCCGGAAGCAGCGACGTGTCCCTGCAGTTTTGGGAAACGCAGCCCAATGGGAGCTGCAGGGGCGGTGCCTATGGGTGAGGGCAGTGCACGGAGCCTCCCTGGCCTTCCCTCTGCCCCCCCCCTCTGCCTAGGAGCCCCCCAGGGACATGTGGCCACTTCTGGGAACCACCTCAGGTAAGCGCCACCTGTAGCCCGCCCTGCACCCTGAACCCTCTCCTGCACCCCAACTTCCTCCTGGAGCCCGGACTCCCTCCTGCATCCCAACCATTTGCTCTAGCTCTGAGCCCATTCCTGCACTCTGAACCCCTTGGCTCCAGTCCAGAGCCCCTCCCCCAAATCCCAACCTCCTGTCCCAGCCCAGAACCCCCTCCTGCACCCTGAACTTCTCATTTTTGGCCCCACCCTGGAACCTGCGCCCAGAGCCCTCACCCCATCCCACATCCTAACCCACTGCCTCAGTCTGAATCCCCCTCCCACACTCTGAACTCATCATTTCTGGCCCCATCCCAGAGCCCACACCCCCAGCTCGAGCCTGCACCCCCCTCCTGCAACCCAACCCCCTGAGCCAGCCTGGTGCAAATGAGTGAGTGAGGGTGAGGAGAGCGAGTGACAGAGGGAGGGGGGTTGGAGTGAGTGGGGGTGGGGCCTCGGAGAAGGGGGAGGGTAGAGGTGGGGCCTCAGAGGAGGGGTGGGGCAGGGGACTGGGCAAGGGTGTTCGGTTTTGTGTGAGCAGAGAGTTGGCAACCCTAGTCCGTGGGCTGGAATCTCAAGTAGTGGGTGGGCCTGGATTCCCCTACCAGCCACTGGGGAAGTGGCACGGTCAGGGAAGTGGATTTGGAGACTGCACTGGATGGTTTGTCCTGGAGGACTTAGGTATCCGGGAAGGGGAGGACGGTAGTAACCTGGTTGGAGGGCCAAGTGACAAAGAGAGAGCACCCTGAGTTGCAGAGCGATGGCAAGGTGCCTGCATGAGCAGCAGAAGGGGGTATCCGATGTGAGTGTAGCTAGTTCTGAGAGCAGCCAGGAGGAGGTGCCCCTAGGGGTGAGTGTATCCTGTGACCACTCTATGTTAAGTAGAGGGCTAAAGGAGAAAAAAAGTGCCCTATCATAGATTTTGTTTTCTTGTGCTTGTAGTCAGGCCTTATATTGTCACTGAGACCACTTGATCCTTGCTGAATTTTTTTTTTAAATCTAAAAAAGATAAGGGAAAGGCGATGTTTTAGCATGTAGGTTGAGAAAGAAAGATCTGCCTGACTGCTCTTCAGTGGAATTGTATGCTGACATGGAGAAAATTTCCTTTGGAGATCAACCTCAATCCTCCAGCTGTCCAAAAAGTAAAGATCACATAGTGTAAAAATGATATACAACTTCTCTCCATGGTGCTGGTGATTCATGTCGGATGTCACTTTTGCCTTTGAGGAAGCACTAAACAAATACCCTAGGACAGTGCTAGAGGGAGCGGAAGTTTTGGATATGCTAGCATTTGACTGAGATGTACAACTAGACTTCTGACCACTTGTGGTACTTCAAGGTCCCATAGTATTTTTCACAAGAAAGGGATTTTAATCCCAGTGTCCTGACCAAATTCAGTAGGTAGCTAATTTCTGCCTCTCTGAAACTCTCCTTAGAGTTTTATTTTGATGTGATCTTCCATTGTCCCTCCTAAACTGCTGAATAGTGTAATCTGACACTATTCTTTAGATTCTCCCTGGAGATGGCTTTACTTCAATGGTGGATGAAGTGTTTTCTGCATGAAACCAATAAACTCTTAAAAAAAAAAAAAAAAAAAAAAAAAGCTTTCAGACCATTTTCAGGAAAGAAGACCCCGCATAAAGTATTATTCTCTGGCTATCATTGTCATGGTACCAGCAGTATGCTTTCTTCATCCTCTTCTAGCATCAGTAGCTTCAGAGGATTAGTCTTTCAGTCTAGGATGTTTGTTGTTATGCAGCCATTAACTCAGTTATGTATCAGAGGGGTAGCCATGTTAGTCTGGATCTGTAAAAGCAGCAAAGAGTCCTGTGGCACCTTATAGACTAACAGAGGTATTGGAGCATGAGCTTTCGTGGGTGAATACCCACTTCGTCGCATGCATCCGACGAAGTGGGTATTCACTCACGAAAGCTCATGCTCCAATACGTCTGTTAGTCTATAAGGTGCCACATAACTCAGTTATGTAGGACATTAAATTGTCATGCAATATATGGGACACTCATGTTCAAACAAGCCTCATATTTAATTGAACTAGAGGCTGATATGTTTATTATTGCATATGCAAATAAGCTTTCTTTGTCCTTCGTATCCTATTACTAGCTAGGTTTGACTTGAACAATCTAAACTTGTGAGAATGAACATTATGAGAATTTGCAAAATATCTATTCTAACTAGAGATCTCTATATTCATTCATGTGATGTAGACTTGATACAGTTTGTGGGTTACCCAAGGACAACAATTTTCATTTTAACTGGGGAGAACTCTATGCAATAAACATCAGGAGTACCGTTGTACAAAATAGATGTATGGCTTTAAAATATTTAGTTTGAAAATGACCTTTCTAAATCTTGCTAAAAAGTTATATTTCATAGTGCAGTGCTAAAATGCCATTGTCCTGGAGGTTTTTGTATATAAATGACTTTTTTTCATTTGAGGAAAATACAATGCAAGTTCTATTCATATTACAAAATGAAAATGTAAAACAATGTGACAGGAATTCATTTCTGGTAAAAGGTTTCTTGCAATTCATAGGTCAGAGTCATCTGTAAAGATACAGCAGGAATTTAGCCTTAGTGTATGTCAGCTTTCACATAGCTGGAGAAAATAACTAGGCAATCCCATTTTAAGTAAAACTGTTCAATTGAATTGGATTCAATAAAGATATTAAAAATAATCCACCCAGTAACGCTTCAGATTTAAGACCATTTGCATTTGAATAGTTATAGTCCATGTAATGGAAAGCTTCTTTTTAGAAAAGACAAAGGCACCGCTGGAGCAAATCCTAATTTATGAGATCAATTCCAGTAAGAGTCCCCGTTTTGGATTAAAGACCCAACCGGCATAACACTTAACTTCTCAGGTCAGAAAAGGCAACACAGAGTAACTACGTGGCTTAGTGTGTGGTGGTATGTTTTCCAGCTGTACCAAGAGCCCCGTCACAGAGTGGGATGGTCCCTTTGAGGGAGTTAGACAAAGCCCTGCTCATGACTAACTAGGCTGCCTCCCAGGTCCTAAGACAAAAGACCAAGAAGTAGCGTGGAGGGCAGAGGGATACTGGTGGTGGTGGTCACCTTGGCCAGAAGCCATGAGGTCAGGGAAAGGTTCTGGGAGAGGGGCTTACCACAGCAAGTAGGTGAAAGATCTGGCTGGGGATACCTGCTGCATAGGCAGCAGCAGGAGCCCTAAGCACAGAGGCTGGAAGTCAGACTTGGTCTGGTTTACCTGTCTTGACTGATGTAGAACTGTGTGTGTGAGCAAGAAACGAATCCCTTGGAAATGGGAATGAAATACTGACCGTGGCAGGAGCTTCATGAGTGCACTGACCAGTGGCTTGATCCCTTGGCTAAAGTGAAGATTGGGAAACTGAGGCAGGGGCTGTGTCTGATGCTGGGTGTGGGAAGAAATTGTTCTGGACCTGATTCTGGCATCTTTACTTGTGCTGAATTGTACCGTCCATTGGGCTAGATATTTGGGGGAGGGGTTACTTTTGTTTCTCCTCAGGTACCCCTTTCTTTCCTCCCCTGTTTTTGCCACTGGAAAGGAGAAGGACAATCCAGAAAAATGGAAAAAAATCTTAGGGTTTTGGGTTGGTGGTTGTTTTTTGTTGTTGTTGTTGTTGTTGTTGTTTTTGTTTGGCAACCATTCACAATTTTGATAAAATATCTTTTCAATCAAAAAATTTCCATGAAAGTTTCTCACCATTTGATGAGCTCCAGTTATCACCTCTAAATCTGTTTATAAACCCTAATTTGCACGAATGTATTATAGAAGTAATACACTTATTAAGGCTGGAAGGAAGGACAGTTGCATGCCGTATTCTTCCCTGTAACTCTTTCATATCTCAAAGGAAAATACGCCTCGCACACAAGCCTGAAGTCCAAACTAGCAAAGCCAAAACTTACATGCATGTAGGAGAAGTTTGGAGTCATAGGCAACATGATGATAAAGCATTAGCAATACCTGTCTTCCATTGGTGCCTAATTGTTTACCTGTTTCTTGGAAAAAAAACAGGAGTACTTGTGGCACCTTAAAGACTAACAAATTTATTTAAGCATGAGCTTTCGTGAGCTACAGCTCACTTCTTTCTTGGAGTAACCCGGAGACAGGCATTTGAGTGAGCTGAACGAGAAGTGGAGCAGTTCATTTTAGGTGCTAAGGCTGATTTCAAGTTACCGCTAAATAATTAAAAAAAAAAAAAAAAGGAATAATGAACTGTGAGCTGCAGGTCCTGAGACTTCAAAGCCAAGCTTCTTAGCCAGATTTGTGCCTTTCCGTTTTATTCTTTGGACACAAATTAAGTCCTGATATAATTGTACAAAACCTGCATGTGGAACTACTTCCTTTAGGGGTGGCTCTTCCATTAGGGGTGCCTTCGGCTATGCCTACACTGCAGCTGAGATCATGCTTCCTAGCTTGGGTAGACAGACGTGCTAGCTCTGCTCTAGCTAGAGTGCTAAAAATAGCAGTGTAGCCGGCAGTGGCGCAGGCTGCAGCTGAGGCTGAGTATGTACCTGAGGGGTCTGGGCGGGTGTGTACTCAGGCGGCTAGCCTGAGCTGTTGTCCATGCGACCCCCACCTACACTGCTATTTTTAGTGCCCAAGCTAGCACATTTATCTACCCAAGTGGAGAAGCACTATTCTGGCTGTTCCTTAGCGGCAGGTATCTTGTATATCAATTAATTCAGCCATGAGCATGCCAGACTTTATCTTTAATCTCACGTTGAAATGACTTGCATTAATATAATAGATATTTCACTTACCTGGTCATGATTCCTTATGCACTCAGACTTCTACAAACTGCAGGGTTAATTTGGATCATATCAGCTAAAAAATTATTGGAATTTCAAGTCTGCAGTGCTTGTTCTGTAACTGCTGACAGTAAAATCTCATCTATGCTATAGAACTGGGGTAGGCAACCTATGGCATGCGTGCCAAAGGCGGCACACGAGCTGATTTTCAGTGGCACTCACACTGCCTGGGTCCTGGCCACCAGTCCTGGGGGGGTCTGCATTTTAATTGTAAATGAAGCTTCTTAAACTTTTTAAAAACCTTATTTACTTTACATATAACAATAGTTTAGTTATATATTATAGACTTATAGAAAGAAACCTTCTAAAAATGTTAAAATGTATTACTGGCACATGAAACCTTAAGTTAGAGTGAATAAATGAAGACTCGGCACACCACTTCTGAAAGGTTGCCGACCCCTGCTATAGAAAATACTGTGCCAGGGGACTTGATTATATCACTAAAGCCTTGCACAGTGTTGGGACAGAGGGTTTCTAACTGTGTGCCTGAATCTCTTAATTCTAGAGCAGTGGTAGTCAAAAGGTGGACTGTGGGCCAAATCTGGATCACCAGATGCTTTTGAACTGACCCCGACATCTTTTTATTTACTCATCATTATTGTGTGTTTTTTTTATTATTATTATATCTGGAGTGTGGACCTTGACTATATCTTGACTTAGAATTTGGACCTTGGCAAAAATAGGCTACCCCTGCTGCAGAGCTTTGGCCTAGAGCCATACTCACTCTGGCTGATTCTGGTTTATAAAACACTCTCCTCAAATCTAGCAGACAAAGGCCTAACAAGATGCAATGGCTGGAAATTGTAGTTAGACACATTCAGACTGGAAAGAAGACTCAGATGTTGAACAGTGAAGGTAATCAACTACTGGACGACTTGCCCAGGGCTGTGCTAGATTCTCTGGTGGTGGAAATCTTTAAATCAAAGTTGGATGCTTTCATAAGACGTAACATTGTTCAAACAGGAATTAATTCAAGGAAGTCCTATGGTCTGTATTACAGAGGAGGTCAGACTAGATGATCACATCGATCTCTTCTGGCTTTCCAACCTTGAATTTTCAGAAGTAACTTAGGCACTAAAGGCCATATTTTCAAAGGTATTATGATTTCAATGGGACTTCGGTGGCTAACCTGCTTAAGCAACTTCAAAAATCCCACTGGGTGCCTATCTACTTCCTTAGACACCTAAATACATGTGAAAACATAACATTTGGTGCCTAAATCACTTTTGAAAATGGGACTTGGGTGCCTAAGGGACTTAAGTACTTTTGAAAACTTTACCTCTAGTTTTAGATGTACTTCTTCCACCTCTGTGACCTATTTCTCTTCCTTAGGTAGATTATACCCAGACATTGCAGTGTTCTATGGATCAGTACAGTCCCAAAGAATGTTAAATTATTTGACTTCCTGGTAATAGGCGTGCAGGGTTGCAGTCAGATTGTGCTGTATTAGGTTTTCTAATGTTGTAGATTTCACTTACCATTAATGAGCCAAATGCTGGGTCAGGCTAATAAGGCCCAGAATATCACAATATGTGAGATCCCAAGTTGTTTCCTCATGACAAATAGAAATACTCCGCCTGAGTAGGGAGGGAAATAGACTTCTAGGAGGGAGGCTGGCTCATCTGATCAAAAGAGCTTTAAACTAGGTATTGGGGGGAGACGGTTGGGAGATGTCCAGGCACTCTCCACGCCAAATTTAAACATTGAGAGGGAGGACAACAGGATAAGAACGGATATAGCCAGAGGGAGGGGTTTGGACATAAGGAAGAGGGGGGGGGGGATGGATACTAGACCAATAGGTCATACTGGTGGTACTGGGTCCCTACCAAATTGGGTAACAAAGGTGAGAGAAGCCAAACAGCAAAAATTAGGATGTTTGTTCATCAATGCGAGAAGCCTAGGTAACAAAATGGAGGAATTAGAGCTCCTGGTCCAAGAATTGAAACCGGATATCGTAGGAATAACCGAAACATGGTGGAACGGTAGTCATGACTGGAGTACAGGTATGGAAGGGTATGTGCTGTTTAGGAAAGACCGAAACAAAGGTAAAGGTGGGGGAGTAGCATTGTATGTCAATAATGAGGTAAACTGTAATGAAATAACTAGTAATGGAATGGATAATAAGGAGTCTGTTTGGGCAATGGTCACATTGGGGAAGAAAACTACTAGAGCCTCCCCTGGGATAGTGATTGGGGTGTGCTATAGACCGCCGGGATCTAGCCTGGATATGGATAGAGAGCTCTTTAATGTTTTTAAGGAGGTAAATACTAATAGGAACTGTATGATCATGGGAGATTTTAACTTCCTGGATATAGATTGGGGAACAAATGCTAGTAATAATAATAGGGCTCAGCTTTTCCTAGACATGATAGCTGATGAATTCCTTCATCAAGTAGTAGCTGAACCGACGACGGGGGATGCCATTTTAGATTTGGTTTTGGTGAGTAGTGAGGATCTTGTTGAGGAAATGGTTGTAGGGGACAACCTTGGCTCGAGTGATCATGAGCTAATTCGGTTCAAAATAAATGGAAGGATAAACAAAATTGCATCTGAGACTAAGGTTTACGATTTCAAAAGGGCTAACTTTACTAAATTAAGGCAACTAGTTAGGGAAGTGGATTGGACTAACATATTTAGGGATCTAAAGGCGGAAGATGCCTGGGATTATTTCAGGTTGAAGTTGCAGGAGCTGTCAGAGGCCTGTATCCCGAGAAAGGGAAAACGGTCCTTAGGTAGCAGTTTTAGACCGAGCTGGATGAGCAAGCGTCTCAGAGGGGTGATTAAGAAAAAACAGAAAGTGTACAAGGAGTGGAAGATGGGAGGGATCAGCAAAGAAACCTACCTTATTGAGGTCAGAGGGTGTAGGGATGCAGTGAGAAAGGCCAAAAGCCGGGTAGAGATGGACCTTGCGAAGGGAATTAAAACCAATAGTAAAAGGTTTTTTAGCCACATAAATAGGAAGAAAACCAAGAAAGTGGGACCGCTTAAAACTGTAAACGGAGTTGAGATTAAGGATAAGCTAGGCATGGCACTATATCTAAACGAATATTTTGCCTCGGTCTTTAATGAGGCTAATGAAGGGCTTAGGAATAGTGTCAGAGTGACTGATGGGAATGAAGGTGCGGGGTTGGAAATTACAGTATCCGAGGTAGAAGCCAAACTTGAACATCTTAAGGGTAGTAAATCCGGCGGCCCGGATAATCTTCATCCTAGAATATTAAAGGAATTGGTGAGTGAAATTGCAAGCCCATTAGCGATAATTTTTAACGAATCTCTAAACTCGGGGGTTGTACCGTTTGACTGGAGATTAGCTAATATAGTTCCTATTTTCAAGAAGGGGAAAAAAAGTGACCTGGGTAACTACAGGCCTGTTAGTTTAACATCTGTAGTATATAAAGTCATGGAAAAAATATTAAAGGAGAGAGTAGTTACGGACCTTGAGGTCAATGGCAATTGGGACAAATTACAACATGGTTTTACGAAAGGTAGATCGTGCCAAACCAACCTGATCTCCTTCGAAAGTAACAGATTTTTTAGACAAGGGAAATGCGGTGGATCTAATATATCTTGATTTCAGTAAGGCGTTTGATACGGTACCGCATGAAGAATTACTGGTTAAATTGGAAAAGATGGGGATCGAAATGAAAATCCAGAGGTGGATAAGGAACTGGTTAAAGGGGAGACTGCAGCGGGTCATATTGAAAGGTGATCTGTCGGGTTGGAGGGAGGTTACCAGTGGAGTTCCTCAAAGTTCGGTTTTGGGTCCGATCTTATTCAATCTATTTATCACTGACCTCGGAACCAAAAGTAGGAGTGGGCTGATAAAGTTTGCGGATGACACGAAGTTGGGAGGTATTGCCAATTCGGAGAAGGATTGGGATATCCTCCAGGGAGATTTGGATGACCTTGTAAACTGGAGTATTAGTAATAGGATGAAATTCAATAGTGAGAAGTGTAAGGTTATGCATTTAGGGATGACTAACAGTAATTTTAGTTATAAGCTGGGGACGCACCAGTTGGAAGTAACGGAAGAGGAGAAGGACCTCGGAGTCCTGGTTGATCGCAGGATGACTATGAATCGGCAATGTGATGTGGCCATTAAAAAAGCTAATGCGGTCTTGGGATGCATTAGGCGAGGTATTTCTAGTAGAGATAAGGAGGTGCTAGTCCCGTTATACAAGGCGTTGGTGAGACCTCATTTGGAGTACTGTGTGCAGTTTTGGTCTCCCATGTTTAAGAAGGATGAATTCAAACTGGAACGGGTACAAAGAAGGGCCACTAGAATGATCCGAGGAATGGAAAGCCTGTCGTATGAAAGGAGACTTGAGGAGCTCGGTTTGTTTTCCTTAACCAAAAGAAGGTTGAGAGGAGATATGATTGCTCTCTTTAAATATATCAGAGGGATAAATACCAGGGAGGGAGAGGAATTATTTCAGCTCAGTACTAATGTGGACACGAGAACAAATGGATATAAATTGGCAGTCGGGAAGTTTAGGCTTGAAATTAGATGAAGGTTTCTAACCCTCAGGGGAGTGAAATTCTGGAACAGCCTACCGAGGGAAACAGTGGGGGCGAAGGACCTCTCTGGCTTTAAGATTAAGCTTGATAAGTTTATGGAGGGAATGGTTTGATAGGATAACGTGATTTAGTCAATAGGTCAATAACGTGCGACCACTGGTAATTAGTACCGAGGGTCAATGTTGGGATATTGAAAGTCTTTTTCCTGAGTGTCTGGCTGGAGAGTCTTGCCAGCATGCTCGGGGTTCAGCTGATTGCCATATTTGGGGTCGGGAAGGAATTTTCCTCCAGGGTAGATTGGCAGTGGCCCTGGAGGTTTTTCGCCTTCCTCCGCAGCATGGGGCAGGGGTCGCTTGCTGGAGGATTATCTGCTACTTGAAGTCTTTAAATCAGGATTTGGGGACTTCAACAGCTGAGTCAAGGGAGAGAATTATTTCAGGAGTGGGTGGGTCAGCTTTTGTGGCCTGCATCTTGCGGGAGGTCAGACTAGATGATCATAATGGTCCCTTCTGATCTTAAGTTCTATGATTCTATGAACTTCATCCTGGTCTCTGTCCCGTTTTCAGGCTCATAGCTTCCATGTACGTTGATTGTAGGAATACTTGCTTATTTAGGACGTAATGGATCAAAAATCAGTCTTGTCTGGAACAACAGAAATGAGAGGACCCAAAAGTATTGGTTGGCTTACCAAGAGAGGACAGTAGAAATAACTTTGATTCTCTCCGTTGTGACAATTCTCCTTACTACGCGCTCTCCTCCCTCCTGGAGTCAAGTACTCAGTGAATGTCAATGAACATAACTGCCTCCAAGTCACTCCCACCAGCTGAGGCTCTTGTCCCTAGTGTTCCAGAGAACTGGAGGAAGGGGGAAAGGATGAGGAGGCTGCACAGCAACAATATTTCTACAAGCGATGGTGATACTCCTGTTATGGCATACACCCAGTGAACCCCAAAGTCTTCAATGGACCAATCTGGCCCAGAGTATTTTAAAACACCTCCAGCAAAAGCCCTTGATCTGATTGTGCAGCACGAATCATGACTGAGTCCAATTCAGAGTCGCTTTTTAAACCTGTGTTTTGATAATGAGGTTCACAGTGCATTGACTTGTTAATGTGAATGAAAACACTGGGACCAACTTCCTGAAACTTCAGTTTTTCAAAATTACAGCCCTGGTTATTTCAAAACCTATTGCCAGAATGTTTATTCTCTTCCTCTCCCTGTGATTAAATAACCATTCAGTTGGAAGGAAAACCGCTCTAGTTAGTCCATTGCAGAAAGATTAGCATAAGCCACCTTTAAATAATAATTTCCTCATACATTATAATCTAACTATTCATTCTTTGGTGCCAAATAACTTCAAAACCTGTAGTTTTTGGAGGCTGCAACTTTCTGATCTGACCTCAGCAACGGGGACATGGCACTGTGAGATTATTGGCTGGCTTAATCACTGTCACAGTTCCTTCTAATTAACAGTCCTGACAGTCATGCATAATAATGCAGGGGTACCTGCTACAGTGTATTTAGGCATTAGAGGAAATTGGTAATTACTGCAGAGCGTACAGAGTCTGGATGTAGTGGGAGGAGTAGGATACAGTGGCTGTTCTGGCTTGTGATCAAACAAAATAGATTTTTGCATAGTAGTGATATCTGGAACCTAAAATTATTCACAGTGAAGGCAGCGGATCAGTGAGTCCCCATCCTCATCATCCATTTCTATTAATGCCTCATTTGAATCTCATACTTAAGCACGTTTAATAAGAAATCTGAGAAACTGCTGTGATCTTCAAAGGAGAATGTCAAAGGCACAAATGGCAGTGAGTGGCCACCTCCCACTGACTTTCACTGTCCCGCGTGCCTCCTTCGCTTGCAATTCTGTGCAAAGGAACAAGTCCAGTGGGCTTCTCCTCCACCTCCATCTAGAGAGCAGCCACGATAGTGGAGGAAAGTTTTTGCAACCTTTTGCCATCATTCACTCAGCTCAGAAATTTGGTCCTATAGCTAATTTGTTCAGTGTTTGTTCTATTGCTACTGGTGGCATTTTGCGCTTGATCCCACATCTCCTACTTTGTGCTGTTTAGCTGTGCTCTCCTTGCCAGCTAGGCTGCTGCTTAGAGCTGACTGCAACGGCTGGGGGTGTGGGGCAGAGGGAGATGCAAAAATTGTGATTCCTAGAGCACTACCACACATGATGAAATCCCCCAGCCACCCACTGGTAATCTGAATAGGAAAGCATTGGTAATATTGCACCCGTCCAGATTGGGTTAGTGAGCACTGACAAATTCAGAAGTAAGTGAATTGCTGCTAAACGATCTGGAGCTGGTTTAGTAACAAATCTCTATTACACGTTACCAAATGCATTTTTCAACGAAGTGCTTGTGTTGATTGCTGCTGTATTCGCTCATCTTTTATTTAACAGCAAAGTCAATATTTGCATAAAATCACCTCAGTCTCTTCTTGCTGGGACTGAAGATCATTTATGCATGCTAGGCTTCCAGGGATTTTTTTTTTAATAAATACAAATACAGCCCTGGGTATACACAGTACCCATTGAGTCCTGAAACAATGTGTGCCTCTTGGAGTGCTCTGCTGATTTGAGAAGATGGGTACGGGGAGGAAACAGGTCAGGTAACACAGAGCAAAAGTAGTCTGTAAACTAATTCACTCTAATGCTCAGGATAAGTGAGGAAGGGTTCCCCCCCTACATCCCGCCGAGCTAAAAATAGGCATGTGCCACTTTAAATTTTCACCAGGGAGCAGCATTTCATTGTTTAGTACAAGGCATGGAACATTGCACAAAGTGATGACTACATGCTGTGATGTGGTGCCTTTTCTCTCTTTCCTTCAGCAGTATTTTTGGCCATTCTGTTTCTCCAGATCAGGCTTATCTAGTTTTGTAGTGTCTCCCCCCCGCTCCCCCAAGCTGGCTGGTCCACTATGGGACATGGGACCTTGGATGTTCATTCTGAGTCAACTACTTTCTCATACAATGTGACGTTAGCTGAGTCACTGCACAGACAAAGCTTTATAAAATGACTAGTGTCAGGAATGGTAAGAAACGCCCCAATGTTTCGGGATGGGGAACAGAGCTTGGGGAAAGGACCAACACTTCTCCTGCACTCTTGATTGTTACAAGCTCTGTGTGGATCTCTCAGGTGCTACTGCAGTGCAAATAATTATAAAGTAAATGGTAACAAACACTGTGAATACAGCATGTGGCTTTGGAATGTGCAGTCAGGACCTAACTCCAAAGGAGCTGAACACCCACAGCTCCCATTGGCTTCAGCTGGACACTTGAGTTCTCAGCAGCTCTGAAAATCTGACCCTCAATATATAACTCTCCAATATTCCCTATTTAGAAAGAAAATCTAAGCTATCAATGGGAAGACCACCACATTCAATGGAAAGAAACCCATTACTTACATTGTAAATTCCTTGGAGCAGGGGTCATCTTTTGTTCGGTGCTTGTACATCACCGAGCACAATGAGGTTCTGGTTCATGACCAGGCCTCCTAAGTGCCACCACAATAATATTAATAATTGACTCTCAAGGACTTTAGATCCAGCCCCTCGGTCCCCAACAAAGCTCCAGATAAGATACATTCTTTAAATTAGAATTCTCATTCGGGGAGGGGCTTGCAAACTTGCATTGCTATCTGTAAATACCTTTGTAAAAATCCTCTACAAACAATAAGTTTTTCATTTCAAAGGCCAATTCAAAATAAAACCTTGCAAAAGGATGGTAGTGATAAGTGACTGCATTACGGATACTGAACTGCCGCCATCTTTTTAATTCTTGCAGCTTCCACCACCTTATTGCACTTCTAATTTTTCCAGATGCTTTATCAATAAATAAATCCCTCTTAAAGAGCTACTTCAGTGAACAACCTGCTTACAGTGGCATTGTATATTTTATCATTCCGTCTCTCAAGGCGCCTTGGAAATAGCATGAGGGAGCTAAAGCTTTTCAAGTTTTCTTGATAGAGATTCAGGTGATACAACCCTTCCAATACATTTATTGGATTCATTTTTTTTCAGCTTGGAGCCTTGGATGAAAGTGATCCTTCAAATGCCATTTCTCAGGCAAATCATCTCAGACTGGCAGCAGCTTAGTATTTTCTTTAGCTTTTAGTAAATTGGCTGAGAAATATGATTCAAAAGGGAAGCATCACAAAAGGGGACAACTGAGTGTGGATGGATATGCAGACAAAAGTTTGGCCTAGTCAGAAGAGAGTTAAATACATTTGTTCGAGCTATAGAAAGCCATTCCTAAACTTCATGTAAATTAGGGGGAGGAAGAGCAAATGTTGGTTCTCATCATGTCCTTCCTGACTCTCCTCTCCTTTCTCCACCCCTATGGTCTGCGCAAAATTCTCATTGCTTCATGCGTCTCTAGAAGGTTTTGTTTGCGTGCATCTGTATAAATAAGTTTGTGGCAATTTTGGGCCAAGTACCCTCTGCTCTAAACTTAAAGGGAAATTATCATTTAAAACCCCTAAACTCTACTTGTCTGCAAATGTTTCTTGCTACTTATCAATATGTCAATTGCACTTGGATGTTCTAACCAAGAGCAGGGTCCTACTGTACATCTATGTAGTGAGAGACAACCCCGGCAGCAAAGAGCTTGCAATCTAAATAGATAGGTCCCTTGTTATCATCCCCATTTTACAGATGAAAGGTGAAATCCTGGTCCCAGTGACAGTGGCAAAGCTATCAATGACTTCACTGAGGCTACGATTTCACCCTATGTGACTTGCCTGCGATCAGACAAGAAGTCTGTGGCCACACTGGAGTTTGAACCCAGATTTCCTGAGTCATAGTGCAGTATCTTAATAGTCTTTACTCTCACCCTTGCACTCAAAGTAACAATCAACCTTGGAAAAAGGCAAATATAGTGTCCATCTTTAAAAAGGGGAAGAAGGAGAATCCAGGGAACTGGTCAACCTCACCTCAGTCCCTGGAAAAATCATGGAGCAGGTCCTCAAGGAATCCATTTTGAAGCACTTGCAGGAGAGGAAGGTGATCAGGAACAGTCAACATGGATTCACCAAGGGCAAGTCATGCCTGACTAACCTGATTGCCTTCTATGATGAGATAACTGGCTCTGTGGATATGGGGAAAGCAGTGGACCTGATATATGTTGACTTAAGCAAAGCTTTTGATACAGCTCCCACAGTATTCTTGCCAGCAAGTTAAAAAGCTATGGATTGGATGAATAAGGTAGATAGAAAGCAGGATCTCATTTTGATTCTGCTGTGGAATGAAAACAAACTTGAAAACCTCAAATTTTTGTGAAACAGAATTCTTGTTTTCTGTTTATGATCTGGATGATGGGATGGATTGCACCCTCACATCCCAGCTGAGTGCTCTAACCACTGGGCCATTCCAGAACATGACTGTGGCTTTCCAGGATCTCTTTTTGACAGAAAATTAGACTTTTTAGATCATTAATGAAGATGTTGAACAAAGCTGGCCCCAGGACCAACCCCTGGGGCACTCCGCTTGATACTAGCTACCAACTAGACATCGAGCCATTGATCACTACCCATTGAGCCTACTTGTTTTCTGTTCAACCCGAATTGTTTTACTATGTACTTGCAGCATGGAAACTCATGAACTACGAGTGAGAATTGTGTTGAGAAAATGCTGAAGATCAGCTCATTTGATTTCTTTTAAAGCTGGAGTTTATAAGAGGCATACAAATTGATACACTGTATATGTGCATCCAAACTTAACACAAATGTAGTCATCTATATGCCATTCTTTTTCTAGAAATATCCAAGAATCTGCATGTACAGATGCATGACTTCTGATATCAAGATTCAAGTTAACAATGTTCAAAATCTTCCTATATAATTCCTTAGAACAAATTTTCTTCTGCTCCAGTTCAGCTTTTAAAATGCACCATGGACTTAAGCCAAACTGACTCATGCACCATTTCTCCCTCTACTCATCTCCCTGCTCCTTCCACTAATTTAAGCACCACCGTCCTTCCTCTTTCCTTTCAAGCAGTTTTAACCACAATTTAGTTCTAGAGCCTCTTTTTTGCAACTCCTACCTTCTGGACCTGCTTCTTTTTATTTTTCCCACTTGAAAACATTTCTTCATTGTCTATGTTCTTTAATCTCTGTACCTTTCTAGTGGATTCTGTAACTTCAATAGTCACCTCTAAGATATTTTTTGAGATACAGTTTGTATGGAAGATGCTCTATGTAATAGAACTGCGTTGTTTCACCAATCTTTTTCTCTTCTAAACCAAAGCTTTGAATGGGCGAAATAATCCAAACTCTTTCTTGATTGGAAGGATATCAGAAATGGTAAAATTAGTGACCGGACACATCCCCAGAATATGTTCCCCATGTGGTGCAGATGTTTGATTTATTGACAAGTCAATATGCAGTGTGGGAATAGCGTTCAAAATGTGAGAACAAGAAATGCTGTTCTTATAAAGCAACTTCAGGTACAAAGATTTCGCTGGCTTCCGTAGTGTTGGAGAGGCTGTGTAACCGTGCAGTAGAAATTAGTTGTATTTTATCAGTTTACATTTTCAGGTCTGATTCTATTCAGTTATGCTTCTTGTTTACCATATGTATAATGAATATGGTTCCCTCATTATCTTTGTTTTTTCTTGGACTGCCACAAGCAGATTGATCTACAGTAAAGGGGAGAAGTATGAAATAAAAGTCTTTATGGGCAGGGAATGTTTTTTGCTTTATCATTCGTCTATAATTCACATACTAAAATAATGATCCGCACAAAAGCCCTAAACAGTATTTTGCACTTCACTCCAGCTAGAATGTGTGTAAGGGCAGCTGTGGAGACCTGTCATAGATTTTTGCAGTCTCTGTAGTGTTTCTCTGTATAGCTTGTTTGTTTGCCACAACCCTATCACTCAGTTCCATTTTCTCATTCTCCTTCCCTCTGTTCTGATGACTGTGACCCTCATGAGGAAGCAGATGTAAACCGGAACATGACTATGGCTTTCCTGGATCTCTCTTTTTGACAGAAACTAAGACTTTTTTTTGTGCAGAAAATTCATCAGAATCTATTGTCCAATTTATTTATTTTTTAATGGGGAAACCCCCCAAATTATTGGGATTTTTTTTCCAGGAAAAGCAAAATGTGTTGAAAATTTCAGCAGAGAATAAAATGTTCATTTTCATCTGAACCAGTACTAAACATGGGTGTGCCCTTAGCTATGCACCCACTCACACCCCATTCTAGCTACCTCCGCATCCCATTTCTGAGTTCAGTCTGAGATGTAATTGCAGTTGGGTTTCCATTCTGCTTATCCAGAATACCTGGTCCAGTTCTGGGAGAACACTTCATCCAGTTCTCTGGGATCTAAAAACCTTCTTTTGACTCCAGATTTCATCATCCAAGTTCCTTTTCTTCGCATATGGCAATGCTCCACCGAGTTGGTCAGAATCAAACATGGGAGGTGGGTATGGGTGTACCACACAGCCACAGTTATGCAGAAAACCTCTTCCTTTATATACATTTACACATGACATTGCATCACATGTTTCTGGATTGGCTTGGTTACTTTGCAGGAACCAATTTCTGTGCAGCATGCTCTGTCCTTACTCTGGTCATGTAGAACATGATCTGTACATTCATTGTTTATTTTGCCCTTTGTCCCTAGCACCAGAGTGTTCCTGCTTATCTTAACTAGCAAGATATCCTGATTCTAGCATACTGCTTATTAAGCCCCTGTTTACAACTTAACCTTCCATTCACCTTCCCAATCATGCCCACTAAGAAATGAGGCAAGTTACATCCGTCAAGCCAGGCCTACAACCGCTAGCATCTTTTTCCCAGGGTAGTCGTTCGGGTGTCACTTTCCATCCATTGTGACAGTAAAACGCTGCAGTTGGCATCATCTGTAACATGCTCAGCTGGGCTCTCTAACAGTAATGGTTGAAATGGATGAGAGCAAAAAGGTACTGAGATGTTGTACTCTACAAACAGTCAAAATGAATGAGCCTCCGACCAGATGAGTTAGACTTGGCAGAGTGCCCCACATGAATGGCTGACTCTCATCAATGGCTAACCATGTACTAAAAGGGATCCTTGTTCATCTATTTGAACCTTCTTAGCAGGGATTCTGGATTTTTTTAGCGTACCTTCCATGCATAACACACCTTCCTAGTTGGCCAGCTGTTTGAATCGTCCACTGGACTTTAACATCAATAATTACTTAACTAGCCTTGTTGGTAGTGGAAGCTACGCGCCACCTTTTCTCTATTTTCTCAAGTGGCTCTTTCATTGTGGAAGCCTAAATTTTTGTGCTGAGTTAGGTTTCCTCCTCTTCCATGGCCTGCCCCATCTGTTGGAGTTTCATTCCTTTTTCAGAGTTTCTCCCATACACTCAGGAGTATTACATAAAAGGCATATTGAAGTATATCAAATCATCTCTCTTCGGTGCTGCCTGCTGCCTCCAATTATGATGTGTGTTTAATTTCACAAAAAGAACAGGAGTACTTGTGGCACCTTAGAGACTAACAAATTTATTTCAGCATGAGCTTTCGTGAGCTGCAGCTCACTTCTTTGGATGCATAGAATGGAACACACAGACAGGAGATATTTATACATACAGAGAACATGAAAAGGTGGAAGTATGCATACCAACAGGAAGAGTCTAATCAATTGAGATGAGCTATCATCAGCAGGAGAAAAAAAACTTTTGAAGTGATAATTAAGATGACCCATAGAAGGTGTGAGGAGAACTTAACATAGGGAAATAGATTCAATTAGTGTAATGACCCAACCATTCCCAGTCTCTGTTTAGGCCTGAGTTAATTGTGTCTAATTTGCATATTAATTCAAGTTCAGCAGTCTCTCTTTGGAGTCTGTTTTTGAAGTATTTTTGTTGCAAAATTGCCACTCATTCTAAAATGAAAAAGTAGCATTAATTAGTTGTTTAAAAACATTCTCATTAGCTTCTACTGGGAAACACAGATGCATTTCAATGAAAATGTGACTTCTTCAGTTACTGGTGATACAATGCAATATGTGCCAACTCACCTGAATTACTGCCCCCTCAAAAAGGAAAAAAAAATAGGATGTGATCTTGTAATTAGAATGTTGCATAATGTGTATGCACAAGGGAGATAAATTAAGGTTCACAATCAACCTTAATTCTGGCATTCCCTCATTTTTTTGAGAACTTCACTTTGTAACATTAATATTGTGTCCTGTAAATGCAGCAATTAATGTATTCCTAATTCATTAATTTATACTAGACATCTGCAGAGTGAGATCTTCAATTAGAATCCTCCTTTCCCTTTATAAGACATATTTAATAAATACAATAAACAAAACTATTATGTTTTTTCTTAAATTTTAGCCATAGTTTTGAAAATAGCAGTGTGGTCCATATAATAATCAGTGGACAAATTCTTAACTGGCTGGCATAGCAAAATACATTCTGATGTATCCCAGCCGTGTAGTATGACATGCCATGAATGGATTTGCTGAAAGAGTGCTAAAATGATGGTGCTGCTGCCTAATGAATATAATGGTCTTTGCTAGATTTCTGGCTCTTTTTTTTGTAGCAGTTACAGCATTTGAAATTATCCAGGACAGAGCTTACTTGTTTGAATTATTAATAAGTAGCGCAGCAATATTTTTTTCCCTAGGATCTGAATTCAAAGCATGTAGTAAAATATAGTATCTTTACAAATATTTTATTTTGCCAGAATCAGGCTCAGAATCATAGTTGATCCCTGCAGTCAAGATGATTTGAGGTGGATAAATGCTGACCTCTTAGCCTGGTTTGTTCTGTTTCCCATTGGAACCACTGCTGCCACCACCAAAATTGTCAAGAGCCCTCTAGCAGTATGCTTTGAATAGGATGATTAGATGCATTTAGCCAGCAAAGTCATGAGTAGCAATGAAAAAGGGAGAGACCAGTAAAATAGAGAGGATTCTCTGTTAATGGGAAGAGGTGGGAGGGGAAAAATGAATTTTTTGTGTTTGTCTCGAGTCTTTAAAGTTTCTTAAACCCATATATTGGAGGGTTGCCAGTTACTTTTAACATAATCTTCTAACACAGCAACAATATGTTAGTTTTCTTTTTGGGTGGAATTCTCAAAAGTACTCCCATCTTGAAATCAATGGTAGTCTTCCTATCTATAGATGCTATTGGGAGCAGTTAGGTTGGAATTTTCACAAGTGCTTAGTTCTGGTGCAAGTTCACTTATTTGCTCTCTGGTATATAATCACATTACATATCAATATTCTTAGACGCTTTTATACTATGTCTTGTCCTCATGTTTCTAGCAAAATCTCATGCAAATAGTTGTGATGTGTGGAAGAAAGCTTTGGCAGTGGTGAGATTTGGTGGTAGTGAGAAATACCCTAGCGTAGATGCTTTCTCTGGATCATTGAAAACTATTGAATCTGCAAAATGAGGCTAAGATCATGAAATTTGATCCAAACAGGTAGACCCCTGCACCCATGAAAAGTCTCAGTGAAACATGGAGAGAATTGTAGAACTGAGGACCTAAGAATTTAATCTGGCAAGCCTAGGATTTTTGGCAAGATTTCTGGTATTTCTCTTTTCGGTCACTGGAAATACCCCAAGGACAATAACTTGTTTTGGTTGGTTTGTTTTTGGCTAAATATGGAAATATTTTGAGTCAAACCTCAAAGTAATTACAAAAACTACCTTCCTTTAAACCTCAAAAATTCACTTGGAGATTTTGGTTTTGGCCAATTTCAATTTTACATGAACCATAAATACAGGTGTGGAGAATGAGACATTTCTTCAGTAATCTGAGTCACTACCTCAAGCATGTTGCTGGACATACAGCCATCTGGAATGTCTCAAATAACACACATTAACATTTCTGTTAATTTGCACATGCCATATGCTGTTTATTACAATGTATTTTCTCTTGGATTCAGGACTTTGATAGCACACATCTTTATTTCTAATCGGGAAACCTGCATTCAAGGAATGCGTCATGTCTGAAACTGAACTTTAATAACTGCCCCACAGAAGTAAGAACAACCCTTCGCTGTTACAGAATTTCGGTAGTAAGAGGATTAAGGTATGTGAAGGGGATATTTCTAATCAGTTTACTTTAAAGCATGCCCATTGTTGTGCAAGCATAGAGCTTGACTGTAAACAGAAATTGCAGTGGTTTAATGGGATGCGACATTTCTCTAATTTAGTTAAAGCAGTGCAACTTTATGTAGACCAAGCCATTGCAAGTTCTCTTTGTTTATAACCAGCCTTCTTCCTCACTTGCACAATTTGATCTCCACTCTGTGGCCGTATTCGGAGACAGAACTCCTCAGTTCCTCTGCAGTATCTCAAGCCACGCTTACACTCTGAGATCTGTTTCAAAAACTGAGCACGATCCTTCAGGAGTGTAGTGGGGACCTGTAGAGAGAGACCCCTCTGAATTTTTTATATAAAGTGAGACAGTTAAGTCTGGGGATGCCCCAAATAATCACCCTGTTGACCCTTCCCCAGATCTTAATCCTAGCCCTATACATAGCAATAGGACCATCATGGAGAGGAGTTGGTTATAGGACTCTTAGGGGAGGAAAATTATTTTGTAGACCTACCTTAATTCTAATGCTGGCTCAATTTCCAGCTACTTGCGATTTTTCCCAAGCTCAGTGTACATCTCTCACAATATCAACCTGTATCTAGAATCCTCCAGGTCTCTTGCCTTCTCCCCTAACCATGGATGCTCTGAAACTGGAATGAAAAAATAGTTACTCTGCTAGTGATCGACTGCTTCTTACTATTTCACTTAGCCTTAAATTATACACATTTTCAAACGTCTAGAAATAAATCCAAGTAATCTGACATTAACATAACAATACACAATTGTAAGAAAACAAACGTCCTATCCTTAAATTGTTCCTAAAGCTTATATTTTCACTAAGCCAAAGCAAGACGGTGTGGCTCCATCTAGTGGTCTTCAAAGGGAGTGCGTTCCAAACCAGCCTTCCTGAGCCCTGACAGGAGTTCTGTTCTAGCATAATATTTGTTAAAAATGCTTGGATTGAATTTATTCATGCTGCAACCTTAACTATTTTTCTCTAAAGAAAGGCAAGAGATTTATATTTGGGTGAGGGGGAAGATATTTTCCATTCAGTTACAATATTTCTTTCTCCATTTAGATTTCATTCATTTTCATTCACACAGATCTAGAAGCTCTGAACTCGATAATTGCAGTTCCTTATTGTAAAAATGTTTCTGGTTTAGGCTTTTTATGTGCAAAACAGAAATATTACTTCTGCCAATATTGCTGCTAGGTGGGATTTTATCACAAAGATTTATTTGTTTTCTATTCAAACAGCTGGCTTCTTGCTATTAATAAGAGAAAGAATTAGCCTAAGCTTTGTCTGATAAAGTGCCCTGGATAAACATTAGCACCATTGGTTATAAAGCTACCTAATGTACTCAATCAAGAATGACACTTTCATTTAGAAAAGGGCCCAGGCATTTCAAGTCTACTCAAATGTTAAGTCCTGGCTATATTGATATTAAATATTTCTCCTAATATGGTATGAAAGTAACTGTGAATCTCAGTCAAATTCTAATCACTAACTAAATGGGTGACAATTTTTAGATCTCTGGTCCTTAACCTTCAAGCCGGGACCTTTCTTGATTGGTGAGGGAAGATGGAGGGCTTCCTAAAGCCAGGCCAGCAGTAGGAAAGGAAGAAACATGATGTTATCATAAGATCTTAATCATTCTGTAGCCATATGTTCCCTCTGAGTCAGTAACATGCCTGGATGGAGGTAAAGCTTGATTCAAAGCTCTTGAGCTCAAACGCCTTTTGATTTCAGTGGCCTTGGATCGGGCCCATATGCAACAGATCCTGACTATTTGTGGTGGTTAATGATCCATTTTCG
This sequence comes from Mauremys mutica, assembly GCF_020497125.1. Classification (NCBI taxonomy): domain Eukaryota; kingdom Metazoa; phylum Chordata; order Testudines; family Geoemydidae; genus Mauremys; species Mauremys mutica. Next base: position 117,286,980 of record NC_059077.1, read on the forward strand.
TAAGCATAGGATTGTTGTCCACAGAAACCCTGGCCACTTTCCATCTTATAGCACCTGCATTCACCTTCTTAATGTCCCCCTGCAGTTTCAAGTAGATACAGTATTCTTTAGAGTCTCTCAAACTGTGTTGTGTACTGTTAAGCAACTCCTGAGTTTCACCCCAGAGATGGTCTGATCTGACTAGCGTAAGCATTTCTAGTGCAGGCACTGTGGTATCCAGGCACTGAGGACTGCAATTTAGCAGTGGGTGGCAGTGATTCCTGAATGTAATTCACATACCATTTTAAGCATATAAACCAGGGGTAGGCAACCTGTGGTATGCGTGCTGAAGGCAGCACACGAGCTGATTTTCAGTGGCACTCACACTGCCCGGGTCCTGGCCACCAGTCCAGGGGGCTCTGCATTTTAATTTAATTTTAATTGAAGCTTCTTAAATAAGGTTTTAAAAATGTTTACTTTACATACAACAATAGTTTATTTATATAGTATAGACTTATAGAAAGAGACCTTCTAAGAACATTAAAATGTATGACTGGCACACGAAACCTTAAATTAAGAGTGAATAAATGAAGACGCGAACACCACTTCTGAAAGGTTGCCGACCCCTGATATAAAATGTTGTGCAGGCTCCAGTGACAGCTCTCTGGGTGTGCACAAACCAGCAGCACCCCAAGCAGGGGAGCAAGGGAACATCTAACATCACACTCCCCTGCATGAGCTAGCAATGCAGAGCATGACAGAGCTACAACATACCAGTGACAATATACTGGGGAGGAGACTTCTCCTGGCTTCACCGTTGCTCAAGTGTTTATACTTTTGACAACTTGTAGATCTGCTTTCTCAGTAGAGATTGGTAGATTGTTAGTAAGTGTGTGCCCATTGCGTCTTCATTTTCCATGCTACCCTCAGCATCTGGTTAATACCCACTAGATCGTGCATCTGCCATGACTAAGGTTTTGTTCTGCACCTGGCTTAGGGTAACTGGCACCTTTGTAATCTCAATAGCTGTTTGTGTGTTCTGAGGGGAGCTCGAATCACAGGGTTTTCACACAGTGGCTTCTATGGATTTATGGTTTCTTTGTAACTCAAATTAACAGCCATACTCTTTCATGCCCAGCTATGAGAAAAAGCTGCTTTTTCTAGAGCACCGAATTTGGAAAAAACTACATCCAAATAGAAACACAGGCAATTGAAGCACCAACAGTGACTCGTACCCTTAGTGAGTCATCATCAACCAATTTAGCTGGCTTGTTTCGATCAAAGCAATGCAAAATTACTGGCTAGCGCAGTGGAGATCTGATCTTTGATTTAGGCCCATTAATGACACTGCAGTAAATAATAATTAAAGGGAAAGGGTGGTGAACTGTTGGAGACGAAGATAAAAGAAAATATAACAAAGAGGAAAAGATGGATAAGATTTGCAGATAAGTAAACCTTTTCCTTAATGCCCTCTCCTCCTTCATCTGTCTTTCCTTTCATATCCAGTGCTAAAAGGAAGAGGCTGGTATTGCTGACTCTGCAATGTCCATAGCAGCTGCAGAGACAGATTTTGTAAGTGCATCTCTAGCACAAGCTGTCAGCTGTCCCTAGTAACACTCTGTGTCAGCAACTCAGAAGCACAGTACTACTCATCCCCTACCTAGGATGTTGCCTTACTTGGCCTAAAGACATCCCTTTAATGGCTCTGGAGCCAAGTAGTAGCATGTCTATAGTGAGACACTGAGGCTGCATTTACACGTTGGAAATTAGACTGGCAGAGCTATGTCGGTTTAGCTCTGCTGGCATACCCCTGTAGTGTAGACACAGCCTACCCCAATGGAAGGGGATTCTCCGTTGGCGTAGGAACCCATCTCTCCAAATGAAATTAGCTACGTCGATGGAAGCATTCTTCCATCAACTAGCTGACTTTACACTGCAGGTAGGTCAGCATAGCTACCTCGACCTAACTTTTAAGTGTGGACCCAGCTGCAGGAAATTTAGGTTAATCAACTACAGGTATGGAGTTAATGCACACACATTAAAGCATGTTAACTCCCCTCCCCCTGCATGGATTCAGGGGTAAAGTGACCTTAATTCACTCAGGAGGGGGAGAATTTAGGGCTTGTCTACCTGGGGTGGGGGGACGAGGGGTTTGACGTGCAGATGTATGTTAACTAACATGCAAAGATCAAGCCTCACTAATAGGGCATGCCTGGAACGATGGTGCCCTCTTTCAAGTCGTTTAATTGTATACACAAATGTGTGACATTCTCAGAGGGTATCCCATGGTCCTTTGCTTTGCTGCGAACAGCATGCTTTCTGGGCTCTCTCTCACTGCGCATTGTGGAAGCCAGTGGAATTGTGGGACTTGGGATTTCTTTGGAATTATACCCCATGATTCCTCTCTCTCCATCTAGTGGTTTAACAGTGTTTTCGAATTGCTATCAGCCAGCATGGACCCAGTGCTCGCACCACTATCCTGGCAACCACAAATATGCAGAGGCTGCTTGGGATGTATTTTCGTTCTCAAAACTAGTGACTTGAGTTTTGGCTTTTGCTCACTACAGCACCGAGTGGATGATGTGGCAGCAGCAGTAGGGCCTTCGGCCGCAGCGGAGGAAGTGGGATGAGAATGAAACCAAGCAACTATAGGAGCTGTTCCTGGAGCAGCTTCACATGCATCATTGTTTCTGGGCTCAGGAAACCAGTATTGATTGGTGGGAGAGGGTTGTTCTGCAGACCAGGGATGACTAGCAGTAGCGAGAGAATTTCAGGATGGCAAAGGCAACCTTTGTTGAGATGTGCTAAACCAGCCCTGGAGCTGCAGTGGCAGTGTACCAACATGCAATGCCCCATCCTCATTGAGAAACAGGTCACCACTACCATCTGGAAGCTGGCTACCCCCAAATTCACCCCAAATGTTACCAGTCTGTAGCCAACCAAATTGACACAGGGAGATGGACTGTTGGGGCCTTTGTCCTGCAGGTATGTCGTGCCATGCAGAAGGTACCGTTGAGCTGGATTATGAATCTTGGGAATGCACAGGTAATTGACAGCTTTGCACATAGGGGGCTCCCAAGCTGTATTGAGGCAATTGATGGGACCTGTGTGCCAGTTATTTGCCCCTGCATCAGGGCTCAGAATTTTTAAACAGAAGTGGTGTTTCTCAGTGGGTGCTCCAAGGCCTGGCTGACCACAAACGTAAATGCTGAGTGGTCTGGAAGGGTCCACGATGCGAGGATCTTTCACAACTTGGCTCTGTTGACCCGAATGAATAAAGGACAGTTTGCCCCAGGATCACGATGGACATGAGTGGGGTGGAGATTGCTGTGATTATCCTCAGAGAAACCCGGCTGCCTCCCTGGTTAATGAATCAGTTCACAGGCCGCTTGGGCATTTAAGTTGAGCCTCTATTATGGTGCCTTTAAAAAGTTTCCATGCAGCTTGCCGGGATTTCATTTTTGGCGCTTTACCTTTACATTTCTATTTAACTAACCTCCTCATTTTTGTGTCATTCCCTTTTATGAAATTAAATACTACAATGGTGGGCTGCTGTGGTGTTTTCCCTGCCACAAGGATGTTAAATTTAATTCTATTATGGTCCAGCTATAGGCACCTCTTGGACCAGATCCTGTGCTCCACTCAGGCCTAAATCAAGAATTGCCTCTTCTTGTGGGTTCCAGGACTAGCTGCTCCACAAGCAGTCATTTAAGGTGTCAAGAGCTTTATCTCTGCATCCTGTCCTGAGGTGACATGTACCCAGTCAATATAGGGATAATTGAAATCCCCCATTATTATTGACTTTATTTTAATAGCCTCTCTAATCTACCTGAGCATTTCACCATCCTGGTCAGGCGGTCGGTGATATATCCCTACTGCTATATTCTTCTTATTAGAGCATGGAATTACTATCCATAGAGATTTTATGGTACAGTTTGGTTCATTTAAGAATTTTACTTCCTTTGATTCTACACTTTCTTTCACATGTAGTGTCACTTCCCCACCAGCAGGACCTGTTGTGTCTTTCCAGTATATTTTGTATACTTGTATTACTGTGTGCCATTGATTATCCTCTTTCCACCAAGTTCCTGTGATGCCTATTATATCAATATCCTCATTTAATACGAGACACTCTAGTTCACCCATCTTATTATTTAGACTTCTGGCACTGGTATTTAAGCACTTGGAAAAAAAGTCCCATTCATTTACATCATGTAATTGCAGACAGCTAAAAAGTGACAAGTTTTTAATTTGACTGTTTCTCATCAGATCCTACCTGTATCTTCCATCCTCTTCTCCTTACTAGGACATAGATAATCCCCATTAATAGATCCTCCCCTAAGGAATGTCTCTGTCCGAACCACGTGCTCCTCCGCACCTGTCGGCTTTCCCCCAGTGCTTAGTTTAAAAACTGCTCTACGTGAGACCCTGCAGTTCTGCCTGTCTGTCTGACCCTGTGCGTGGAATGGGAAGCATTTCAGAGACTGCTCCCGTTAAAAACTCTACTCTTGGCGGGAAAAGGCAGTAGAAGAACTTCGAGTTATAGCGGTCTCGCTTGAGCGCTCTTACCAGATAAACCAAAATAAATGTGGCACATTCTGGTGTGAGCCAACTGTTACAGTTGTTTTCTTGTAACGCCCTTTGAGATTTGTCAGCAGTGGTGGGAGCTGGAAGAGTTGGGGCGGTGAAGCCGCAGTTTGTTCTTTCGAGACGTATTGGCACATTCAGTGAGGGAGTAAGATTTTCTTTGGTTCATTTATTTTGATGGTAGAGGGGGAAGTTAAAATAAATCAGGTTCCAGATACTGTGTCATTATGAGACCGTTGTGCTATATCCTCTTTTCATCAGCCGTGTTTACTGTTTATGGCCTCGATTCAGCACAACAGTAAAGTCTGCGATTAAACCTTTTCCTATTCAGCAGAACAGTTAAGTACATGCTTAGTGTTAAGCACCTGCTTAAGTCATGTTCAGATCAATGAGATTTAAGCAGGTGCTTAATGCTAAGCATGTACTTGAGTATGTTCACTGTATTAGGGCCTATAGGAGGTGTGAGTGGCTGATTGTTCATTCACTGAAGTCAATGGCAGCACGTTTATCGGCTTTAATGAGTAATGGTTGAGCCCTTAGACCCTGATTTGTAAAGGTATTTAGGAGTTGCTGCCCTCAGCATTGCAATGTCCAACTGATTTAGGAGCCTTAGTCTCATTTTCAAAAGTGATCTAGGCAATTAGGATTTTGGCTCCTAAGGGCCTAACTTCCTTTTGAAAAATGAGATTTAGGCTCCTAAATCAGTTAGGCATTGCAATGCTGAGGGCAGCAACTCCTAGATTTCTTTACAGATTTGGGCCTTAATGTTTTGAATACTTACTATGTACCTGCTATCATGTCCGTGAACCAATACAATTTACTTAAAATCAGCCTTTATGAACACTTGCTATTAGCTCTCACAGCATTTATCCCCTGGTATCTGATCACTTGGTGAACTATTCATTGTGAGTGATTTACAAGATCTGACAATTTTTGGTCCTTTGATTAATTAATATGTGAATTATTTCTGAACATACTTTTTATAAGTGTATATGTTAGGTCACATCATCAGCTGCTGTAAATCAGGGTAGTTCTTTTGAAGTTAAAAGATCTATATTGATTTACACCAGCTGAGGTTCCAGCCTATTATCCACAATTGTTTGACAATATTCAGTATTCGATTGTAGAGACTGAAAAACTGAGTCTCTAAAGTGTAGAAGTTTAAATCCTCACTAGACAAAACACTGTTCCTTTAATTCTGTGAAATTTTGGAAAATGTTCCACTTTTCCCTGTGTAGATATTGCACAAAAAGAACTCTATTTTAAAGTTAAAATTGGGATCGTTTCCACTGTAGCGTCTGCTTTCTCAAGTTTTGATGAAATGACAGGGAAATTGAAATAAGCCAGATGCAAAGGCTGAGCGGCTGAGTCAGAAAGAGAACAATGCCACTTTAGACTGTAAATGACATGGGATAATTCAGACCTGTTTCTATCCATCAAAATAGAATGGCTGAAAATTACCCAACCCTGCCCTTTAGCATAGCACAATAGCACACTAATGAAGACATTCCTCAGCACAGGAATATCATTTATATAATTTACAAGCACAATAGAGATTTAGCAAATGCAACAAGTTATTAAAAGAAAATAATTGAGCAACTTGCAGTGAATGTAGTTTGAATTGAAAACTATATGAATTGACTCTCTGCATATGCTCTATGAATACCCGAGTCAATTAAGCAACATTTTAGGGATTGATAATGGCACATAAGCATGTTAGAGGGAAAATATTCCAAAGGACCAAACTTTAATATTGCACATTATTTTTTATGATCAAACATGCAGCCCATTTTTAGTGACTATATAATAATGCTGGGATAGGCCAGGATTATGGCTTATCCTCTTTACTGGGCGAGGGGCCAAGGAACCTTCATCCTGTGTCCTCTGTGAATGTGCTGGGGAGAGCATACACCGAAGTTAGCTGGCACCTGCAGAAGGGATACTAGCTTTGACATTAATGGATGTAGAGCTGGCTGAAAATGTTTTGACAAAACATTTGTTGTTGGAAAATACTGATTCGCTGAAATCAATACTGTTCACAGGAAAGGGTCGATATTTGATGAATTTCCTATTTTCAAAAAGATTTTGAAAAGCAGTTTTAAAATTATTGAAATGTCCCGTTTTGACGTTTTTCAATACAAAATTTTTCTGGTTTTCGGTTCACAGTGACTTTGTTTTGTAATCTAATTTATAATTTTTAAAAAAGTAAAAGGGTATTGACTATTATGCTGGCCTATCGTATTTGTATGATATGTATTATCTGCTCCATATACACCTCTACCCTGAGATAATGCAACCCAATATAACACGAATTCGGATATAACGTGATAAAGCAGCGCTCCGGGGGGATGGGGCTGCACACTCCAGTGGATCAAAGCAAGTTCGATATAACGCGGTTTCACCTATAACGCAGTAAGATTTTTTTGGCTCCCAAGGACAGCGTTATATCGGGGTAGAGGTGTATATTAATATGCATTAAGCACAAAAATATTATAGCACTTATATATCTTAAACTGGCCTATGATTTTTATATAACCTTGCTCACTTATGCTAAGTGTCCCACAACCCCTTGCATTCATTGAAGTAAGGTTTGGCTGAGTGAATAGCGAAGCTGTTAAAATCAGGGTGGATGAAATCTTTACCGTAGCAAGAGAAAGGGAGTTACACTCACAGGCCTGTACTGGAGTGTCCCAAAGGAAGAGGACATGACGTATGATTGTTCTGAAGACATGCATTTCAGGCTCCAAAGGACATGAGGCACTTGCTAGGCTTTTACTAGAGTAAAACAAAGAGATAAGGGATACATCATGGAACCATAAAAACAAGGTAGACAACTCATTGGTTAAATTTAATTTCAGATGGCATATTTAGTACCTTGCCTTGTAAACAGGTTGGATATAAAAAAGATGGGTTTTGGGGTGTGACTTTGGGAGCACATTTGCATACGTTGAATGTAACATCACTGCAAGAGACCGCTTCCCAGAAACTGGTGTCATATAGAACCTTTTCCTATTCTAATGTTGTTATCAGCATGTATGTGCTGACATCGGTTATTGGATCTCCTGAGTGTATTTCATAATGAACCAAATTGTGGTTAAGCAACTGACTATACAACTTATCAACAACAGTTGAGATGGAAATGGAACATGTTTGAAATGTTTCAGTTCACGTGAGCTGAATTTTTTTTTTTTTTTTGGTTCACAGATTTCCAGATTTCTAATTTTTGTCCTGATTTGGGATAGGAACAAATTTTTAAAACCTTGACATTCTTGCAGGAAAGGAAAACCATTACCAGGTCAGCTCTAAATGAAATTCTGATTCAGAAAGAACTCTACATGAGCTTTCATTTATTTAACTTATGGCTTGGCACACAATGTTAAGAGTCTGTGTGGGGTGGTTTATAAATAATTTCTAACACAGAGACAGTACTTACCAGATCTAAACTGCACATATACAGCAAGGGAAGACATCTTATTGCCATCTTCTATTTTTCACAGAGCTCAATATAAAACCAGGAAATGCATTACCAAATAGACTATCCCAAATGCTGCCCTCTTTAGTTAAATGGATTGGTACTAGGGATCTAAAAATAATTGTAAGAGGGAATCCTTTTCTCAGCCTGGTGGCATAGGCCTAGTCTGCACTAGAAAATCAGGTTGCCATAACTACATCACTCAGGGGGGTGAAAAGTCCACACCCTTGAATGGCATAGTTAAGCCACCTAAGTTCCCATGTAGACAGTGCTAGGTCATTGGAAGAATTCTTCCGTTGACCTAGCTACTGCCTCTTGGCATAGTTAATTGCATAGTTAATGGGAGAATGTCTCCAATCGGCATAGGTAGTGTCTACAGTGAAGCATTACAGTGATGTAGCTGTGCTGCTGTAGTGTTTTAAGTATAGACAAGTCCATAGAGACTGATCCAATTCCTATTAATGTCAATAGATGTTGGGTCAGGCATCAGGAAGTTGATTGCAGTTCCCTGATTCTCAGGGTCAGCTTCAGCCCTGTTGCAACATAGAGCTGCTGCTGTAAGTTGCATCTCTGGTGACTGGTGCTTAATGAACTGTGTAGAGTATCTGATCCTACAAGTTCCTTGGGAGAGAGAAATGTCCTCTGTGTGAAGCACTGAACACCCAGTTGGAGCTATATAAATGATTCTTATTAATAAAAGGAATGCAGGAATAGACACTTGGAGCCTAATTGTAAATTATTCCAGTTAATGATGCCTGTTAGTGATGGGTTAATTTAACATGGCTCCCTTAATGGAGCCTGACTATAATTTGCGCATTCCAGTAATGCTGATGATTTTTGATGGAATCCTATGTAGGCAGTGTCTAGAAAGAGAATGCTAAACTCCCCCCCTTTCCAATAAATACAAAAATAAAGGATCTTTTTTAATCAATGAAGTGCATTTTAATATCAATAAACCCATTCATTTTACATATAAAAACACACCAGGAGATTTTCACGTACAGGCAGATTCCTCACTGAAAATACTTTATGCTTGAGGAAATGTTAATTTGAAAAGCAAAGATGTTTATCCAACAATGAAGCAAATACAGCTGGAGACAATGATCAGAAATGAATACCAGCAATACAAAGTCAGCCTACTGTGGATGATACCAGCAGGAATTCCCAAGGGCAGGCTCCTAGCTGAGAGGTTTGCTGAATAGAATGGAAAGTTATTAAGTCAGTGTCAGGTTCAGCCGTGATGCATCTCAGTGATATGGCATCTCACCCTGTTCATTCCCAGTATCACTTGAGATGAGTCTCTGTTTTTCTCACTTTACAGCTATGGGAGAGAAGAAATCTGGCACCCCATTTGAGCCTAGATCATATGTTCAGATTTCCTTTAACTGAAAGGAGGATCGATAGTACGTCAGAAGACGTTTGGCTACAGTGAGACCCTGCAACTTGGAATTCTAGGGCTAGATGGACGGCCTGGGACTGATGCAAGGGACTGTGAGGGAGTCAGGAACCCCATCTCTGTGTATCTCTGTGGACTAAACCAGACATGGATGCCCACTTACTTCTTTCCTGGAGCAGGAAGGTCAGGAGTGGGCGGGGGAAGAGTGAAGGCTTGGTTCTAGATCTCTAGGTGGGAGGTGGGTGTAATAATTGGCCCCTGGTATAGCCTAGCAGTAAATTACTTCTGAGACACATTTAGGGGGGCTACTTGAGGTGTTTGGGGTGAGTCAGTGGTATATGACAGTGAAGAATCAGACCCTGTGTATTTTATGGTTATAAAGAAGAAAAATAGTTTCCACAAGCACTTTTCATAACAGCTATATTCAATAGTGGTACATTGGAAAACATGCCCTTTATTCCTATTTGATGTACAAGTGCTCACAGCAAAAACCGATATAAGAAAAATACATACTTCAGTACATACTTTAGAATGGTTGCTTGGCTGTTGTTTCCCCTGCATTCATGTTCAAAGACCAAAATGTGCCCTGTGAATCCTCTGCTGTTAGCTCCCTACATAAAATGCTTTTTCATTTGTCATTCTTACATTATTCACGGCAAGAAAGACACTTAGCAAAACTGTTCGCTAGTAAAGCGGATAGCAAACATACATGCACTGGGAGTGGATGCCTCCTCGTTGGGCCGAGTGTTGAACCGTGTCAGGGTACTCTCATCCCCAAACCGAGTTAAATAATTTAAGGTGCCTGTGTACACAGTGCACCGAGGAATTTATGCATGCAGCGTTGGATCACAAAATGGGGCAATCCGCTCAGGAACCCAGGGATTCAGGAATGTCAGTGGGGGTAGGTGAGACAGGAAATGGAGATTCTTGACACATGTATTGCTCTAAACTTAGGACCAAATTAGATTGCATTGAAATCAGCCTCACTGACGTCAGCCACCTTCTTCTATCTTCTTCTTCTTTTGCCCCAGATCGTTCCCCTGGATACATATGTGTGCTTCTTAGTGAAATCAATGGGAGATGAAAAATGTAGTGGTTAATGCTGTTAATTATTAATAAAACATTGCTTTACCATCTTCAATTTACTAACTTAGGTTTCAGGCCTGATTCTTCACTGTCTTGCTCCTTCTGTGCTCACTTACACCTAAGCAGATAGAGTAGGAAATGGGACCTGTTAAGAACAAATGGATATAAACTGGACACTAGGAAGCTTAGACTTGAAATTAGACGAAGGTTTCTAACCATTAGAGGACTGAAATTCTGGAACAGCCTTCCAAGGGGAGTAGTGGGGGCAAAAGACATATCCGGCTTTAAGATTAAGCTTGATAAGTTTATGGAGGGGATGGTATGATGGGATAGCCTAATTTTGGCAATTAATTTGGCAATTTATCTTTGATTATCAGCAGGTAAGTATGCCCTGTGATGGGATGTTAGATGGGTTGGGATCTGAGTTACTACAGAGAATTCTTTCCTGTGTGCTGGCTGGTGAGTCTTGCCCACATGCTCAGGGTTTAACCGATCGCCATATTTGGGGTCGGGAAGGAATTTTCCTCCAGGGCAGATTGGCAGAGGCCCTGGAGGTTTTTTCGCCTTCCTCTGCAGCATGGGGCACGGGTCACTTGCTGGAGGATTCTCTGCAGCTTGAGGTCTTCAAACCACAATTTGAGGACTTCAATAACTCAGACATAGGTTAGGGGTTTGTTACAGGAGTGGGTGGGTGAGATTCTGTGGCCTGCATTGTGCAGGAGGTCAGACTAGATGATCATAATGGTCCCTTCTGACCTTAAAGTCTATGAATGGTGCCATTTTACACCCACGATGCAGAGGTTTAAATGCCTACATAAGGTGCAAGACAGCAGAGAATTAGGTCGAGTGACACGTTTTCTGCCCCCAAAGCTGACAATGTAAGTTAGATGGGTCCCTAGCTCTTAAGTGTAAGTGGAGGGTGTGGGGATTAGTGGCAAGGGGAGGGAAGTAGGGAGGGTTGCTGGAAGAGCTGAGTTTGAAGACGGGGCTGCACAGGAGAAATGAGGTGCTTGTTGAATGAGAGCAGGGAAACTATATTTTGGGCATAACGATATGAAGTACGAAGCGGAGGGGAACGCAAAAGGGGCAGTAAAGTGACAGGGCTGGGACTGTGTAGAGAGCAGAAGGGGAAGTAGGTGAGAATGAACCTAGAGATGTAGGTTGAGTCAGGGTTAAGCGGGGCCCTATGTGTGAGAACGAGGATCTTGAAAGCAGTGCAGAAGAGCCGCGCCAGTGTAGGGATTGAAAGGGGGGTTGGGCAGAGGCAGTGTTCCGGAACAGCGGCAGGGTGAGATGACTGTCAGTGGCATTTCAATATGATGGAAAGGCAGAGAGCAAGAAGATCAGAAAGGAGAAGGTTACACAACAGCTGACAGGAAACTAACAAGGATTTTAGCCAATGGGATAGTGAGGATAGGGCAGGTTATGGTGATATTAAAGAGGAAGAAGTGCTACGATCTAGCAAGAAACTGGATATTGGGGGTAGACGAGGGACCCCATAGTAGAGACATGGAGATGTGCTCTGCTTAACAAGAAATATTCTCCTCTAGTCAAATTATTTGACCCTTTTGCTGACAAATCAAGGAGAAGCCGTTGGCATAATACATTTGGACTTTCAAAAAGCCTTTGACAAAGTCCCTCACAAGAGGCTATTTAGGAAAGCAAGTAGTTATGGGTGAGAGAGGAAGTATTTTCATTGATTTCTAACTAGCTAAGAGACAGAAAACAAAGCTAAGAAATAAATGATCATTTTTAAAATAGTTAAAGGTTAACAGCAGATGCCACAAGGATCTGTAGAAGTAATGGTCTTATTTAGTATATTTATTAATAGTCTGGAAAAGGTGAGATAGAGAGGGGTGGCAACATCTGGAGATGACAAACCCAAATAGTTGGGTAGCAAGACCAGAGACAAAGGTGAGGCACTTCAGATGGACCCTAGCAGAGTGTGGTCAATGGGCAACACCATGGCAGATGAAATTCAGTATTGAGAAATGCAATGTGGTTTTCACTGAAATGAAACGGTTAAATGGCTAAAGCACAAATTAACTGCAACCATTTACACAAAAGACATGGTCATCACAGATGAATGGGCAATGAACGCTTCTGTTCAATGCACAGTAGCACACTGAAAGAGCTAGGATGAAAGAATAGACGACAAAACTGGAAAATATTGTAATTCCTCTATCTACATATCTGATATAGCCAGCATTTGATTTTGGTCACCCATTTCAAAAAGAAAGTGTGTGTCAAAAAAAGAGGTGTAAGAGAGACTTCTATTTAAAGGGAGACTGAAAAAATTGAGACTGAGTTCAGAGAAGTGATGAGAGAATATGAGATAAATATACAGAGTAACGAATGGTATAAAGTATGTAAATTGCTATGGGGGAAGTGCTTCTACTTATCTTTTATCATAACACAAGATAAGTTACTCGCAAATTTAGGTCTTGGCAAGATGAGGCGCTTATAATGCTTTGGTTTACAAGCTATATAAAATTAATGGAAACTAAAGACCGAAAATACCTATAAGGTCACATAGTCTGCCTCTTCCGCATCACTACAAGATTGTTTCCAGTAATATATCTTCTAGAGATTTGTCTAAAAACACAGAAATGTCGACTCATGTGTTCTGAATGCAGACTGAGTTTGTCCGGATGGTGCTGCTCTTTCTGGTTTGCTAAGATATCTCAGCTACTCAACATGCTTAGCATGCTAGCACCCCCAACCTGCCCTTTTTATTTTTTTCAAGCAGTTGTTGATGTGTGTGTCATTGTAGCTTTTACTGGTATCTTTTTTCCAAATCTGGAATATTCTCTGAAATATGGTATCTCCTGTTTCATGAGAAATACAGGACCTGGCTTCAGAGAGAGGTGAGAAGGAAAATGGCACAGTCCATAGAACTTTGTATAACATCATTCTTCCGGTGATGTAATTCTAGCTCTTGGAAACACAATGTTTTCAATTCTGCCATGAAAGCATGGACTGAGCACTAAAATGAACATCATTGTTCTTGCCAAAGCTTTTGTTGCTTCTGTGGGTCTGTAGAGAGGTTAAATGTTAGGACTTCTGCCAGTCTTGGTTGAGAAATGTCTCCTTTCAAATTCCATTGGCTTGCTTTACAACAAGGTGCTAATAGCTGATAAGTGGCTTCACTGGGTTAATATGTGCTAATATACTGTGTACATGGTTCATATAGAAACCAAACTGGCAATACCATTCTAGCAAATGTAGGTAAGGAAAATTTGCTCTTCTTATCTTGTGTTAACCAGAATTGTCATATTTGGGGTTGGGAAGGAATTTTCCTCCAGGTCAGATTGGCAGAGACCCTGTTTTGTTTTGTTTTTTGCCTTCTCTGTAGTGTGGGGCCCAGGTCACATGCTGGTTTGAACTGGAGTAAAGGGTGGATTCTCTGTAACTTGAAGTCTGTAAATCAAAATTTGAGGACTTCCGTAATCCAGCCAGAGTTGAGGACCTACTGCAGGAGTGGGTGGGTGAGGTTCTGTGACCTACAATGTGCAGATGTTCAGACTAGATTCTCATGATGGTCCTTTTTGGCATATGAGTCATGCACAACAGACTTTGGCTATTCCAGAAGCCTAGTAAGGATACAACAGTTAGATTTCAAATTATTTGGAAACTTGTGACTGATTTCAGGTTTGGGCAAGACATCCTTTCTGAAAGCAAGTTCTAACTGGTCTGAGTTTGACAGCAGCAAAGACTTTATATGCTGCTCTTAAGGTATTTTCTCTTTCCCTGTTTCACGGGGGAAGACATTGATGGTACATTTCAAATAACGTGCAGCGCCATTATTTGCCTATCATTCAATGAATGTGCATGCTTTATTGGAGAGGGAGTGTAAGACTCAAAGACATACACAAGACTCCATTGCTTATGTTTTAACACCAACAAAAAGCTATGCCTTATGGTTACTTAGATATAAGTCTGCAGTTTTCCTGCAAGTGAGATTTCATGATTTTTCATGTAAATGATTACATGAGATGAAGGACAGTAGAGTACAGGAAGGCTCCCAACCTTAAGACACTTTCATGGACTCCCACACTTGAATTTGCTTTCTCAAAACTTTGGTCTACCCCTGGATTGATGTTTTCGTGATAGATCATGCCAAATCGCTTGGGATGGATTTAGTGGATTAATGTAAAAAAGCTTGTTTATCATCATGCTTAGGGAAATAAAGACTATTTTTGGACAATACCCTTTTAAGTATTGTGCATTTGGGTGAGGGAAACGAACAACTCTTTCCCCACACTTCCTTTTCTGGCCATTACGCCACAAACCCATTAGAGCCACTTTCACGCTCACCTCATTTTAAGTAATCGCTCTTGAGTCTCCACCCTGTCTCTTAGTTTTGTTATCTGCCCCCTGCACTGGAGATATGGAATGTCAGGCATTGTTCTCAGTTTCCTTCCCTTGCTCTTGGCATAGCAACTGCATCAGACTCAGCAACTCTGTGGTAGATTGTATTGCCTAGCATTTGGCAGGCACAGGTGACATAAAACTCAGAACCTGAAGCTGTATCTACAAGTTCCGCAGTTCTTGATGTGTCTAAATCTATTATTCAAATTCATCCCTGGTGCAACTGCACTGACATTTTATCATCTGTACCCTTCAAGGACGTGGGCCCAGCTAACCCCAGTTAGTAAGGAGGCACACCCGAATAGGGATCAGCTGATTCCCTATAAATAGTAACAGGAAGTGGAAGAGGGAGAAGCTGCAGGAAGGGACAGTCTCCTGCAGTAGTCCCTGAGGACAGAAGACTGCATGGCAAACCATGGGAGTCATGGTTGGGTAGAAAGACTCAGCTGAAAGTCTTGTTTTCCTCTTGAGAGTCTGTGGTCACTTGGATAATACACTGGGCTAAGAACCAAGCATTAGAGACTGATTTTGTGTGGCTGATACTTCTCAGGGCTCATGGGGAAGCCAGTGTCTCTCATATGATGGAGAAAGTGGGCGTGACAATCTCCCCCACTACAGAGTGTGGTCAAATGTTAGTTTAAAAGGGGAAATGAGGTATGATGCTGCACATATACCCCAGGCCGTGAGGAACACGGGGATGGCCCAGACCATTAAATGCTCCTATATCTGGGATTATTTTTTATCTTGGGAGATAGAAGGATAGAGGGCTGTACATGGCTCAGTAATATTGCCATTTAGTCAGATTGGCAACCAGCTCTGAGATCATGCTTTTTCAGAGATGGTGGCTTGCTGGATCTAACTGCAGCAGCAGAAATAGCTGCAGAATCAGAGGCCTGGTACCGGATATTTACGTGTGCCACCACAAGCTTTCTGCAGCTTTCCTGTTTCAGCACACATTAAAAGTAGAGATGTAACCTACTAGCAAAGTCTGGAACCAGATCCAACCTCTCACAGGGTTTGATGTTTGGATTCAGGGATTTGGTTTGCCCTGTTGTAGAGCCATGATGATATTTTCATTTAATGAAAAATGGCTATTTTCATCAAAATCTTGAGTGGAGGTAAAAAAGAAATAATTTCCCAAACAGTTGTACACAGATGCTCATTTATACCACATAAGGCACAGATGTCACATTTTAAGTAATAAAAAGAATTACTTTGAAAACTCAGCACTTTCACTTTTATACCAGTATCAAACTTCCTTTTGTGTGTATTTTAATTTTTAACCCCATTTTCTCCCCTGTGAGCCAGTATTAAAGATAATGCTCGCTTTAGCAAAATCATACTGAATTTCTGAGCATGGTTAGGGGATTCTTGGTTTTTACACTAAATGCTGTGAAATGTATTCATGTAAATAGATTAAATACTGATGTATGCATCCTTCATAACTTTAAACCTATTTTATAGTAAAACATTTTAGGATCCTAACCTTTAAAAAACCTGATGAGCGCTATGAAATTGTTACTCATTTGTACAGGGTTTAATTTTTCATGAGCCCTGCTGGAGTATTTCAGAATGTCTAATTTCAGGATGTTTGTTTCTGTCTTGTTTAAAAATGAGAGAGGGGTCCAAGCCTTATTCACATTCTGGATCCAGATTCCAAATATCAAAGATCTTCAGATATAGGAGTATACAGTGGAGCCGACAAGGGAGTGAAATTGATAAGGATCCTGCTCTGAAAACAGGAACCTTGTCAATTTCAGTCAGAAATGGGAAGAAGGCAGGGAGAGTGGAAGGAGCACTGGCTGAGATGGCTGGCAGGAACAGGTCTTCAGGCCCCTTAATAAGAGATCACCCTTCCCCTCCCCTTTAGTGCTGTCTGTGGCACTGACACAAGGTGATCCAGGAAGGCCCTTGACAGACATCAACACTAGAGGATTCTCCCTAAACAGCAGTGAAGGGGCTTGAGAAGCAGCCAGAGGAATGCTGGGCCTCTGAATGGTCCATGGTAATAAACGTTGTGTTCTTTTGTAGCATTAATTATACAAGGCAGGAGAGAACTAGATGGATGGTTGGTTTGCTTCAGTATGTCAAGCCCACTGTACTCAAGTTTGGAGGAGGTCAGAGCTAAAATTAGTTTGGTGGTTCCAATCTAATCGACACTTGTTCATGGCTTGTCCTTCTTCTTCTTCCATCTATTTAAATCTCTCTAAAAGATTCTGAAATCCTACATGTGGGCTCCTCATTACATTACATTACCCCATGCAAGAACAAAAACACCAATATCAACAAAACATGTGAAATAATATTAGGGAGTTACAGATGTAGAATACTCAAAACCACTATAAACTTGAAGAAAAGACTAGCTTGAGGAGAAAAATGACAATCAAGATGAATTCTAGATTATCATCCTTAGGCAACCATTTGCCTCATAACAATAAGTGATACCCACAGGGGACACAGGGCAGTGTTAGTACAGGATCTTGAGCAATTAGGACAACAGGGTTATATCACTAGGCTTGTTGTGTGCCCTTTTGTTTGTAACGTGACACTATTAATAAAGAGAGAAAAAGTCAGGGTCCTTGAAAATCTATCTGACCCTCTAGCAGTTCCAGGCTTGCTTACATCATTACATAGTTTCTTTCCTTATGGATACTTTTGATTTCTGAATAGCTAAAGAAATAAGGATCTTAACCGTCATCTCCTATTGGTGCTGAGTGCCCTCTAATCTCAATGACCCCACTGGCAGTTGAAGTCACATGATACTTCACAGGATCTGGCCCAGAGATGGAAGTTACAGAGGGGCTTGAAAATTGCTGAATGGTATATACACTTGAGAGTGCTTGTAATCCCAGGGTGCAAGGACGGAGGGGAATTCAAATGTAAAGCAGGATCAGGGCCAAGAAACAAATTCCTGATTTTTAGAACTCTGAAATAAATACGACACTTAGGGAAGGGGGCAAATGCAAAGCCTCCTCTTCTCCGGGTTCTGCTGCTTTGAGGGATGTTCAAAGGAAGCTCAGATGATGAGTTCCAGTGATTAGGCCTACGACACAGGGATGCCGTATTACATTAACAAACCAGATTTCTCTCTCATTTCTGAGGAGGGCAATGCATAGACACAAGCTGGAGCTCCCCTGCCTCTCCTCCATAACTTTACAGCTCTGCAGATGGCAGAGGAAAGGTGGTTGCCGCAAGCAAGTGGTGGATATTTGAACTATTTACTAAGGCCAAGAGAGAAGTTGTTCATTTGGTGATTGTCAAAGTGAATGAAAGCTTCCACCCTGCCTGACTCTGAGCAAACAGGTGTTCAGGTACCAGGAGGGCTTTTGAGCACATCCTAGTATGGATTATGGTACCCTTTAGTAAATGGTTGGCATTTAATAAACGATTCTGCTGATGATGCAGAAGAAGGAACAGAATTCCCCAGTTCCAACTCTTAGCTGTGTTCGCTCTCTATGGCTAACGAGGAGGAAGAAAGAACTTATTTCTGGCACTTAAATCAGCAGCTCTGGCTCGGAACACACACAAAGGAATACATCTGATGGGTAAGAAGGGGCCATTTTTTATAGTCTCTTTTCAGAGTAGACCCACTCCTTAAGCAGTCTACGAATTTCAATGTCATTCTTATGTAGAGAAAGGGGGCTCCGGTTTGGAAAATTTCTTCTTCCAATTTGAAGTTTCTGTGAGTTGGGCAGCTTTTTCACTCCATTCTTTAGCCCTTGTGAAAATCCACTTTGTTGTTGTTGTTGCCAGTTCCCAGCTCCACAACGATGAGCTGTCCTTGAACAAATCCTTCCATGTATTAGGCAATAACATCCTTGTATTCAGCACCATGCCAGCCTGCATTCTTCCACCCTATTTTTGTAGTTTATGAACATATTAAATAGTGGATCCCACTGTGTGGAAAATCTCGTGTGTGTGTATATATATATATATAGAGAGAGAGAGTGACATATTGAAATTTCCCTAGTTAATGATTATTATAACCACCTCTCAGAAAATGGACCTGCAACAAGTATATGATTGGCTAATAATGCTATGCCTAATACCATAGACCCAGTAACTAAGGTCTGCTCAATCCAATCACCTGTTAATATATTATATGTTCCTTGCAGTGTCACTAGGCGGCATGTGACTTTGAGATGTTGCCAAAATTAATCTGGGGAAGTTTTTGTTGGGGGTGCCATCAAAAAGTCAGTGCAATGTCTACGGGGACAGATCCTCAGCTGTATCTTCAACAGCAGATCAGTGTTAATGTCTAGGGAGCCATGTTGACTTTTGCCGCCTGAGGATCTGGCCCAGAGTCTTATCCGCATTCTGGCAAAGAGAGGACTAGTCCACTGAAATCTGTCTTTATTAACTGGGTGCTCTGGGCTGGGACCAATGGGTTCGGAGGGCGGGAGGGGGATCAGGGATGGGGCAGGCTGTTGAGGCATGGTGGGGGGAGAGGTTTCTGGCTGGAGGTGCGGGCTCTGGAGTGGGGCTTGGGATGAGAAGTTTGAGGTATATGAGGAGGCTCCAGGCTGAGATCAAGGGGTTCAGAGGGCAGGAGGGGGATCAGGGCTGTGGCAGGGGATTAGGGTACAGTGGGGCTCAGGAGTGCAGTCTCCGGGTGGCGCTTACTGCAAGAAGCTTCTGGAAGCATGTTTCCCCCCTGGCTCTTATGCTGAGGCATGGCCAGGCAGGTGCCACCCCTGCAGCTCCTATTGTCCAGAAACCACGGCCAATGGGAGCTGCAGGGGCGGCGCTTGTGGACAGGGCAGTGCGCAGAGCCACCTGGCCACGCATCCCCGTATTACGTAGGAGCTGGAGGGGGGTCATGCTGGCTGCTTCCTGGGACCTACATGGAGCAGGGCAAGCCCTTGTCCCCGTTCCCCAGCTGGACCATGGCAAAACCCCAACCCCGCTCCCTGGCAGGAGCTGAGGGCTGGATCAAAAGGTCTGATGGACCGGATGTGTCCCGCAGGCCATAGTTTGCCCACCCCTGATGTAGATCCTTGTTGCTACCACTGTTATATAATTGCAATGAATCAATTTTAATTTCTAAAAGTTTGGAAAAGTGATGCAGAATTAGTAATGATTCTTTATCATATGTAATTTCCCTCTTTTTTTTTATGTGTAACAAAAATCGTGGCCAGGAATTTAACCATGAAACTTGTACTTTATGACAAGGCTGTGAAATCTGCTCAGCATCGAAAAGCTTTCTACAAAGGAACAAGACACTAAAAATATAACTGCCATGAATAACAGAAAAGAAAAATCGGAAGATAAACTCATACCATGGGAAATAATAGGAATATGCTGTTCTAACACACTATTGTATTTTAATAGGATAACAATTGTCTCAAGTTTTTTATTTCCTGCTCTTTTTTTTTTTTGTCTGTCAGATGATTTGTCAAATCAGGCCTTAAAAACATTCTTAATGTGCTGGTATTAAGCAGCTTTCATTAGCCTAGTGCAGTTTAACTGGTCATATGCATCATTTATATTCTACATTGTGACAAATCTGCTTTCCTGACCGTCTCTTTTGGAACACAGATACCGTTGTACCAGCCCAGGGCAAAAATAAATAGTCAGTCACAATGGCTAAGCATGAGACTGTTCATATGCTGAAATAATACAGTAAATTTGGAATGGATGATTATGGATGGAACTTCAAATACTCATTACAATAGAGCTTATATAAAAAAAATCACATTGTATAAAAGGTACTGCAGTCTGAATTTCAAGAAACCCTTTCACTTTCACCCGGTTTCAGCCAGAAACCTGATCTAGCCTGCATTAATAAAAATCGTATTCATGAAATCTAGTTGTAAGTTAACAGGCTAGACTTTCAAATTATGTCACTTCAGTTTGCACTCACAAAGTGTCTGTGCACAACTCTATTTGCACATGGAAACTGTGTAACTGCACGCCTACATGTGGATTTGTGCGCAAAATGATCATGCAGCCTAATAACTTGATTTGCTTATATAATATACTGGCAGTGTTTTGCATTTTCCTCTAGTAGCCTATCATCTACTAGAGGATAACAGCCTACTACTGCTACTAGCTAATAGAGTTCTTTAGCTTAAGTGGTAGAAGAAGTCTGTGCTTTGGTGCTGATGATCATAGGCTACTGTAATGAGGGCCATAGAAGAACCATGGGCTATAGTGTGTGTGTGTGTGTGTGTGTGTGTGTGTGTGTGTGTGTGTGTGTATATATATATATATATATATATATATATATATGTATATATATGTATACACTATGTGTATATATATCTCCTCAATATATGTTCCATTCTATGCATCCGAAGAAGTGAGCTGTAGCCCACGAAAGCTTATGCTCAAATAAATTTGTTAGTCTCTAAGGTGCCACAAGTACTCCTGATCTTTTTGTGGATACAGACTAACACGGCTGCTACTCTGAAAGGTATCAAAGGCCGCCCTGTGTGGCCACATCCATGCTCCACCTCCAGGCCCCCTCCTGCTTCCAAGGGGACTGTCTGTGACTTCCTGGTAAGACTGTTCTGGTGCTTTAGGAGTTCACATTTGTGACTGGGTTGGTGAAATCTAATTACAGAACATACAACCCGTTTGGGATTTCTGGCCTGTTTTTTGACAGTCTTCCCTGCGGCTGGCACTCACAGTCGTGAGCCACTCCAGACAGCGAGGCAATGCAAGACTTGAACTCTATCAGAACTCAGATTTCTTACCATCCGTTTTTTCTATTTCTGTCCAAAGGTTTTTTTACAACAGGGAAAGCATGATTTCCCCTCCCTACTCAGTGCTAATGTAAATACTTACATTGCTTTTTAACTGACTCTTTCTCCTCCACTCCCCCCAAAAGCAACTCCTTTGAGCATTAACCAGGGCTGGAACATGTCATTCTGAGAAGTGACTGCTTCAGAAAGTTATGAGCAACTGAAAGAGGGGGCTGGAGTGGAAATGCCCAGGTGACCTTAACTACAGCAGTTGCTGCCACTTCCACTATAATCCATTAATAAGTAAAACTTTATTCATATCTGGTGCTTACCCAATGCCTCTGTACACTTCAGATTAAACTGTGACTGACTGGGACGTCTCACATTTAGTCAAGTGAACAAGGTTTGGCCTCTAGTCTGCTATTCATGGAACTGTGACTGAGAACTTCCCACTAACTAATATTCTTCTGATGTGCACAAGTAGAATTTATGTCCAAATGATATAAAGTAATAGAGGGCTTCAGATAGCAGCACTTGTGTATTTAAAGGAATATTTGCCAAAGTGTCTCTTATTTATACTGTACAGCTCCCAGGAAAACTTTTCCTCAAGCATTATAAGAGAGATGCTCATTAGTTCAAACATGGCCTCGGGTGTCCATTGCTTTTACACTAAGATTTTCCATCCAGAGTTGGAAAAATGTGACTTTAAACTCAGAGCTTTATTTTTAAAGAGACTCCTTGTTGCTAAACTGATTTTGATTTCTGTCATAGTGATCAGTCAAAGCACTTATTGAATGCTAGCATGGGGAAAAAACCAAATCCAAGAGGGAGACGTGTGGCGGCGCATTTTAGAAAGATGAAGTGCCTCTCGCTGTACTTGAATTATAAATATCAAAAACAAGCAAGGAAATAGTGGGAAATTGAATTTTTTATTATAAAGTCTTTTTTGTTTAAGACAAAATATTAGAATTCATGCATGTGGACAAGTTTTAAAAGAAACAGATGGTTGTATTCACACAGGCAATATGGGAAGAAAAATATGAAGCAGCTAATTAAAGGAGAAACTGGATTTTCTTCTCTTTGGCTGTTGCATGTGCTATCAGCTTCTTAATAAATTAGCTCTAATGCTGCTTTGTTCTGGCCAACAAATGGAGTGTTTCCTTTTTGACTGTAGACAGCTAATCCAGCATCTTATCTTGCTGTCCTTCCATCTTGTTTCACAGTAATACGTGAACACTGCATTAACAGATGATTAATATTAGAAAAAAGGGGCTGCAGGTTGAGGCCAGACTGATTGAACAACACACTTAAGTGCATGCTTAGTTCCTACTGAAGGAAATGAGACTTCATTATGCATCTAAATCCTTTGATGAATTAGGGATTAAGTAAGGGCCACTCAGCTGGCAATTTTTTATTATTTCTTGTAAACTTTCATGGCCCCACTTGTCCCTATTTAGGCATAACCCATCCAGGAGAGGAAAATCTGTGAGATTTGGCTCTGTAGGAGGCAAATGGTATCCATATGGATGCCTCTTTCTCTTTTGCCACCAGACCCTGGAAAGTACAGTTCCTACAGAGTCATATTTCCAAGGGTTCCAACACAAGGCTTTGTCAGCAAGGAAGGGAGAATAGCACATAAGAACAGCCATGCTTGATCAGACCTATGGTCCATCTTGCCCAGTATCCTGTCTTCTGACAGTGGCCAATGCCAGGTGCTTCAGAGGGAATGAACAGAACAGGCAGTCATCGAGTGATCCATCCCCTTCATCCACCCCCCAGCTTATGACAGTCAGAGGCCAGGTACACCCACCGCATGGGGTTGCACCCCTGACCATCCTGGCTAATAGGATTAATCCTTCCTGCTAATCCTTCATTAATTTATCTAATTCTTTTTTCAACTGTGTTATCATTTTGGCCTTCACAACATCTCTGGCAATGAGTTCCACAGGTTGACTGTGCATTGTGCGTACTTCCATTTGTATGTTTTTAAACCTGCTGCCTATTAATTTATTTGGGTGACCTCTGGTTCTTGTTATGTGAAGGAGTACATAATACTTCCTTATTCACTTTCTCCATGCCATCCATGATTTTATTGACCTCTGTCATACTCTACAGATTAAGTCTACCTCAGACTGTATTAATTTGTGCTGGCTTCCTCCAACTAGTCTGTTAGCAGGAAAATATGGATGAAACAGGATCTAATTTCTCTCTCTAGGTCTGTGGAGACAAACCCTGGAGAACTCCAGTGTGTAGGTTTTTACGGGGAAGATGGGAGCATATTAGGTGGGACTTCACGCAGATAAGGAGGGGGAAAATGGATCCCTATGGAATGTCTTCTCCTTGAAGCAAAAAGCATGTGAGCTACATCGGTATTCTATCAGAAACAGTCTAAAGGGGAAAAGAGTTTAGATATTAAGATAACTTGGCTTTTTAGATTGCAGTGCAGGAAACTGTTTCTCACATCTATTGTCATATCTGCTCTTTTTGGCCAAGTTTTCAGAAGCTTCCTCTAAAATTACACACAGGGGTAGAGTTGTCCAGAAACTAGAATTTCTATTCTGTGGGAAATACTGAGATTAAAAAAAAATGTTCTAAGCCAGCCCAAAACCAAAAACTTTGAAACTTCCTGCAGAATGGAAATTCAATTTTATTTATTGATATGATTGATTAGGCTTCTGTTGGAATTTCATCAAAATCTATATGTCCTGGGGAGTGTTTTGATATTGATTGATTGATGGAAAATTTGGAAACTTG
The DNA here is from genome assembly GCF_020497125.1 of Mauremys mutica. Taxonomy (NCBI): domain Eukaryota; kingdom Metazoa; phylum Chordata; order Testudines; family Geoemydidae; genus Mauremys; species Mauremys mutica. The sequence goes on from NC_059077.1 coordinate 117,311,311, forward strand.
TCAGAAAATTTTCAACCAGCTCCACACCTGAGTTTCTTGCTCAGCACTGCTTGTGCGAGCAGACCCCAATGTTTTTTGCAATGGCCCAGAGATGCACACACCAGATTTGAGGATGTAGTGTTATTGGCTGAGGTTTACTTTTAGATTGGGATTTTCAAAGTGAAAGGTTAAAGAAAATGGAAGATGCAGCTAAATCCTTTGCATAGCTGTGAAGGGAGAATGTAAGGGGACTGTCTGTGACTCCATTGTAAGACCGTATAGTGATCCAGAAGTTCACATTTGTTACTGGCTTGGTGAAATCTAATCTACCACCAGTTTGTGGTGTCTGCCCTGTTTTCGGCAGTCTGTCCTGAAGTAGACACTCAGGGCTGCAAGCCACTCTAGACAGCATGACAACAAGTATTTATGGTAGTTTAGAGTCTAATTAGGCTACTGGCATAGATGTGAGCTGGCTTATATGCAAATCTATATGGTATTTTCAGCAACCGGTAAGCTAATAAACTGTACTGACAGTTCAGTAACAGTGATTCATACCAGTGTAGCTTACCTGGCATAGATATGAGGGTTGCTTAATTCCATACGAATGCTTCATTCTAACAATTAATCTTGGGCAGAAGAAACTCACAAGTCGATATAAACAAATGAACAAAACATTCCTTTTGGTAGTGTCTGACTTGTGTATAAACCTTACACTTTGCTTCTCTGAGTCCCTCTTCTATCGTGCAAGGCATGTTGGCTGTAAAAGGATGAAATTATACATACCACATGCAAGACCCTGGCTAAGTCTGTCCCTAATGGGGCTCAGTGGTTAGCTCTTTGACCATATTGAAGTTAAAAGGAAAGGGTGCTGACTACTAGCTACATTTAAGATTAAAAGGATTAAAACAGCGAATGTTGGCAGGAGGCAGCAGGCCTGGGATATTTTTTTTAAATGCTTTGTTTTAGTTCTTAGCATACAGATTAACTTTCTTTGCTGAGTATTCTTGTTCTACCTTCCTTTAAATGGAAACTAAACGCTCCGGCAAATGGATGGATACAGTGGTTTCCCCAGGAATTGGAAATTGGGGGGGGATGTTTGAATTTACCGGCGGGGGGGCGTGTCAGGGCCGATGATGGGTGAGACTGTGAGGGTGAAGGTGGGCTGTATGGCACCATAGTAAAAACTGAAAAATGTTTCATGACCATTTTATTAGATTTAACTCATGTTTTAAAATCATCACACAAATTAAAGTTGGCTACTCAAGCCTTCTATGAAGCACTACGTCTACATCCTTCTTGGTTTCTTGCTATTATTTTGCACAGCTGTTAATGAACTTCTTGAATGCAATGCGTTCATCTTTGGTGGCTTCACGTGTGTCCGGTACTTCCATTCCTTCAACTGATATGCTCATTAGTTCATTCACAAGATCAGGCAGAAGGCGACTTCTTTCAGAACACAAAATTCTATTCAATGATGAAAAAACGCTCAACTGTAGCTATTGTGACTGGGAGTAGCAAGAGATGAATTCCTACTTCTTTCATCCCAGGAAACAGAGCACAAAGTTCGGGTCGAGCCACTAGTGATGATAAAAAAGAAGTTGAAGTCAAATCTTCATTTATTTGTTGTATGATATTCCACTCTGTGTTCAAATTCTCTATTCTGTCCTGATCACATGGTAGCCCCATTGCTGGTAGTGCCTCACTCCACTCAACTGTTGGTGTTTTATAGGACAGGCATCTGTAAAAACTACATAGAGGTTGAGTAGAATCTAGAAGTCGCTATTGTAGATTTTTAAGAATCAAGTCTGTGTACTTTTTCAGTTGTCTTAACAAACACTTCTTGTCCTCTTCACTTAAGGATTCAATGTAAATGCCTTCATTAGTCAACTTCTGAACTGAAGTCTTTGTTTCTTCCAGTACTTTTTCAATCGATAGCTCTCTGATCCAAATGTAGCTTCTATTGCTGGGCAAAGATCTACTACTGTTGTAGCAGATGCCTGAATGACATTGTTTAATGACCCAAGTGGTTTCAACAGTAGACTTACGAGAGAGAGAGAATGGCAATAGTCATCTCTAAACATAGTAGGAAAAGTAATCCACCAACCTCACTACTTAGATCCATCCCATCTTGGTAGATATTTTCCAAAGCCAGTAATAATGGCTGGAGTAATTTTAAGACAACAGCCAAGGATCGCTCATAAGAAAGCCAGAGGGTTTTCCCAGGTTGAACTAATTTGAACTTCAGTCCCAGTGTATCTTCTATATTTTCCAAGATATTCTACGGCCCTTTACTCATACAATAAGAACAACAACATTTCATTCCCCTCCGTTCCCCCCCCCCCCACATTCAAGTGATTTGTAACCCAACCCCAGCCAAAATCTATCACTTGGGCAACACAGCTCTGTTTGCTGGATACCTAGGTAGATTAGGTGTAAATGTAAATTCAATCTGGTCCTGAAGCCTTCCCCCGCAGCCCCCAGCTCATCACTAGCTGTCAGGGAGAGCTCATTTAGACTTTGCTTACAAATCATCATTTGAAATTATTAGGTTGGCCAACATCACAGAAATAAATGCACTGACATTGTCATAAAAACAACAGCTGTATAAAGAAGATAGTCTATGTTCATACTTTTCAAATCTATTATTGAAGGACATAAATCCACACTGTGTAGAGGTCAAGCATAGGAGTTTATTACACACAGCACTGGCGGAGTGTCACCTGGCTTATTAGGCTCAGACACACTGTCAATCAATTGATTACAATAGAATATATAGCTTTTCCATGGATGGGGGAAAGTGACGGGGTAGGCAGTTCCACACTCCGGGATAGGTTTTGCAGCAAGACAAGATAAGCATATTAGCCAATGGTTAAAAGGTTACATAATGTCTCCGCCCATGGTCTCAAGTTAGCAAGTAATTAATATTTAATTAATACTTTGATAAAATGTTATTAGTATAAAATATATATGTTGAATTCTGATTTGGGGTCCATAGGAACGGAGCAACTCCTTTGATTGTCCAACAGGTACATTCCTAAGGGTTAAAGCAAAGAAACAGTGAAAGTATATGACAATACAGATTGTCTTCTGTGTGTCTTAAGGCAGGCATTGGTCCCTGGGAAGGGAGGTGGAAGAATGCCATATCTTATACTGACGTGCCAACTTTTCATAAACTCAAGGTTGGATCTGTGTGAAGAAGAAACTACAGAAGAAACTAACACAATAGGAACAGGGATTCTTTGTTCAATCTGAAACATTGGATGAAATGTAATTATTCAGTTATTGCTTCAACATCTGGCATTTCTACTGACCAAGCATATCTTTAGCAAAGGCAATGTTATGTTGTTTACCCCAGCTTTCTCTTAGCTGATCACTATTTGCCAGGCCTCTGGTCTCTTGACCAAACTCTGGACTTTGGGTCTGGAAAAGAGCTGGCACAATCCATATACCAGGTTGTTATATAAAATGCACATGGATTTTAACCCTTCAATTATACTTTTTCAGATACATGTATTTTATCATACACTGTATATGCTTTTAAAGTGTGTATTAATATTTCAATTTCAATTCAAATTTCCAAACAATCACTAAATTGGCATGTAACTAGTTCACAAAACTGGGGGTGGGGGAGTGCTGGGGAAATTCAGGGGGGGTGTAGGGAAATCACTGGATGGATATGTTATCTAGTTTCAGCATGAGCTTTAGAAAATACCCCTGTATGCTCCTGGGCCTCAAATATGATTTTGTAATTTACTAAATAATATTTCACAGTGAATCACTCCTAAACCTAACCCTAAAGATTCTGATTTACCTCTTTTCCAAGCGGCTGAAGCATTCCACTTAAAGATAGTGTTGTGCTACTGGAAAAAATAGCCCTCTTGCTCCAAGAAAGAAATACATCCTACAAGGCAAGGCTGATCTATCTATCTATCTTGTCACTCCGCCAAGCCAGACTTAGTGATAAATAATCACTTATACAAAAAATCATACGACATTCAGGTTGATCCAGTCCCATGGGACCGGTCACTCCTCATCCCCCAGCTCAACTAGAACCCTAGATTTCACCTTAAAGACAATGCCTGTAGCCAATCCTCTAATAAACTAATAATCTAAAGGCTTATTAAGTAAGAAAAAAGAATGAGTGATTTACAGGTTCAAGCAAGCACACCTATCCCCACAAATGATTTACCATCTAAATTGGTATTGATCTATTAATTCAAAGTGTCTTCCAGGGCAGACCCAGAAAATAACCCCTGGGGATCCCTGGCTTCAGGTTAGAGTCGCTGGCCCTTCAGAGTTCAAACAGCCAAAAAGATGGAAATTTTTTCTGTGGCTTTGTTTTATTTCTTTCATTCAGCTTCCAATCCCACAGGATGAGGTTTCTTGCATGTCACCTTTGCCCCTTATTTGGTTTGCTCTCACTTCTCTTTACAACAAAGCAGAGGTTTTTGAGAGGGTCCCCCCGCTCCGGGAGGATTCCTTGAATCCTGCCGTCATGCCCATGCAGTGGACTGGGACTGAGGCGACCTCGGTTCTAGTCTTGGTTTTGGCCTGTGGCTCAGTTTCTCCATTTATAAAATGGCAATAATGACACTGACCTCTTTTGTAAAGTACGTTAAGACCTGTGGATGAAGAGCATTAGATATGAGCTATATTATTTATCTATGCATGGAATGGAATTAGGAAACTATTTGCTCATTAAGAGGTATTTGAGATATCCAGTTAAACATCAAATGCAATTTTATTACCAGTATCACATTAAATAAGGATTTTCAATGACCCACACCCAGTTCAGATTTAATGAATCCCCCACCTCATTATTAAAGCACACTGTGGGGAAAGGGAATACACAACAAGACAGAAGCTCCTTTTCTCTAGGCATGATTTTAACATGATTTTAAAAGGTGAGATTTAGCTGTTTTAAAAAAGAATAGAAAGTGGCTGCAATCATCCTTCAGCTCAGAGGTCATCCTGTGAGCAATGCTATGCTAATGGTACATTATTACAGCCTCAACATCAGTCTCACACAATCTTGCAGCGAGTGACAAGGTGACAGAGCTCAAGTGATGGCACTTCGCCATTGGAAAGTCTTTATTAAATATTTATTTAAGATGTCCCCAAATCCTGAGGCTTAACTTGGACCATGGCTTGTAACTGGCATTGTCAAAGGAGCTATTAAGAAAAGGCTGCTGCTTTGTAAAACAATGAGAGATCATAGCCAGCCACTGTCAACCGCGGGCTACAATTCACCCTTACAGCAAGTATAATTTACCCTGTTCTCATGTTAGTATCTCTAAAATGTGCCTAAAATAATTCACCTGTTTGTGCTATCCAGTGCAAAATACTAAGTCATGCTTGTTTGAAAGATGCATCACTTAAGGATGGTCAGTCATGTCTGTATATTTATATGCAGCATTTTAGGAATTAAATACCTTAATTAAGACACCGCCGGTACTGCATGAGTAGCAGAGAGAAGCGTATAAAGACTAACTTGGACAGGGAGAAAGGAAAAAGGTAAGAGCAGGCTTAAAAAGTCACTAAGCTACATAATTGCAAATAAAATCACAACCAATTAAGTATGTGCATCCCCTTCTGCAATGGCAAATCTAGGTCAAAGTTAGAGCTGGCTGAATGTTTGCTGAATAATAAATTCTTATGGTTTTGTCTTTGTTTGACATGGATTATTTGCAAATCATCCGATCTTTGAAATTGGTCACCTGGGCCTGGCTCAAAACCCATTGAAGTCCATGGAAGTCTTTCATTTCATGGATGTGGCCGCAAGTCACCGGCTGGATACACATAGCTGGTATTAACAAGGTGTATTTGACAGAATTATGCAGACCAGTTCTGCAGCTTTACAAATTCATGGATGCCATAGGGTTCAGAGCAAAATGGATTACTTTAAATTAATAAAAAGACGGTCCACTTCGGAACCGATGAAATGAAAACAATTTAAAAATTGGCTTTCCTATTTCCATGACCTCTAAACATTACCTTATAGCTGTAGTATTCCCCAGGCATTTTAGAAAGAAGATGGTAGTATATGGAATATGAAAGTGGGGGAAACAGTATGATCTGGTAGACTATGTTCTGCCCCGACCCACTGTGTGACTATTCCCCCTCACCCCTTCAGTATGTCTTCCCTATTAAGGTTGTAAGCTCCTTGGCACGGGGACTATCTGCCACACACCTGTATATCCACTGCCTATCAAAATGGGATCCTGATCTCTATTGGGGCCTCTAGGTGTTACTGTAATAAAAGTAAACAATATAAATATTGAGGCATGGAACCTTATCAGTGGCCAAATTGGCAAGCTTTTAATGGTGTGCTGTGGGTTATTTTCCCATAATAACTAATCACTCAGGAAGCAATACATGGGAGATACTTCTCTGAAGCACTTTCCTAGTCATATTATTTTTCCACTGAACAGAAGAAAGATAATTTTTAGTTTGTTAGACCTCGGAATCTGTTCCCTGATCAGGTGAAATTTCAGAGGCAGCCTTTGCATTCTACAAGACTTAGATAACAAATAGGTAGCTAAATTCTCATGAGTACTTTGTCAATTAGCGGTTTCTGTGCTATACAAAAAAATTCTGCCATCATTATACGTGCCACTCGGCTCTAGACTTCTTTTCTCCGTGATGTGCAGGTTAGAAATGCAGCATATTAAATCAGACAGATCAGGAACACAGCAAATGGGATACAGATTATATTCCTAACTAGAACAGGTTGAATATGGGATAAGATTAATCATAAAATATTATATTTAACATATTTTATATTATCTTAATTACTTAGACAATTTAGATGTCTTCAAGTCACCAGGGCCTGATGAAATACATCCTAGAATATTCATGGAGCTGACAGAGAAGATATCTGAGCCATTAGCGATTATCTTTGAAAAGTCATGGAAGACAGGAGAGATTCCAGAGGACTGGAAAAGGGCAAATATGGTGCCCATCAATAAAAAGGGAAATAAGGCAACCTGGGGAATTACAGACCAGTTAGCTTAACTTCAGTACAAGGAAAGATAATGGAGCAAATAATTAAGCAATCAATTTGCAAACATCTAGAAGATAACAAGGTGATAAGAAACAGTCAGCATTGATTTGTCAAGGACAAATCATGTCAAATCAGCCTAATAGCTTTCTTTGACTGGCTAACAAGCCTTGTGGATGGGGGGAAGTGGTATATGTGTTATTGGCTGACTTTAGTAAAGTGGTTGACTTTAGTAAAGCTTTTCATACTGCTTTGCATGACCTTCTCATAAACAAGCTAGGGAAATACACCCTAGATGGAGCTACTATAAGGTGGGTGCATAACTGGTTGGAAAACTTTCCAGAGAGTAGTTTTCAGTTGTTCACAGTCAAGCTGGAAGTACATATCGTGTGGGGTCCCACAGGGATCAGTTCTGGGTCCGGTTCTGTTCAATATCTTCATCAGTGATTTAGATAACGGCACAGAGAGTACACGTATAAAGTTTGTGGACGATACCAAGCTGGGAGAGGTTGCAAGTGCTTTGAAGGATAGGATTAACATTCAAAATGACCTGGACAAATCACTCATGGCTTCTAGTGTGCTTAGGCCCATAACCTTAAAGGTATTTGGGTACTTAACTTCCACTGAGAGAGAGAAGTACCTTTGAGGAGCTGGGCCTCAGTGTGTAATGTTCAAAAAGAACTAAGGTGTCAGATGCGTCAGGGGAATACAACTTTTTATTAACTACACAAGCACCCAGCTCACTCAGTCTTTTCAGGCTTCTAGGAGCATTGAATTCATTGGACATGCACAGGGGCTTATCTGTCCTAACTTATGCACTGTATTTGGCTGCCATCATCCTAGTATCTGTGCACCTTATAATCTTAATGTATTTATCCTCACTGCACCCTTGAAAGTTTGGGAGGATGGGAAACTGAGGCATGAAAAGGCTACATGACTCTTCCAAGGTCCCGCAGAAAATCTGTGGCAGAGCAAGGACTTGAACTCAGGGCTTCTAAGTCCCACAACATTAGACAACCTTCCTCTTACTACGTTTAATCTTGCAAAATCCTATAATGGTAATAAAATACTCTGTAGCCTAGTGGAGCAACGTGTTCATTTCATGTTTCAGTGGTCCTAAATTCAAATCCTTTTTAGGCTGTATATGGATGAAGATTTCTACTATCTGATTCCTATCAAAGAGGTGATTGTAAGCCACAGAAGAAAGTATCCAATCCGTAACATCTGAGGATTTTTTTTTTTGTAAAGCCAAGTTAGTAAAAGAACAGTTAGCCAGATAGAGATATAATATCTCTAAAAATAACCCTTTTGGAATGGCTTAATCTTTCCAAAGGATGTGTTAAAGAATAGAGAATTAGAACTCACTTGATTGTTACATACACAAGTAAAAGTTCTAAATAAGCATTCCAGAACAAACTAACCTGTACTTTTGTCTCTTTTAATTTGACTAGTTAAAAAGCTAACCCTTATATACCTGGTTTCTATTTCTAGCATATCGGCCTCATCTTCCCATAACTGAATTATTCTTGACTAGCTTCTTTAAACAAGGACAGAATTCTCTGTTTAGTTACAATCTATTTGTAGAATCCCGTGGAAATTCATGTAGTTATACAATTATTTGTCTTATCATAGCACCTAGAAGCCCCAGCTATGGATCAGGAGCTCATTGTGCTAGGCACCTTACACCTGACAATCGACATGAAAAAAATCTACAGCAGAAACTACCAACTCACTTAGCCAAAGGGTAGAGTCACACACAAATAAATAAATCCCTCTTAGCCAAGGTGTGAGCATATGAGATAAACCATCTGGTCAAAAAACTGTTTAGAAGGGAATAAAATGTTACCACGGATCCCCCGAGCCAATCCTTGCCAGGCTGAAGCCCACTGAAGGAAGGGGTGGTAAGCCAGGGATGAATTTGGCCTTTCGACTGGGTTTCTGGGTTTTTACTTGTTTAAATGCCCCTGGACCAGCTACTCAGCTCCTGTAAGTTGGCCTAGATTCCTTGAAATGAGTGAAGCTCCAACTGATTTATACCGGCTGAGGACTCGGCCTACTCTTCCCCTTCTCAAATCACCCCTTCCATGTCTGAGTTAAAGGGGAATATAGAGCAGCTTGGGTAGGAAGAAGGGTTAGCCATTGCCTCTCATTGCTCACACTGGCAAGCAAAAAGAAGATATCAGGGAAGTTTCTGAAGAGTAGCTGCTTATCCTGTGCTTGGAAGTAAAGGCGAGTTGTGTGTTTGATCTGTTTCTTGTTTCCCTGCATCTTTCTCTGTGAAAGTCACGTGTCTTTCAGGCCTCTGCACAGGACAGGTTAGAGAGGTCTCGTTTATGCTTCTTTGAGGGCTGTGTGACTACAGCCCTAAGGTCTTTGACCAGGCCAGGTGTTTGACGTATCTGGTTAATCTGGAATGGGTTCGGAGGAGAGGACAGAAATGACTATAAATCTGCTGCTAAGAAAACCAGGGAAATTCTGAGCAGTAATTGTGGATCTTTAACTTCAGCAGATTTGTATAGAATCCAGTAAAAGAGAATGCCCTGAGGGGTGGCCTTTTCTCCTGATTAAGCACATGTTTTATTAACTTCTGCTTTGATATCTGTAGTATTGCTGCTGTCTGGAGGACTGCAGTGAATGCCTGACTGGGCAGGCTGGTGGATTTGGTAGAGTACTATTTATTCTGGGTTAAGGAACTGCGACTGGTACTTGTGCAGTGCCAGCTGTGAGACACCTGCTGTGATGGCTCAGTTTGTGTAATAGGTTGGGAAAGGACAAGCCTTCAGCCAGGATCTGTCAGTGAGAATTAATTTATACTTCTTCCATGTGGTAAAGCTGTGACGGCTGCACTTCCGCATGTACCATGATGTAGTTTGGATCGATGGTTGCCCATGATGACTGCGCTTACAGTCCTTACTCAGGGAAAAGTCCTATTAACTTCATTGGGGGGTATTTGCCTGACTAACAGCAGCAGGATCAGACTCTGATAGCAGCTCTGTTTGTTAGCTCCTTTAAGAAGTAGCATGAGACCGACTCATAGGGAGACCTAAGCCCCCCTAAGTCACCTAAGGGACTCCTGATGGAACAGATTTACCGTCCCCATACATGAGCAGTCGTTTACATTAGAAAACATTTGGCTTAAATCCGTTCCCTAGGAGACCCCTAGGAATACCTTAGATAGACAGATCAAGCGAATTTTGTGATTAAGTACGTTCTAATTAAGGGAGTTTATTGAATCACCTTTGAAGAGTGACAAACATTTCTTCCCTCCTCAACTCAATTGTGCCAACTCCATGGAGATTGGATTGTTTGTCTTCTCCTAAAACCGTATTTCCCTGCAAGCGACAGGTAGACCATTCACAAAGATAAATCTACAGTTATCATGGGTGGGATTTTTAAAAGTGCTTGGCTTTGGCTTAACCGTTCTCTTATTGAAATTAAATGTAAACTTCTATACTATGACCAGTGGGTAATGACTGATCTACATAGGACAGAGGTTTGTAAATAGTGGTCTGAGAAGTACTTGCTAGTAATCTAGACAGCTGTCTGGTCATACAGGGATAGCTTCTCCTCTTTATTTCCAAATGCCAAATTGCAGAAAGAGGCAAGTTAAATCATTTAATACCCTTCTAAAATAATCTTTCCTTGAAAGCTGTTGCTGTAAGTTGCCATGCGAAGGATCTATGATTGCAGAGGCGAGGAAGTCTGTCATGTGGTTTTTAATGAGAAGGGAGGTATTCATAAGACAAGTTTTGTATTAAAACTTTTCCCACACTATGAAAAAATTGAGAAAGCCTGAAGTAGGACATAATTGTTATGCGGTAGGTACAATGCTGGTTTGGCTGTCCCCAATGAGAGTTTAGACTTCAACGGGGCCAGGATTTCACTCTAGGTAAGCAGCTACCATAGGTAAATAAATAAAAAACGTCTTCTGACTTTTCATCAGACTCCTTAGGCAATCTCTCTGTTTATCCTATTTTGGTCTTGCTTTTTAGCTATGCTGTTCCTAGATATTGACAGCGCTTGATTGCTTTGGATACTGTTTGTACGTGGGAACTGCCATCTTTGCAGAACTCAATGTTCTATTTTGGCTGAATGTGAGGCAGATAATTGAGTGACAAAGAAAAATACCTTGGAATCTTCCCACAGATGGGTTGTTAGAATCCAGTGTAGAAACGTATTGCACTGGCAATCTATTTAATTTTTAAATCTGTACTAATTCTAATAATTGTTTGTAGAGGGCACTAAATGGGATTCTGCTGATAATCTTAAAAGTTAAAACAACTTTGTTTATATTAAGCAGTCATGATTTTTAATAATATGTGATTATAACATTTTCTATTAATCTATAGAAGCAATCAAGACTGCATCACAATTTATCTCAGTTGTTCATTAGGAAATTTTGCTTATGTGGCTTTGGAAATCGTAGGTTCATAGCTATGTAGACCACAGGTATGGACAGCAGAATAGACACATTGCCATAGTAATTTATTCTAGGTACAGATACATGCTGTGATGTGTCTAGTTTAGCAACATTTGCTATATCTTGTCATGCAAGCAATGTTGTTACAATTCATACATCTGCCAAAATTTCAATTTCAATTTCATTTTATAATGTGTTTACTTTATAACCATTAGATTGGCATGGTATAGCCCATACAGCAAACTGAAATCATCAGAACAACTCCCTTAGCCTTACAGATTCCTTTTGCTTCTACTGTGAAGCAATTGTTTTTAATGTAGCGCCTAGAGCATTTTTTGTCCTGTGTTTTATGGTCCAGGTACATCACATCACAACAGCAATTATATGACACTCCCATTTCTACTCCTTGGCTTTGCCTCTTACGTTGCTCGCTTTCTTCTCAGAGCTATCCCGCTGGAGAGCTAATTAATGCCTTACACTCCCTACAGGTGCAAGTGATCCCTTCTAACCTGCCATACCCAAGCTTCCTAAGTCCCTCCTAGAGAGACAAGGCTTGTATGCAGGATTGAGGTAGCAGTATCAGTCCCAGGATATGAGGCAAGGTGGATGAGATAATATCTTTTATTGGACCAACTTCTGTTGGTGAGAGGGACAAGCTTTCGAGCTGACACAGAGTTCTATGTACGCTCAAAAGCTTATCTCTTGCCAACAGAAGTTGGTAGGTGAGGTAATATCTTTTATTGGACCTTGTCTCTCTAATATCCCGGGACCAACACTGGTTACAACAATACTGCAGTTAAGTCCCTCCTACTCTATCTAACGGACCAGGGTGCTGGCTTCGAAAGGGCTCAGTTCATAGCTACTAATACCATCCTGTCACAGAGTATCTAACAAGAAGCAGAATAGAGAGAGACACGGAGACCAACAGAATTTAGAAATCCTGAGTAGCAACACATTTAATTGGCAAATGGTTTAGACGGGGGGGATCCACAAAGTCTAAATGTTTTTTGTCCTGACTCTTTTTATTTTAAACAAAATGTTTTGAAATGAGATTATGTTTAGAAATCTGACCAGATTTAACTAAAAATACTATAGCCCCTCCCAAACAAAGTGTTTCATTTTGGGTTGACTGCAATGTTTCATTCAAACAGAACCATTGTGTTGGGTTTTTCATTTCAGTGAGAGAAACTGAAAAAATGGTCACTTCAATTTAATCCCAAACCTTTTTTTTGAGATTTGGTTTGGCCATTTGTCCAAAAAAATCAAGTATTTCTGCAGTTCTATTTTGGAGTCAAGCACACCTAGTCTTATCCATCACATTTATGTAATTTGTTAAATGACAGCATTTCTCTGAGACCTGCAATTTCTTGCTGCTTCAGAAATACTGCATTATTCAAGCCTGCAATAGCTTATATTTGCCTACTGTAACTGTCCTGTCATCTCACAAGACCAGAATTTTTCAGTACATCTCCACTATTTCAATTTCTGTTCCTGAATGGGACAAGATGCATGAATGCAGAGGGTGTATGAAACTATAGTTAAAAATGCAACTTCAAAACAGATTCATTCCAGGTTTGAGGGCAAAGGTTTGGACTGAATTTTATTTAATCCTAAACTCCCAACCAAACAGGAAACCTCAGGTCACCTTGAGGGGGTGACAGCTTTTCAGGGAGTTGGAGGACTTGGGGACTCCAATCATTCTTTTCAAATCCATTGTAATTTCTCACTCGATTTACTATGTATTTGTAAAACCTTTTTACTAAACAATCTTGCCTGAAACTTCCTCATAGTGTAACATTGCATGCCTTGCTGCTATGACTTCATCAGCCAGAGAATGCACATTTTTATTCATTCTTCAGGAGAATTAGACAGTTTTTATTTTCCCTATCTCAAATCTAAATTCCATTTTACTGCCACAGAGCTCTATCTTACGTTTTTTTTTATCTTCCATGATCTCCTAATAGTCAGCGAGCAGAGGTGGTCAAATGATTGGTTGCAATTAACGGTTGTCATGAATAGAGCTTTCTCCTGTTTGTGAATGGTTTGCAAACTGATCCTGATTTTTATGACTGCATTTGCCAAATCCCATGTGCATTTGATCCTGTGAGCACTCTGGCTCTGATTCTACTTCATGGGTAGTCCATAGAATTCAATAGCAATACATGCATGCTTAAAGTTAAGCATGGGCATTACTACTTTGCAGGACCAAGCCTTCTGGGAACAGATTTCAAGGCTGTGGTGTTCACGTTATTGTTCCTGCTCCCATATTGGGTGCCTGGAACATTTTTAAACAGGTGAATAATGAATGATGAATAATGGCAAACCAAACAGCACACATCCAGACAAATAATTACTTGTGCTAAAATTTCTGATTTACAAACACTTTCACAAGTACCCAGCAGCCATCCAAATGCAAACAATGATCAGTCTGAGTCCATAAGCAACTTCAAACCGTATACAGTTTGCACCAATATTCACAAATGGCTAAGCTTCATTTCCCGATGTAACTCCATTGACTCTAGTGGAGTTCTGTTAGGATTGAATTGGACAGATGGGCTTGATTTTTGTTGTTGTTGCTGTTGTTGTTTCTTTTCCCCTCTCATTGTGAGACTGGTTTTCAAAGAGCCGCTCAAAGCAGTAAACGCTGGGCTTGGTAGGAGGTGTTCCGGTCGGACCCTTGGTTTTTGACAATGAGGAGCATGTGGAAAAGGATGTTGTAGAGCCCCAGTTCCACAGATCTGGCCCTGCCCCAGGGCTCTGATTGGCTGGCTGGGGATGGGCAGACTGGAGAATCTGGCCTCCTCAACCCTGTCTCCCTAAAGTCCGAGATGGCAGTTTTGCCCCCTCTTCCTGCTGTCAGCTTTCCTCCGGTTTGAGTAGCTGGATGCCATTCGAGAAAGCATTGTGTGTGGGTTATAGGAGAGGGGACACAGCAGGCCGAGAATCTGGGAGAGAGGCTGCTCCCTGACTGTGTCAGGTGCAGCCTGAGTGTGCAGTCCCTATGAGCATGTAAGGAACCCATGCACTGTTTGGCTTTGGTGGGAAGGAAGTTGGACAGTTCCCAACCATTGAAACATCTGCTCCCTTAGGTAGGTAATCCTAACGAGTTAAGGAAACAGCCACAGTCCAGTGAAGCTTTGACGTATTGTAGCATTTTGTACTTTGGCGGTGAACGTATACTGCCATCCCAGATTCGGTTGTCTGTTGTTAGCGCTACGGAGCGTTGCTAGTGCTGCAGAGTTGTTGATGAGGCTGTTCTTGGAGCTCTGGTGTTAGCAGCGCTAGCAGAGTGCACAGCATGTTGATTCAGCAGACCTCAATGTTTGTCATAAAGAAAGACCACAGGCTCAGTTCAGGAGTGAAGGCACTCAGCCAGGTTTATTGTCAACAAAGCACGGTACTAGTGCCCTGTCCTGTGGGGCATAGGACACTAACACATGCACGACCCTGACAAGGTAAAGGCTTGGTCAACATAACAGGATGCTGCCCCCGCCATCAATACAAAGAGATGCCACCTGTGACTTCTCTTCCTTTTATACATTGATAGAAATAAGTTAGGGATTCCACTCCAGATAGTTACCATCCTTGTACCTGCTAGTTTGAGCAAAACATCCTCATACATTGTCCTGTCATCCCAGCCTTATCTTGTGAGGGGTTGGTGTGTTCCTGTGTAATGAATTGGGAATTTGTTTTTTGTAGTTATTTGAGAACTCAGCGTGTACTTGTACCATCATCTCCAGTCAGGAATGTGCTTACCTGATTAACCCAATACCTGGTGTGTTACTGTACTGCCAAGCCCTACTCTGGTTTATGTTCTAGGTTATGCTTAGGGCTTCAGGAAGGCCATCCATATTCACAGCGACGACTATATTATGCCCCAAATAGTAGTTGTGACGTTATACTCCATATTCTTCACAGAAATATTGTTATGATATGAATATGGCATACCTATGATGTTTTATGCAAGATGGGTCATGTGAGCTCATTGGAATGGTTATGATTTGCTGAATGCATTTATCCAATTTGTATGCATGTATCATTTCTGTATCTAGAGTTAGGAATACTAACTATGTAACAATTGCAACTGTGTTTTCACCTGGGAAACGCCCACCAGATAGTAGGCAAAGAGCCTGGTTGAACCATTAAAGAGAACAGTAGAACTTTGAAACTCCGCCCTGAGAAGTTTATTGGGATGCTGCATTGATACAGCAGGGGCAGGTGACCGTGTCACCTGGTGCTGGACAATGTCTTAACTTGCTAGTACTTTTCTATTGTAGGGGGATGAGGATTCCTGCCTTAGGTAACTCCTTTTAAAGGCTGGGGAGGCAGTTAATCTTGACTCTTCTCCATTGCCTGTCCAGGAAGGAAGATTGCTAAAAACACCCGGAGGGAAAGGCAGGGCTGAGTCCAGGCTGAGACAGGGGTCCAGGCTGTAAAGAGAAATAACTGGAGCTCTGAGCTACAGAAACTCTGCAACTTGCCTAAAACAACACTGAGAGTGAGAATTTACATTTTGTAACTTGAGTGTCTTAAGCCTAGTTCGCATGTTTTGTTTTATTTGCTCAGTAATCTGCTTTGTTCTGTTTGCTGTCCCTTATAATCACTTCCAATTTCCCTTTTGTAGTTAATAAACTTATTTCTTGTTCATTTCAGAACCCAGTTTGTGCAATTCGTATGGGGAGGAGGGCAAAAAGCTGTGCATATCCCTCTTCACAATGAGGAGAGGGGGATTGTTATGAGCTTGTGCTGTGCACATTTTTCTATATAGCGCAAGTCATTGTTATTTTATGTTTACTCCCCAAAGGGAATGTGCACGTGAGTGTTGAGTAAATCCCAGAGCTGATTCTTCCCACATAGAGCTGATTTCAGTCTGTGTCTGCAGCTGGGTATGGCCTTACCTTTTTGTGTGTGTGTGTGTGTGTGTGTGTGTGTGCGCGCGCGCACACGCTAGAGAAGGCTTGAGGGCCTGGCACAGCAAAGACAGGCTGAGGAAGCCCAAGTTGGTGGAACCAGTGGGACCCCAGCACATCAGGTGGCATCCCAAACAAGGGGGTCCAACCCGTCACAGTAGTTGCGATGGTTAGGCCTTATTCAATGGGAGTAAGAATAGCGGAATCGGAATCTGGCCCTAAATGCACAAATTGGGTGCAAGAATACCAAAGCCCATCTTGCAAGAAGCCACAGAAGGCATTGAAGCTCAAGTAAACTGACTTCCAATTAACTTGAGGCAGCTTGAATTAGAGCCAAGACTGCCTATTCCACGCCAGTCTGCATCTATTTGATCTGGGACGGACGGCAAATTCCTCGGCACAAAGTCTGGCTATCCCACTTAAAGGCACAAGGCAGATTCTTATTCTTTTTTTTTCCACTTCCTAACCCTTTGATTAAAATAAGATGTTGGAGATCTGCATTTAACAGAGACCTGGACATACCGACGGGGAATACTGAATAGGTATGTTTAAACGGAAAGCTAGAACAGTCAAGTTTCACCAGTCTTATTTAACACCCTGTTATTTTGCTAAACTCTTTGGACTCTTCTTTTTCTCTCTCCTCCCCCCAAAAAGCCTCCCTTTTATTGATCACCTTCTGTTAGGCGTGTTCAATATGTCCCCAGTTTATCTGAGCAGAACTGATTTCTGTTTCTCACTTATCTTTTTATTGACACAAATATTGCTTTGCTCAACACGTAATTGGGAGGAGGGCTTAAAGGGGTTTCCATGGGAAGTTTCTTAGGCCTACAATAGTCCTAAAATATTCCAGCTTTGTTTGTCTTAAAAATCTCGGACCACATTCAGAAATGAGTCTATTTGATGAGTCTAAGTTTAATGTACGCTTTTTGTAAAAAAAGCCCCCACTAATTTAAACTCTTTGTAGATTCCCTTAGGTCCGCATTATGCTACTCTTATTCATACTGAATGATTAGTCCCATTGGTTTCAGTGACGTAAGATACATTTGCTTGGCTAAGCACCACTGAGAGGCAGTAAGGGTTGCAGAATCTGGTTTTCAAACTTACTTATCAACATGAACCTTACATTCCCCTTATGTATCGCCTCTGACTGTGGGCCCCAAGTCACCCATGTCCCAAAGGCCTGGAAGAGAGGAGTTTAGTAAGACAGGCACCTAACAGCAGCATTCAGGAAAGTTTAGGATAGAGGCAGGGCTGTCCCTAGGGCAGTGCGGGGACCAAGGTGGAGTAGTTGTGTTGTGTACTACAATAGTACCTAGAGGCCCCAGCTGAGATCTGGGCCCCGTTATGCTAAGGGCATGATGGTCACATCACCTTGGTCACCAGTTGGCTGGACTCTCCATTTGTCCAGCAAGTTCCTTCTCTGACAGCCTGCTGTCAGGCTAAATCACAGGCATGTCCTCCCCAGCATATAACTGTGTTTAGTTAGGGGGTAGGAATTTCTCATATATCAGCTTTATCTGTGTAGGTGGGATTGTCAAAGAAGCCTAGACGAGTTTGGGTTAGGACTGCATTAAATGAGGGTTGAGTGACCGACTCCTTTAGGCTTCTTTGAAAATCCCAGCCTTCAACTCTTCCATGCCACCGGCAGACTCAGTGTCAGCCCATCTGCCCAGGAGAGTTTGTGAAATACTGCTCTGGCGCACACTGATACTATAGTGATGGGTGCTAAAAGTAATGCTATGTTCTGCCAGACTTTGTTGCTGGTGAGTACTGAGCTCAGGGTCTTCCTTTGTTACTGTAGGGAGCTACGTGAATTTCAGGACAGGCCGTTCCATGTCAGACACACTGATGTTGCCATTTACTTATAACACCCATCACTGCAGTATCTGAGCGCCTTAAACATTAATCCTCACTACACCCAGGTTGTACTTTCCATATCTGTAAGATGCGGCTCATCCAAGGTGCAGAGATATTAAGTGACTTGTCTAAGGTCACACAAGAAGTCTGTGGCAGAGCTGGGCATTGATCCAGCTTTCCCGACTCTCAGTCCAGTGCCTCACCTACAAGACTAGCCATTCTTCCTGTTTGCAACTGACAAGCTAAAAGTTTGTACAGATCCTCAAAATACTTATCTAAAGCAGACTCCTTTCCCCTCCTCTGCATAGCCATCTTGGAACCTACATCAAGTTCACAACCTACGAATATAGTAAATAACAAGACATAAACGGACTGTAACATTAGTGCATTTTCTTTGCCTTGGTGGCAATCAATATGTTTATTCAAGAACTTAAAACAGATTTTAAAAAAGCAGCTGTAGGGATATCTGCCAAGAATGGAGCTGCTCTCACTTGTATAGCTGTGATGTGTTCAAAGCTTTGCTTCCATCAATCAACAGACGTTGCCGTTGGGACTCTATAGAAGGCTCTGAAGTTGGGTTCCTAAAAAAGAATACAGTAAAGAGCGTGCAGTTAGTTTCTGCAAGGACGTATTATTAAATGCTATATGGTATTATGTACAACATATTATTTAACTATTGTATTCCTACTAGGGCTGTCAATTAATCACAGTTAACACACTGTGATAGACCCAGGCCAGTTGGGAAGAGCAGAGTAGTAGAAGGGAGATATACTGGCCACTGGATAAGCAGTTTTCTGTTCCCCTTGTGACCACAGCAGGGGCTGCTCCAGGCTAATGAGAACACCTGACTCCAATTAACCTGCTAAGAGTCAGGTAAGGCTGTTAAGCACCTGACTCTAATTAAGACCCCTCTGATGCTATAAAAGGGCTCACTCCAGTCAGGCCAAAGAGTGCCAGGGAGCCAGAGAAGAGGAAGTGCATGTGTGGAACTGGGAGCAAGAGGTGTGCAAGAAGCTGAGAGGGAGCAGGCACACTGCTGGAGGACTGAGAAGTACAAGCGTTATCAGACATCAGGAGGAAGGTCCAGTGGTGAGGACAAAGAAGGTGTTGGGAGGAGGCCATGGGGAAGTAGCCCAGGGAGTTGTAGCTGTCGCACAACTGTACCAGGAGGCACTCTAGACACCTGCAGTCCACAGGGCCCTGGGCTGGAACCCGGAGTAGAGGGCGGGCCCGGGTTCCCCCTAAACCTCCCAACTCCTGATCAGACACAGGAAGAATTGACCTGGACTCTGGCTTCTACCAGAGGGGAAGGTCTCTGGGCTGTTTCCCAACCCACAGGGTGAATCTGTGAGGTGAGCAAATCCGTCAATAAGCGCAGGACCCACCAAGGTAGAGGAGGAACTTTGTCACACCACGTGATTAACTCAGAAAAATTAATCCTGATTTTAAAAATGAATCACAATTAATCACACTGTTAAACAATAGAATACCAATTGAAATTTATTAAATATTTTTGGGTGTTTTTCTACATTTTCAAATATATTTCTATTACAACACAGAATACAAAGTGTATAGTGCTCACTTTATTTTTTTTATTATAAATATTTGCACTTTAAAAATGATAAACAAAGGAAATAGTATTTTTCAGTTTACCTCATACAAGTACTGTGGTGCAATGTCTTTATTGTGAAAGTGTAACTTACAAATGTAGACATTTTTGTTACATAATTGCACTGAAAAACAAAACAATGTCAAACTTTAGAGCCTACAAGTCCACTCAGTCTTACTTCTTGTTTAGCCAACTGCTAAGACAAACAAGGCGATAATTACAGGCGATAATGCTGCCTGCTTTTTATTTACAATGTCACCTGAAAGTGAGAACGGGTGTTTGCGTGGCACTTTTGCAGCTGCCATTGCAAGGTATTTACATGCCAGATATGCAAAACATTCATAGGCCCCTTCATGCTTCGGCCACCATCCTAGAGGACATGCTTCCATGCTGATGATGCTTGTTGAAAAATAATATGTTAATTAAATTTGTGACTGAAGTCCTTGGTGGAGAATTGTATGTCCCCCGTTCTGTTTTACCTGCATTCTGCCATATATTTCATATTATAGCAGTTTCGGATGATGACACAACACATGTTGTTTTAAGAACACTCTCACAGCAGATTTGACAAAACGCAAAGAAGGTACCGATGTGAGATTTCTACAAATAGCTACAGCATTCAACCTAAGGTTTAAGAATCTGAAGTGCTGTCCAAAATCTGAGAGGGACGAGGTGTGGAGCATACTTTCAGAAGTCTTAAAAGAGCAACATTCTGGTGTGGAAACTACAGAACCCAAACCACCACCAACAAGGAAAATCAACCTTCTGCTGGTGGCATCTGACGCAGATGATGAAAATGAACATGTGTCGGTCCGCTCTGCTTTGGATCATTATTGAGGAGAACCCAGCATCAACATGGAAGCATGTCCTCTGGAATGGTGGTTGAAGCATGAAGGGACATATGAATCTTGAGAGGATCTGGCACATACATATCTTGCAACGCCAGCTACAACAATGCAATGCAAACACCTGTTCTCACTTTCAGGTGACATTGTAAACAAGAAGCGGGCAGCAGTATCTCCTGCAAATTGTAACCAAACTTGTTTTTCTGAGCGATTGGCTGAAGTAGGGCTGAGTGGACTTGTAGGTTTTACATTGTTTTAATGTAATGTAATGGGGGGGCGTGGTCTCCTCAGCTAAGAGATAACCCCTGCTGTGCCAGTCCAGGGCTGATATACCCAGTTACAATCTGTTTTTGAAAATCTTCAAATAAACGCCTAACTGATGCTGGGACTGGATGACAGGGGATGGATCACTCGATAATGTCCTGTTCTGTTCATTCCCTCTGTAGCTCTGGCCATTGTCTGAAGACAGACTGCTGAGCTAGGTGGACTCTTGGTCTGACCCAGTATGGACATTTTTATGTACTTGCGTTAACTTTTATCCATGCAATAATTTGGATCAGATATTCTTTATTTTTGCTCTACATAAATGGGAATTGCAGTAATGTACCTATTTTTCTAGCTGCCGGAGAAAAACAGAGTTCTCACTCTCAGGTTGGGTGCAGCAAGTCAGATACTTTGTTTTCTCTAGCAATTGCATGGAGGGAA
The DNA here is from genome assembly GCF_020497125.1 of Mauremys mutica. NCBI lineage: Eukaryota > Metazoa > Chordata > Testudines > Geoemydidae > Mauremys > Mauremys mutica. Next base: position 117,332,636 of record NC_059077.1, read on the forward strand.
AGAGCTAAACAGGTCTCTCCCAGGTAAACAATTACAGCAAGCATTTATAGCTTCGTTACATACAATAATGAACAACAGCTGTATTTTGTTTATACATAGGTCATCCTGATATCTTATTTTTTTCTCACCCCTATTTAGACTATAGTCTACATTCCATACTTGTCTAACACAAGGTCGCAACAACTTCTCACACAGTTCTTTCCCACTCGCCTCACACAATCTTCGCGTCTACAAATCTCGCGTTATTAGGGTTACAGCTAGCCTGACTCTTGCTCACATAAGGGGACTGTTTGAATCTGAAATCCCCCTCAAATTCCTGTCAGTTCTTTCTCTACGTCCACATAGAAGTGCAGCCATAATATGACTTGAATTCAGCTAAGTTATTTAAAAGATACTATGAGACTGATCCAAAGCCCAGTGAAGACAATGGATAGATTCCTATTCTTCAATCTTAGGCTGTATTCCCTCAGAATACATATTAGAGCTGGTTTTGTCAAAAACCCAGATGTCCGCTGGAAAAATGTTGGCCAGCCCTGATATGTATTTGATTAGTATCCATAGTGCTGTCTATTTTTTCCTGAATGAAATAGTGTCAGTTAAAGGCCCCAGTTTGGCGATCTGACTCTCACAGATTGATCCATAAACCATTGCAGAGCCCCACTGACTACAATAGAATGAAGCATGGACATAAGAGTCTGCACATGCTTCCTTTTTAGTCAGAATCCGGCAATCCGATCTCCAGTTTCCTTAGGTCATCATAAAGTGTGCATTGCTAAGGATGCAAGCATCTTAAACGTGGATTTCTATTTTAATAACTTCAGATGATGAATTTTCTTCCTCTTGCATGAGGGGACACCATGTGCAAGTACTGAGGTGATGAACAATGGAATGCAGCTATTCTCAGAAATGGAGCAGGTGATACTTAGGTGACCCATTCCCAACTCTGTTTCGTCTGGCATATTCTGCCTTGCAGACAAACACCTGCTAACTACCTACTGTGCATTAATTTAACTCTAGCAAAAGGAGCGACTAATGGGGGTCTCGTGAGGGAGTTCTCCGGGTGAAGGAGGAGCGATTACGTGACCCTTGGGGTAAGTTTGTTGTCTGTAGTGTGTGTTTGTGGTGTGCCTGCTGCTTGACTGAAATATACGATAAGGTCTGTTTGTTTGGGGGATCGTGTGCTGAGTGAGGCAGTTTAGAGGAGGGAATGTGAGCCGGGGGGCTAGATATACAGTACTTAATATTCTTTAAACATAAACCAAACACACCCTGATAAAACTAAAACAATAAGAAAGGAACGAGCGTCAGGAATAAAAAGAGAATGCAGGCGGAAGTCCAGCAACAGACATAGGAAAGGATAGGAAGTCCTGGAGGCCAAATTTAGGCTGTTAGGTAAGAGATTGAAGTCCATGACCTAATCAGGCTTGATAATAAAAATCCAGAGAGGGACAGGAACTGAACCCAAAATAATAAGGCACATTTCCTGACTATATAAAGACTTCAACTCACATCCTTTCTCTGACTATTGGGGGGTTAAAATGGGATCACTCATCAGTATCAACTGTGGGAAGATGTGCAGGAACCACAATGAAGCTCAGTATTTATAAAATAGCCTTGACCCAAAATCAGGGGACATTTTACTGAACAGTGTGTCTAATCAATTACAGCTAAGTGGGAAATGGTTTCCCCTCCCCCCTGAACATTTTTGATATTTTGAAAAATGTTCTTATCTTGACTCAGGACTTAAAGGGTAGAATTCTCAAATATTTTCAGGAATCCTCAGCTCCCAAACAAATTTCAGTTTGGGTCAGTCAAAATGTAGTGTTTCAATATTTTGAAACATTTCATTTTGATTTTGGCCATTTTTCTTTACTGTCCTTAGTTTAAGATTCAAAATAAGAGGTGGCTTTGAAGCAGAAACACAGAATGTTTTATTTTGAAATTGTCAATGCAGGTTTAGACAACTATAAAAAAATATTTTTCAAAAAAAAAAAGGGGTTGAGAAATTTGTTGAAACCAACCTTATCCCACAAAAAGTTTCCATTTTGATCCATTTGACAGATCAACAAATTCCTCCATTACTCTAATTACTGATCACCATATCCTTGCACTTGAAACATTCTTGACTAGATTTAGCCACAAATCGACTATGGAGACACACAATCTATGAGCTATTTTAGTCTTCAGTATGGTGGTTTCAGAAATTTTATGACTATTCAACAAGATTTTACTCCATCTGTCTGGCTTTTTGTTCAATATTTCCCAGACCTTTCTGGCTCTTGTTCCCAGAAGCAGACTAGGATGTATTTAATTCTGTATATAGCAGAGAAATTAAACCTCTAATTAGACCAGGTGTATCAAAGATTAATTCCATGAGAGACCTAGGTAAATCTATTTTACTTTCACAAATTTGTGAATTAATGAAATGCTGAAGTTCTAATTAAGCAAGAAAAATGAGTGTAGGGGAGATAAGAGGTACTTTAAAAGTCTATAAATGAATGACGGCCTCCCACATGAACATCAGCAATGTCCCTGCAAGTATCCATAATTTAAGGATAGGACTGTGGAGAAACATCATATTAATAGAGCACAATGGTGAAAGAGCCATAGAGTCACTCATCAAGTTATGACACACGGGTATCTCCAAGCCTATACATACTCTGAATAAAAGAATCAAGTTCACTTGCTTGGGAAATGTGTGTGCTTGGGAAATGTGTGCACTTGGAAAGAAAGTTGATTGATAGGAAAAGTAGATCTGGACAATAATTTTCTTTTAAACTGTTGGAGACTATTGTAGATCACGTAGTGATGGGGAAACTCAAAAGACTGAAAGGGTCAGGTCAGACAAATATCTAGAAGTTAGGATGCTTTTCTGAATTTTTCCCAGTTGGGTCAGAAATCTCAAGAGAATAGGTAGTTCCATATGATTATCAGTGCAGGTAGCCCCAATCTTTATGAAAGAGGGCACATTAAATCTTCATAAAAACAGGGAATCATAAAAATGAATTTTGAATTACCAGATGCAAATTTCAGATAGCATGGAGATTTAGAGACCTGAGTTTGAGGGAGGAGAGAGGAAATAGGATGTTACTTGTATTTTCTACTTTGAAGAAAGACAGAAATACCATGAAAGTAACCTCTACTCCACATACTCAGTATTTCTGCTCACAGTAGCTTGATCCAAAGGAATTCAATTGAAGTCAATGGGTTAGGCCCAAAGGCAAAAAGGGCAGAAGCGCATGGACATTAAAAAAATAAGAGATACCAACATTTCTGAGATTCAAAACAATGTTTGAGCTTTGACTAAGTGCTCACAGAGGTTCTCCAAAGAGTTTCAACCAAACCGGCATTGAAACTTGTGAGTAGCTATTTAAAAGATTATTTGCCAATATTTTGCTGGCAATGGGAATTTTCTTGCCAAAGACTTTACTGTGAGGGTGGGGCAAAGCCAAGAGGGATGAAAGGACATGATAAAAAGGAGAGACATTTGCCATGCTCTCTCTCTCTTTCTCCCACCCACATCTACAGACACCACACCAAGCGACTGAAGTGCTGATCAAAGGGGAGAGCCTGGCTGAAGGGCAACCAGCCAGCCTGTAGTGAGAAACATCTAAGTTTGTAAGGGCACTGACAGTGTTAAGATCAGCTTAGAATATGTTTTGCTTTTATTTCATTTGACCAAATCTGTCTTATGTTTTGACTTATAATCACTTAAAATCTATCTTTATAGTTAATAAATGTGTTTGTTTAGTTTACATGAAGCAGTGCGTTTGGTTTGAAGTGTGTGTCAGAGGCTCCCCTTGGGATAACAAGCATGATGCATATCAATTTCTTCGTTAAACTGATGACTTCATATAAGCTTGCAGCATCCAGCGGACATAACTGGGCACTGCAAGACGAAGGTTCCTAGGGTTGTGTCTGGGACCGGAGATATTGGCTAGTGTCATTCAGTTGCACAATCCAAGGAGCAGCTTACATGCCAGAGGCTGTATGTGAACAGCCCAGGACTAGGGGGTTTTCATAGCAGAGCAGGGTAAGGCTGGCTCCCAGAGTCAAGGATTGGAGTGACCTAGCAGATCCAGTTTACACCAGAGGGGAACATCACAGGGACCTCCAGAGCCAAATGCATAAGTCTCTCCAGCTTGAGCTAAAGAGCCCAGAGCCAAGCTCTGTAGCTGAGGCCTGTAACAGATCAGGCACCAAGGGGGACACACAACACATATTGTGTTTTTTTGAAATCCACAATACAAATTCTGTGCTTGCTAGTCTTCTGACCCTCGGAGGCATTGCTTAATCCCCTGTTTAGTTCTCCACTAAACCACAGCTGCAGATTTAGGCTCAAATCATCTGGTTTCACACAAATGGACAGCTGTAGAGCAGTGACTGGCTATGGTCCCCTTTTGCAGTACCACATGGGCATCATGCATGTTGCCCGAGTTCTAGAAACAACATTCAACTCCTCCTCCTCCTTTCCATCATGTCTTCTGGGACCAATAAGGCATTTTTGGCTGCTGGGAGCAAGGGACTGAACTGAAGCAGCCGTGTTACTTTAAAGAAAAGGAGCTACCAAATTCCTCCATTACAGCTGAAGTTTAATAATGAGTTAATAGAAATATGAAGAACATGTAAAGGGCTTTACCTCTTCAAAGCACTTCATAAGTATCAGATCCCTCTCTCTCCTGAGTTAAATGCACAAGGGATCGCAGCCTCTTTACCACAACCCTTCCCCAGAGACGCAGCTACCATGCTGGCCCACTCAATGTGCTCTGATAAGGGCCCTGTGATGCTCTCCAGCTAGTTGTATGCCACAGTGATCAGCACATGCTCTCAGCTATCCATAGATGCATGCTGCTTTGTCACAGAGCAACAGCAAGTGAAGCCCACAACCCTGCGTGGTGAAATACTGTTTTGGCAAGATTCCTGGAGCAGAGGATTTATCTGCCAGTACCCTTGCTCCCCCACTTCCAGGCACCAGGCTGGGAAGGGCCTGTCCTTCCTAATTAATGATAATATTCCTTATAATATACTTCCCCATTCACGGGATTCATGGCAAAACCATGGATGAACCCTCCACTAGGAAGTTTGGCTGTTGTGGGCCAGATTCTGATACACTTAATAATTTGGGGTAACACCTTACTCCAAAAGTAGCTGCATTGACTTCAATGGGACATGTGGAGTAGGATACTATTCCACATAACTGAAAGTAATATGGCTCTGTATGTACAGCCACTTACTCTTGTGGAATATTGGCTTCTTCCTTAACTTCTGGGCTTTTGATTTTATGGATTTCATATTGGTTCTGCTTCATTTTGACTACCAATAATTCAATCACCTTCACCTTTCTTCTCTGATCATATCAGGACTGCAGGGATCTCTTGACATTAGTTTAGTTTATCATTACACTTCCAGATAATTAAAAAAAGATCTGTTGCCATGACAGATACATTTATAAAAATCTGAAATAATTAAATAGATATAAATGCATTACATGGGAATACTAGTCCATCATTTGACGAAATAGATACAATTATCCAATGAATAAAATATATAGGTGTGCAAAAAGTAAATTACAAAAATAAAACAAAAAGGGCCAGTTATGTAACATGTCTACTCTCTAGAATGCCAGATTTGGTGAGGAAAAAGGCATATATAACTTAAGCAATACAGTATCAGAGAGGTGGCCGTGTTAGTCTGGTTCTGTAAAAGCAGCAAAGAATCCTGTGGCACCTTATAGACTAACAGACGTTTGCAGCATGAGCTTTCGTGGGTGAATGCCCACTTCGTCGGATGCAAGAGTCTTGCATCCGACGAAGTGGGCATTCACCCACGAAAGCTCATGCTGCAAACGTCTGTTAGTCTATAAGGTGCCACAGGATTCTTTGCTGCTTTTAAGCAATACAGAGTACTCATCATCCTAGTAACAATAACTCCAGTAACAGTCAGCAGGATTATTTTTTTTCCTTCCAGATTTTGTCCAATGAATTTTATAGGAAGAGAGGAATGGATCCTGTGCAGATACACACCATAATATTTCAATATAACATGATACAAGTACGATAATAAAATTGTTCACAATTGTGATTTCAGAGGAGCAGCAATATAATAATCCAGAAGCCTGATTTTTTTTTATTTATCTCAACTAGTCATGCTCTCTTACATAAATAAGTCTTCATCTATTTTAGGAACTTGCCATTAACTCCAATTTTCTCAAGTATTAATTCAAATTAACGGTGCAAAATGCTTTCTCGGAGTCTGAAAGGACAGTATAGCAACAACAGAGATTTATATCTATTTGTCGCCTTCCCAATAAGGCATAGTTTATTAGTCTTTTCGAATAATCCACATTTTGCAGAGAATCTGGCTCCACAGAAGTCCATGATAATTTTGCCATTGACTTCAAGGGAAGCAAGATTAGGACCTAATTGATTGTCATGTTAGATATTACCCACCGAATTACAAAGCTATACATTCTATTTTCTTTGCTATGGCAGGAAACACAGGAACAGCCTACGTCAAACTGTAATAATAACTGGTCTGAAATCCCTACCCTGGAAAAGTAGAATTACATGTTGTAGTGGGGTGGCTGCCCCACTCCTGGAGAACAGGGGTTAAAAGCAGCCAAGCTAGGCTAGCTGGGGCCACATCCAATCAGGGCCCAGCTGCCCCTGATAAGGGGGCTGGGAGCCAGGAGCTGAGGGGATCTCACTCTAGCCCTGGAGTGGGAAGGGTTAGTTGCCTGAGAGGAAGGTACCTGAAGCAGAGCAGTGCTGGGGAATAGGGAAAGTGAGCTGGGGAGCTCCAGCCTGGTAAAACCCCAGGCTGAGGCCTTGCTAAAGGCCCAAGGCAGGTACTGGGGCTGTAGAGGGGCAGTCCGGGAATAGGCAAAGGCAGCAGGTCCCTCCCCCCCGGCCCTTGCCAATGACGAGCGGCCATTCTAGGTTGCAGTCTTCCCCAGGGAAAGGGGGCTAGCTGATGACTGGCAGTAGCCCCTGAGGTGAGGTGGGGATAGAGGGTTGGGGGTTCCCTTGAGAGAGGAGACCCAGAGCGTGGGTGTACTCCGAAGCAGAACCCCGAGGTAAAGGGCACTGGGGTCTGTGAGTCTAAGGCAGGCGAGGCACCGGCCGGAAGGAGGCGCTCTGGAGTTGGACAAGAGCTAATTCCCAGATGACCAGCAGGAGGTGCTGTGCCGGTGGGTCTCGACCTTGCTACACATGTACAATTCCCCATTTCTTAGAAAATTCATTTGAACAAAAGTGGGGTAATTAATATTGTACCTTATAACTTCTGTGCCTTTGATCTGAAATAATGGGAGGGAAAAAAATACAGTACTGCTCCATCCTTACGTTTTGCATACTTGCATTATGAATTAAGAACTATGCAGGCCAGACTGGGGCCCCCAGATCTACACAGAGGGGAGTCCTCATGCACAGATGAGGGAAAGCGCTGCCCCTCTCTCTCGCCATTTCCACAGACAGCATGGAGGGCATACTCAGGATCTGGGAACTGGTCATATCATGGTTCCCATGTGCAATCTCTTTCTACTAACCCCACAAGGCATCAGCAGAATGTATCTATGACTCGTTACCATAGTATCTGCGCATCTCACAATTTGTAAGGTATTTATTTTCACAACATACTTGTGAGGTAAGGAAATAGCCTCCCGGTGCCTCAGTTTCCCTATCTGTAAAATGATGCTGACCACCTTTCAGAGCTACTGCGGAAAAGTGTATCTAAGAGCTACGTCCCAGTTTTACAGCTGGAGAACTGAGGCATCAAGGAAGTGCTCACACTCATACACAAGTCTATGGCAGAGCCGGGACTTGAATCCCATTATTCCATGCTCTAGATTAGTGCCCTAACCCCTACACCTTCTTCCTCTCTTTGGGACCCTCTCCACACTGCAGAACCACCGGGGCAGGGGCAGGGCACTAGCTGCAGCAATGAGGGAGGGAAGCCCTGAAAGCACAACCCCACTGCGGCCACACAATGCCAGAGGGGGTCACAGAGTTGGTGTGGAAACCCAGCAGATGCAGATTGTAAGGTTTGAGTCCCCTGTCCATCCTGCTTGGGGGAGAAAGTAAAGGGAATACTTCTCCCCAACATAAAAAGAAAGGAGGAAATCTTTACAAGCAGATGCTCAGATAAGTTTCTGTATCCTTCCTCTTCCAAGTGCCCTCCCACCATTTTTTTTAAATGGGTGTCTAAGATCTAGCTCTGTATATTTATTATTTACAATCCTAAATTATTCTCACTGTTACTTGTGTATATTTCCAGTTAGAGGCAAATCGATAAGGGTTTACTATCACTTGAACGTCCATGCCTCTGGATAACCTGGGATTGAGACTTTAGTGCTGATAACAACAACACCAACACAAAAACACACACCATACAGCAAACTGAGGCCCCAACCTGCACATGTTTAGTTTAGTATGCAAGTAGCCCAATGAAATCAATGGAAATACTCACAAAGTTAGGAAAACAGGAGGGGTCATTATGACCTATGTGTTTTGTAGGAGTTAGTTATAAAAAATTAGTTAATAGAGTGTACTTTGGAGCAGTCCTCTGAAGCCATTTTAAGAGATGTTTTTCCTGATACCTTTTCTCCCTGGTGGGTGAGCAACTGGTCACTGCAAACCTACTGTTAATGACTCAATACCGTTCCAGATATTAGGTAAATATTGGGATGTTCTAAACCTATTGCTTATGTCTGTGTGGGCTTGTAGCGGGGCGGTTACCCTGTTCCGGCCCCGAAATGGTTAAAAGCCAGCTCGGGGAGAGGGCTGGGGCTGAGAGCCAATAGGAAAAGGCTGGGAGGCAGCCAATCAGGGCCAGGCTGGGCCCTATAAAAGAGCTGCAAGGCCAGAAGGCAGAAATAGTCTTATTCCAGCCTTGGAGTGGGAAGGTCTAGCTGCCTGGGAGCAGCATACCTGAAGCAGAGGAGTGCTGGGGAGCTCTGACTTGACGAGTCCCAGGCTGAGGCCTTGAGGTGCAGCCTGGGGATAGGCAGAGGCAGCTGGTTCAACCCCCTTGCCAATGATGAGTGGCCATGACAGACTGCAGTTTGCCCCAGAGAAAGGGGGCTAGATGATGACTCGCAGTAGCCACTGAGGCAAGGTGGGTAGAGGGGTTGGAGGGGATACGCAGAGTGTGGAGGTACTGGTGTGGGCAGAACCCCAAGGAAACGGGGCACTGGGGTCTGGAGGGACACCAGGCCTGAGTCAGGCGAGACACTGGCCAACAGAAGGTGCTCCAGAGGCTGGAATTGAGTTAATTCCTGGATGACCAGCAGGAGGTATGACACCGGTGAGTCAATCTACTATAGTGGTTAAATATAATAAACTGTAGTTTTAGATACAGCACACTTACTTGCATTAATCTTATTGGACAGAAATGCTGTGTTTCTGTTGATTTATTCCTTACGCCACCTGGAGTGAAATAGTTAAGTTGCCCCTGTTGGGGGTTCTGAAAACCCTGGGTAACACCGGCAGTGTTTACTCTGGTTCCTGGGAAGCTGCCGCCAGGTCCCTACAGCCGCTAGGCACATGGGCTGCCAAGGCACAAGGGTCCTCCCCTTCCAGGTGATTTGTCTGACTGGTGTCTCCAACATCCTTGCCACTTCCCAGAGGCTGGTAGGGAACTCAGACCCACTCTCTACACTGGGTTTCAGCCCAGGGACCATATAACAAGCACCCAAGGTCTCTGTACCATCCTATCCCTTGCTGTCATTTCCCTGGCTTTCTTCCTATCTGGCTTCCCACCATTCTGGGTTTTCTAGCCTACCAACTCCCTTCACTCAGGAAATGGCTGCAGCCTACTTCCCTGCAGCCTCCAAACACAGATCCCACTTCCCAGGGATGAGCTGACTGCCTTTTCCCAGCTGCAGCCCCCCCACCTTGTTCCAGCACAGTTGTTCCTAATCAATCAGTTCCCAACTGCCTGGCTTCTCCTCCAGGTGCACCTTCCAGCCCCATGGGGGTGGATATCACAGAGACATTCATTGTTGGGTTTTTCTTTATTGTGTCCATGTTTATAACTGTAGCTAAAAGTATTTTAGAGCCTTATCTGACTCCTTTGGAAGCAAATGGAAAGACCCCCCCCTGTTCAGTCAGGGTTGGATCAGACTCTTTGACGGTGATGCATTCCAGCAAAATTGCTCTCAATATCATAGAGACCTGGGAGCAAACCCTTAATCCTGAGGCATTTACTTAACAGAAATGGGGGTTGATGTCTAATATTTGGGGACAGCGTAAAGAAAGTGGAACATTTCCCTCCAGAACTAAAACACTGAATTATTGTCAAGGTCAGTACTTTTGGTTCTAAAGGAACCATGAGCGACATTGGAAACACGGCAAAATTATATGTGCCAACAGAAGAGGGAACTTCTTTCATTCCAGGGGGAAATGGAGCAAACGACAAATGTATTTTATATAGCATTTATCATACAAGCTGGATCCCGAAACACTTTACTCAGTTAAATAATATAGTTACCAAACTAAATAAGTAATGGCAGAGAAAGAAATTAAGAGGAATAGGCTAGGGAGTAGAGAGAGAGACCTTTCAAGATGACAGTTGAATGCCTCTTTTGCTCTACATTTTACTCTAATTTTATACTGTGATGAATTTTTTTTCTGCCGTAAGATTGGAATTTACATCCTGAAACAAAACTGGAGGGGAGGTTAAATTCGGGAAATAAAGGCCAAGTCATGTGTGTTACCTTTTTAATGCTGGATTTTGCAATCTTGATTCATGCAGAGTAGCATGAAGGGTCATGAGGCGGCAAACACTTCTGCATGTGCTCTACTCACCTGAGTAAATTCAATAGAACTACTCAGGTACATAAAGTAAATGCTTGTGCATGTGAGTTACAGGACTCAGGCCTAAGTAACAACCCCCCCATTGATGTGAATGATGCTACTCGTATGTAAGCATGACTCAGCGAGATTATTTGGCTCTTAATTTTTTTTTGCATATATGGGTGGTCTGGGGGGCAGTGGGAGCCCAGCGTTAAATAACACTGACTCCCAAAGCCAGTAATGACAGAGGAATAATAAGAATGTCAGAGTGCAGTTGATAGGTACCAGCCACGTGATCCTCAGCAACCTATAGCAAGGTTGCTTCATCAGCCATCTGTGACTGAAGCCACAGAAGGGCCCTGAGAATGAACACACACACTGGCAAAGCTTCTGCTGGCTACTTAAAGCCAGCTAGTTCCTCTTGACAGTTATTGTGAGGCTCCTTCTATTTGGATGAACGTGGCATACAGTAACGAGTGTAAGATACAGTAGTGAGAGCAAATGTATGCATGGGGCCAGATTCTGATCTCCATTGCAATGGTGTAAGTCCAGGATCACTCCAATAAAGGAGTTCCTTCAGATTTACACCGGCACTACTGAGAGCAGAATCTGACTCCATGTCAGTGACGTTCCATGCAAATGGAAGTCTCTGGCAGTATATTATTTTTTTTCCATGAGTAGCCTAATGCTAATGCATTTGACCTACTGTAGTACATAGAGAATTTATGTAAATAAGGAAGACACCACTGTAGGTTAAATATTGATAAACAGAGTTTGTGCAGCACTGTATAAGCAAATCTGAATGGCAAGATTGTGGAATTAGAGTATGATATTTTAAGTAAATACCAGTGGAGTTATTCAGCTAGTTTAATGGAGTTTCTTCATGGGTTGCATCAAAATACCTGTGAGCCAATGGTAAGGTCACAGTTATAAACTGAAATCCTCAAAGCAGAACAGGTTGGGGCTGAATAGTTGGCCTTGAATTAGGAAATATAAAAACGGGACTGACCACGGACTCATCTTAAGGCCAGCCTGCAATAACTGACAGAAAGCACAAGCAACTCTACTGCCATAGGCTTCATCAAAAGTACACTCCCCCAGCAAACAGGTGGAAGTGGCAACTACCAATGGTTTGCACTGCAGACCTGTGACCTGTCCTTCCAACTGGAGAGTTGTCAATTTCATCCTCCTAACTCCTGCTATGTAATCAGGCTTTGTGTAAGCGGGGGTGAGTAATGCCTCATGTCATGTACATCCAATGCACAAATTAAGCTCTGTAATGACAATAATAAGTCTTTAATCATAGCACCAATATGAAATGTGCATTACATAATCCAAATACTGTAATTGGGCAGGTAAGCAGAATGCTACTTATGGTGCAGGGGGAGAAGGGCCCTATTTGCTGCTGCCTACATTATTGCAGCTGCTAGTCTGGAGCATGACAGTGTTGTGAATTAACTGCATCAACTCGGCAAAGGGTCCTGGGCATCACTGGGGACTGTCAATGGAAACCTTAGCTCAGTGTGCAGCCGAGGTCACAAAACCAAACAAGATGCAGAAGGAATGGGACAGAGACTAAAACAGAAAATATTGTCATTCTATAAATCAACGGTGAGCTCTCATCTAGAGGACTGTGCTGTATTGGCTGCTTTGTGTCAAAAACCATATTGCAGAATTAGAGGGAGTTCAGAGAAGGGTCACAAGGCGAGTTAGGGGCATGGGGAAACTCTCAGACAAGGATTGTTTTACCATAAAAAAGTGATGATTATGGTATCTAGAGAAGGTAGAGTGGAGCTTCTGTTTTCCCTGTGTAATTACACTGTGGAACGCCACTGAGGCGAGTATCTTGGCAAGATTCAAAAGGGATTGGACATTTATATGGTTAACTGGATATTCTAGTTAGAATAGTTAATGTTTAACAAATTCTGAAAGTGATATTAAACCTAATGCTTCAGAATTTGACAATCTCTAACCCCTACAGATTAGGAAGGTTTGTTTTTTTTTGCTTCTTCCTTGGAAGCATCTGATGCTGGCTGTTGAGAACAAACTAGAGGGATCATGGGTCTGATCCAACAGAGCAAGAATGGTGTCCCTAGCCTCTGTTCGTCAGAGGATGGAGATGGATGGCAGGAGAGAGATCACTTGATCATTGCCTGTTAGATTCACTCCCTCTGGGGCACCTGGCATTGGCCACTGTCGGTAGACAGATACTGGGCTAGATGGACCTTTGGTCTGACCCGGTACGGCCTTTCTTATGTTCTTATCATTCACATCTAAATGAATTATACATTGATCTCAGTCACAATTTGGATTACTTAGAGAACATGACTGACCTGATTATTCAAATATCACAAACAGTTTAGCTACAAGTACTTTTGGGTGAATACTTTCAATTTTCAAACATTCACTGTGATCTGAACATAACCTTTAGGAACTGGGCCACTTTAAAAATATACCTCATTTATTTACAGTGTCATTTGAATTTCTTAACCATACTGAGCCTGATTCTACATATTTGCAAGCAGAGTGTGTTAGATGGGTATTTAGGGATGGATTATTAGAGTTGCTGAGCTCCCATAACTTCAGCTGAAGGCAATATGATATGCAATTGCTCAGCAAAAACAAATTAAAATCAAGCCCTTAGGCTATGAAGCCAACCTGTCAGAATAATATGCACTTCTACAGTGTCTATCCAAGAATCTCAAGTCATTTTACAAGCATTAATTTAGCCTTGGAATAGCTCTGAGGTAGGCAAATTTGATTTTTCTCATCTGTAAAATGGAGATAACTGAGACAAGGCATGGTTTAGCAGCTCATCCAAGCTCATACAGGAAGTGTGTGGGAGAACCCAGATCCCCCTCACTCCAAATTCCATGAACTAATCATAAGAGCATTCTTTCCCCCTTGTTCTCTGATCTTAGCATTGTTTACATCACTCTTCCTTCTCTCCAGAATATGGATTATGGGACTTGAAGACACATTTCATCCTCCCCTAGGTATAAAAACATCCTTGACTATACTGGACCCAGAAACTACATTGGTTTTCTCCAATAAATTCAGGATCTGTGAGCTAGCAGCTTATTTCACTCCCACAGAGAGATGAAAATATCGTGACGCTATTGTGGAATCGTGGGGTAGATGGGGGCTTCAAGGTTTTTACCTCAAGATACGCTCCATCATTTGGAATGCTGTGCTGAGAATCCACTGAAATCAAAGACAACAAAGAACATCAATAACTAAGAGGCATCTCATATGTAATAATGGACATTTTGCACTTTACATGGTCTAAAAGCCATTTGCAAGGAGAGATTAACGCCATTTTACAGTAGGGGAAAATGAGGTACAGGCAGATTAGTTGAAAAATCTAGATTATGACTTGGACTACCTGTTTGTAGCGGGCGCAAGAAGGAAGAAGAATTCCTGTCAAACACCTGCGTGAGCTTCCCCGGCTTTAGGTCCAAATGCAGAAGATTAAACAGGAATGCTACTCCCCCTTGCTCCCTGGGTGGGAACTGTGTGGAGAGGGGAGGGAAGTGGCTGGGTCCTTGGCTGTTTTTGTCCCCTGAAATATGCTGGCCACCAAAGGTAGTGATTTGCTGATGATATGGGCCAGCAGCAAACTATGACCTCACTGGACCAAAGTTGAGGAATGAATGTATAATGCCTGAAAGGAATGTCTCGGAGTCACCATGCTTCCTGGGCTACATGTTATACACTTCCCTTACACAGAGCTGTGACTCAAGATACAATCTGGCCCAGGCAATTTTCACTATTTTCCACTCTTCTAATGGAATAAATCCTATCAAGCATTATTTTTTCCTTGTAAGTCTATTTTATTACTAAGACTATCTGTGCATTTCAAGTTGGATGTCTTTGGGAAAACTGATTTTTTTTTTTTGGCAAAAAAAGAAAAACCCAATGGATTTGCACGAGTAATTAAAACAAGAATAAATCGCTTTTTATCTGCAATCTTGCCTTACATGGGAATTTGGTCAAAATGATCTTGTAGGCTTTGCAAAGTCAACTGCTTATCTGCATTCGAGAAGCACTGCAAATTGATAGATACAGCGTGCTGTCCACATCGTAACACATCAGCACTAGCCTGATTTCAGTATACAGTTGGAAGTCACACCTTTCTTTCTGCTGGTGAGAATGCTGACCGAGCCATTAAGGGTCAGATTCTGAGCTCTTTCACACTGGTGCAAACACAAAGATATTTCACTAACATCAGTTACTCCAGATTTACACCAGTGTAACTGAGTGCAGAATCCGGTCTCATATTTTCATTGAATCATCCAAGATGACAAACAAGTCTGGTAGGAGAAGAATCCAGGGGTGAGGTTCATGATTATATTAGAGTGTCTCTTCTAGTCTTTGTCCTGTAAGACAGTCTGTGGAGCTCTTGAAATGTTATCTCTGAAGCCAATAGTTTTGCTTCTCTTAGTGCCGTGGTTTTTAGAATCACCTTGACATTTTAAAGAAAATTGTTTCCTACTTTTGTAAGTTTCTGAATAAAATGCAACTGCTATCAATTACACTGCATTCAACATTCACTGACGCAGACCTCCAACTTGGCGTGGTGGCACTGGGTCTGTGCCATTGCTATTTTTGAGCTTGCCATTCTTGTTCTCCAGAATCTGAGCTTTCTTTTTTTTTAAAGAGTGAGTCTATGGAAGAAAAGCTTTCAAATGTAAAGCAAGTGAAGCTGATGGAGCACTCTGCCCGAGTTTGTTTCGTGGACTCTGAAATAACTCAGATGTTGGGACCATCTTGTTCACCCTCACTGGAGTGCTAATTCCAATACCCCGAGGACAAGAATGTCAACACTGTTGCTAACTATTTCACTGTTGATCAAAGCAAGTTAGAAAGGAGAGGGATAATCTACAACGAGTGACTTCTCATTTGGTGCCACAAGTGGATGGAGCGTTGGAAGGTACCACCACCATTTTTTTTAACCTCCTCTCCCAATGTGACCCAGCCAGAGTGGAGCAACAGAATGTAGGGGGAGCATTTAACCCCACCAGGGTGAACCATTTGTATGGACCCCAATGGGCTAGACATAAGGAGCTAAGTCTTGTCCGTGTGGGCATAGCTCAACCCCGCTGAGGGAATGCCAACTATGAGAAGCCCCTTAGATCTGTACATGAATGTAAGGGGGGAGCCAAGATGAGTTGCCCACAAAGAATGCACCATCATATTTTGAACATGTGCATAATTTGTGTCACTTTAGAAATTCAAATGTGTGGCACTTGTTTCGAGTGGAGTTAGGCCCCCAGTCCTGCAATTCCAGCCCTGCTTGGACACGCAGATGCAGGCTGCTCGTCCCTCTCCAGCAGCGTAGCAGTGAGTGAGCAAGGCATTCTTCTAATGTGAATAAGGCATTCATTTTAATAATATAGCTCCAGACCTGTATGCAGATTCTCCCAATTAGACTTATGGGGGAAAGAGTCCAAAGGCAGAACAAATTTAAAGTTACAGTGACTAGACAACATGGAAAGCCCAGCCTTGGATTGGCAGTGCATTTCCGGTCCTAGGCAAATAAACACTTGCAGGACACAGAAATATGTTGGAATAAACCTACAACCATATAGTATCTTTCAAGCAGGAGGACCTCAACTTGCTTTAGATCTGTACCCATCACTGTAGTTCAGCCACCTGTGCATGAAATACAGCATCCATTTTCCAGTAACACTTTCAGTTTGGATTAAGTGTTTGCACACTCCCTAGTGTTTACATGGAAAGCCCCCTTCCAGAAACTGGCGTATCTTTTTTTGAGTGACTCCACAAACCTCAACATAAGCTCTGCAGAGGGATGTTTGGATCAAGCATGTTGCATAGAAAGTTCTCACCTTAATTATGGTTATTGAATTAAAAGGGTTTAGTTCTGATGTCACTTTCACTCTTGAATCTCCAGTGACCTCAGTAGAATTGATCCTAACTTGCACTGGTGTAAGAGATTAGAATCAGACACCCCACCTTCCAATTTTCTCTCTTGAAATCAAGAGGCCTGCCAATTAATTGGAGTATCCAGAGTACCATACACCAGCCTGACAAATCTGAGAAAGTATAGTTACATTAGTTTCAATTCCATGTGCTTAATTTCTTTATAAAATCTGGACAAACCTAATGGACATTGTATACTGCTGAGGTGCTTTGTGTGAGGTGCAGTTTATCTAGACAGTTAGTTGTCAGGTGCAACAAAAATAAGTTTACATGAACTGCTCAATGCTGCTGATTTTAATGAATTACACTGTTCGTGTATTGATTGAAGGCTCGCTCAGTAGACAAAGCTGTAATGATCTTGTTTCTTCATGGAAGCCCTCATTCTTATGCATCAGTCAATGTCATATTTCAGGCAATTTAAGCCTTTTGCTTAGTGCAGAAAATTTTACATAACGTGTTTCTTTGTGTCCACCAGAATACTGCTCAATACCTTGTTCAACAGATTTAAAATTACCTTTTTTAGGTGACAGTCTTCTGATCAGATTTGTTTGTCTGTAATTGCACACTCTTGTACATTCTGAAATTTACAACATTTTTAAAAATTCAATGAATTTGGTACTTTAGCCAAACAAGATAAACCTGCCCTTTGGAAAGGTCATATTGAAGAATAATACATGAAATAAAAATATTAGTAAAGAATAGATTTGCTTTTAATGTATGATTTAAGCATAATTTCTTAACTTTTCACATTATGGAATCACATCAGTGAAGGCTATTTCACCTGAAGACTCTGTATAATAAGAAAGTGAGTCAGACCATGAATCCAAGGGAACCACAATTCCAGAAGGGGGATTCATGCCCAGAAGGACAACAGCAGTATGGACACCATTTTCCTTTTGCAATGCAGCCAACCTTGGCACTTGTAAGCTTCCATCAGGCTTCCTTAGAGGCCCGTTTGTGGAGGGTGACCAAAAAAAAGAAACTCCTCCCATTTTGGCCAGTGATATGGACAGCTGTGAGCCCCCTACTTGAGTGGCATGTTGAGCAGGTTGCACAACTGGATTGCCTACTCCAGGCAGATTTATTAACAACTGGGCCCAGCAACATGATTTACTAATTCAGGGAGGAACTAACACTGTTTTTAGCATTAATCCCCACCAAAACCTGATTTCCACCTCTGGAATCCAGATCTCAAAAATCAGGATTAACGTTGAAAAACATAGTGACTGGAATTTTAAATGGAGCAATTTTAAACTGACTGGCTAAGAGGCAGTTCCTGGGTCCTCTTCAGCAGGATTAGAGTAGACGAGAAGCTGGATATGAGGCAACAGTGTGCCCTTGTTGCCAAGAAGGCTAATGACTTATTGGGCTGCATTAGTAGGAGTGTTGCCAGCAGATTGAGGGGAAGTGATTCTTCTCCTCAATTTGACACTGGTGAGGCCACTTCTGGAGTATTGTCTGGTTTTGGGGCCCCCATTATAGAAAGGATGTGGACAAATTAAAGAGAGCCCAATGGAGGGCAACAAAAATGATTAGGGGGCTGGGGCACAGGATTTATGAGGAGAGGCTGAGGGAATTGGGGTTATTTAGTCTGCAGAAGAGAAGAATGAGGGGGGATTTGATAGCTGCTTTCAACTACCTGAAGGGGGGTTCCAAAGAGGATGGAGCTCGGCTCTTCTCAGTGGTGGCAGATGACAGAACAAGGAGCAATGATCTCAAGTTGCAGTGGGGGAGGTCGAGGCTGGATATTAGGAAACACTATTTCACTAGGAGGGTGGTGAAGCACTGGAATGGGTTTCCCTAGGGAGGTGGTGGATCTCCATCCTTAAGGGATTTTAAGGCCCGGCTTGAGAAATCCCTGGCTGGGATGATTTAGTTGGGGTTGGACTAGATGACCTCCTGAGATCTTCCAACTCTAATCTTCTATGATTAATCTACAATGACAACTATCAGCAGACCATGGCCTGACAAGATCACTGTTTCAATTTATAGTATAGAGAGAACCTAATTATGACTGTAACCAAGTTGAGCTTTGGACAATGTAAGAGGCCCTTAAATGCTGATAAGGCTGGGCCTCTAGCCAAACAACTCACCCCTCTTGGTAAATACTATTATTAGAGTATCTCCTGGTATTCCATGCACTGACTACATGCCGAAGCTGTAAAAAGAAAATGGTGAACTACTAAATATTTCATTCTGTGTCATTAAATATTTCATGTGTTTTTTTCATGGAGATCTATTTGGTATGTTACACTCCTTCTGCCCACTGCATATGGATGAGCAAGCAGTAGTGGGACAGCATTGAAATCATGCACTGAAGTGATTAAAATAAATGGGGGAAAAAAGTGAATATAGTTTGCTTTTGATTCTGACCAGATCAACGTGAAAACATTGTGATGTTCTTCAGCCCTCACAGCACCTTCTTGTGAGAGGGTTTTTTTTTCCTGTGGGAGGGGGATTCTGTGCTTGACAGAAAGTAGTTGGCAGTGACCTAAAAACTGTATAGCTCTCAGACTGGAAAACAAATGAATTAGCATATCTATTAAATGCCTACAGCGACTGCTGTCCATACGTTCAACGCCACCAACACTGATGTACAAAATAAGCGCTATGGGCAATGGTGTCTCCCTGGGTTTCAGAGAGGCAGGGAGAGCCCAAACATATAACTTTGGAGGCTCTTTAATGTTAGTGGCTCTCCAAGTTATCTTAGTTCAAAAAATATCAGATAGTAAAGCAATGAAATATTGGTTGCTGAGGCAGGAAGTGTGGCCCTGTGTGTGTCCAGCACGTACCATGTTCAGACCCTGATTATGCCCTTTGGGCTTTACTATAAAAATTAATGCTACTACTCAGGGGAGATCCATCACATCTGGCTGACCAGCAGAATGGATAGTGCAACTTATACAATCATGCCTAGAAGTGACCATTGGAATCAACAATCGTAATATCCGCTGCAAATAGAGTTAATGAAGCTAAAATGTTTCTGGTTTAGTCTCCTGAATAATTAACGAAGTGCTAGAGAGACAAGGTGGGTGATATATTTTATTGGACCAACTGCTGTTTGGTGAGACAAGCTTTTGAATCACACAAAGCTCTTCTTCGCATTATAAGTGCTGTTGCAAGGATGCATATGACACCTGGGCTATAAAAATCATTTTGGGCTCAACCCTGCAAGGTGCTGAGAGTCTTCTGGAGGTACTGATAGCTATCAAATCCTAGTGACTTCAGTGTGAGTTGCAGGTGCTGACCACCATAAGGAGTTATTCAGCACCTTCCTGGATTGATCCTTTTGAAGAAGAAAGTTCCTCATTTAAAACATTCCTAGCTTTCCAGGTTGCCTTCTCTATTGCACTTCACACCTTTGACTATATTGACAGACACAAGATCTTGTCTTGTAACTAGACCTGGCGCTACATTAACGTGATAGGCATTTGCCTCCAACCTTCCTACAGAAAATATTGAGGTTCTACTCACTCTAAATTCAGCACGTATGTTCTCAAAACAGTGAGCAAACATCTAATCCCACATCTAACGTGTGAAAACTGAGCAACTAATTCTTCCATGAAGCAGTTTAAAAAATGTATCGTTCCCTATTTTTTTTTGTTTTTGTTTTTTTGCAGCCTGAGAGCTTTTTGTTGTCACCACTGCTACAGTGAAAAGTTGGTCTATGAACTCTAAACCACATTCTAAGCTAGCCTGTAAACCAGTGTAGTTCTACTAACTTCCAGTTTACACCAGCTGAGAATCTGGCTCTGCATGTTCATTCCAATATGTTTACATTTTTTTAATTAACAAAATGCCTATAATTTTGTCTGTCCTGTATAAGGGTACCCAGAGAGAACCAGCTATTCTGTTCTATAATATGTTTGGATTAATAGTTTTAATCCCAGCCTGTCTGTTCAACAAAAAGCTTTGAAAGGCACACAAATTAGTTATGTGCAGCACACAAATCATCCTATTTCCCACATCAAATTAGCACATAAGGAGAGAAAATGTGGCAACGTTCACAGTAATATGCCATTCATTATAATTTTCCTTGCAAGTGTTTTCTCCCCCACTCCTTTCAAAGTAATTTTAAAGAAACCAGGCAACCTAACAATTTAAGCATCAGGCTATATCATTCATCAAGGCGTCAGCAGAGAGTAACACTCTTCTGTAGTCAATATTTAATCTACAGTAAAATTAAATCACATGCTTGCAGGCCCAGTTCATCCAGGTAAGAGTTCAGTACAGATGCTGAGTTGTATGTAAGGGTGCATCTAAAAAGGCACATACCATTTCCTGCCTCTTCTGAAAATGGATATGCCACGTAATCTAGTCAAAACACTTGCTGGATTGGTACAATCATCTATTATGGATTTTCTTATAAATCCCAGTCCTTCATCAGGACCACTAAACCAGAGACCTATTGAGCTAGATTCTTCTCTCGTGTAAATCAACATAGCAGTGGAGTTACACTGATCTGCAGCTGCTGAGGTTATGCACCATTGACTTGATTGTCTTCATTAATAGAGCCCAGTGAAGGATCAGGGCTACAACTTGCTTTCAGTTGACAAAGAAGTTTCCAGATACTTGGTCACAGACCGATGCACTAGTAAAAATATGCCTGCTGTCCTGGGAATCCTGCCACTTGTGTGTTACGTGTAGAGATGGGGCTGAGACCTAAAAGTTAGATCTCAAGGCTGTTTGGATCTGGGGGTTTGGCTTAACCCAGGACAGCAAGAGGAATTGTCTGTGAAATTCAGTTCCACATACTGACTCTGATTTCAAACATTTCAAAGTGGAACTGGGATTTTAGTTCAAGTGCATCTCTAATTGCTAGGAGACATTTCCATCCTGTTTCAGAGCCTTTATGCATGAATTACAGTAACTACAGGGAGGGGGCTGTATGACACGGGAGCTTGCATCTTTATAGCTTCTTCAAGTTGAGGATCTCTGAGAACTTTGCAAACATTGATGAATTAGGCTTCTCTGAAAATCCCAGCCTTAATTGTCACAACATCTTAGGGGGATGTAAGTGATCACCATCTAGAAGTGAACGTATACACAGAGTTACCGAATTGTGGTATCAGAGATGCTGCTATTTTCTTGTGTAAGCATAGGGAGCACTCCAGTAACTGCCGACCTTTTAATGCCGTCCACTGTTAGCAGGCATCATTATCCATCCTTTTTCAGAAGGATAGGCTGCATGTATTGCACAAGGTCACATGAAATTTGTGGCAGAACTGAGAAGATAATCCAGATCACCTCTCCCTTACCCTCCTGCTCAGAAGTGGTCTATATATTGATGATGGCTCTCGGGTAGACAATCTTCCCCATCACTTAAAAAAAGAAGCCTCAACTTTTCCCTTGTACAGGTAGGCAACAAATATCTTCCTTTGTTTTTAAAAGCTTGATTGAGAATCCACAATCTCATTCAATCTGCTTTTCTCTTGCAAAGCTCTCCACTGAGCGGCTCTGTGCTATACTGGTTATTAATCATACGGGCTTTACCTTCAGTTTAAACAGCTGCTGGTAAAATAGCATTGACCATTGACTTCAGCGTGAGGAGATTTAGGCAACTGCTGAGCACTTTTGAAACACGACTAAAATTGCAAAATGGTCTTTTAGTTCATCTCTACTTCTCGGTCTCTCACTTTCTCCCATCAAAGGGCAGAAACATTGAAGAGCACTAAACAAGTGTCATACCAGGATGAAAACAAACAAGATATTAAGGAGCATAATTATCAGTGACTAGATGGCGCCATACCAATGTATTTCTCTGCTTGCAACTCCCATCTGCTATTAGGCACAATGTGTGACCTTCCAACCATTGTTCTAGTGTGTCAAAAAATAAATCCCAGAGCTGCTTTCACTGGCTTCTCTGCTAATCTATCCTGCCCTATTTAATGCTCCTCATATAATCTGCCCTAAAATGACACACAAGCCTTGCAAAGTAGTTTATATTTTTACTTTTCTGTGTCTGACGGTTTTCTATGCAAGCAGGTCCTTTCTGAACTAAATAAACTGGTTTTGGGGGAGGAAATCTATTGAGGAAATTTACTAATTCCATTTCTCGTTTTGTCTGACCCTCCATTTGTCATAATTTGCTGCCTCGGACATGCTTTTGACATCTCAGTGTTTGGACTGCATAGATAACTAGGGTATTTGGCAATCTGGTGCAACTGAGTCTTGTTTATGCCAAGCAGTCTTCTTGAAATGGCTTCACATTTATCAGTACCATCCACATTACATAGAGAAGAAACCACAAATGTAGCTGGTAGAGGATGTAACTGTCCTTTCTTTCTAAAGGAACACTGTTGCTGCAATACATAATACTAGATACTAAAGCAGGAAGTCTTTAAGGAACCTGGGTGGGTACTTAAGGGTGAAAAATCCCACATGATTAGTCCATTTTATTTAAAAATAATCCTGTCCAGGAATCAATGCAAAGCTCCTGATACCAGGTTATCTAATCAAGCCTTTGAGCAGATGATGTGAGCATTTCCTGGGGATCCTTCTCCATTTGGTGGATCTGGCAGCATCTGGAAGCTGTTCTGCTAAAGTTTGTGTAACTTTCTCTCTCCTCTTTTCTCTCTGTGTGATTATTGGGTAAGATCTGAGTTATATTGACCTGAGTGTTTGGCTGGTCCTTTGGTATCAGAAGAACCTTTTTATTTGAGGAGATTGGTTTTAAAGAACCACTTATCTCTAAGTCTAGTGTTTTTGGCGGTAATATAAGGACTCGAATGCCTAAGGAAACTGCTTTTATGACTTCTTGTGAGCCAGTGTGGTAAATCAGAAGTTTACTTTTGTTGCTGGTTTGGTATATCTCATGGGAGAATAACCACAAGTTTTGGAGGTGTGCCTGCCCTGTTTTTCGGCAATTTGTCCTGAATTTGGCACTCTCAGTTGTGACCCACTGAGGCACAGTCACAACTTCCCACCCCAAGCATTTCTTCATCTAGGAGAGCAAGCAGTTTTTAAACATACAGATTAAAATGTTTGGTGGTTTTACTATGTGTGCTGGCAGACTTTGCAAGATATGATCATACACGTGGATTCCACTCTGGCAACATTAAAATATCATTTTTCTCCAAAGATTGAAATAGCTGCTGAATGCTGTACATTCAGAAGGTGCGCACAAGGGCAGCGTGAAAGCACAGGTCTGAAACAGGTGGCTTTAGGTGCTCGGAACGTACATTTTCATTTGGTAACAAAACCCATGAAGTGCTTAGAGACCACTTAGTGGGGAAGGTTAATAATACATGGATTCTTGAAAAGACTAACCCCATCTTAAACCTTGCACTGGAGAGATGCCTTTTTTACACAGCCAGATTGAGTCAGCTATGAAATATTCAGAAAATGCTTGTGGAGGGCAGTGCTTGGCCATTAGGGAAGCCCAGAAAATAGAACTCTAGTTATTAGATGTAATAGAAAGGATAAGCTACTGGCTTGGGAACTGACAAAGTTGGCAGGTATAGATTTCATTCCCAGCTTTGCCACAGTCTTTCTTGCCCAAGGTGGCAGACAACTAATCTATCCGGTGCTTCCATTTCCCTGTCGTAAAATGAGGATAATTCTTCTCTATCTCACAGCGATATTGTGAGGGCAAATACACTAACAGCCGTTAGTGTGACCCTGTGTCATAAACAGATAGTTAAGGGTTAATGTCTCTTTTACCTGTAAAGGGTTAAGAAGCTCAGTAAACCTGGCTGACACCTGACCAGAGGACCAATAAGAGGACAAGAAACTTTCAAATCTTGGTGGAGGGAAGTCTTTTGTTTGTGCTCTTTGTTTGGGAGTTGTTCGCTCTTGGGACTAAGAGGGACCAGACATCAATCCAGGCTCTCCAAATCTTTCTGAATCAGTCTCTCATGTTTCAAACTTGTAAGTAATTGCCAGGCAAGGCATCTTAGTCTTATTTTTGTTTTCTCAACTTGTAAATGTTCCTTTTTGCTGAGAGGATTTTACCTCTATTTGCTATAACTTTGAACCTGAGGCTAGAGGGGGTTCCTCTGGGCTATACGAATCTGATTACCCTGTAAAGTATTTTCCATCCTGATTTTACAGAGATAATTTTTACCTTTCTTTAATTAAAAGCTTTCTTTTTAAGAACCTGATTGATTTTTTTTCCCTTGTGTTAAGATCCAAGGGGTTGGATTGGTGTTCACCAGGAACTTGGTGAAAAAGCCTCTCAAGGCTGCCCAGGGAGGGGAAGGTTTTGGGGGAGACAGAAAATAATCCAGACACTAAAATTTCTGGATGGTGGCAGTGTTACCAGATCTAAGCTAGTAATTAAACTTAGAAGTGTCCATGCAGGTCCTCACATCTGTACCCTAAAGTTCAGAGTGGGGGAGGAACCTTGCCACCCTGGCAGAGCAGGTGCCAGCTCGTGCCAAGACATCTTGGCCTCAACTGGACACTGACACATGCAGACCTAGAAACCAGTCTGGCTCACCTGTGTTGGTATTTTTAAAATAAGTATTAGGTTTCTGAAATTGCGTTTAGACTTTCTGAAATACTTGTAGGATGCTGCATGCATTAATTTCACTTAAAATAGCTGTATCCCAATTTATAAGGTAATGTTCAAGTGTTATGTTCTGAAACTGTAAATCCCCACAGTCAGGAGAGAAGCATTACCAAGTGCGAAATACTAACTCTTCCTGTGGCAAACTATCTCCTCACCAACAAAAGACCCATGGACACCAGGCAAACTATTATGGAACCTCAGAAGACTTAGATTGCTCCCCCCACACCCATGAAGAGGAGATGTGCATTCTAGAAGGGAATAAAAATCCAATAGGAAGAAACTGGATCTCTATGCTGCTTGGAGGTTGGGAGGGCAAGATTTCAAAGTATAAGCAAGGGATCCCCAGCTGCTTAGCTTTGGTTAGCCCTAAAAGACACAGAGCTTGCTTATTATAGAAGCGTCTACCACCTCATGGAACTTAAGATTGTAACTCATCTGTGTATATATTTAGTGCTTTAACCTTGTAAATAACTCTCTTCTTTTTCATAGTTAGTAAATCTTTAATTATAGGGTGGCTACAAGCATTGTCTTTGGTGTGAGATCTGAAGTGCAATTGAAGCTTTCTTCAGACAACTAATAGAAGTTTCCAGATCACAGGCCCTGGTTCTCATGGGGGACTTCAATCACCCTGACATCTGCCGGGAGAGCAATACAGCAGTGCACAGACAATCCAGGAAGTTTTTGGAGAGTGTTGGGGACAACTTCCTGGTATAACTGCTGGAGGAACAAATTAGCTCCCATTA
Organism: Mauremys mutica; assembly: GCF_020497125.1. NCBI lineage: Eukaryota > Metazoa > Chordata > Testudines > Geoemydidae > Mauremys > Mauremys mutica. The sequence continues at coordinate 117,358,627 of NC_059077.1, forward strand.
TCCTCTTCACCTGCTGCTCACAAACAGGGAAGAATTGGAAGGGGAAGTAGAAGTGGGTGGCAACCTGGGCAGCAGTGACCATGAGATGGTTGAGTTCAGGATCCTGACACAAGGAAGAAAGGAGAGCAGCAGAATACAGACCCTGGACTTGGGAAAAGCAAATTTTGACTCCCTCAGGGAACTGATGGGCAGGATTCCCAGGGAGGCTAATATGAGGAGGAAAGGAGTCCAGGAGAGCTGCTGTATTTTAAAGAAGCCTTATTGAGGGCACAGGAACAAACCATCCCAATGTGCAGAAAGAATAGCAAATATAGCAGGCAACCAGCCTGGCTTAAGAGAGGACTCTTCAGTGAGCGTAAACACAAAAAGGAAGCTTGCAAGAAGTGGAAATTTGGACAGATGACGAGGGAGGAGTATAAAGATGCTGTTTGAGAATGCAGGGGTGTAATCAGGAAAGCCAAAGCACAATTGGAGTTGAAGCTAGCAAGGGATATGAAGGGTAACAAGAAGGGTTTCTACAAGTGTGTTAGCAACAAGAAGGAGGTCAGGGAAATGTGGGACTCTTACTGAATGGGAGAGGCAACCTAATGACAGAGGATGTGGAAAAAGCTGGAGTACTCGATGCTTTTTTTGCCTCTGTCTTCACAGACAAGGTCAGCTCCCAGACTGGGCAGCACAGTATGGGGAGGAGGTGAGCAGCCCTCAGTGGTGAAAGAATAGTGGACATGCCCAAGTCCATGGGGCCTGATGCAATGCATGTGAGGGTGCTGAGGGAGTTGGCTGATGTGGTTGCAGAGCCATTGGCCATTATCTTTGAAAACTTGTGGCCATCGAGGAAGGTCCCGGACAACTGGAGAAAGGCAAATACAGTGCCCATCTTTAAAAAAGGGAAAAGGAGAGTCCAGGGAACTACAGTCTCTGGCTAAGCAGCAGTTCTACAGAAAAGGACCTGAGGATTACAGAGGATGAGAATCTGAGTCAGCAGTGTGCCCTTGTTGCCAAGAAGGCTAATGGCATATTGGGCTGCATTAGTAGGAGCAGATCGAGGGAAGTGATTATTCCCCTCTATTCTGCATTGGTGAGGCCACATCTGGAGTATTAAGCAGCAAAGAATCCTGTGGCACCTTATAGACTAACAGACGTTTTGGAGCATGAGCTTTCGTGGGTGAATACCCACTTCGTCGGATGCAAGTAGTGGAAATTTCCAGGGGCAGGTATATATACGCAAGCAAGAAGCAAGCTAGAGATAACGAGGTTAGTTCAATCAGGGAGGATGAGGCCCTGTTCTAGCAGTTGAGGTGTGAAAACCAAGGGAGGAGAAACTGGTTCTGTAGTTGGCAAACCATTCACAGTCTTTGTTTAATCCTGAGCTGATGGTGTCAAATTTGCAGATGAACTGAAGCTCAGCAGTTTCTCTTTGAAGTCTGGTCCTGAAGTTTTTTTGCTGCAGGATGGCCACCTTAAGATCTGCTATTGTGTGGCCAGGGAGGTTGAAGTGTTCTCCTACAGGTTTTTGTATATTGCCATTCCTAATATCTGATTTGTGTCCATGTCGCATCGCAGGCGGACCTGGACATATGCTCAACAGTCAGTATGATTGGATAGCAGAGTCATTTATTTCTCTCCAGCATACATCTTTATACTCTTGAAGCAGGCAAGCAAGCAATTGCTAATTGGTTAACAAAATACACACAAGCACTGCTATAACTTCATAGGGTAACATCATCCTAGACAGCTTTCTAATTTATTATCCTATTATTGCCTGCTAGAGAGAAGTTAGCCAAGGCCAACTTCTCATAACAAAACTCACAGCCTAATTAACCCAACCTAGAAACCTAAACATCTCAAGCTTCCCACACTACCATCTGGCAAGCTAGCAAAATATTCCCAACACCTCCCCCCTTAACTCAAAATCAAAACAAAAAAAAAGCAATAGCAAAACAATCCCAACTCACAATATCAATACTACATTCACACAAGCCAAAGCAAAAGGCAAATAAAAACACCAGCTGTCTAACTAAACCGTAACAATATCTTCCGCAGTACCCTGCTCTCACCTATCACATCCCCCCTCCAGGTAATGCAAGTGGCCCAAGGGGCCAGGAGGGTCCTGCCAAGGTGCGTGCCACACAACAACAGCGGCGGGCACACACATAGCAAAAATATAAAAGGCAGGCAACAAAAATACACAGCATTCCTAACATTAACCCCTGTAATAAATGTGCAGCCCAGCCACGTAGCGATGACAGCCATGACCACAGCCAGAAATCTCCCTGTTGCTGGTGAATGCCCTCCGCTAGATGGCGTAAACGATCCAAATCAGCGTCAATAGCCGCACTCGCATCTGTAATATTAAAGCAGCACATACCCACAAAATCAGAACAGGGATGACCATGTCGCAGCAATAAATAATCAATGGCCAAGCGATTCTGCAAAACTCCTCGGCGAACTTCTCCCATCTCTTGAGTTAACAAGGCAAGAACAGTAGAGGTTAAATTCAAAGCCTTTGCCACAGTGCAGGCAAGATGTGCAACGGCATGGTAGTTATGCACCACCAAACCGGGGAGGCCCACCAGGGTAAAGGCAAGGGCTGCTGCCTTCTTGTTCTGAAAACAAGGTAACATCTGCCTTGCAGGTAGGACTTAAGGAAATGCTCTCCCGCCCGCTGGCGATGCCCCTTCACTATGGGATGGGGAAACAAACAAAGGGGCCCACACGGCCAATAGCACAGGGGCCACCTGAACTATTGGCTGGAATATAAGTAAAGGCTGTGCGGCCGCATAACAAAAACCACCCCAGGGGCAACTTTATATGTGCATAAGCAAAGGTCACATTCCTCTTATGGCGACAGGTAAGTTCCACATTATTATGATTAATAGCTACATGCTTAGTATTAACAAAATTCAAACAAATAACGGCAACTGTCACATTAGCCAAACAAAAGGAAAACATACTGGCATCTAGCTTATATGAAAAGGCTCCAGGCCCCAAAGCATACAACTCCTCATAAAGTATATCCTTGGAAATACGAAACAGCCAGTGAAACAGCCAGGTGTGCCGCTGCAACACCTCCAATTCGGTACAAACACCCACAAAGCAGGTTTCCATAACAGCTCCCACTGCAGGAACATGGGGCAAGCAAAAGGCCGTAGTATTTATGGCACTCTGCGCCAAAATCAGCCAAGCATTTACTGGGGGTATAAGATCATACGTGGCACCTCCCCTCACAAGGAGCGCCACAGCAAGCAAAAGGGCAAAACCAGGTGAGGAATAATCTCCGTGTCCAACGGAATAGGAGCCCGAGCCAAAGTCACAGAGGCTTGTGGAGCACATTGGGGAACTGGCCATGCTGCACTGCCTGGAGCGCACGTCTCCAAACCTATGGGCAACAAAAGGGTACAAGACAATTAATATACAATCACACAGAATCAAAGAAAGCGGGCAAAAGTCCTGGCGTGGCCAGCGAGCAATTATTCTCCAGGGGCTCTGGCTCCTCGGCGTCTGGGCGCGTCTCGTGTGGCTCTTCCGGATCTGTCTGTTGTTGCGCCCGAGGACGCAGCCAAGGCCGGACCCACTTCGCCGGAATCCACCTTGCTTACTGAATTCCCATTTCCCATGCAACTTATCTAATCCCAGTTAGGCCACCTGGCATTTGCCTCGCTCTGGCAGTTCCCTACTTTCTCATAACAACTTTATCTCATCCCTCTGTTCTCGTAACCACGCAACTGTAACTTTCCACCAAAGCAGCATAGGGAAGATGCGACCGGACATCTCCCCCCTATTCTTAAACACAAAAAAAATTAAAAACATCCAATAAACTACACCAAACTTATAACAAAAGGCATACAAACAAAACAAAAAAATTAATATACCTTATGCTACAAAGCTCACCTATAACCATGCAATTCATAACATACAACACCAACAACATCAAACAAAACAGAACATAAAACGTCAAAATACAACAACAACAAAAAAAAACAATAAATTCTGCAGGATTCCCCCATACTCTATTGCACACCAAATTGTGACAAATTTCTGTTACCAATTCATCCCTCATATGTCAGGTGATCAAACTGACACTGAGGGAGGGGGGGGGGTCCTAGAAAAAACACAACATAAACCACATAAAAATCTTAACAACACAACAACAATTCTGGCCAGAAAACAAACATAAAAACATAAAACATAAATTTAAAACTCCATAATAAATGCATGGTCCTTATTAAATACTATGCAGCTAACACCAATTTTCTTTAATATCTAAAAAACAAAAACAAAACTACCCCTACTGGGCAAGCAATCATTACATACAATATACAAATACCCTTATTACTATCAAGCAAAAAAGAAAAATTACATCATCCATTAAATCATTTACAATAATACAATTGCATCCTGGTTTACTTCTAAATTCAAAGCTATTCACAGCTTAAGGGTTCTTACTATTAACTTCTACTTTTTAACACTAAAAAAAAACATCACCACTTATATGCCCTTAGCCTAATACAATTACAATTACATAGCACAATATACAATCTTCAACTAATGCAACAAAATATTCATGGCCAAACAATTGCAAACTAATTTCTTTGCCTAAATTTATTTACAAACATTTCAAAAATACCAAAAAACTTTACTCTTTAGCATCTTTACAAAATTCAACTGCTATTCCCTCCAGCAACACAGAGTTAACTTTTTACTCTGCCTAACATTACTCGCTTGTAGTTAATTACCTTTTCTATCAACTACACCCTCAAGGTTATCAACCAGTTTTCCAAGCTTGTTGTCTGTTGCCCGCCGCCTGGGCCCGATCCTTTTTTCCTCTTCGGCTTCTCTGTCTGTTGCCCGCCGCCTGGCCGCTTGGGCCCGATCCTTTTTTTCCTTTTGCTAAACCGTTCCTTTCATAAACACTAACTTATCCCACTATCAATTTAGCTAGGAGGGTGTACTTCTTAACTAGCCCCCACCCTTCTAATCTCTACTACAAGCTATTATTTATACTTTCCCACCGTGGGGGCTACATTTTCATGCATAACTTTAAGTACAACATCTGCAATCAGCCTATCTATTTTTAATATAGGCTACATCTAGTATCAAGCAATCTACAACAACCAATAATCAGCACATAACACAAAATTAACAAAAATCTAACAAGGCTAACAAAAGCACTTTACATAAAGGTACTTTGGATCACATAAATTCAAAGCCATTCTCCCAAATTACCTAAATTTATGCCTAAATAACCCACAATTCCCCCCTTGAGAATACTCAACAAACCCTTTGGCTGAGTTTTCTCAAACTTAAAAAACAACAAACAAGTAAACTCTAAAAAGCTGGGGTAATTAGTTCCACAATCATCCTCCCCATGAACCCGGCAGGGGTTCAGTATGTGAGAGCCCTCACCCCCCAACCCAACCGGTCCACATGCCAGGGTTAGTAATGGGGGGGGTAATATCATTTACAATCCAATTAGCGGGGGGCAATACATGCTAAAATTTTTATCCAAAACACAGGGCGCAGCCTGTAGAATAAATCCCAAAATCCAATTAATACCACATTTTTCAGCAGGAGTCCCAAATTTCTTCCTGCCTGTGTACAATTCTTCGTTTCTTCACCAGGGTCAGTTCTCAATGTCCTTGACCGGGGCCAGAAAAGAATGAGCTGTCTCCAATCAGCTCATTCTGGTTCCTTTTCTTTCCCTGCTTGGCTTCTTTTAATCTGTAAATCCTGTGTCAGAACACCCAGCTGTTGCTGCTCATACCGGAGAAGCACAACGGTTTTCCCGGCACTGTCCCAGGCTCAGACCAGCCAGCGTAGGATGCCTTCTCCGGGCTTCTGCCAAAACAACTTACTTGCTTGTAGGTCCGAACGACCTCCGGGGCCAATGCACGAGCCTTTGCCTGCGCCATGCACTCCAAAGTTTTCCCGTCCAGGGCTCGCTTGCAGCGGAGCACCTCCTCACGTGCCTCTGCCTGCTCACGAGCCTCTGCCTGTGCCATGCACTCCAAAGCTTTCTCGTCCAGGGCTCGCTTCCAGCGGAGCACCTCCTCACGAGCCTCTGCCTGCTCCCCCTCTTTCCACAATGATCCAGCTGGAAAACCTTGCATTTGATTTAACTTATTATAAATGGCCTGCAGCTGTTGACCCTGGCGCTCCATTTTCTTATAAAAGACATTAAAACTGGGTAAACTGAATAGGCGTAGTCAAATTGGGATAGACCTGTGATGGCACGTTGCTCACCCGAGCCTCCTTTATTTCCCGCATTCGTGACACCCCCAGGTCCCGTGGACACGGCATGGCTTGGGAGGGGGTGCATACGGCAAAGCTGTTTTCATAGGCTCGGGCGTGCTGGAGGGTAGTGGAACCATAACAGGGGCAACATTATCCAGGTCAGAAGCCAAAGGTATCACCGTGTCCTTGCCACCGAAAAACTCCCTGGCTCCAACCGACAACACAGAAGGCATTTCGGGCATTGGGCGGAAAAGCTTAAAAAGGGCCGCCTGCACTCCTGCCTCGGCCACGAGAGTTTTTACTATCTTCTTTGTCTTATTCCATACTGGACTCAGGGAAAAGGCTTCCTCATCGCCCTGAGCCACCGACTTCCAAAGCTTGGAGCCTAGCCACTCCCACACAGTTTTATTAAAAATTGTACTCGGCTTAACAAAAGGTTCCCTTCTCTGTCCCCACCACAGCAGGCGGGATAACATATCAAAGGGGAGCCTTTCTCCCTGCCACTTCATAATGTGCAATAAAGGCTTCTGTGTTAACTTTTCTTCAGCTGATACACCGGTACTCACGTTAGCTGCTCTGCCCTTCTCCACCGCGGCTTATAGCCGCTCTCCTCAGGGCTCAGGTGCGCCTCTCTTTTCGGACGCCCGGGGGCTTCTCCAGCACTCCCCGTCGCGGCTCCCAGCCGCCCGCCTCTGGGCTCAGGCTCCTGGCCGTTCGCCTCTGGGCTCAGGCTTCCGACACTATCATCATTCGATACGAATCACGTCGGAATCTGGGGGCTTCTCAAGCACTCCCCGCCGCGGCTCCCAGCCGCCCGCCTCTGGGCTCAGGCTCCTGGCCGTTCGCCTCTGGGTTCAGGCTCCCGACACTATCATCACTCGATACGAGTCACGTCGGATAAGCACTCCCCGCCTCTGGGCTCAGGCTCCTGGCCGTTCGCCTCTGGGCTCAGGGCTTCTCCGCCTGGGTCAGGCCACCGACACTTTCATTCGATACGAATCACGTCGGGGTCACCATTTGTCGCATCGCAGGCGGACCTGGACATATGCTCAACAGTCAGTATGATTGGATAGCAGAGTCATTTATTTCTCTCCAGCATACATCTTTATACTCTTGAAGCAGGCAAGCAAGCAATTGCTAATTGGTTAACAAAATACACACAAGCACTGCTATAACTTCATAGGGTAACATCATCCTAGACAGCTTTCTAATTTATTATCCTATTATTGCCTGCTAGAGAGAAGTTAGCCAAGGCCAACTTCTCATAACAAAACTCACAGCCTAATTAACCCAACCTAGAAACCTAAACATCTCAAGCTTCCCACACTACCATCTGGCAAGCTAGCAAAATATTCCCAACATGTCCATTTATCCTTTTCCGTAGAGTATTGTGTCCAGTTTTGGGCCCCCCAATTACAGAAAAGATGTGAACAAATTGGAGAGAGTCCAGCGGAGGGCAACGAAAGTGATCAGGGAGCTGGGGCACATGACTTATGAAGAGAGGCTGAGGAAACTGGGGTTATTTAGTCTGCAGAAGAGAAGAGTGAGGAGGGATTTGATAGCAGCCTTCAACTACCTGAAGTGGGGTTCCAAAGAGGATGGAGCTCGGCTCTTCTCAGTGGTGGCAGATGACAGAACAAGGAGCAATGGTCTCAAGTTGCAGTGTGGGAGGTCTAGGTTGGATATTAGGAAACACTATTTCACTAGGAGGGTGGTGAGGCACTGAAATGGGTTCCCTAGGGAGGTGGTGGAATCTCCATCCTTAGAGTTTTTAATGTCAGACTTGACAAAGCCCTGGCTGGTATGATTTAGTTGGTGTTGGTTCTGCTTTGAGCAGGAGGTTGGACTAGATGACCTCCTGAGGTCTCTTCCAACCCTAATCTTCTATGGTTCCTCCTTTAGGACTAGGAGTAACCTGAATTTTGTTGTGACCATCGGTATAAGGGACCATCTACCACAAAGGCTAGCTTGCCTGGGTACAGGGCTGGCTTTAGGCCAATTCCCCGGAATTGGGCCCTGTGTCTTAGGCTCCTTTTTAATTTTTTACTCACTCAGTGGTGGTCCGGGTCTTTGGTGGCAGGGGTTCCTTCACTCACTCCGGGTCTTCAGTGGCATTTCGGCAGAGTGGGGATCCTTCAGTGCCGCAGAAGACCTGGAGTGAGTGAAGGACCTCCCCCCCTCCGCTGCTGAAGTGCCGCTGAAGACCCGGACTGCCACCGGGTATTCGAATCGGGCCCCGCAGTCAGGGGCGGCTCCAGGCCCCAGAACGCCAAGTGCGTGCTTGGGGCGGCAAGCCGCGGGGGGCGCTCTGCCGGCGCCGCGGGGGTGGCAGGCAGGGTGCCTTCGGCGGCTTGCTTGCGGGAGGTCCGCTGGTCCCATGGCTTCTGGACCTCCCGGAGGCACGGCTGCGGGAGGTCCGCCGAGGCAAGCCGCCAAACGCAGCCTGCCTGCCATGCTTGGGGCAGCGAAATGCCTAGAGCCACCCCTGCCCGCAGATCTTAAAGCCGGCCCTGCCTGGGTGGCAAGATAGACCAGAGTACCCAAGGTGACTGTGTGTGACTCCATGTTAAGGCGGTTATAGTGCTTGAGGAGTTCCATGTTAAGGCTGTTATAGTGCTTGGTTGAGATCCAAGTATAGAATTCACAATCCGTTTGGGGGACTGTGCTTCTTAACAGTCTGCCCTGAAGCTGGTACGCATGCTCCTGACTTACTCCAGGCAGCTTGACTGTTAGGTGCTCAGATACTGTGGAGGGAGCAAAAGTACCTGGACTAAGGATAATCCATTGTGGCATGCTTCTGTTACGAACATCTTAAAACTCAGATTTCCCTTCGAGTTGTACAGCCTCAGGAAATACTTGTATACACTAAATGCATAGGGCTTTGGTGTCTCGGCTTTCTGCTTGAGAAATGTATTTCTTTTCTTTTTTCTTTTAATTTAAATCCATGTAAACTGTACTGAGATCCACTGCAGCGTCTAATAATACCGTGAAAAAAGCGCAATGCAGCAGCTGTGGTAAAATTTGACATCCTGCTTCAAGGTGCTGTACAGAAGAGCACATGATCCATGAAATACCAATGCCAGAATTTACTGTACTTTGCAAAAGGTCAGTTTGTCTGCACTGTGATTATCAGTCACTGACCTCAGATGTCAGGTCTTGACTTTGTAGTGAGCCCAGATTTATTTTCCATGTTGTCAGTGTCTGACAATACACTTCCTTTAACTCTTTTGAATCTGAGTGGTAACCTGTTGCAAAGAAGCATATTCCTAATCTGACTTTCCATACTCCATGTAATAAAGTGTCTTAGGCTGGATTTTTCTCTCTTGATCCACTCTGCTCTGGTGGTCCAGAAACAGGAGGCTGCATCTCCCATTTTTGGGATTTCACCGACGTGAGGGGTTCACTAGCAAACATACCGAAGTCAGCAATGCAGTTTCTATGACCTTATCTTGCAGTTTCTTATTTAAAGGGAGGTTAGGGTGGGGAGGAACTTTCTGGCTATTTCTATCAGGTGGTAAGGGCCAGTTACCACTAGAGCAGGGTGGGAAATGGATTTTCCATCCTGGGGACATTTTTGAAATTTTAAAAAGCTTCCTACACCAAAGTGGGACAAAAAAGCAAAACTCTTAAAGTCTTTGCAAATGGGGACAGGGGATGGACAAAATGGGTTCAGTTGAAATGTGTTTTAATTCTAAAATGTGGCATTTTTATGTTGACCTAATTTATACCAAAAAAAAAACCCCTCCCCAGACATTTTGAACCAAAACCAAACTTTTCATGTTGAAAATATCAAAATGGATGAAAGTGGAAGACGATTTCGGTAAAAGTGATTATGAAATGATAGGCTTCATTTTTTCTAAGGAAAGAGTGGGAGCATCACAGCAAGGACAATGGACTTCAAAAAGCATACTTGAACAATCTCAGTGGACTGGAGAATCCTAGAACTGGAAAGGACCTTGAGAGGCCATCTAGTCCAGTCCCCTGCACTCAAGGCAGGACTATATATTATCTAGACCATCCCTGACAGGTGTTTGTCTGACCTGCTCTTAAAAATCCCCAATGATGGAGATTCCACAACCTCCCTAGGCAATTTATTCCAGTGCTTAACCACCCGGAGAGTTAGGAAGTGCAAAAGTAGTACCTATCTTTTTAAAAAGGGGAACAAAGAGTATCTGGAGAACTATAGACCAGCCAGCCTAACTGAGATACCTGGAAAGATACTGGAACAAAGTATTAAACAATCAGTTTAATTAAGCATCTAGAAGATGTAGGGTAATAAATAATCATGCCAAACCAGTCTAACTTCCTTCTTTAACAGGGTTACTGGCCCAGTGGGTGGGGGTAGCAGTAGATGTGATTTATCTTGGTTTTAGTGAGGCTTTTGGCACAATCCTGCATGATAGTCTCATAAGCAAACTAGTGAAATGTCTAGATGAAATTACTATAAAGTGGGTGCACAGCTAGCTGAAAGACCATATTCAGAGAGGTTATCAATGGTTTGCTGTCAGACTGCGTTTACATATCCAGTGGGATCTCTGAGGGATCTGTCCTGGATCCAGTATTAAATAACATTTTCATTAATGACTTGGATAATGAAGTGTGGAGACTGTGCTTATAAAACTTGCAGATGAGACAATGCTGGGAGGAGTCCAAACACTCTGGAGGACAGGACTAGAATTCAAAGTGACTTTGACAAATTGGAGAATTTGTTCAAAATCAATAAGATGAAATTCAGTAAAGACAAGTGCAAAATGCTACACTTTAAGAAGGAAAACTCAAATACACAGCTACAAAATTGGGAATAACTAGCAGTATCGCTGAAAAGGGTTGGGGATTGAGGATCACAAACTGACTTAATGTGATGTGGTTGTGAAAAAGGCTGTCATTCTGGGGGTGTATTAATGGATGCATCATATGTAAGACATGGGCAGTAATTGTCTTGTTTTATTCAGCACCAATGAGACCTCATTTGGAGCATTGCATCTAGATTTGGACAAATTAGAGAGAGTGCAGCGGAAAGCAACAACGATAAAAGACCAAGGAAACATTTTTTTTTAAAGTGCATGTTTAGACTTGAGAAAAGAAGACTGAGGGGGGACTTAAGCCTTCAAAGATGTTAAGGGCTGTTATAAAGAGGATGATCAACTGTGTTCTGTATCCAGGTTGGAGACACAAAGGCGATCTAGGCTAGATGTTAGTGAAAACTCTGTCCGGGTGGTTAAGCACTGGAACAGGTTGCCTGGGGAGATTGTAGAATCCCCATCGTTGGAGGTTTTTAAGAGCTGGTTAGACAAACCCCTGTCAGGGATAGTCTAGGCTTATTTTATCCTACCTCAGCAAAGGGGGATGGAATAGAGGACGTCTCAAGATCCCTTCTAGCTCTACATTTCTATGAGTCTATGAAAATGAGACACTTCAACGATCTTAAGATTTTTCCATTTAAAAAAAAAACACAGGAAAGTCTTCAAAGCAGACCCTTTCCCACAAAAGTGTCAGTTTCAAGAAACTACATTTAGTTTTCTATGGAAATACTTCATCTGAAAAACTCCTGCCCAGCTCTGATTACCAACTGGTAGAGTTTAGAGCAGCCCCCAGGCACAAGCAGTCAGGAGAAAAACAGCCAGAAAAGCAGAGGTGTATGCTTAGTCCAGTGGAAACTGACAATCTGGGCACTGGCTTGCACAATAGTCAAATCTTTTTTTTTAAAGTGTTGGCCTGGATGTTGCCCAGATGGTGGTGGTGGTGGCAGCAGGATGCCTGCCAGAAACCCTCCCCCGCAGCAGCACTGCCTAGCTCAGTCACAGCAATATCAGTTGGGAGGAAGAGACACTAGGGAGCTAAACTCTGTTGCCCAGGTGCCCTGCAGAGGGCAGGACTGGGCACCATCCCCTCCCTGGACTGCCACGCGTCAGGGAACCCACGTGCCAGGAAGGAGCAGTTGCTGTTGGGCTCATCTCCTTCTGGCACCTGCCAAGTTTGGGGAGGGAAGCAGTTCATGGCCTCTTGGCCAGAGTGTGGGTATCTCTCTGCGGCTGCTGCCGCTGCCAAGTTCTGGGATGGGGATGGGGATTGGGATGGGTGGCAAGATACGCTAGTCTCTGCCCTGTATGCTGTGTTGGGGAGATGTCCATGAATAAATCCCCATCGCTCCTTGCAGACTTGGGAAATATGAGCGGAGCCCACTGGTGGCACCCAGCCACATCCTGCCTGGCTGCGTGACTCCCAGAGAGAATGATGGGCTTGCTGACCAGCAGCCCTTTCTGGCCTCCCTGAACTATCACCTGACACAGAAAATACCAGAATGGCATTCTGGAGCATTCCTGCATGACTCGAGAACTGGGCTTGCAGGATTATTTGTTAAGTCATATGGCTATTCACAGGGTGCCTGTCTGGTGTCAGTATTTGAATTAGTTGATGAAGTCAGGTTCTAGTTCATCTCCAAGTGTGAAGTAGTGGATTCAAGATTAGAGAACTTGTACAGTAGTTGGTGTGGATGAAGCGAGAGAAATCTCAGTTTGTGTTAAATTTGCCAAGACCCAACCCAAATGCCTTCCTATGCCCTGAGCATGAGATGCAGATCTTTTGTTTCATAGTTCAACACTGTTCTCACTTGGTAGCATCAGGACACAAATTTCATTGTGCCACAAACTGAATTTGTGATTTTTTTTTGAGGGATCGATTCAGCAGGCTTAATTGGCTGGTTTGGGATTCCCCAATCTCTCATTGCAGTTTGTGCAAAGTCTTTAGCTCCTACTGTGTAATGAAAAAGTAATTGCAGTCCAGCAAAATCTATATTGGTTCTCATCATAACAATGAAGTGCTGGTTTTGCAGTAATTTGGTAGCTGCTGGTGGTTTTGGAAACGCTTCTGCTTGGATACCTTCCTCTTCTGGTTACACACAAGAATTTGGCAGGCACGTGTATAGTTATAGCATCATACCAGAAACCAAAGCCATGGATAACTCCACCATAATCATAGAATCATAGAATCTCAGGGTTGGAAAGGACCTCAGGAGGTCATCTAGTCCAACCCCCTGCTCAAAGCAGTATCAAACCCAACTAAATCATCCCAGCCAGGGCTTTGTCAAGCCTGACCTTAAAAACCTCCAAGGAAGGAGATTCCACCACCTCCCTAGGTAACCCATTCCAGTGCTTCACCACCTACTAGTGAAAAAGTTTTTCCTAATGTCCAACCTAAATCTCCCCCTCTGCAACTTGAGACCATTACTCCTTGAGCTGTCATCTTCTACCACTGAGAACAGTTTATTGTTCTCAATATTGAACAATTTATTGTTCAACAATATTGAATTCTTTGCTAAGTGACATTGCACCATGATATTCTCAAACAAAAGCTCTTGAGCTCATCACTTACGTCTATGTACAGGGCCGCCAGAGGATTCAGGGGGCCTGGGGCAAAGTGGGGGAGCTACAGCACTTGTAACCACATGGCGGCGGTCTGGGTCTTTGGTGGCATTTTGGCTGCAGGGGCCCCTCCAGTCACTCTGTGTCTTTGGCAGCACTGAAGGGCCCCCTGCCACCAAAATGCCGGCTGAAGACCCGGACCGCCGCCGGGCCAGGGCTCGCGGGGCCCCTGCAGGGCCTGGGGCAAATTGCCCCACTTGCCCCCACTTCTGGGCAGCCCTGTCTATGCAAGAGGACAGTGAAGAGCTTGCTGCTCTTATTACTGAAGATCCAAAGCTGACCTTTCCCTATATTCAGGGGTGTTTTGAGCTGGGTTTCTGGTTTAGAGTTAGTCGTTGTACAGAAAGCCCCTAGCCATGAAGCTTGGGTCCAAATCCAAACTTCCCCAAGAGCTGGGGAATGTTTGTATCTAGGGCTTTGGTCTGTGCGGACCTCTTCATATTACATCTAAAGAACTTTTCCTTTAATGTTCAGCATCTGCATCAGCAGGTCTTCAGTATTGTCGGTGGCCAATGACCATGCCTTGTCTTGATTTAGGTATGGCTCATAGCCATTGACTAAGAAAAATCTAGATGTTGAATAACATCATTCATATGAAAGCTGAATGTAGTAATGTACTAATTCTACCAGAAAAGCTCACATTTCTGAGTTGTAACGTCTTTGGATGATGATGACTGTGGTAGAGCAACCTGGAGTTTGGAATCAAATTATATGGACGTAATCATGTTAACTGATACTGTGGCAGTGCCTAGAGGCATAATCCAGGTTTGAGCCTCGTTGTGCTGGGCACTGTACAGACACAGCAACATTTACAATCCTTGCTTTGAAGATATTAGGCTGTGAAAGACAGGACATACCTAATGGATGAAACAAACAAGTGGATGGGGGAGGGGAGAGAGGACGGGATTACGAAAACACTAAAATGTGTTAGCGCAGAGTGGCTATGAATTATTCAGACAGCTAATCGTTAGCAGTGATTACAGTAGTGACATTCATTCATCCTTCCAGGCATTCTGCTAGACGGACTTCCTCCCTAGTTATAGGTTGTAGTGGCACTTTCAAATGGGCAGCAGAAACGTAGCAGGTTTTTTATGCAAATGAAGGCACTGATTGTTGACTTGCTGTGGTTGGGATTTGCAACTACACCAACTGTCAACAACCACCGCATGTCTACAGATGTAGCCCAAGGTCCTAGGTGCTGTTAGCTCCCCCAGATATCCTGACCATACAGAGAGAATTGGTGCCTCTATTTTACAACTGGCTCCCACTGAAAGGAAAATGTGCTCTGTTACAAAAGGAAGCGTTGGCATCTGAAGTGAGCGGGGAAACTATTCGTGTCAAAGGAAGCGGCAGAGGTAGGCCAACGGGCGAGCACTGTTGAAAATCTCACCCTTGGAACGATGCTCTAGAGAAGAGTCCTGTGTTAGACTGGTCTGATCTACGAGAACTTTTCCCTGAGTCACTTCTGATTGGTTAAGCAACTTGCTTTGGGAATCGGTCATTCAGGTATAGGGCCCTGATTCTGAAAATGGGTGTGGCCAGGCAACTCTTACTCCTGTGCGAAAGCTCCATAGTGCTCTATGTGGGCATAAGGGTTCCCCAGCATAGATCCATTTGCAGGCACAGGACCTGACAGAAGGGGCAGGGAAGGAGGAGATGTGCAGGAAAGGCAGCATCAGGACTGCAGACCCAAGGCAAAGGGCAGTAAGTGGAGCTCTCTTTCCCCTTGTTTTTTCTCCTCACCTCTGTTACGATTTTCCTTTCCTTTTCCCGTAAACATTGTTTTGTTTGTTCCTATGTAACTATGGGAATAGCCATCAGTACGGAACAAATAACAATTATTCCCGATTCCACTGTAGGGGGTGCTGGAGAGCCCAGCCCAAATTAGGCCCCATTGGGCCGGGTGCTGTACAATCACATAGTAAGGCACTCCTTGCCCCAAAGGTTTACAGTACAAACAGACAAGACAGACATTGAGCTGAAAAGGAAATCCCCAAAACTCATAGACTATGAGGCCAGAAGGGACCATTATGATCATCTAGTCTGACCTCCTGTATAGCACAGGACATAGAACCTTGCCCAGTAGTTCCTGTATCATGTTCAACCAGAAGTTATAGGCTCATGTTTTAGAAAGATATCCAGCCTTGATTTAAGGACTTCAAGTTACGGAGAATCTGCCTGGGTAAGCTGTTTCAGTGGTTAATTGCCCTCTCTGTTTAAGTTGTCAGAATTTGTCTAGCTTCAGCATCTAACTACTGGATCATATTATCTCTTTTCTTCTTGAGCAAAGAGCCATGTAGGTACTTCTAGACTCTCAAGTCACCATTCAACTTCCTCTTCTTGGGTAAACCAAGAAGATGGAGTTTCTTAGGATCACAAAGCAGATAAACAATAGAGCCTTGCTTGCTAGTCTCATGGCAGTGCCCTGTTGACCAGATGGTGCCATCTTTCTGCTACAATAGCATGCAATAATCAATATATAGTAGTATAAGTTCATCATATAAAACATGGGTATCTTCTTCATCTATCCCTCAATGCGAGGATGATGTCTTCTAAGGGGGTTCATTGGTGGGTTTTTAAGTGGCTAAGGAGCCCAGTTCATGCCCTGCAGATTTTCCCACAGAAGTGTCAGGTGTAATCTTGGAGGAGACATAGTTGTTGGCTGGAGTGTTGTGCCCTTTCTTTCCTCCTTTGTTGCTTCTCTGTCTCATGAGCACATCTGTTCTCCTCAAAGTGAGCTGTGGCTTGGTGTTTGGTGTGGTGCCGCTGTGATCCGTTCGTGCTGATTCCTCCCAGTTTGTTGGGTTGATGCCTCCCTTTTTAAGGTGTACTTTCAGTATGTCTTTGAAGTGCTTCCACTGCCTTCCACAAGCCCTTCTTCCCTGACTTAACTGAGAGCAAGGTATTTGCTTTGGGAGGTCAGTGTCAGGCATACTTACTTATTGGCCAGCCCAGCGGAGTTGGTATTTCATGACCTGCTCTTCTATACTGCTGCTGATAGTTGCAGAGAGAGTGCTCATGTTAATGTGTCGGTCTTCCCAGTCGATCCTGAGAATCCTCCCGAAGCAGCACTGTTGGAACCACTCCAGCCTCTTGAGATGATGTTGATAGGTTATCCAGGTCTCACACCCATAGAGAAGGGTGGGGATGACAACTGCTTTGTAAACCAAGATCTTGGTGCCTCTTTGCAGATCCCAGTAACTGAAAGTCTCATTTGAGTAGCCTTCCAAAGGATGTGCTGGCACAGCAGATCCTGTATTCAAGTTATGTGTCAGTGCTGGCTGTTTGGGAAAGGTGGCTGTCAAGGTATGGAAAATGCTCCACATTTTCAAGGAGTTCTCCACTGATGGTGATTTGTGGAGTATGAAGAGTAGTTGGTGCAAGTGAGGGCTGGTAGAGGGCTTGGCTTTCCTGATCTTGAGAGAGAGAGAGAGAGAGAGAGACCCAGGTTGTGATAGGCGTCTGCAAAAAGATTTAGGATACTTTGCAGGTCAGCCTCTGTGTGTGCAAGAATGATGCAGTTGTTTGCATACTGATGGTCAGTGATGCCAATTCTCATGATTTTAAATTTTGTTTAGAGACGTCGGCGACTGAGGAGTTAACCATCCATACAATACTCAATCTCGATTCCATTAGGAAGGCGTTCATGGATGAGAATCAGGGTCACAGCAAGGTAAATGGAGAAGAGTGTTGGAGCAATAACAGCCCTGCTTGACACCAGTGTGAATAATGAATGATTCGGTCTTTGTACTGAATGGTGGCAGTCGTCCCATCATGGAACAGTCTGATGATGGAAATGAATTTCTGTGGACAGCCAAATCTATACAGCACTTTCCATAGGGCATCATAATTGATAGAGTCAAAGGCCTTGGTTAGATTGATGAATGCCATGAACAGTTTCTGGTGTTGTTCTCTGCACTTCTCCTGAATCAGTTGTGCCAAAAAGATCATGTCAATTGGGTCTCAGGATGGCCTGAAGCTGCACTGATTCAGGAAGGAGTTCCTTGGCAAGGGGGAAAAGGTGGTTTAGTAGGATCTGGGCAAGGATCTTCTCTGTAATGGAGAGGAGGGCAATACCTCTGTAGTTCCCCCACAAAGATTTGTCCCCTTTCTTGAATATTGTAACAATGTTGGCATTCTTAATCTCAGGTGGAATTTCTTCACAGGTCCAGGTTTTGTCAAGGAGTTGGCCAAGTTTGTGCTGGAGCATTGTTCCAAAAGCTTTAAAACCTCAGCTGGGATGCCATCTGGGCTGGTGCCTTGTGATTTTTTTTTTGGTCTGGGTGATGGCACGCCGGACTTCCTCAGAATACGGGGGATCAGCAAGGTGTTCTATTGCTGAACATTGTGGAATAGACTCAATGATGTCTCAGAGACTGTGGATTCACGGTTTAGTAGGCCCTCAAAATGTTCCTTCCAGTGTTGTTTAATGGCTGCATTGTCCTTTAGGAGGTTGGAGCCATCCTGGGAATGTAAGGGGGTTGGGCCTTTGGAACTTGGCCCATATATAGGTTTTGTTGCTTGAAAGAAGCTTCTCACGTCATCCTGGTCTACAAAACCCTGGATCTCAGAGGCTTTTTCTTGCCACCACTTATTTTTGATGTCACATAGCCTCCTTTGGACTTCAGTTTTGAGCAGGTGATAAGCCTCATGTTTTTTGTTGGTTAGAGGACTCATTTTGCCAGTTACAGAATGCAGTTCTTTTCCGTTGAATTAATGCTAGGATTTCCTTGTTTTCATCAAACCAGTCTTCATGCCAATGAGTAGAATATCCTATAGTTTCAGCACATGCACTGTGAATAATATTTTTATCCTCTTGAATGTCAATGATGTTATCAGGCAAGTTAGAGAGTTTTTAAGACAGGGGTTGCTTGAACATCTCGCAGCTGGCTTGGCCTCAAAGTGCTTTGACATTGTACCTCTTTCACGTAGTCCTTGGGTATTTGCGGTGTGATGGAGCATGCTGCAGGCATATGATTAATTTTACTAATTGATGGTCTGTCCAACAGTGATCTGTACTTCTCATGGCTCATGTTATATGGACATCGGCGTCATCTCAGGCTCTGACAATAACATAGTCAAGGAAGTGCCAGTGTTTGGACTAAGGACGTTTCCAGTTGTCTTAAATTTGTTACTCTGCCTAAAGATGGTATTTGTGATGAGCAGGCCATGCTCCACACATTGGCTGAGGAGGAGAATACCATTGAGGTTTACATTTCCCACCCCTTCTTTGCCTATTGTGCTGCTCCAGAGTTGGGAGTCCCATCCGACTCTGACATTGAAATCTCCCAGGAAGATGGGTTTGTTTGCCTTAGGTGTGGCTTCGAGAACTGCATCAAGAGCACTATAAAACTGCTTCTTGTTAATTCCTCATCAAGTGTTGGGCCATATCCACTGATGGCTGAGCTTGAGTCGAAGAGTCATGAGACCTTTGTTGATCCCCACAGGAGGCTCCAAAAGCTGACTGACGATCTTATTTTTGATGGCAAAGCCAATCCCATGAATGCATCTCTCTTCAGGTGGCTTTCCTTTCAAAAAGAAGGTGTAGCCACCTCCATCCTCTTTTAATTGGCCCTCATCGGCCTGGCAGGTCTCATTAAGAGCTGCAATGTCAATGTTGAGTCTTGCCAGTTCTCTGGCAATCATGGCAGTTCTTTCTGGGCATTCATTGTGCTGAGAGTCCATAAGAGTGTGGACGTTCCAGGTGGCAAAATTAATTGTCTTGTATCTCTTCTTTCGGCCACGGAGTTGAGTGATCCCACTGGACGCGGCCATCCAGTCGGAAGAGTGAGAGACAGCCTATGTTTGGGGCACCTTTTCTAGCCCCCTTCCTATTTGGGGTGAGCAGAGGGCATCCTAAAAAGGCCTGTTCAATCACAGCTGCTGCTGCCAAAATGCACTTCTGTTTCATCCAAGCACAAGACGACCGTCACATGGCTGCCATCTGCATGCAGTTTTGTGACTAAAGATTCCCAGAAATCACTGCTCCTGTCTTCACTGCCACTCCTCCATTACCACAGGGCTTTGTGCCAGTCTGAACCCTTTGGTAGAGGCCTGCGCATGAAATCTTTTAACGTGGGGAAACCGGTGCACAGCCGGTGACCACATGAGACTTGACAGGAGGAAAACCCTGACCCAGTGGCAAGGAGATCCAAGACAACCAGGGGCCTCCCTCCTGCTGCAGCTCTCATCCGCCTTCACAGCTGCAGAGTACTAAAAGGTCCTCTATATGGGCCCGACCCACTGTTGGGGTCTTGTGAAGATTGGACCATGATTAGTCAGAAGCTCGCCTCAGACCTGCTTGCCCAGAGGGACCCTACTGGGAGTGTGAAAGCTCTGGATGATGTAGCTCTGAGGGTCTTAAGCCCATGCAAACCTCTCCACCAGGACCAGCTTGCGGTCCATCAGAAAGGAAAACAGAGAGATAAATAGCTACCAAATCTCCTCTCAGCAGTTTTTTCTAAACTGTAAGTAAGGAGAACTTGATCTGAATTAGCAAAGACAGGGAATCATTCTAACCATGACACAATGCGAATGAAACACACTCCATTTTGTAGCATGATCCTTACCACTAGTGTTTTTTATATTATCTCATGAAAGGGTGATTGAAAAATGATTATTCATTGCATTGCTTTGGAGCACAAGATGTTTCTAACATCCAAACTGGTCGGGGTGGGGGAGAAAAGCACAAGAAGACAAATAACTGGATGTTGCAGTCACGTTCATGCAGGCAAAAGATGTGATGCTACGGTAGAAGCACCCCTGTCTTTGCCTATGCTACTGGATAGTGCCAAAAAACAATACCTGTGACAACTGGCATTAGGGAGACAACTGCTGGACTTCTAACCATTGGGCTTAGCTCAATGTACTTTATTTCTAAAGTGACCTCGTGGACTTAAGTTCAAAAGACTGGGCTTCATGAAGGGTCATGATCTTCTGCAGTACTTCCCAACTAATAGGCTGCTACTGGCTGTCAAGCTTGGTCCTTTTGGTTCAACTTTGATTTCTGAAAAGCTGTAAAGTGAATGGCCAAATCTTGCCGGCCTTTACAAAGAGCAGAGCGAGAGGCATAGTAGGAAGGCTGAGCAAGATTTGAAGACACACCATTCCCCCCCCCAAGCTGCTGCAGAAAGGCCAACTCCTTCTCCTAGTGAAGTCCATGGAAGCTTTTCCATTCACTGCATTGGTCCTAAAATTTAAGGATCTAACTCCCAGGTGGCATAGATTTGCCTCATTCCATTGAGATAAATAGAGAGTCGTGCTGATGTACACCAGTTGAGGATCTGACCCATAGTATGTGTATTTGAACTGGGGAGTGACTGCAAATTAGTGAATGGATTGGGGATGTGAAGAATGAGTGGAGTTATATGGGGTGGAGAGGATGGAGGGGAGAGCGGGCAGGGTGGCTCTAGACATTTCGCCGCCCCAAGCACGGCGGCATGCCACGGGGGGTGATCTGCCGGTCACCGGTCCCATGGCTTCAGTGGCATGCCTGCGGGAGGTCCACCAGAGCCACGGTACCAGCGGACCCTCTGCAGGCATGCCGCCCCAAGCACGCACTTGGCATGCTGGGGCTGGAGCCGCCCCTGAGAGCGGGTGAGACTGAGCAAGATGTGAGGATGGGGAAACAGGCATTGGGGAAGAATGCGGGAAGGAAAGAGGAAGATATCCATCGGGAATGAGCGTAGGCAAATGTGAGCGTGATGCAAAGGTTGTATGGCTAGGAGTATGGTGCAATAACATAGCTCACCATTGATGGATTCCGTTATCTATGTTATCCCCACTGAACTCCAGGGATCTTTCACCCCACAACATCATGTTATCAGCAGCAGCTACAGCTTTATGGAAAAGCTATGTAACAACAAGGTTCATGGAATTTAAAAATGTTTTACTGGGTCTGGTTTGTAATCTCTCTCTGTGTTGGCATAAAGTGAGAAGTTTTTAGTTTTGTGATTTTTGAAATGTGTCAATCAGGTGGGGAGAGAATATGGATTCACAACACTTTGTTAGAACTCACCAAAAGCTCATTTTTCCAACTTGTAGTTCCTGAAACTAGGCACTTAAATCTGTATTTAGACAAACGGTCATAAATATGTGTGATAAGGAAAGGGGGGATTGCTCCCTTTTTATGGACACCCAACCAGTTAGCTAGCTATAAAATCCCTCTTAATAGTTGTTCTCTACTTGCTTTACCTGTAAAGGGTTAAAAAGTCTCCCTGCATAGGTAAAAGAGAGGGAGTGGGCACCTGACCAAAAGAGCTAATGGGAGGCTAGAACTTTTTAAAATTGGGGAAAAAAACTTCCCCTTTGTCTGTCGTTGTTCTCAGGGAGAACAGAGACAGGGCTGGAACAGTGCTGTAAGAAGTTTGGGGCCAGGTATGAAAAATCATCTGAATCATACCTAGAACTACTCACTTGAAACCCCCAGATAAATAAGTAGATGAGGAAATGTCTAGGAAGACACAATTAGGTTTATTTCTTTTTATTTCTTTATGGTTTGTGGACTCCTCTGTGCTAACCCCAAATGCTTTTGTTTTGCTTGTAACCTTTAAGCTGGACCTCAACAAAGTTATTCTTGATGCTTAATTCTTGTGAGTTTTTTTAAATCTAGCAATAGCCTGAGTTTTCAAATGTATTCTTTTTGTTTTTAATAAAATTTACCTTTTTTAAGAACAGGATTGGATTTTGTGTTCTAAGAGGTTTGTGCACATGTTGTTTAATTAGCTGGTGGCAACAGCTGATTTCCTTTGTTTTCTTTCTCAGCTCTTCCCCCCCGGGGGGGGGGACTTGAGGGCCCACAGGAAGGAATTCCCAAGTGGGCCTTCCTGGGCTCTCAAAGCGGTTTTTGTGCTTGGGTGGTGGCAACATCTACCCATCCAAAGTCAGAGGAAAGCTGTAACCTTGGGAGTTTAATACAAGCCTGGAGGGGCCAGTCTTAATGTTTAGAATCTTTGCGGGCCCCCACCTTCTGCACTCAAAGTGGGGAACCAGCCTTGACAATATCTATGTGGGCCAGAGATCACACCAATCTGGCCCTACATTATTTGTTTAAAAGAACCCTTTTAAGACTGACAGGCATTTACTACTGTGTTTGTTATGTCTGAGATGCAGGTTTATTTGTTCATTTGAGAAAGACCTCAAAGCCAGCTCTTCAGCCGGTGTAATTCACTGACTTCAGTGGAGTTAATCTAATTTACATCAGCTGAGGATCCAGCCCCTAATCCTTGGCCAGTATCCATTCTTAGCAAAGTAAAAAATGCCTCCTCCTTCTGGTACACGTCAGGGATTTGTGTTTCTGTTTTTTCAAATTCTTAGGCTTCTCCCTCACTTCTTTCTTCATTCTAGCCTCTAAGGTATTGAACACTTAATTCTACTTACCCTTTTATCCTATCTGTGCAGAGCTGAAAAGTGGCTTGACATTATCTGTTGCTTTTAATATGTCATACACCATACTTCAAATAAATCCCTCCTTACACATGGTCTGTCAGCTTTTCTAGCTTATCCTCAATGCACATCAGTTTAATCGTGGGATCAGTCCTATTGCTCTGCTCTGTAACTTTGTAAAAGTGCAATTATGTATATACAAAGAAATGGTGGATAGAACAGTAAAGGTTCAGTTCAATCACTACAGAGTATTCTGTAATTCATATTTTTGTTGAAGCATAGTTTAGTACTGTCACTGTATAAAGACAACCTAAACCAAAGGAGTTCAAGTGAAGTCCTTGCAATTATTCCGGATTTACATCCATATAAATGGGGGCAGTGTTTGTCTCAACAATGAGGCTGAGAGTTTAAATGAGTTAGTGTAAGGGAAAAGTCTTTAATGTTGTAGCAACCTGTGTGGAACTTGGAGGGAGGAGCACAGGTTGCAGGAGGGGAGAGTTGGAGAAGGCAGGGTTATGTCAGTCTGTGCACATGAATGGAATACTAGCTGCTGTTGCAGCATCTCTGTAAATGATTCTCTTAATAAAGAGACTTTGTTTTAGTAATAGGGAGTCTTTTCATGCTACCCTGCATGAGGTACATGAAACATGACAGTAGCAGCCAGTCTGGTGGGACCGAGGGTGACCAGATGTCCCGATTTTTTTTTTATAGGGACAGCCCTGATATTTGAGGCTTTTTCTTATAGGTGCCTATTACCCCCCATCTCCTGTCCCGATTTTTCACACTTTCTATCTGGTCACTTTAGTGGGACCCCACAGCAAGGAAGATTGGGAGTAAAAGGAAGGAAAGCAGCACCCAGAAGCAGAGCAAACAGTCTGCATGGAGCAGCTCAGCCCACTGAGAGAGGTGGATTTCCAGACACAATTTTTGCACAAACATGGAAGCACCTGAAGCAAGAATTGAGTCTGTCTTCAGAGCTGGCTGTGGAGAATAAAGATGGGGCGGGGGAGGGGGAGAAATGAAGGCAAAGCTTTTTATTCTCTCAGTGTGGGGGAGGAGAAGAATCAGAGATAAGAAGTGAGTGAGACGCTGTTTCCAGGATCAATGTCTGAAACACTGAAAGAGCTGATGAAGTGTTAGAGTTCTGTGATCCCAGACAGAATTAGATTGTAGAGAGACACTTGTTACCTGAAACCAAGAAGTAGAAGAGGGAACAGATATATCTTCTGTTACAGAGCTGAGAACTCTGGCATCCATCTGTAACTTTGGAGCCATATGATTCCTTAACTGGTGAAAGGTCATTTGTGAGACATGTGATTCGAGCTTTCAGGAGGGGTTATTGAGAGAAACAGATCTATCACTAGAGACATGCCTCCAAATAGCAAAGGCAACTGAACTTTTTCAGGGAAAAGATCAAAACCACGACTGCCACTAGTGCAAAATAAGTGCACAGCCTCAAGCTAAAGAGATTCAGAAAGCAGGACAGATGGACCAACAATGCAGGCATCACGATCTACTGGGGAAAGCAACATAAAAGGCAGAAAGAAAAAAGATCAAAGGGTGCAAGGGGTGTGGGAGAAAGTCACTTATGTCCCAATGCTGCCACTAGCCCAGGAAGAGGAGAGGGGAAGTAAGTCATGCAGTGATTGAGGACATAGATTTCCAGTGACGGAGGATGTCTGCAGTATAACGTTAGCAGCTCCAAAGTTATTCAAACCTACATGTGCTGTGGAAGAAGGCTGCCAGCCATTCAACTGCCATATTTGCAGCTATGCTATTAGATCAACGACCAGTCCGATTCCTGCTGGATTCTGGAGTCTGCTCCAATGTAATCCCAGGAACGTTGAGATGCAGCCATATTGGTGACCAAGTATTACTAATATACAATAAAAACGATTCTGTGGCTAGTGGACAAATTCAGGCTGTTGGTAAGAAATCCATAGAACAGACAAGATCTCCTAGAGTTTATAGTGGCTGACACAGGTGCAGCAAACACCGCTGGGCAGCAGGGCAATGCAAGCCATGGATTTGACTGATACATAACCCCAGATTATTGCCAATATGTGGTAGGAGGGAGAACCGTGGGCGCTGATCAGCATTCTAACAATATAAGGATGTATTTCAAGCCGATGGACCCCTAGAGGGTAAGTTGATATTAGAAATAGATCTCCACGCGACTGCCAAAATGCAGATTTCCCTTAGCCCCGGTGGAGCCGTTGAAGACAGAACTGGCAAGGCTGCAAAGAAAGAGTATCATCACTAGACCATTTTTTTGGATGAATAGTTTATTCAGCATAAAATGCTGTTTCAGTTGATATGAAACTAGAGTCACAAATTTGACAGGAAAATGTACTACTTGCTGGCACCTATATTAACTTTTCTATCCATGCTATAACCCCCCAGTTTCAACTGGGACTCTGAGGCAGCAGATGATCAAGGGAGCCACACCATTAGGGTGCCTGAGAGGGGGGCATTGGAGTTGTCTGGGGAAAAAAACCTAAGCCTGGATTTACCATAGGTGAAATGACCTGATGACTTCAGATATTGCCAGAGTTGCTTTGGCACCACCTTCTCCAAGACTTTTTTTTCACAGAGATTGATTAGAAACTGGATGATTAGGGAGACTTTCAGTTGATGGAGATGGTTCCTTGTGCACTGGCCAAACATAAGAGACGCTGGCACTTGTCCTCCCAAAGTGAAATTTCAGCAACTTCCTCCAGTGCTAGCTTTCACTAGCCAGAAAGAATATGGTTGTCCAGAATCTCCCCAGCACAGTTATCTAAACTAGACTATCTACCATAAATATAGTATGTGCCATCGTGTTTTCTTGTTTCTGATGTTTTGTTTTCCCCATTTCTAGAGGTGACTGATTCTGTATTCTAAGGAAGCTGTATTCAGACACTTTGAACATAGTCATGAGACTACTCTAATGCCTACTTATGGTCGTCATCAATCATTCATCAACACGTGTTCTTCCCTGAGGAAGGATCTACAGACTGAATTGATTCACTACTCTATAATGTTGCTCATGCCTTCAGTGAAAGGAGGATTCTTTAGAGAGTTGAGGTGATTTAGAAACAGAAAATGACATCAGACTCCCAGAAGTCTGGTGGAGACAATTTGTCACTTCTGTTTTGTTTTTTTTGTTTCGGAGTCACACTCTATAGTACCTGAATATCACAGAAAGGAAAACTAAGACTGAATAAATTAGTATTCAAGGTCTACTTGATCCTGCCTCGGTGCAGGGGGATGGACTTGATCACCTGTCAAGGTTCCTTCCCGTCCTATACTTCTATGATTCTGAAACAATTATTGTACACAGGACTCTATGATAAGAGATACAGGGTCAGAATATCATCTGGCATAAATCATCCCTCCATTAAAATCAAGATCCAGTGCAATGTTTCTGGAAGATGTATAAATTGGTTCCAAAATACCTCAGAACTGTCTGGGTGATTGTGTATACGTAACTTACGAAAATCATCATGCATGTGGGATCAAATTATTAATGACTGTACAACAGAATTATGGGTATTGATTCCTACTGTACTACCTTAATTTTTCTGCACTGTAGTATTTCTTTTTCCTTGATGACAAAAGAAATGCGCCATCCAAATTTGTGGATTTTTTGTTGGTGTGTACATGAAATGTACACTTTAAATGTTGGCTTTTTCACTTATTTGGAATAGTATGAGCCCCAGCTCTCTGTTAACAACAAGATTTGTCCATTTCAAAGTCTGGCTTGGGGCTTTAAAATCAACAAAGACAAATCTCAACTGACATCTTGAAATCAGGGAGCTGAAGTTGAGAACCTTCTCTTGAGGTAAAAAGGTTAGGTCATGCTCTTTCTATCAAGGAAATCTGCATCCTTCTCCTGCCACAGCAGCAATATAGCTATGTTACTTGTAAGCTCATGTTTATATTCTGGACTCAGCAGCCATTCAACTTTTAGGTGTTCTTTAGCCAGATAAATACTATCAACACAAATTTTGCTCTTTCATGGCTTGCCACTCAAGCAAATTAATCTTGATTTATTCTTCTCAGTGCTCCCACAATGGGTGGTGTTTGGATCTGACCTTAATTGATACCTTATAATGTCTATAGAAACTAAAAGCACGGTGCTGCTTCTCCTCTACCCATCACAATGTAAAGAATTAGGCCTGGGAGGGTAAATGACCTGTCGAGGGAAAAAATGACTCGCTTGGAGGAGGAGAGCAAAACTAATGCAATTGGGATGGTAGAAAGAGTTGACTTTGATGGAATAAGGGAGGGAATTATATATTTTGGAATAATTGATAGGGAGCTTGTGTAGTGGGATGCTCTCTTTTGGGATTTTAAAATTTGCATGAGACTTACGTACATAAATATTACACAACTGTTTCTCAGCTACATTGGTGCACACACAATCTAGGTGTGATGTCAAGTCATGTATGAGTGTGTGTAGCATCAAGCTCTAAAGTCCTGATCCCAAAGATGCTAACCATCCTATCTCCCTCTTGTCTGAGCCCAAGGAGTGAGTGGCAGAGCAATGATATGAACTCCCATTCCTGCTTTTCAATGTTCTGCTCATTCCTTTAGAGCAGGGGTGGCCAACCACAGCCTGAGAAGGAGCCAGAATTTACCAATGTACCTTGCCAAAGAACCACAATAATATATCAGCAGCCCCTCCCCCACTCCCAGCGCCTCCCACCCACCAGCTGCTCCACCATTCTGCACCCCCCCACTCCCCGCACCTCCTGATCAGCTGTTTTGGGGCATGCAGGAGGCTTGGAGGGGGAGGATTGAGGGCACTGCAGGCTTGGGGGAGGGGGCAGGAAGGGGTGGAGTGGGGGCAGGGCCTGTGGCAGAGCCAGGGGTTGAGCAGTGAGCACCCCCCGGCATATTGGAAAGTTGGCGCCTGTAGTTCCAGCCCCGGAGTCGGTGCCTGTACAAGGAGCTGCATATTAACTTCTGAAGAGCCCCATGTGGCTCCAGAGCCACAGGTTGGTCACCCCTGCTTTAGACTATGTGGGTGTGCACTTCTGTGATTTCCTCCTCAAAGATCAATAGACAAAAATATAAATGTTTTATTGCCCAGACAGGAAAGATCTCCGCTTCCTCCTATAGCCAGAGTGAATAAATAAACTCTTGAAAAAAGAGCCATTTAATTTCAGATGCCTGCTTTTCCAATGGGAGTGGGATTTATTTCAAATAATGGAGCACAGAAGTAGATATATTTTAAAACTAACTTTCCCTGTCCATCCAAGAGTAGTTTTAATCAGGCTGAAAGTCAAGAACGGATGAAGAGAGTGACTGTTTTCCAAAGATAAGTTGTAAAAGAGCCACACTTGTGGCTCTGTGGTCCCACCACAACAGCTGCTGGGGATTTCCAAAGCTAGGACACCCCTCTCTCTGTCTCTCTCTCTCTCTCTCCCCACCGGCCCCCAGACAGTGGTACATTCCCCTTTTGCTCAAAGAGTGCATAAACACCCAATACCCTTAACAATCTTTTCTTTTTGGGGTGAAAGGAAGAGAGGACAAACAAATGCAAACATATGTCCTCAACTTTGCAAGGATGGGGATGGCCAAGTATGGGTTTACCACAGTCTATACTTTCAGATAAGTATTGAAAGTGCATAATCTCCTTTTTTCCAGGGGTACCAGCTGTAGTAGAATTCTATTCTCAAAGCCCAGGGTAAGATTTTCAAAATCATGGGTCAAGAGCATAGTGGGACTTGTGCTTCTAACTCATTGTGTGTTTTGGGGGAAAAAATATCATCCTATAACATCTCCAGGAAAATATATAATGTTTCTGATCCTGTTTTCACTTACACTGGTATGAGGCAGGAGGGACTTGGCCGAGAAGCCACACCAGTCTAAGTGAGATCAGAATCAGGCCCTGAGACACAGTCAGAAGCCAGCGTACAGAGAAACTACTCAGTGCAAGTTTGAAACAGCAAACTGATAAACAAGCACCAATGTCCACCAAATTAATGTACCACAACCGCAGACAACTGCTCACGTTCAGACCTGGAGATGTGCAGGTGGTGAACACACTGGGCATCTTCAGCCTAGAATATATACTGTAACCTTAAGAAGACCAGTTTAGGCTCATTTTTGAGTCTCTCTAGTTCAAACAGGAATGAATGTAGGGAATGCCAATGGCCCGTATTATGCAGGAGGTCAGACCAGATGTCTGCGATGGTCTCTTCTGACGACATAATCTATGAATGAGTCCAGACATAGATGCATTGCCCAAGCATTCAGGACAAACCAGAAAGGGTATAACCTAGCATGTATAACTTGAAGTAGGCCTAGCTGACAACTGTAGCAGTCAGACTATAAAGCAATTTTGGGCAGGGACTATGCTTCAAAAATGCTCTGCTTTGAACTGATGCTAGTGTAGCGTTACTGGATCATGTGCTGCTCCATTAATAGTGGGTTTGACACTGATTTGTCCCTGTGCTCGGTGCCAATCAATCTGCAAGCTTAGAGCACAACTCTCATTGATGTCTGGGGCAAAGCTGCATTAGGACTTGGCATGTGCTCACAGAACTCTCCTGGGTTCTGACAGCCCATCTGCCTCGGATTCCATGTGAAAGGGAAACTTTGCATGTAAACGCAGAACTACAGCTTTGGTAATTCCCACCCGACTTGCACTGGAAACACAGACCCCAGAGTGGGGGATCTGTTACTGTCACATTGTACCTGTTACACACAACAGCTTTGGAGATCACTTATCTATAATCTTGTTTCACCTTTTCTGCACCTCTCACCCAAGAGGCCAGTGGGTAGCAAAACTCTTCTGGATCCGCCACATTTTGAGTGAATAGGTTAACGGGATGCAGAAGGTAGACCACTGACATTCTTAATGATGACTGGAAACAATAATGTTTGTCGGTAATCAACATGCTGTACACAAATTCAGACCTCTCTTTGTATTCATAACAGAACAGTCTCCTTCAGTGGCTAGTTTGTTTTCAGAGCTTTCAGAATGCTAGGCAGATTTTCAACTTAGTTATATTGTGTAAATAGCATGATTACAAAAGCTTCTGGTGTTAGACGGACATTTTGTTGATCACAGGAACAACTACAGCTGGAGCTCTAGTTACCTTGTTTGCAAAATCTAAGCATCTGCGGAAGGCATTTACAGTAAATACTGGTATCCCTGACAACTGTGGCTACCCATAAAATGTGAGTAACCACTTTCATATTAATATATTTCTTAAATTGCTTGATGATGTACTTATGGTAATGGCATTATGCTGGGCCCACTTTAAGAAAATGCTTAAGGTGGTGTTTTATTAGGATAGTGTTTAATGGCTTGTGTTGTTGCCAGAGAAATAATACTGTAGCATATATTAAAGTTTGTACCTTCTGGCAGACACAGTGTGTCGGGGGCAAAGATGGATTAGATGCTGCTTTCAATCTTTCCACTTTATTTAGTTTTTGTAGTATAACAAGGATGGCATCATGGTAATCAAAATATTTACTGGAAAGATGGAGATGCTATGAAATGTATCACAATTACACCCAGCTCTATAAAGGTTTAGCCTTCTAAGTAAGGATATATTTCATTGTTGGGATGTCAAGTATCAGAGGGGTAGCTGTGTTAGTCTGGATCTGTAAAAGCAGCAAAGAATCCTGTGGCACCTTATAGACTAACAGACGTTTTGCAGCATGAGCTTTCGTGGGTGAATACCCACTTCGTCGGGTGCAAGTAGTGGAAATTTCCAGGGGCAGGTTTATATATGCAAGCAAGAAGCAAGCTAGAGATAATGAGGTTAGTTCAATCAGGGAGGATGAGGCCCTGTTCTAGCAGTTGAGTGAAAACCAAGGGAGGAGAGAATGGTTCTGTAGTTGGCAAGCCATTCACAGTCTTTGTTTAATCCTGAGCTGATGGTGTCAAATTTGCAGATGAACTGAAGCTCAGCAGTTTCTCTTTGAAGTCTGGTCCTGAAGTTTTTTTGCTGCAGGATGGCCACCTTAAGATCTGCTATTGTGTGGCCAGGGAGGTTGAAGTGTTCTCCTACAGGTTTTTGTATATTGCCATTCCTAATATCGGATTTGTGTCCATTTATCCTTTTCCTTAGAGACTGTCCAGTTTGGCCGATGTACATAGCAGAGGGGCATTGCTGGCATATGATGGCATATATTACATTGGTGGACGTGCAGGTGAATGAACTGGTGATGGTGTGGCTGATCTGGTTAAGTCCTGTGATGGTGTCGCTGGTGTAGATATGTGGGCAGAGTTGGCATCGAGGTTTGTTGCATGGATTGGTTCCTGAGCTAGAGTTACTATGGTGCGGTGTGCAGTTGCTGCAGGTTGTCTGTGGGCGAGGACTGGCCTGCCACCCAAGGCCTGTGAAAGTGTGGGATCATTGTTCAGGATGGGTTGTAGATCCCTGATGATGCGCTGGAGGGGTTTTAGCTGGGGACTGTATGTGATGGCCAGTGGAGTCCTGTTGGTTTCTTTCTTGGGTTTGTCTTGCAGTAGGAGGCTTCTGGGTACACGTCTGGCTCTGTTGATCTGTTTCCTTATTTCCTCGTGCGGGTACTGTAGTTTTGAGAATTCTTGGTGGAGATTTTGTAGGTGTTGGTCTCTGACGGTGGGGTTAGAGCAGATGCGGTTGTACCTCAGTGCTTGGCTGTAGACAATGGATCTTGTGGTGTGCCCAGGATGGAAGCTGGAGGCATGAAGGTAGGCATAGCGGTCGGTAGGTTTTCGGTATAGTGTGGTGGTAATGTGACCATCAATTATTTGCACCGTAGTGTCTAGGAAGTGGACCTCCCGTGTAGATTGGTCCAGGCTGAGGTTGATGGCGGGGTGGAAGCTGTTGAAATTGTGGTGGAATTTTTCCAGAGTCTCCTTCCCATGGGTCCAGATGATGAAGATATCATCAATGTAGTGTAGGTAGAGAAGGGGCGTGAGTGGACGGGACCTGAGGAAGCCTTGTTCCAGGTCGGCCATAAAAATATTGGCATATTGTGGGGCCATGCAGGTGCCCATAGCGGTGCCACTGATCTGGAGATATATATTGTCATCAAATTTGAAATAGTTGTGTGTGAGGATAAAGGCACAGAGCTCAGCAACCAGTTGTGCTGTGGCATCATCAGGGATACTGTTCCTGACAGCTTGTATTCCATCAGTGTGTGGGATGTTGGTGTAGAGAACCTCTACATCCATGGTGGCCAGGATGGTGTTTTCTGGAAGGTCACCAATGCATTGTAGTTTCCTCAGGAAATCAGTGGTGTCACGGAGATAGCTGGGTTTTCACTCAACTGCTAGAACAGGGCCTCATCCTCCCTGATTGAACTAACCTCGTTATCTCTAGCTTGCTTCTTGCTTGCATATATAAACCTGCCCCTGGAAATTTCCACTACTTGCATCCGAAGAAGTGGGTATTCACCCACGAAAGCTCATGCTGCCAAACGTCAGTTAGTCTATAAGGTGCCACAGGATTCTTTGCTGCTTTTATTGTTGGGATGAAGAATCAAGCTACCTGTTCACACTTGCAGTGAGCACAAGCCAAATCTTTCTGAGGTTTGAAAGCATTTGGTCGTACATTTCTTTTCTTCCTTATGTGCACTTATGAGCTTCATCTGGGGCCTGGAAATACGAGAGGTTGATCTAGACTTTCCATCCCAATTCCTAAAGCAAAAGGAAATTAACAAGAGTGTATGAAGTTCAGGGTATTTTTTCCAAATCTTTGAACTTCAGCCTTCACTAACTTTGCTCCTGAGTGTCTACTTACCTGGAAGGCAAAACAGAAGGACAGGCCTGGTATTTCTTTAGTTTCAAACTATTGTGGGTTACTCTATTGATCTAACATGCCCAAGGATATGGAAATTTATCTCCAG
This sequence comes from Mauremys mutica, assembly GCF_020497125.1. NCBI lineage: Eukaryota > Metazoa > Chordata > Testudines > Geoemydidae > Mauremys > Mauremys mutica. The sequence goes on from NC_059077.1 coordinate 117,391,506, forward strand.
GTCTGAGTGAAAGGCTCGTCATCACTCAGCAATCCTGGGCTGTACATGCACAAACAATACATCATAGAGCAGTGTTTCTCAAACTGGGGTTGCCGCTTGTGTAGGGCAAGCCCCTGGTGGGCCAGGCCGGTTTGTTTACCTGTCCCATCCGCAGGTCCAGCTGATTGTGGCTCCCACTGGCCGTGGTTCACCACTGCAGGCCAATGGGAGATGCTGGAAGTGGTGCAGGCCAAGGGACGTACTGGCTGCTGCTTCCAGCAGCTCCCATTGGCTTGCAGCGGCGAACCACAGCCAGTGGGAGCCGCCATCGACCGGACCTATGGATGGGGCAGGTAAACAAACCGGCCCGGCCCGCCAGGGGCTTTCCCTACACAATCGGTGACCCCAGTTTGAGAAACCCTGTTTTACATCTCTTCTTGTTTTCAGTAACCCAAATTTAATACACAGATTAACTTAGTGTGTCTACAACATGATGGGGACCAAGTCTTTTATAACACAAGCTATACTTTTGCAATTGTTGTATAAACATTCATTTTTATTTGAGGTGCATTGCTAATATTTTATACTAAATGTAATGGCTAACTGCTAAAATAGATGCCCACAATTTTCTATGAGGAGGTGTATTGCTTTCCCTTGCTGAGCACTTTGTTTTAGCAAAAGAGTTGTTAACAGAATCTTTACCAGGCTTTTTAGAGTTAATTTGCTTGGGATACCAATTCCATTTTTGTTAACTGTTGAGAAGCACAAACTTTAGCAACCTCTGCTTCCCTTTAACATATCATTTAAAAAAAAGTGTGTAAAATTAAACCAAAGAAATTTTTAATGCAAATATATGCAAAGTCTTTAAGGGTATTAAATTTTCATGATGCTTTGTCGTGCTTGGTAGCCAAAGGTGGAAACCTGTTGAAATTATTTAGTTAGCTTTATGCAAAAATTATTATTATTAATTACGTTTTTGCTATGGCATTCTTATAACTATATTTAAAAGTGCAAACAAGTTTATAAAAACCCAAACAAGAAATTGACATTTTGTTAATATTACCTTAACCTTAATGTTACATTTTTTTTCCTTTAAATAAAAAAAGTGATTAATAAAATAAGATTTTGTTGTTGTTGTTTGCAATTGTATTATTTGTTGAATCAGAAACAGATGTACATATATTTATAACTGAGACATTTTTGAACTTTGAAAAAATGGTGATAATATTATGATGGTTATACCCCAACCATAATATTAAAATAGTGTGGTACCACTTATTTTTTTTAAAAGGGTATAACATTGATTTTTGTTGCAACGAAATAAAAAAATAAAAAGTCACATGACACACACAACACAGGACAATATACATGACAGGACTAACTTACAATGTAAAAAAAGGCACTAGAATTCTATTTATAACTAGACCAAATAAGGCAAACAAAAATAAACAAAAGGGTTGGACATTGAAATAAGTTAATACCTTGTTGTTTAAAACTTTTAATAAAAATTGATAAAATGTATACGATTTGCCAAATTTGTTGTATTAATTTAGTAACGTAAGACATTTTCCATTACTTTATATTAAACTTTATTTTAAAACTTTGCTATTTGGTAATAAGAAAAGCCCCAGTTTTAAATATTAGTTAGTGGTTAGGATTGGAAGCAGAGTTTACATTTGTGTTGCGTGGCAACTATATTTTTAAGAAAGTTAGGAGTAATTCCAGCTGCTTCATTCCTGAAGGATTAAAATAATTAATTTACTGGATTTATTTAAGGTAAAGTTTTTACCTTGTTTTCTCTGTTTGTCATTTCATTCCGTTTTCAGTTGCTTTATCTTTTGGCTATTTCTGTAAAAACTTAGCCAAGAGAGATTAACTGTATCAAGGTATCTTTAAAGTACAGGTGGCAGCAGCAAGTTTAGTAAACTAAGAAAGGATATAAAGGAAAACTTAACAGGTATGTACAAATATTTCAGGAAGGTGCTTATATTTTTAGCTATATTTTTAGTGTGGTTCTTTGGGTTCAAGCAGTTGTGAACTCACACCCTGGGTTTTTATCCTGGTTCTGAGAGGAGAGTGGGGCTAATTACCTGCTCCTGAAAAACCTGAATTTGTTCTCCCGGTGTCTGTTGCTTTTGTGTTCATGACAAATGGATTGCAGGAGCGCCCTTTTTTGCGTCAGTTAACTGTTTTGGGGCAACTCCATTTGTTAATGCACCAATTTTAGGTGTTAACCCGCTTAATCTCGTTTTTTCACTTTGAAATTCTTTTTTTACTCACTCCCCTGCGATCGAGTTGCAGCTCCTGTCTCTTAATGTGCTCTGTGAACTGTTCCATTTTTCCCATCATCTGATTTACCAATTCAATGAAAGTATTGTTTGCTACTTTTTCCTTCTGTGCACTTACTCGTCCCGTTCTGACAGGCACCAAGCTAGGTCCCAGTTTAGGTTTTACCAGAACTTGGATTTTATCATAAATTGGTGGTTGCACTGCAGTGGTCCCCGTTTCATTTTCTAATTTTGCTTTTTTTTGTCATGTGAGCGACTACCCCAAGGTGCAGGGCAGTGGAGAATCAGGTAGCTGATGTATCTGTAGATAGCACTAGGATTGTAGGGGAAAAACTGAGACAAATCTTCCTTTCTGAATTTAAGAGACTAGGAACATGCAGGAATCCATTACAGAAAGTCTCTGCTGAATATTCTCCATATTGGGCCGATGCATATTTCAGATTCAGAGTCTGTTCATTCCCTCAGACTGGTTCTTTAGCACTAGAAAGTAATCGTGTTCCCCTTTCTTATAAATAGGGGCAAATCCAGCTCTCTGTTCTGCCTCCCTGGGTTTGGGAAAGCAGAGACACTGGGGAACCAATGGAGGATCCCTTTGCCTTAGATCCTTACAGATTTCACCACGCTCAATCTGGTTGGTTGGCTTGTACACTGTACACATTTGCTCTGTTGCACAATCTGTGTTGCTTCTGTTCCCACACTAAATATTTTTTTCTAACATTCATAATCTCAGGAACAAATGATGAGAAGGCTTAATAATGAGAAACTTTATGTTGGCCGTAATATCCCCTGGATCAATGGGAATAGAGTTAATCTTGTTCTTCAGCCGATGGGACGTGAAAATGTTAAACTTGGGTTAAACACTGTCGTTAGGCAATGACATTGACATAACCATGCTTTACAATCCTCTGTGCGGTCTTAAGTCCATGAGAACCTATAGCAGTGCAATAAATAACATTTACATGATGTCTTTGAATAGGTCACAATGCAGTCAGGGAATGACAAATGAAGTTGACACCTATTACACTCAGCATTTAGAACTACTATAATCTTAAACACAAGTAATTAATTTTATCGTAAGGGATATATACTTTGGTCTCAAAGTGCAGGCAATTTTGCCTTAAACCAGAAAGGTTGTTGCCACTGGCTTAATTTAAGGAGATTTTGGAAATAACTCTTTTCATTGTGAAGAGACAAGGCTTGATTCAATACCCATTGAAAACAATAGGAGCCTAATCATTGTTTTCAATGGGCTATGGATCAGGAGCATGATGTACTGATCAAAAATTTCATGGGTTCCTTCCTCATTGCTTCTGTTTACATATTAGGCACTGCCCTGTTGTTATCAATAAATCTAAATGCGTGAAATAGACCACGGGTGGAATTATATATAATTGCAATACACGTGTGCCCAGGCACATATATACAATGGTAAAACTGAATAGCATTAATGCAGATCCAGAATGTAACAAGTGGCAATGTATGTTTTCATTGTTTTTTTTTTACACTCAAATTAGCAAAAGAAGAGTTAGTTAAAATATTTGTTTCACTAAGTATCCCATGCATATAATAGGTATGGCATTCCAGTCTTGGGGATGGCTTTCTCAAGCAGAAAATAGATGTGGATAAATAGGTTGATGATCATATTGGGAAGCAAATATTTCCTGATTACTAGTACTCCTTAAATACTAATATCACTCAATGTCAATACCAGCCTGTTTGCCCATTCCTAGCTTGCAAGTGAAAATTAGATTTTTTTTCCCCCCATTGGATATGGAACTGGTGGTGGTCAAATATTGATGCTATTCTGATTCAAAATAATGATTCAGTTAAAAAGAGGTGGAGTAAGGAAGTTGATTATCTGCTCAACAAATTTATATATAATGCTTGACATAAAATCAATGGCTTTCGTTTACGAAACATTCGACAGTATAGTTGCCATGTATTAGCCTGGCGCATACTTAATACCTTTGGATTATTTACACAATCTACAAGAATCTTTCTTGACTAAATCAACTAGGGCAACATTATTAAACCACTTAACCTATTTTAGATCAATTAAAAGAAGAAAGTGATTGACAAAGGACTGTGTATGTAGCGGTGAGAGTGATGTATTAATGTGCAATTATAGTGTTATGATCTGAGCATGTTCATGTTAGTCACTGTAATTTAAAATGTTTATAATCCACCATCCAGGATTTGTTGCTTTCTATTCTTCCATTAGACAAATTATGAAAGTTGAAGCATTAACAGTTTTACATCTAATATTGTGCTCAAGTTGCTTTTGTGTTTCAGGAAGCAGAGTAGGAATGACATAAACCCGTAATTCGTTGGACCCTGATCCTGCAAAGTTTTACACATGTGTTTAACTTTATGCACTGTGAGTAATCCCATTGAAGTCAGTGGGACTACACATCATGTATAAAGTTGAGCATGTGAGTAAGTCTTTGTAGGATTTGGGCCTTGGTTTGAACTCTTGAAGTACACATAATATAGACAAAGAAAAATACTAGGGCTGTCAAGTGATTACAAAAAATAATCACAATTAATTGCCTGATTAAAAAGTTTAATCACATTGTTAAACAATAATAGAATACCATTTTATTTAAATATTTGTGGATGTTTTCTACATTTTTAATACCCGGTATATTGATTTCAATTACAACACAGAATACAAAGTGAACATTGTACACTTTATATTTATTTTTATCACAAATATTTGCACTGTAAAAAACAAAAGAAATAGTATATTTCAATTCACTTCACAAAAATGCCATCCAAATGCCTGTTCTCACTTTCAGATGACATTGTAAATAAGAAGCAGGCAGCTGTATCTCCTGTAAATGTGAAAATTTGTTTGTCTTAGCAATTGGCTGAACAAGAAGTAGGACTGAGTAGACTCGTAGGCTCTAAAGTTTATCCATTGTTTTGTTTTTGAGTGCTGTTATGTAACAAAAAAATTTACATTTGTAAAAGTTACACTTTCACGATGGACATTGTACTATGGTACTTGTATGAGGTGAACTGAAACACTATTTCATTTATTATTTTTAAAGTGCAAATATTTGTAATAAAAAAAATATAAAGTGAGCACTGTAAACTTTTTTAATATTCTGTGTTGTAATAGAAATCAATATATTTGAAGATGTAGAAAAACATCCAAAAGATGTAATGCATTTCAATTGGTAATCTATTGTGTAACAATGCGATTAATTGCGATTAATTTTTTAATCACAGTTAATTTTTTGAGTTAATCATGTGAGTTAACTGCGATTAATCGAAAGCCCTAAAAAATACCCAACTTTTTTTCTCCCTGTAGAACTGCAAGGTCAAATTCTCATCTGGTGAAAACTGGTACAGCTCCTGCATTGACTTGAGTACATCTCTGCCAATTTCTATGAGGCGAGAATTTGGCCCACTATTTGGGGTCAGTCACAGATTGCTATAAGGTCCAACAGGGGTTGTTAGCATCCCTACTAGTGAGGACCCTCCACCCCCCCCTCCAGCTCTCACTATGGCACCGATCACCTTCGCCACATTAAACACCCTAGGCTGTAGGATGGCTCTACACAGGTGCCAGGTACTCTCCTTCCTTTGGGAGGGGGATACTCTGTTGCCTTCCTGCAGGAGACCCATATGGATCCAGCCACCACAGCAAGTTGGTGGCTAGAGGGAGGGGATGGGGTATATTTTAGTCATCTCACAGCTCATACGGCTGGAGTAGCTATCCTGTTCTCCCCCGACCTACAGCCTGAGGTTGTGCCAGGCTGCCTGTTGCACCTCCCTGGTCCATATGGAGGGGCTGGTGTTCAACCTTATCAATGTCTATGCCCCAACACTGGGCCCGGAGCTGGTGTGCTTTTCCCAGCAGATGTCCGCCTTCCTCGGCTCTATGGATCCTCACGAGTGCCTGGTCCTGGGCAGGGATTTTAACACTACCCTCAAAGAGCGGGACCGCTCAGGGACCAAGCAGTGCCCAGCCACCACACATGTCCTCTGGGAGATTGTTGACCACCATTCCCTGGTGGACTTCTGGCATGACCACCACACGGACGACATGTCAACGTTCACCTATGTCCAGGTGGAGGCACATCGGTTGTGCCACTCCCAGTTGCACTGCATCTATTTTTCTTGCCATCAACTTTCACAGGCCCTCTCCTTCAGCATCCTGCCACTTTAATAACAGCTTGCTGGAAGATGTGGGCTTCATGGCATCCTTCCGGGAGTTCAGGCTGGTCTGGAAAGGGCAGAGGTGCGCCTTTCCCTTCCCAGAACCCAGTATGAGGACCCTCTTGCAGCCGTCCAGCCTGACTTTGTCGCAGTGGATACATGGGCACTTAGGGAACTTTTTAATGCAAAGCTTAGGTGCCAAGTGAATGGTGGTGGCGGGGGATGTGCATCACAATGGTGCCAAAGCCAGAACATAGGTGCCTAAAATAGGAATGTAAGTATCTTACTTTTTGTACATTCAGGTCCTGTTTATCTGACCTATGCTAAAATTTTCAAAGCAAGTGCATCCCATTTTAAAATGAGACTTCGGCATTTAGGGACAGGATTTTCATAGATATTTTGATGCCTAAAGATGTACACAGGTGCCTTGTGGGATTTTTGGAAGTGCCTAACTCCTACTGATTTCATGAACTTTAGATGCCCAAATACGTTTGCAAATCTGCCCCTAATCCCACTGAAAGTCAACAGGACTTAGACTCCTTAGTGCCCAAATCATTTTTGAAAATGAGACACAGGCACTTTTGAAAACCTTCATCCCTAGTCCTTTATATCCCCAGTCTTCTCCTAGTCCTTCTAGCCTACGAATTCCCCTCTCTATACGCTCTGCATCCATTTCTTTCACAAACAGCTGTTGATACTTTCTCAGATGCCCTTTTTATATGGAATTCCCTCCTCTGGTTTGCCAAACCTGAAATTATCATCTAAAAAAAAAATTCTTCCTGAAAAACCTCCTGCAATGCCCACAGTAAGAAAACATTCATGTATATTCAGCATTTTCCCTCAAACAGAAACTATATTACAATAGAATTAAGACTGAGAGTACGTATGAGTCATTGAGGCTAAAAATGTTCCAGGGATCTTGTAAATAACTGTCCCCAAACCAATGTTTGGAAACCCAGGACATTCAGAGTTAAGGTTATAGTTTTTAAAAAAATCCAAACATGAGAAGGGATGACAGTACACACAATCAGGACATCCAAAACAGCCTTGACTCTGCCCTAGAGTGCAGAGAACGCATAATTCTCATTAAGGTATTTTCATTTTCAGGGTCCCAGAATAGATTGAACTGATTACACAGTCAATATTCCCCCACCCCCATCCTTTTCCTGCTCTCAGGGATTTTGTACTTTGATGTTTTCTGTGAAGGAGCTGGCAATGTTCTGAGCACTATAAATGAAAAATAATAACTGCACATATAAAGATAGATGGCCTGTGCTTAGCTTCCTGAATATATTCAGAGCATTATATACACATGCTTGTAATACTATATTCTCAAAACCACTTTTATATGACAACACTCCCCAAGCAAGTAAACCTTCAGTTCTTTGACAACATGCACCTCACCCACCACCAATAATTATTAAAGCCCAAAGGGCTTTGATTGCACATTCAAAACCATTATAAGTCAAGTTATGTCACTGTATCAGAAAACACGTTGTTTTCTCTCAGGAGGCTGCCTGTGCCTTTTGAGTTATTCATGAAAATAACCTGGAGTTCTCCCCTGCCAAGTACTGGGACTTAGCCCTAAAGCAAAGAGCAGAGCAGGCTTGGGAAAGTAATTCTCTTTCCACATATGTGGAGTGCAACCATATTTTCTCAAGTGCGATTTATAATCCTTTCATGATGCACTGCAAAAGGATCAGTTGCTTATTAAATCTTGTTTTTAAACCTCCTAAAGGCAAACTTTCTGTGTTTGGAAAAGGTATCAAATGGGGTCTTTTGGTAATAGCTTATTTGTTTAAATTTGTAAGCTCTGTGGGGCAGACACTGTCTCTTATTATGTGCATGTACAGTATGTAGCGCAATGGTGCTCTGATTCATAGGAAGGTGTGATCCAGTGGTAAGGGTGCCAGCCTTCAGTTTTGGAGATCACATTCAATTCCCTGCTGTACCACAGATTCCTTTTGTGACCTTAGGCAAACATCTAGTCTTGCTGGGCTTCAGTTCCCGATCTGTAAAATGGGTATAATAAGAATGATACCTAGCTCTTCTATAGTGCTTTACATCAGTAGATGTCAAAGTTCTTTTTAAAGGATGTCAGAATCATCAGCCCCATTTTACACATGGGGAAACTGAGGCACATACATTAAAGTGACTTGCCTGAGGTCACCCAGCAGGCCAGTGATAGAGCTGGAAATAGAGCCTAAATCTCCTGTATCCTAGCCCAGTGCTTTATCCACTAGGACATACTACCTCTCTTTTCAATGGTTTTCCAAGGTAAAGTGCACTTTTCACAAAATTGAAATTTTCTGCAGATAAATTTCAATATTTGTTGAAAAATTGATTTGATTTTCCATCAGGAAATTTGAAATGCAGGCAGACTGTGAAAGGTATAAGAACCTTCCAGGTGGGTAGCTGACAAAATTCTCTCTTAGTGCCCTCAAAATGGAATTTTTAGAGACCATCCCTTCCATGAAAAATTTCACACAGCTGAAAATGTCCTCCCCGAGTGGATTTCCATTTTCCATTCACCTCTGGTGGCTATTGTTTTGACATTGATAGTCGCCTCAGTGGGCTGTGGGTGGCACCATGGCTTTACCTCCCTCCAAACTAAGATGGCTCACCCCCTACATATGTGTAGCAAGAGCCACTTCCTTTTGGCTCTTCAGAGTAAGGCAATAATGCCTTCCTGAGTGCAAAGGCCTAATGCCTTCAGGTTCCTCTGCTGGGGTGGTTAACCTCCTCCCTGCACTGCATGACGAGGCAAAACTCGGCTATGTACATTCACACGGTGCTTTGAAGATAGGAAGCACCATCTAAATGATGGATGTATTGTAATTGTGACGGGCGATGCTGCTACAAACCATTTTGCCATTCAAAATAACGATAAACGTCTGTCAGCACGATATCTTGGGATGAGATGACATAGGGATGGAGCTCTCCTCTCCCTCTCCTGAGGAGCAGGGGAAAGGCCAACTGGGGCCAGCTTCACTGACATAATTATAATGTTAACCCATAATTCCACATACTGAGTCTTGTTTTGGTTAGTCATAGGAATTGTGCAGGATATGCCTGGTGAGGGGTAACCCTGAGGGTATGAGTGAGGGAGTTTTGGTTGGGTAATGAAGCTTTGGCTCAGCAGGTAGTGTCTTGAAGGAGGACTCCTCCTTCTGTTCAAGACTCCAGGTCTGCCCTTGGTTTATATAGAGGGATCTATTGAACTAAAGCAGTGTCAATTATAGGACTGAGCTATCTGGAAGAGCCCTAGTAACAGTGGAGCAGAACTGAATCCACAGCAATGGCTGACTGTGCAGAGCTGACTTTGTAGCACCCCATCCCTTCTGACAGGTGGAAGCAAAACCAAGCTAGCTAAAGTGAATCAGAGAGCTGCACGGCAGCATGGAACCCGGCTAGAACAGCTCTTCCTGGGTTTGGGCAGACTGGTGGAGGAGAGCCACCCTTGGGTGCCCCTGGGGCTACACTGAGTCTAACCTAGCCCACGAGTGGGGTTTTAGGTGGGTGGGGTTTGTGGTTAGCATGACAAGTTCTAACCCTCCATCAACTGGACCCTTATTCTTTTGGACTTAGAGGCATTGACCAAACGCTGGATGTATTGATTGATTGGGGTGGCTCAGTGTCCTCTATGCAAATATATACACTGGGTTTTCATATTTCTGTGTTCTCCCCAAATCCTCGTGTTCCATGTTGCTTGCGACTGGGGGGGAGAAGGCAGACCCCTGCAAGGGTGACCAGGGAGGTTTTTATTGAAATTTCCCAGACCAGAAGCAGGCCTATGACTCTGAGTAGGGGGCCTGAGCCAGAGTTTCCTTTTCTTTAGAGAAGGATCCCCTAGACCCTGAACCCAGCCCCTGTGGCTGGCATTGGCAGAAGGGCCCCGAGAATGATGCTTTCAGTAAATGGAACTAAAGCCACCTAGCATCCTGCAGTGTTAGCGATGGACCTGGGACTCAGGAGACCTGTGTCCTATGCCTATGTCTCAGACTTGCTGAATGACCCGTTATTTCAAATGGACAAAATAGCCTGTAGTATCATGGGCCTTTCTGCGCCTCCTTTTCCCTATATTTAAAAGGGGAAAGATGATATTTACCTACTTCATGAGGGTTCTGTGAGGCTTAATTTATGATCTGTACGGCTGCGTTTTTGTCATGGTATTTTTAGTAAAAATCATGGACAGATCATGGGCAGTAAACAACAATTCACGGCCAGTGACCTGTCCATGACTTGTACTATATACCCCTTAGTAAAACTTGGTTGCTCTGGGGGTGGGAGGGATCAGGGAAGTGGACCGGGGCCAGTGACCCCCGTGGGTGATGGGGTGGAGGGAGGAGGGCTGGCAGGTTCACTACCCAGCTCTGCACAGCTCCCGGAAGCAGCCAGCATATCCTTGCAGCCCCTAGGCAGAGGCGCAGCCAGGGAGGCTCCATGCACTGCCCCTGCCCTGAGCTCCCGCTCCGCACCTCCTGTTGGCCTGGAACCACAGCCAATGGGAGCTGCAGGGGCAGCACATACAGGCAGAGGCAGCACATGGAGCTGCCTGGCTGTGCATTTGCCTAGTAGCCAGACATGCTGGTCGCTTCCTGGGAGCCCGCTAGAGGTAAGTGCCCCCACCCCCTGCCTCAGCCCTGAGCCCCCCTCCCACACCCAAACTCCTGCTGCTGCTGTGTGTGGGGAGGGGAGGGAGGGCATGGTCCCCTGAGACTGCCCCAGCAGTAGCTGGTATGGCTGGCCCAGGGGCTACCTGAGCTGCTCAGCTGGCCCCCCAGGCCAGCCACACCTGCTGCTGCAGAAGTCACAGAGGTCCCGGAAAGTCACAGAATCTGGGAGTTCCACGACCTCCATGACAGACTCACAGCCTTAATGATGTGCAAAGCTCTTGGTGATTCTCAGACGCAGGAGGCTAGAGAAGTGCATTTTATTATTTTAAAGCTTTTTTTTTTTCCAAATTTTATGCTCTATGCCTAACATTATAAGAGAGAGCACTGTGTTTCTAAACAAATGGAAGACTTTAAGCCTCCCTTCACAATCAAATGCCCAAAGAGTGATCAATACAGTTGTAAAGGAGGTATTTGAGGGTAGAATGTACACATGAAATATCAAGATATTAAATAAGCCAGAGCTGCCTGGGTCCATCATACTCTGCAATGTTAAGAGCTAAATAAACACATACTTAGGAATTCAGTGCATTGGTGGTATGTTAGTACTACAGAACAAAATGTCCCTGAATATATATTTACTTAGTGTTTTGTTTCTTACTTAGTTCTTCTAGTATTAGACATACAGCTGACCTTTTCTTTAAAGAGAGAACAATACACATTCTCAGCAAATGCAGGAGACTATGATGCTTTAGAAATCTGGAGGGTACCGTTTTTTGGAAACCTGACTTGAATTAGGTTTGGACTTCTGAATTGTTGAAGAGCTTCACTGCTCAGGAAAAAAAAAAGACAGTCTAACCTCTCTTGGGTAGATGTGACAGGCCAGTCCAAAAAAGACTGTGATTCAGTTCCTCAGCTGGCATAAGTCAGCGTAACTCTGCTCACTGTATTAGCTTCTTTACATTAGTTAACGTCTGGCCCTGCATGTCTGGTGGAATGTTAAACCTTGTGTGCTGTACACTACTATAAAGCAGAGACATGAACATAAAGAGCATCCTTTTCTTTTAAGAAACAAACATGAATGGATGAAGGTTTCCATCAGCTAAATTAAGGATATGAAAGGCAGCTAGCTTCAACCAATTCCAAAACAAAGATTTATAGTATAGCTCACTACAGAGAGGAAAACTCCTTGCTGTTTCTCTCATCTCCAGCTCTGCTCCCAAATTCTCACCACCGGACTCAGCCCATTGGACATCCCTCTTATAATGAACAGGAGAATGAATCTGTTCTCAAGAACTGGACCTACCTTGAAAAATCCCTATACTATTGTCCCCCCTCTAGAGAAAGTCCTTCCCATATGGTGTATATACTCCATTCACAGTCGAGTACTTATCTGTAGTATCTGCACATCTATTTATCATCTGTATTTATTTGAACAAGTGAACTGTCTGTGAAGTCTCCTCATCCACGTGAAGCCAGCTGTTACATTGTCATCTAATAGGAGCACCTAGCAATGCTCTGTATTTCTGTGAGGCTTCATGGAAGGACCTAAGGAGTCTCATTCATAGGACAGTAAAAAAAGTCATTTGGTATCTCAATGATGGGTCAAATAGAACATCAGAGGCTCTGTACCTGCTGTTGATAGAAGAGATGTTTAAGATTGGATTGTGGGTTTTTGGGGGAGTTTTTTGGTCATGCTATAGTTTAAAAGGAATCATTTCTGGGATGTCCTATGGTCTGTGTTATGCAGGTCACACTAGATGATCACAATGGTCCCTTCTGAACTTGGAATCAGTGATTCCAGGGACCCACATATCAGAAGGTGGTTCCCATCCTGAAGTGTCCTGCTACATTATGTGCATGGTGCTACCACGCAAGCCAATTTGTGAGCTCTTGCAACTGTAGGCCAGAGCTGGTTGGGGACCTTGTTTTGTTTAAATGTTTTGTTTGTTTTTTGTTTTGGTTGGAAAATGCTGAGTTTAATAATCCTTGTTCACAGGAAAGTCAGTTTTGACAAATTTTTTCACTTTGAATTTTTTTTTGAAAATTTCAAAATTGTTAACTTCACCCTGATGTTCTCTAAATGGAAAGAAAATTCTGGTTTTCTGGTTTGAAACAACTTTTTGCTTAGAAATGTAACCTAATTATAGTTTTAAACCCACAAAAATAATCAAAATGTTTTGATTGATCCAAACTGATTTTTTTTGTCTTACAAAAATTTGAGATTTGGATTTTGTGTGCCAATTCAGGATGGGGGGGGGGAATTAATTTCTTAAACTTGTACAAGATGGAAACACCTTTTCCTGCCCACCTCTATTGTAGATGAATAAATCCCTTCACCAAAACCTTGTTAGGTTACACTGGCTATGTGGAAATGCAAAGGTATCCGTGACAATGAGATTTTCCATTGTTAGGTACTGACCTATGAACTTGTACTCTGAGGTGCTAATGTACCTCAGCTCTCATATTAAAGTCAGTGCAAATTAGAGTGCCAGCTCTCCAGAATTGTCCTGGAATCTCCAGGAATTAAAGATTAATCGTTAATTAAAGATTATGTCATCTGATGAAATCTCCAGGAATATGTCCAACCAAAGTTGGCAATCCTAGTGAGAATCATTGGGGGTGCTACATACTTTGTATTGGTATGTAGCATGAGAAAATAGGAAGCCTGCATCTATCAGGAGGCCATCTCTGTTCACAACAGAGCTCTGCCTCTCCATCTTTCATCAGGAACACAACAAAGGATACAGGAGGTGATTGTATGACAGATTTGTCTAAGTGCCATTTTAACAAGGGTCATAAACAAGGGATATGTATGTTGTTAATGTTCCTGCAAGGGAAAGTCCTTGCTGAGGATGAAGAACTGTGTTGCTTATTGTTAGTGTACATCAGTTTAGTAACATGGCAGGCTTTCAGTCTGTGGGCTTGACCTACATAACAAGAGTAGTTCTTTCATCGTTCCTGGTAGTGTTTGTACTCACAAGGACAATATCGTAAGTCTTGCTGGTGTCAGCAGGCTGGAATTTGCCCTAGCTCTAATGAGGCTTCACATAAAAATTACTTGTAATTCATAGTTTTGTTTTGTGTGTGCTTTTTAAATTAACATTTTCTCCAGTGTTCCAACTGAAAGCAAATTAACGAGACCCAACTATCACGTTTGGCTGGAGTTGCTTGGCCTATATCCAAGGAATAACTGCAATGGCTAAAATGAATGGGCCTTATCCTCCATTGCTCAGCAATATGTGTAGTCATTTACCCCAGAGTTGAGTGGAAAATGTTACCAGATCAGCACAGTAGGACCTCCTTCTCGTTTACCCTAAGGACTCGTCACACCAATTTGGCAGTGTAATGGGCCCTTAAAATGGGAGTAAATGTAACTTACTGCCAGAATGGAGTCAAGTAGCCTTCTCCTAAATGGGAATGTGACCCATTGCATCTTGCACCTCCTACTTTGCACTGATATAAAAGACTACACAGGGTACAGTGTACTGGAGGACTAGGTCCCAAAAATGGAGATCTGAAGTCAGCTGCATTGGCAGGATATATTAAACGGTCATGCCTTTCCAGAGGGGTGGAAAAAAAAGTATCGTTGAAAAAACTATTTTCCGCTTTTCATATTTCACAGTGCAACACACGGAATGAGCCTTCTGAATGGCAGTTCATAACGCCGATGCAGATTAAATCTCATAAACTGATGTAAGGGTAGTGTGACTGGGATGATCAATACCGATATAGCTGCTTTTGACAACACAAACAGCTCTTTCAGGATGCTACTTACAAGAATTTATCTCTCCTCTCCTCCTCAATAGCCATGGCTCCTCCAGGGTGTTTTGTGAATGGATGGGCCACATACAAGGCTGTTTCACAGAACAGAATCCCCACTTTCAATCAGTTTGAAGTGCACAGCCCTCCTCTGTATTAATAAATTACACCTGGGCCATTCTGTAAATAAGGGATTTGTAGGCAACTCTGTCGATAAATGACAAAGCGCATTTGAAAACAGCAAAAACATTAAGATTTATAATATTTCATTTGGCTGTTTTAAACACCCTATTTTATTGAACCTGGAGAAAATAGTGTTTAGGAGAATTTTTATGACTCTTTACATCAATGTGCAAAAGAGAGGTTGGCTCCAGTTCAGGCAAAAGCAACATTTTTATCTATAGTCATGTATAAATGTTGTATTTAGAATGCATGCATGGAAAGGTCCTGCAATAACAGGATGGTCCATACACAAGGTGATGTAGCTACAGTGGTAGCTCTCTGTGTTGCAATGCTAAAGGTTCAGTGTTCGGACTCCTCTTGATGATGGACATGGGGGCAGAGGTTATTACAGTTGCTCATAATGGAATTGGTTTTGATACGTGGTCATGATCTGATAGAATTCAAGATCCTATGGAAAGGAGAACACGAGAACAGCAAAATAAGGACACTGGACTTCAGAAAGGCAGATGTCAAATGACTCGGAGAAATAGTAGGCAAGGTCCCATGAAAAGACCAATGAGAAAGAAAAAGGAGTTGAAGGGGCTGGCAGTTCTTAAAAGATGTAATACTAGGGGCTCAACATGGAGCTATTCCGATGCAGAAGAAAGAGAAGAAGAGCCATAGGAGACCAATGTGGCTGCACAAGGAGCTTTTTAGCTATCTAAACCCCAAAAAGGATTCATACAGGAAATGAAAGGAGGGGCTTGTCTCCATCCCCTCCTGGGTATCAGCGGGCACCTGGACGTTGGCTGGTGCCTCAGTGCTTTAGGCTTCCATGGGGTGGGTTGATAGCTGCTCTCCAGCAAGAGCCTGTATGCTACATCCTTCCCCTCCAGTGGTCAGCCTCAACTGAACTGGGCTGCCTGCCTTTATACAGCTACTGCACCTGGAGCATGCCCAGTAGGGTTGTGGGAGTGTGGCTTCCTCAGCCACCAAGGAAGAGTTAACCCCTTCCTGTCCAGTGTGGGGTGAGTACACCCCATCACAGGATGCAGATCAGAATAAGTAAAGAACATGTCAGATCTTCTGACCAATAATGAATTCAAATCAGCAGGGCCTGATGCTATTCACCCGGCAGTACTGAAGGAATTATCTGAAGTAATCTCGGAGCCACTGGCAATAATATTTGCAAACTCATGGATGGTAGGAGAGATCCCGGAACACCTGAGAAGGGCTAACAAAGTGCCCATTTTTAAAAAGGGGGGAAAAAGAGGAATCAAGGAACTATAGACCAGTCAGCCTGAGTTCGATGCCTGGGATAAAACATTCAATTTGCATATACTTGGCGAATGAAGGAGTGGTCACTAGCAGCCAGCATGGATTTATTAAGAACAAATCATGCCAAACCAGCTTGATTTCCTTCTTTGACAGGGTAACCGGTTTGGTGGATGGGGGAAATGCAGTGGACTTCAGCAAGGCTTTTGACACAGTCCCATAAGACAATCTGATAAATAAGCTGGATAAATTTGGGCTTGGTAGAACTACCTTTAAGTTGACACCAATTTGGTTAAACAACTGCAAACAAAGAGTAACAATGATGTCAGATTGGACGGAGATCTCAAGTGGGATTCCACAGGGATCTGTTCTGGGTCCAGTGTTGTTTAACAGCTTTATTAATGACTTGGGTGTAGGTATAGAGAGCCTACTCATCAGATTTGCAGATGACACAAAGCTAGAGGAGGTTACTAACACTTTGGAAGATAGAACTAAAATTCAGAGGGATCTTGATAAATTGGACAGCTCGGCTATGGAAAGCAAAATGAAA
Organism: Mauremys mutica; assembly: GCF_020497125.1. Taxonomy (NCBI): domain Eukaryota; kingdom Metazoa; phylum Chordata; order Testudines; family Geoemydidae; genus Mauremys; species Mauremys mutica. The sequence goes on from NC_059077.1 coordinate 117,408,302, forward strand.
TTCAACGAAGACAAATAGGGAAGAAAAACCAAAATGCACAAATACCGAATGGGGGATAATTGGCTTGGCAGTAGCACTACTGAGAAGGATCTGGGAGTTGTGGTGGATCACAGCCTCAACATGAGTCTGCAATGGGATGCTGTTGCAAAAAACCCCCAAACAAATGCAACTTTAGTTTGCATTAACAGAGGCATAGCATGGAAGTCATGGAAGGTGACAGTAGCACTCGGTGCTAGTTAGGCCTCAGCTGGAGTACTATGTCCAATTTTGGTCATCAATGTATAGAAAGGACATATAGAAACTGGAAAGGATCCAGAGGCAAGGAACAAAGATGATCAAAGGCTTGGAATGCAGCCAGATGAGCAAAGGCTGAAGGAACTGGGTATGTTTAGTTTGGAAAAGAGGAGATTAAGGGGGGACATGATAGCAATCTCCAAACACTTGAGAGGCTGCCCTAAAAAAAGATGGAAAAAAGTTGTTCTATCTTGCCACAGAGGGCAGGACAAGAGGCGATAGGTTCAAACTACAGCATAGCAGATTTAGATTAAAGTTTAGGAAAAACTTCTAAACTGCAAGAACAGTAGGACAATGGAACAGAGGCCTGGGGAGGTTGTAGAAGCTCCTTCAATGGAGGTTTTCAAAAGGAGGCTGGATAGCATCTGTCTTGGATGGTTTAGACACCACAAAACCTATATCCTGTCAGGGACATAGACTAGATAACCCTTGCGGTCCCTTCTACCCCTGTGACCCTTGGGATGAGGCTGCCTGTGATAGTATGGGCCTGGACTCTATGACCCAGAAGGCCCCTTCCAGTCCTATGTTGTGTCCTTACAACTGAATGCTCTGCTTTGTCATCTCCTCCCAAGGGATTAAGAGAGGGTGGGAATGTTTGAAACTTACCCTCTTACGTGGTAGCCAGGGCTGCTCCTGCTATGCTCTGATAACATTCAAATCAACAACTTCCCTGCAATATCAAAGGGCCACGTTTTAAACAAAGCTTGTTTTATAAAACAAACAGAGGGGTTTGGGTTTTCTGAAGAGAACATGCAGAAGTTCACACACAAAAGTAAAGTATATACCCATCTTTGAATCCAAGATCCTAACTGGTTTCTTTGACTTTCTGATGGGGTTTTCCTACATTTGCAAACAGCTATATCCTCTGAGCTCAGCACCCACCTTTGGGGCAAGATTTTCAAAATCCCTCTGCTGTCATGTAAGCAGTCAAATAAGGACCAGATTCTCAAGAACTCAGCGTCCATTATGCACCCAATATGTTGAGCTGCTTTGAAAATCAAGACCAGAATGTGGGCTGACTCTTCAGAAAATCTAGCTCTAATTGGATGCATGGAAGTCTATTGTTCATTGAGTATGGAGTGCAGAATAGATCAATTCAAATACTTTTTTGGTTTGCTAGCAATTCTGAAAAATAGGATAAAAATAAATTCCTTTTGTGTCAAACCAAAAATGAAACTCTTGGCAAATCAAAAAGTTGAAGAAAAATTGTTTTAAGGGTGAACAAAATGTTTTGTTTGGACAAAACTGAAACACTTGTTAGATTTTGACCATTTTAAAATATTGTTGAGTGTGTGTTTAATAACATTTTAAGCAAATTTTGAAATGAAAAGTTGTTTCAAAACAAAAAATAAAATAAAAACTTCTAGATTCCTCCCCCAAGCAAAGCAATTCAGTGAAGCAAACATGAATTCACAATTTTTTTTTCACCATAAAAGAATGTAAGCTGAAAAACTTAACCTACCTGTATGTGGAATAGAGCCCATTTAGAACCCACAGAGACATTTAGGGTAAAAAAAATTAAAAGCAGTTAAGTGATTTAGGAGCCTAACTCCCATGGACTTGCAATGATATTTGGACTCCTAAGTAACGTAGGCACTTTTTAAAGATGTACCCACTGCATATTATTTTTATGGAGTGCGGTTCACTTCACTGTGATAACTCACATGATATGATGGTGATGGGATGTTCACCCCCCCCCATAGCCCAGAAAAAGGGCTGATGAAGCTGGGGTGTGGCATTTAACCTGATAGGCCTCACCTGAAGGAGAGTTAAACTTGATAAGAAATCCCTAATTGAGGATGGAGCCCAGCTGAGCAGAAGCAGGCAGGCCTGGTATAAAGCAAGGAGAAGGGTTACAGTGTGGAAGCATGCAATCAGTCTCTGGGTTTGCAAAAGGAAAGAGGAAAGCCCCTGGAGAGAGTAGAAGCTCTGGGATTCTGGCCCTGAGGGAAGGATATAGCCGGTGATATGGTGGGGGAGAAAGCCTGATAGAAGCAGAGGAAGGAAATGGCAGTAAAGTTTGAGATGGTGCAGACCTTGGCTGCTAATTGAAGGTCCCTGAGCTAGAACCTGAAGTGATGGGAGGACCAGGGTTCTCATACCAGCCACTGGGGGAGTGGCAGTGCTTTGAATTGGAGGACGGCTAGGAATGATACCCAGATAGCCAGTCTGGTGAAACTTTGATAACCTGGAAAGGGAAAACTATAGTGGGCTGAGACAGGAAGAGGAAACAGTGCACCTACTGGAGCATGAGAGGGGGCTGCAGCGTGAATGACAGACAGAAAAGGGTGTCAGAGCAGGAGGTGCTATTCCCCAGACAGAGCTGCAGGGAGGTATCTGAGGGTGAGTAGAGAATCCTGTTACAACGTGAAGGAACAGAAATGGACACTATGTAGAGTCAAGCACAGGAGTTTATTAGGCACAGCCCTGGTGGAGTGTCACTTTGCTTATCAGGCTCAGAGAACTGCTGTCAATTGATTAAAATACAATATATAGGGTGCTCATTGGGCAGAGAGAAGCGAGGGGAATGGGGATTTCCCAAGCCCCTCAATAGGTTCTAGCAGCAAGACAAGATAAGCACAATAAGATTACACAATGGCTCTGCCCATGGTTCAAATTAACATATTGCTAACCCACAGGTAATTATCCTTAAACTATTTCTATTAAAGTGTATAGGTTAAATCCTAATTTTGGGGTCCAGGGGAATGAGGTAGCAGCTCTCCTGGTTAACCAACAGGTACATTCCTGGAGATTTAAAGCAAAAAAAGCAGTAATTAGTATTAACAATAACAATTGTTCATAGGTTTACCTTTGCATTTTTGTGAACTGGGATTAGCATACATCCGTGAGGGGAAGGTGTCATTACCTATGTCAATCATGTTGGGCCTTCCCCTGGCTCTGTTCTGGCATCTGTACCAGGGAGTTAACTTTGAGGCCCTTCTCAGCGCTTCTTGTGTCTATAGCTTGCGATAAGGACACCCGGTTACAGCTCACCACCTGGAGGTCTGCTGACTCTGCTCATTGACTTGAAACACACAAGGGTATCTGATTACCCCAGCTTTCTCTTTGTTAGCAAGCCCTCATCCGGGCCTATATGAAAAGTTCTTAACAGAAACTGTAGTTAAGGTTTTACATCCACATTAAATGGATTATGGCCCTTCACAATGCGTGAGATGTCTCATATATAAGTAAAAGCAAAACAAGTAAAAAGATCTCTCTTGTATTAGACAAGCAAGGCACCTATGTGAATGGGGATTTATGACCAGCTTCTTCCAGTGATAGTTTTGCCCGGAATCCTCTTCCTAGAAACCAGCTACCATCCCCTTAAACGAGTGCATTCAGATGCATATTGTAGTGTCGAATTCAATTTATGCACAGCACCTCCCTTATTGTTAAAATTAACAACCAGATGTACCCAGCAATTTCTCCAGCCTTCAGCTCTAATTTGGTTGCTGGAACATGTTTCTATGGGCTTGCTCTCATCACCTTGAATGCAGAAATAAAGATAATGTAGGTCACACACTTGTTTAGCCCCCTTTACCATTATGTAAAGCAACATACAAGGACAATCTAGTTTTAGGAAATCTTAAAGATGTATTAACTCCTGACCTGGTAGTATTAAAATAGCACAAGGAATTGTACCTCCCCTGCTGAGAGGAAGAACTTCTGAACAGTAGCAAATAGAGTAGGTCATGCAGAATCTCTTCCAGTGATTAAGAACTCCAAGGTTTTCTATTTGTCTCTGCACAGTCAATTTCTCATTCCATTTTTCTCTTAAAATTAAAATTTGAGTGAATTTAGATCTTATGAAAATGAGGCAGCATCAGTGCGGGATGCTGCTTTATATGCTTCTCCTGCTCTGGACAGTTCTGCTAATACAGCTTAATCCTGAAGCTGCAACTATGGCAAATCCTGTGTTCTCATTTGGGGCTAGGTTATGGTGGCTTTGCTCCCACTGAACAATCATGTGCTCTCTGAGTGCTATTAATGCTAGCTATTACTTAAATAACAGTGGTGCCTAGAAGCCCCAGCCAAGATCAGGCCCTCATTGCGCTAGGTGCTGTACGTACAAGTGGTAAGGAACGGTCCTTGCCCTAAAGAGCTTACAGTCCAAATAACCAAGACAGACCGAGGACGGGGTGGGGTGGGAGAGAGGAGAGGCACAGAAAAGTCAAGTGATTTGCTCAAGATGACGCAGCAGGTCAGTGGTAGAGCCCAGAATAGAATCCAGATCTACTGAGTCCCCATCCCATGCCCTGTCCACTAGACCACTAACTTCAATTGCTACTTGCAAAGTGAGATACTACTCAGCATCAGCAAGCATGAGAGAATCTGATCCGCCATAAACTGTTCCTACTCAAAACCAAAGATTCCTCACATCATTGACACACTTCCTTATTTTTGTGTGTCATGTCTGATCCAGTGTTGTATTAGCTCAAATTTGGAAATATTTCAGATTTTACCAACTGCATACGAAATAATCAGCCTACTCCTGCTGCCATTAAGGTCTATGTGATATTGGCCATTTAGTTCAATGAGAATAGGAGCAGCCTGCCTGGGTTTGGAGGTGTTATAAGGAGGAAGTCCAAGGACAAGATTGGTTACTATCCTCTACTAAAGGAGAAAGCAATCATGAAAAACTCTTGCAAATGGAATTGATAAATTACACATGGATCTTCAAAAGCTCTGTCATGGTCACTTTTAGGCCCTGATTCTGCAAAGACTTGTGTACAACCTTAACTCAATGAATTCAATGATGTGACTCCTATGCTTGAAGTTAAACACATGAATAAATCTTGATAGGACTGTGGCCTAGATAGTTGAGAGAGATTTTTAATGATGCGCTGATTAAGGGTCACATTCTGCTCTCAATTACCTTGGTGTAGACCCAAAATAACCCTCCTGGAATTAATGAAGCTACTCTGGGTTTAAACTGAATTAATGAAGAATCTGGTCTCTTCTGAGTATTGTTATGGCCAGGATCATCAGATGGTGCTGTTATAGCCGTTCACATTCTTTCTTATCATGTGAAAGGAAGTGTTTAGCCTTAGAAGAAAATACCATGTTTGGCTTTCTGATTTAGATTCTTTAAGGGAGCTCTGGCAAGCAGCAAGGGAGTTCACTCTCTGCCTTAATCTCTTAATTGGTTCTTGAGGTAGATTGGCTCCTTGGTGTTTGGACTGCTATTCTTGAATGAGACTATTTCAGAATGCTGTTTGTGACCATCTCTGTTCCAGGACTGGTATATACAGTTAAATAAACCAAGTTGTACTAAGTATATACCCAAATTCCGCATCCCTAATTTCTCCTGCAATGGGAAGCTGACTTTGCAAGGCCTGCCATCTGTTACTGCTTGGCAAAGAAGCAATAGCATATTAGGTTTCAGGGGCATTGGACTTAATACAGAATGAATTTAGTAGTCTCAGTTCAGTTACATATGGACAAGTGCCCACATTACAGGCACCCTCTGTACAACTGACATGTACGGTTGGTTGTTGGCAAATGAAGCACAAAGGATCAAAGGGCCTGGAGACTCAACTACTCTCTCACTTTTAGAAGGGATCCCTCCTGGTAAAGTTAGTCCGTTGGTTCAAAACTCTGTTTTCCATTACCCCAGTGTAAATCTGGAGTGGCTGAGATCAATGGAGCTATTCTGTATTTACTCGAGTGCAAAGGAGAGCAGTAAAAGGCAAGCTAAATAAAATGTTAGGAAATAGGATCACTAACAGATTTTATTTTGTCTCTAAACATGTCCTAGAGATTCGTTTGCAACTACATGACCACGAATATCTCAACAAGAATGATCCTGTGGTGGTCTGCCTAAGACAGCACCTTACCTGGGGCTGCTCAGAGGAGTTGCAGCAGACTCTCACTCAGTGCAGCAGTTTGGTCCCGCCGTCTCTCCCCTTCTTGGTGTGCTGCTGGACCAGCTGTGCGCAGGGTGCAGAGGAGTTTGAGTGGTGGAAATGGACTCCTGTGGGGTACTCTTCGCAGTGCTGGTGTAAGCTGCAGAAATGGCATTCCCCTTACAGCAGCTGCCATGGAAAGATAGAGTGGGGGTGTGGAGGAGGTGGTACACATGTAATAGGTAATAATTGGAGATATACCAATCTCCTAGAACTGGAAGGGACCTCAAAAGGTTATCGAGTCCAGCCCCCTGCCTTCACTAGCAGGACCAATTTTTTGCCCCAGATCCCTAAGTGGCCTCCTCAAGGATTGAACTCACAACCCTGGGTTTAGCAGACCAATGCTCAAACCACTGAGCTATCTCTCCCCCCTGTACTACAGCAACTGCCTGAGTCATCCTTGGCCAGATCAAGTCCAGCCCAGGGAAGGCTGAACGCATGACAATCAGTTCTGCTTGTTAGCATTGTGGACTGGGCACATGAACATTTTTGCATCCTTTTCTTACAGTCTCTCCCCAAAACGTACTTGGTATCTGCCAACCACAACTGCCCCTCTCCGCCCAAGACTGGCTTTAAGATTTTTGGGAAGGGATGGCAACATTCTTAACTGGCTCCCGCCGTCCCCCCAAAATGCCGTGTGTGGAATGGGGTTCTTTCCACTCACCCCGGCTGGCTGATGCAGAAGCAGATCCCTAGCTACGTATTCCTTTTTAACTGATCGGTTTATACTGGGATACATCACTTTATACTTTCAAAGTCCCATTTGCAAGGAAATGGGATATTGACTTTGGTTGCAAATAGAGCTGAGATTTTCTTTAGCCCTGTTAACGAAGGGCACGTACGCCCATCCAGCTCATCAGTGAAGTATGCTCACTGAGTAGTAGAATGCTGTTTTGAAATCATAGTTCTAGAGTAACAAGCAAATTGGCATTTTCTGCCTAAGTGAGTTCTGTCTGCCCCTTCCTCTAACCAACTCAAATCTCTATTTCCATTCTGCAGACAAAATTAGTTGTGCTTTTACTTTGCTCAAAGAAATGTCTCCACAAACTATGTTGATTTTTTTTATTTTAAAAAGATCATTCTGTCCCCAGAAGTAATGGGAATGTCGACAGAATTCATTTTGTTCATAGATGACTTGATGAAACGCATTTCATTTAAGAATAGAAATTCTGTACAGAAGACTGAAAATAAACACATTTGCTACATACTGCAAATTTTGTCTCAGTATGCAGCACAGCATGGCATGATAGACATTGACAGTTTGGAAAACAAAAGTGGCGAATCTTTTCTTGGGTTGCCTTCACCCATCATTTTATTTAGAAGTTTGTTTATGACAGCCACATGTCAATCTATTGATTAGTAGAGTCATGTTATGAATCTGATGTATTAAATAAGTTGGTTTTGGGCTTTGAGAATGATGGTCACATCTAGGGACCAAAAACAACTGCACAAGATCTAATAATTGCGATACTAAATTTTATGTCCTATCCATAGATAAAAACAGGCATTGACATTGGCCATAAGGTGATCTCTTCCGTTTCAGCTAAAGGTGGGATGCTGTATTCTTGTGGCTATGAGCAAGTGTTGGAAGAAGCAATCAAATCACAAATATCTGGATTAGGACCAAAATAGATTAGGTAGGAAAGGAGACAAATAAATCTTATTTTGTTCTGTGGTACAAGCTAATCCCATCAAATGCAGCACATTTATGAAACCGCTTTCCACTGTGCACACTGAATGCAGTGGACAAACAGGATATTTCTCCTTGTAATGAACTAAGTTCTACCATAGTTTTGTCAACAGCAGGGGAATTTGCTGAGATTATTTGCCTAAGGAAAGTCTTTAAATTGTATTATGTCTCTGTGCATAATGAAAACAGGACACTTTTGGCTGCAGATGTAATGCTGGGAAAAGGCATATTGTAGTTTATAAATTCATTACACTATGTGAATTAGGATGTAACCCCACAGGATTTTACGGTTTCCCAGGGTTGCAAATAACATTCACTCCCCCGCACCCAGGTGCCAGTCAGAGCCTGGGGTGGATAATGGTTCTGACAACCAATCAGAGGAAAATATTTAATTAGCAATTTTACAACTATATATATATATATATAGAGAGAGAGAGAGAGAGTCATAAAATAAAAGGTAGGCATAAATACAAACCTGCCTTGAAGAATAAACACAGATGTGGAAAGCATTGTTAATCCAGACCTAAACCAATTGTAAAGCTTAAGGGCTAGATCCAATGTCTGCTGAAGTCAATGGAAAGACTCCTTTGATTTCAGTGGGCTTTGGATAAGGCCCTATGTGATGGGGTGTCTCTACCACACAAGCCCCGGAGGGGTTACGGTGGCTAGCTGGACCAATTAACTCCCCAGGCTACACCTGGCTCCTCCTCCAGGGAGCGGGGATTAAGCCCAGTAGCTCAGAGTGGCCTCAAGGAAGGAGTCCACAACCCTTTTCTGGAGAAGGGAGGCGTGTTTTGGATTATAGAGGCCTGTCAAACCTGGAGCGGAGGGAAAGCTGGAAAGGCTCGGGGAAAAGTATGGGACGGGGCAGACCTTGGTTGCTACTAGGCGGGCCCCTGGACTGGATCCTGGCATAGGAGAGCCATGTTCCCCTACCAGTTGCTGGAGAAGTGCCACAGACCAAGCAGCAGAGAGAGGACTGCCTGGGATAGTTTGGTACCATGGAAGGAGGAAACACGCATAGTGACCCAGCAGGAGGGCCAAGTCATGAAGAAGGAGCAGCTGGAGTTTCAGAGATGGCTGCAGAGACCACCAGAGGTAGGCACAGCACCTGGAAGGAGCTAATCCCCAGAGTGGGCCAGGAGCAGGTACCCCTAGTGGTAAATTGACCCTGGGACACCCTAAAATTGCAACATTCTACTCTCTCCTCATTCCACTTCCTTTTGACAAAGAAGTAAATTAACTTTCATTATCACCACAAAGGGCAGGGTGAGTACACTTTGTGCCTGGGCTGAAATGACATGAATTCATAATAGCGCCTAAAGGCTTGCTTAAGGCATCTGAAACTCTTACACGACAGTGCTCTGTGGCTGGTCATCTGAAAGATTTCTGAAGAATCTTACATGGCAGGTCCCAAGCGATCTCCTTTTCCCCTGGTCAGAGTCCAGGTCACAGATCCCAGACAGGTGTCTTTTTGTTCTTTTTTTCAAGGATATCTATAGCTATTGTCCTGCTGTACCGGTAGTTAGTGTCACTTTCACTTAGCCTTTGGAGTATCCCCTCTTTACGGAGACCCAGTCCTGATGGCTAGTTCTCCTGAGATGTCCATTCATTAAAACACATTCACTTTTACATATCAGTGGTGTCGTATTTCTAAGTGCACTGAAACATTCAGAAATATTATGGCAGAGATCATCTCCCTCCTGCAGTAGTGAGGAAGTGGGAGGGAGAAGGGTAGGGGGCTGTGCATGATGGTCACAATTATTATGAAATAAGCCCTGGGAGATGGGACTTTGCTGACATGTTAATGGGGCAGTTTTTCCCAGATGAGTTTCCCAGACTAGCAGCAGACAACAGCACTGCTGATTCCATCTTATGGCCAAAGGAATATTTTGCTAGACAATATATACTTAATATCCTTTATTTAGCTAATGTCAGGAATACTATTACATCAGCCTGGCTCGTGGGTTTAATAAAAATGACAAATTCTCAGGTAAGTATCTCCACAGGATTACAGGGCTATGGTCCATGACAACAATGCCAGAAATTGCTATGATGCTCACACCAACCTATTGTACAGATTATACTCGGATACAAGATGCCAAAGGCTTACTGTTCTAGCTAATTGCTGAAACATGTACCTAGGAATGAATGTGCTACAATATGCAGCTTCTTAATTCACTTACGCAGGTTATTTTCAACAACATTTGAGCTGTCATTGAAAAGTTATCTGCCCCTGCAAAAACAAACAAAAACAATGTACTATTTTATTACCCCAGCACAGACCTCCAAACAGGAATGTACTTGTACTTACTCACATAACTTTAGTCATTTGGATGATCCACATGCTTAAGGTTACACGTGTGCAATTATCATGTATATATTTATATTGCATTGGCCAAGACCACATTGTGCTATATAAACCCAGAACAAAAAAGTGGTCCAACTTCGTGAATCCTAGCCATAATCTCTGTTGAATCAGAACACAAATGTGATCATCAAAAATCCCACAATTGTACCTATGAGAGCAAGGGTGTTAACTCTGGAGAGTTGGTCATTCTATGTTGGTTTGACCACACTCTGCCTAAGCAAATTTCCCTGCAACTTCAGTTCAGATACAGTATGTCTTTATTTCCTGCCTTAAAAGCTTCTGTGTAATGTTGTGTAAAGCTGCTGTGTTCTACTCCAGAGAATGCCCCATTTCACTGGTGAAAAAAGGTACAACAATCTTTTTTTTTTCCCCTCTGTGGAAAAGCTGGAGATATGAGTTTTTGCATTTAGCTCTGTGAATGCTGTGAGGTTAGTAGTCTTTCTGATTTGCAAAAGCAAATTTCTCCCCCTGGCTCCTCCACCCCTTGTGAAGGTTCTGTCTTCTGTGCTCCGGATTAAGGCTGTGAGTTTGTCACGGAGGTCATGGAAGTCACGGATTCCGTGACATTCTGTGACTTCTGCAGCGGCCCATGCGCCTGTCCCAGAGGCAGCTCAAGCAGTCGCTATGCCAGTCGCACAGGCTGATGCTGGGGCAGTCTCGGGCCATCACGCTCCCTCCCTCAGCAGCAGCAGGAATTTGGGTGTGGGATGGAGTGGGGGTTGGGCACAGAATGAGATGAGGTGGGCTCTTGGTGGCACTTACCTCAGGGCGGGGGGGTGACACCCCCCTCGCTCAGCTTCTAGGCAGAGGCGTGGCCAGGCAGCTTTGTGTGCTGCCTCCACCTGCAGGCACCACCTCCACAGCTCCCATTGGCTGCAGTTCCCAGCCAATGGGAGCTGTGAAGCCAGCGCTCTGGGCAGAGGCAGCGCGCAGCGCTGCCTGGCCATGCCTCCACCTAGGAGCTGAGCGAAGGGGATGTCCCCACTTCCGGGAAGGCATGGAGCCGGGTAGGGAGCCTGATGCCTCCCCTAAACCTCCTCAGCACCAGTGGGGATCCTGGGTTGCACGTTGCTGCCTGCCAGCACCAGCGGGAGTCCCAGCTGGGCCATGCACTGCTGCCCTCCCCCAGTACCAGCAGGAGTCCTGGGCCATGTGCTGACCATGCCCATGGCATCCCTAAGCCACCCCCACCCCAAGATTTAGTCGGGTATATAGTAGCAGTCATGGACAGATCACACACCGTGAATTTTTGTTTACTGCCCATGACCTGTCCATGACTTTACTAAAAATACCTGGGACTGAAACATAGCCTTACTCATGAGTCTCCTGCTATTTGTTGAGAGTTTTGTAGTATGAGTAAAATGCAGCTATTCTGCGAGGTCACAGCTGCAGAGTGAAAGGTGATCTCTCACATAGCAAGGGCCAGTCTTGTTGGAGGGCTTTGAATGTTGAAAAAGAGACCTTGATCTGGACTCTCTTTCGTCGGGAGCCAGTGTGGAGAGCAGAGCACTGGGCTGATGTAGCCATGGTGACTTGTGTTGCTAAGCAGAAAGGCTCCTGCACTCCGTAACAGTGCGGGGTTTTCAGGCTGTTACGCTTCGTTGCTAGATACGAGTTGCAGCGATCAAGCCTATGGGTAAAGTGCAGTGTGTGTCCTTCAGGACTGAGAGCACTATATACGTGTGATGCACCAGAAAATAGTGCACATTCCGGACTAAACATTCATTGTTTTACCTAGACTGAAAAACATTATTATCCTTTTTCCATCCTGTCTGGACCTAACTGCATGTGCTCTCAGGGTATTGGGTGCTAGTGATGCCTTGTTTTAGAGAGGTGAGACCCTTTTCTTGATTCTGGGGAAGATCTGCATAGTGTAGGATTCCAGGATGGTGGGAGGGGCAAAGGGAGGTGAATGGCCCCCTGATTCTGGGGCTTATTGGGGGAAGATTAAGCCACCAATGCAACTGTCTCAGGACTATTTTAAGTTGCACCCGGCTGCCTATTGCTCGAAGGGCCATTTTGGCTTATGAGACTCAGCCCTCCCTCCATGTTAGGGGAATCCTCTGTTGGCTTGTAAAGGCAGCTTTATGGCCCCTTTGCACCACCGGAGCAAGTAATGCTACATATGCTCCTGCAGGACTGATGTGACATGCTGGCTGTGATGATTACAGCTGGCAGGATTTTTTTTTCTTGGAAAATGTTGGGGGATTTTCCATTGCTGTTTGTGGTAATCAAAATAAACATACAGAATGGGAAATGACTGCAGAAATGGATCTGGGGGTCGTAGTGGACCACAAGCTAAATATGAGACAACAGTGTAACACTATTGCAAAAAAACAAAACAAAACCCAAACCATCATTCTGGGATGTATTAGCAGCAGTTGTTGTAAGCAAGACACAAGAAGTAATTCTTCCGCTCTACTCCGCACTGATTAGGCCTCAGCTGGAGTATTGTGTCCAGTTCTCGGCACCACATTTCAGGAAAGACTTGAACAAATTGGAGAGAGTCCAGAGAAGAGCAACAGAAATGATTAAAGGTCTAGAAAACATGACCTATGAGGGAAGATTGAGAAAATTGGGTTTGTTTAGTCTGGAAAAGAGAAGACTGAGAGGGGGCATAACAGTTTTCATGTATGTAAAAGGTTGCTCCAAGGAGGAGGGAGAAGAATTATTGTTCTTAACCTCTGAGGATAGGACAAGAAGCAATGGTCTTAAATTGCAGCAAAGGGGGTTTAGGTTGGCCTTTAGGAAACACTTCCTAACTACCAGGGTGGTTAAGCACTGAAATAAATTGCCTAGAGAGGTTGTGGAATCTCCATCATTGGGGATTTTTAAGAGCAGGTTAGACAAACACCTGTCAGGGATGGTCTAGATAATATTTAGTCCTGCCATGAGTGCAGGGGACTAGACTAGATGACCTCTTGAGGTCCCTCCCAGTTCTGTGAGTCTATGAAAACCAGACTTGCAACTGAGAAATGTAATCTTTTTGGCTGAAAATTGACCAAATATGAAAACTTTCCAGTTTTCAGGAGTCTCTGGTTTTCTGACGAAAGATCAGATGTTTTCAAGGAAAGTTTCTATGAAAATTCTTCTTTCACTGAAAAACCAACTTTCAACAAGCAATTCTCCACCTGCCCTAGTTATGAGCTCATACATCCAGGTTCACACAGTAAAAGGAATATTCCATCCTCATACACAGTAGGCATCCTGTAGTTCTTTCCTCCCTCCCGTCTAACTTTGTAGTGGTATGATATATTTAGGGTTTGATTATAATTAGGGTGCCCTTCTGCGCTAATACTTCATCCTCAAGAAATCCCTAAAGAAATTCTATGGACGTTTTGTTATTAAATGACACCTTGCTTCATTGCACTGGTGTTTTGTTTCCCTAGTGGGGAGTAATATTAACGGTAGCTGCCCGAGTCTTCAAAGCTCTTGAGGAGAACTGTGGAGAACTTCTGCACCTGTCTTTTCACACATTCCTTAAGCTGTCTCTTCTCTCACAGAAACAAAGAAGTGCTACTTTGCGTTTTAAAACAGTTTCGCTAAACCACTTTTAGGAGTGGAGGGATGAAGATGAGAGTAATTTGTTTGCACTCTAGCTTCCTATCGTATTTGTCACGTTAAATTTGTTTTAGTTTTCCATTTTCTAATCTAGGCACAAATATATTCTATTTTCCACTTAGAAGCATTATCCTGCCTAAAAGCAAAGGAAGATGGAAACATTTTATCATATTCTTATGTAGTCATGGATTCTAGGCAAATATAAGTGGATGAATGATAACTTCACACAAAAATTCCGTTTTCTTTACATCTGGTTTAATGAGGCAACCAATGTTTGGATCCCTGTTTTGGTTTGGTCCAGAAAAATGTGAAAGATGAACTTTCCCCTTTTCCATTGCACAGCTTTATCTGCTCAGTGAAGACTTCGTAGATATGCTCTTAATATCTACATTGAGACTTGAGCTTTTGGAACTAAGTAACCTGTGTTCCCAGATGAATAGAGATCCATTCAGAAGGACAGCTGAATTTCCATCCATGGCATAAAAAGTGAGAGTGTAGGCGGGAGAGCCTACAAGGACTATTACCCCCACCCTCTGTGCTCCTTGTGCAAAGGAGTCCCAATCATAGGTAAGTACTTGCGGAGCACAGGAAGCATTCGAGGCCTGATCCACGGCTCATTGAAGTCAATGCTGCATCTTGGGTAGAGCACAGGACTCAGGAGTTCCAGTTTCTATCATTGACTTATTGTGTGACTTTATATGAGTCACTTCTCTATTGCTATTTAATTCGCTGCAGAGGTAGGTTTAATTGATATTTGAAA